>NC_137080.1:70195470-70806046 GCF_951640355.1 Cnephaeus nilssonii | reverse complement strand
TGACTTCTGACTTACAGAACTGTAATATAATTAATAGATATTGTTTTAAGTGCCTACCCTTGTGGTAGAAAATGAAAATACAAAGGATTAAGAGTCAGGGTGGTTAGGACTTTTCAAGAACAAAGCTGTAATGTAGAAAAAAAATCAACAGTGCTTTTGAAATTCTGAGGAAAGGAAGTCTAAAGTCATCTACCTAGTCAAACTATCAAGAAAGTGTGAGGATATACTAATATGTCAAAGAACACATCCTTCATTATCATCCTTCTTTCTCGGGAGAGGTATAGGATGTGCTCTGCCACAATGAAAGCAAACCAAAAAGTAAGAAATCATGTAGCTCAAGAAAGGGGATCCTACTCTTGGGCATGTCAAGCAAGTCTCCAGGATGACAGCTGTACCCAAGAGAAACCATTCCAGATGGAAGAAGTCCTGAAAATCTGGGAAACATTCTCCAAAATAATGGGCCTTGTACAAACACCTAGTGGGTCTGAAAGTATTAAGAAAAGATTTTGATAATTGATTGAGAGTTTAGGCTCAAATTGATGGTTAGTACAAAGAAGGACAAGCAAATGAAGAAAATAAACTGAAAATAACCCCCAGGAAAACAAATAGGCGGCAAAGAAAAAATAATCATAACATAATATTGGGTTGAGCAATAAACATAGTTATATTCATGACTAGAGGCCTGGTGCACAAAATTCGTGCACTGGGGGGGGGATGGATCCCTCATCCTGACCTGCACCCTCTTGCAGTCTTAGAGCCCTTAGGGGATGTCTGACTAACGACGTAGGCCCGCGGGGGGAGCAGGCCTACACCGGCAGTCAGACATACTTAGCGCTGCCACAGAGGCAGGAGAGGCTACCACCACGGCCACTACGCCTGGCTTCTGGCTGAGTGGTGCTCCCCCAGTGGGAGCGCACTGAGCACTAGGGAGCAGCTCCTGCATTAAGCGTGTGCCCCCTGGTGGTCAGTGCATGTCATAGCGACCGGTCCTTCCACCATTTGGTCAATTTGCATATTAGCCTTTTATTCTATAGGATAACATAAACACACAAAATACTTTAACCTTAATAATGGGATTATATTAGAAAGATAGGGAGCTAGAAATGCATACTACTATCAATATTCTAATTCAAAGTCCTGTGTTCATCAGAACCAACCATTGTCCTCTGTAGCATTGGCTCATAGGGAACTCAACCATTCTACAACTTAATTTCTTTCTTTCTTTTTTTCTTTCTCTCTTTCTTCCTTTCTGTCTTTTTTTCTTCTTTTTTTAGAGAAAGGAAGGGGAGAGAGAGAGAGAGAGAGAGAGAGAGAGAGAGAGAGAGAGAGAGAGAGATTGGTTGCCTCTATACACACCCTCCCAGGAACCAAACCTGAAACCTAGGTATGTGCCCTGACTGGGAATCAAGCCTTTTGGTTTTGTACAGGACATTGCTCCAACCAACTGAGCCACATTGGCCAGGGCCACAACTTAATTTCTATAGGAAATTATATTCCAGGTCCTAATCAAGAAACTTCCAAATGGGAACCAACTTTGGGAACCAACTTCTAACTTTGGGAACCAACACCATTATCCCACAAAAATAAATAGGCATCCCTTTAAAGAATTATTACATTAGCAATAGATAGATGAAAAACTAGGCTCAAAAATACATGCCTTGGGTTTGGGAATTCTTGCTTTTCTTTTACACAGATTTTAATAAAGTGGTTTCTTTTTAATTTTTTCTTTTTGCTTTTTTTAAACTTTAAATTTATTATTTTTTAAATGCATAGTCAATAGTCTTACATCTGGTTCAACTAGAACAGGGTAGGCTAACTGAAAATTTAAAATAATAGAAGCTTGTACAAAATAGAATTTTATTTTCCTCCAAAAATAAAATTTAAACATAGGCAAGGCAGGACTTGTAGTGAGGACCAGGGATCCCTATTCCTTCTATCTGAGCCCAATTAAGGTTTTCCCACATGGACAAAGTTGCTTTAGGACAGTGGTCGGCAAACTGCAGCTCGCGAGCCACATGCGGCTCTTTGGCCCCTTGAGTGTGGCTCTTCCACAAAATACCACGGCCTGGGCGAGTCTGTTTTGAAGAAGTGGCATTAGAAGAAGTTTAAGTTTAAAAAATTTGGCTCTCAAAAGAAATTTTAATCGTTGTACTGTTGATATTTGGCTCTGTTGACTAATGAGTTTGCCGACCACTGCTTTAGGATAGCAATTGTTGTGTCCTTGTTTCAGCCAGCAGGAAGGATGCAGGGCACCAGTAGCCATGCCTTCACTTTAAGATCACAGCAAAGTCTCATGCTTACACCCCATTGATGGGGAATCAATCACATGGCTACCTTGCTGCAAGGGTGGCTGAGAAGCACTGTCTTTATTATGGGCAGCCATCCTCCCGGCTGGAAATCATGAGTTCTATTACTATGGAAGCAGAGAAGAACAGGCCGACTAGCAATCTCTGGTTCAATACCATTTACTTAATAATAATTTTCCCCACTTAATTAAAGACCATCCTTTTCATAAACTAAATTTTCAAAAATAAATGGTCTGCTTCTTAATTCCATATTCCAGTCTGTTGACCTATTTGTTTACGCTTACACTAATTCTGGGCTATTTCATTTGACACTAATTTAAAGTACACTTTAGATATCTGGTGGGGCAAATCTTCCTTTATGGTTCCTTTTCACAAGTTTCTTGAATTGTGTTCTGCATTTTCCCTTACAGATGAATTTCAAATTGTTTTTAGGTTGTTTTTCCAATTGCAGTTTACATTCAAATTATTCCGTATTAGTTTCAGATGTACAGGAAAAGCCAGTATTCCTTTAAAACAGAACAAAACAAACTATTTGATACTTTGAATTTACATCAATTTGTAGAAAATTTAGGGAAAATCAACATTTTTGTCAATTAAATGATATGATTATTTATTCAGGAGTTCTTTGTGTCTTTTAGTTAAATTGTAAGGTTTTAATTGTTGATCAGACATTCCATCTTAAAGTCTATTTTTTCTGCTTCAGTGTATTTTATAATCTATCATTATTCCATAAGTTCATTCACTTTTTCATTCACTCAGTCAGCTATATTTTTCCAAAACAACTTATTCCAATAAAGGCTAGAGGTGTCTCTAAGATAAGGTACTGTTTTTCACAACCATTGAGACACATGCTTCATGAAACAAAATTAGGTAATTAATGCCAAAGTCCTTTGAAAATTTGGAAAGTTACCAAGTAAATTTCTGTTCTGTTCTTGTTTTCAACTAGTCACTACCTGGAAATGTACAAGCTGAATCTCACAGTGACTAATCATGTTCTAAAGCCTGTTTAAATAAATGGCAACATTAAAAAATAATTGTTGAGTCACACATGACTCATACAGCAGAGTCCACTAGTCAATGAATGACTTGAAAAGTGCCTAATATTAGAAAAAAGTTTCTCTGTGAATGAGAAAATAAGATAGAAGACTAAGTCTGTCTCTAGCTCTTGAAAGTTTTCTTAAATTTAAACAGAAAACATTTTTCTCCAGGAGATAACAAAATACATTTATTCTAGAAGAAAAGATGAGTGAGTTGATCATGCAATTGATTGCAACTCAACAGTGATTAGCTAAGCACTGAAGAATTTGGTCTAACTGTTATAAGCACCTCTCACTGACACGAGGGAGGTGTTACCAGACCGGACAGCCCCCTGAGTCAGTGGAGACGGCTGTCCCCAACCTCGACGATCTTTGTCCTCTCATATAAATGAATTTATACGAGACATCTTGACTGCATTGTGAAAAGCCAATTTATTAAAGCATGCTTTTCCAACTTTATTGAAAAAGCAAAGCAAGCAACTCTATACATCTGGCTTAGGAAGTGCAAACGGGCTCTCCGCTAATCTGAAGAGCAAATTGGGTGGGGATTTGAGGCATTACATATCCTCTTGTCTATAGGTCTCAAAATTCCTCTGCTGAAATATTTTGGTGCAGATTAAGTCTCGGCGCCCCTTTTTACTTTGTTGTGGCCTTCCCAGAAATCATGAGAAGCACCTGGCAACTTCATCTGGCCAAACTTTGGTACTGCTGGCTTCTCTGCTCAGGGAGTAAAACTGCCTTTTTTCCCTTTTCCTTTTCCCCCTCCCTTTCTGCATTCTCTCATTAGGAGTTGTTGTTTTAACTACTGCTCTCATGTCCTTGGCTGGGGAAGATAATAGCTTGTTACTTACTGGTACAAGCTGGCTGTAAATGGCCCACACGGTTTGGCCGTGTTTTAACTTTCCTGTCTCAGTTTCCCTATTCCTCCTGCCCTGGAATCCTGTAACATAACTTAAAGCAGCAGCTCTGGAATCAATGACCTTGAAAAATAGTTTGCTACAAAAGTAAGAACACAGACTATCAACCTGAACTGCAAAAGAGGTGGAAATGTAATTAAGCATTCACAACGAAGAGCTCTGAATTCTGGGCACATTCCGGTTTCTGTTTTGATTTCGAGTTAATGGTGCAACACATATTTTTAAACATAAAATCTTTACATGGTACTCCTGGAGGTTGTAGAGAGACAAAGATGAATCAAATCCCAATCTGGCCTAGAAGAATCCGCCATTTGATGGGAGCAAGGCGGCATTTATTAATTACCTTAACCCAAGGTGGAGCTACAGTCTTTTAAAACAAAATTGAACCAAAGCATCGAAAGGAGAAGAGGTTAGTACAAAGGTCTTTGGAGGAGTTAGCGTTGGAATGCAGCCTCGCAATAACATTTGGGACTTGCGCTTGTGAAAATGAGGGTAAGGATTAGGGGGAGAAGGGAAAGCACTGAGCTGGCTGTGCTCAGGACAGACGGTGGTTCTCAATTTAATGACGTCTGAGGGGAGGTGGAGAGAAACTGGGGGGACAGATCTTGATTTTCAAAGACCTTACTTCATGCAAGAAGAGGCCTTCAAAGGGTTGCTTGTTTTGTTATCGATTTAAGCAAGATATTAAATTTAATCAGAGCTGTGCTTTAGGAAGATTTATGGAGGGGCCCACGTTGTAATGTGAATTCATGGGAGTATTAAGGCCGAATTGGAAAATGCTCGTAGCCGCCCAGACGAGAAGCATGGTCAGCAGAATTCTAAACCGGCCGCCTCATTCCCAGACCTTGGTGTTCACACACCTTCCCCAGTTACGGAGTCAAACACTACTCTGGGTGTTGCCGTGAAGGAATTTTGCGCTGTAATTAAGGTCCAAAATGAGTTGCCCTTGAGATAAAGAAATCATCCAGGAGCGCCTGACCTAACCACGTGAATCCTTTAAATCTGTGTCCAGAGGTCAGAGCCAGGGAAGTTAGATTCAAAGCGTGAGAGGGGGTTAGACAAAGGGAAATATTTTTCCATCAGTGGCTTTGAAAACGGAGGAGCTAAGGAATGCGAGTGGCCTCTGGAAGCTGACAATGGCCCACAGTCAACTGTCCGCAAGGAAATAGGAACCTCAGTCATACAGCGAAAGGGGACTGAATTCTGCCCACGGCCTGCCTAAGTGTGGAAGTGGATTGCTCCCAGTCTTCATACAAGAAGTCAGCCTGGCCAACGCCTTGTGGTACCATGAGCACAGGGCATCCTGCCAGGGCATCTGACATCTGACCCACAGAAGCTGTGATGTCATATTTTTGTGTGATTTTAAGCCCCCAAGTTTGTGGTAATTTGTTAGCAGCAATAGAAATAGCAACAGTAGTGAAATGTATATCAATGTACTTTATATCATTTTAAAGCACCTGCTCTTTACTAAACCAAGGATGCAGTGTACACTTAGAAAAGACAACATTTGGGGACCTGCTTGGATAAGAATAGGATCAAAATAACCTTTCGGTCCATTTCAGTTATTAGAGACCCGCCCGAACATTTAGAAGTGAATGGGTTGTTATTTTAAAACACTTTAAAATTATTCACTAACAAGCAAAAGTTTAAGGAGTCAAGTATCATGTAAATTAAACTAATTCATAAGAAATATTTTTAAAAGGTAAATAAGCTTTGGAATTAAGAGAACTATATTTAGAGTTATTTTGGCCATGTAATACTCAACAAGTGCCTTGATTCTTTTTAGTCTCACTTTCTTTATATATCTGTATCTATAATATGAAAATGATTACTGTACTATTTACTTCATAGTATTGTGACTAATACCAAACTTACAAAAATATTCAAAGACATATTTAAACTGTCAAATAATTCACAGATTTTAATGATGATTATTACTGGGTCTAGTCCTAATGTTTGTCAATAGATCATAGATTATCTCAGGGCATCTCAAGTAGCCTGAAATATGGTTTCAAAGATTTTTCAAATTTTACTTTATTTCTGGTTTGAATCAACAGCATACTTAAAATAGTGCTCCATACACATGGCAGGATTACAAAGTAAACAATTCAGAAAAACCAATTGGTAAGTAAAGTAAGCAGTATTTTATCCTAACAATAAAAGCTTGACATGCAACCACTGACAAATATATTTATAGGAGAGGAAAGCAGATACTTTCCTCATAAATATCTTGAATTTGACTCTTTAAACTAAAAGAAATCTATTTGTCTTAACTTCTTTGAATTCAATTGGAGCCCAGTGTATTTTTAAGATGGAGTTTTAAATATTAAAAATGTACATATACTGTTGTCTTTTCAAACCTGAAAATGATTTCACCATATTGGGGAAGATTTAAGACAAATCCTTAGGATTTTCCAGTAGATGAGTGGAAGAATTTCTTATAATGACCTTGTAGATGGAGTACTTAAGAGTAAGTAAATAAATTACTTTTTAAAAAGGAGTTGAGATAAAGATGGTGACTGCGGAAAAAGAAATGCAGTTAGAGGGAAGAGCGTTGTTATATAAAGTGAATTATAATAGCATATTTCCAGGCAAACAGTAGGTGGCAACATCTACACAGTCTTATTTTTGAAATGATTGTATAACATCAAGATAAAACAGGCTAATGATTCATAAAATATGGGACTTTCCAAAACTCACGAATTAGGGGTGATATTTATGCACCGACACGTTCTTTGTTTTTATTCTATTTTAGACTATCGTGCTGCTACCTTATCAGAAGGCCTTCGCTGAGATCATTAATCTTTAAAATGTTTTATTCATGAGTCATATTAGATTGCTCATCTAAATGAAGGGACAGAATCTTTTTCCCTCACAGGAGTTGGCCAGAAGAAGTGGTTGAGTTAGATAAGGGTGAGGATTAATGGAGCCATGCGTACATTTTTTTTTAATGTTTAAAAATAAATAAAAAGCTGTAGTGTGACCTCGATAACTAGAGTTTGCAGCAAGTTGCAGCAGAAGGCACATGGCGTGGTCCAGAGCAGGAAGCTGCCTCGCGTTTCCTTTTCTCTGGTGAGCACACACAGCCCACATCTGCCCTCTCAGTAGCGCCGGAGGCCGAGGACCTGTGACCCTGTGCGCGGTTCTCACCCATGAACTTCCAAACCTACGAAGCCATTTTAGGAGATAAAAGAGCAGACGTCACTGCGGGGTGTTTTTCTTTCCCAGAATGATGAGGTTTGTTATTGGATGTTTTCCAGGTTGGAAATCAGAGAGTAGCCCTGGAGGCGGGCAGAGGCGCTGCTCTGTGACAGCAGAGGTCAGTCACAGCAAAGGGAAGGAAATGGAGCAATCGGCCAGGACTGGCTGTGGCTTTCTTGGAGTTACACAATCCACAGGCAAGAGGCGTGTGCACACACACACACACACACACACACACACACACACACACACACAGAGGACAGCCTGATCCTAAGGACCCCACAGGGTCCCCTGGGCACACAACATCTCCATCCCTGGTCCAGTGCCTTCCTGGACATGCTCAGATGTTTAAGACTCCCCCTACCAGAGAATTTGTTACTACCGCAGGAGTATTTTTTTAGGGAACCATAATAGAGTCTAAAGTGAAATTTCCCACTATACTCTTTTACAATGACTGAAAATCTTTTCCTATTTTATTAATCCTGGAGTTAACTTTATCTTTGGAGAGAAAAAAAAATAGTAGCCAAGCCAAGAAGGGGGGAAGTAAAATATTTTATCCCTACATTCTTTCAGCAAATATTTAGTGAGTACTAGGCACTGTCCTAAGTACTTTGGGTACAAAAGTAAACATAGCAGATCACGTCCCTTTCCTCGTGGAAGTTCGAGTCTGGTAGGGGCCAGCAGAAATTAGACAATAGAATGGTGTATTGTGTCAAGTGGTGTGGTGTTTGTTTCCTAGAGCTGCTACAGCAACATACCACCTCCTGGTGACTTACAGTAACAGAAATGTATTGCCTCACTGTTTTGGAGACTAGAAATCCAAAACCAGGGTTCGGCAGGGCCCTGCTCCCTCTGAACCCAGTAGAAGAATCTGACTTGCCTTCTCCTAGTTTCTGGTGATTTGCTAGCAATCCTTGGCACTCCTTGGCTTCTGTGTTACTCCAATCCTCCATCTTCACGTGGCATTCTCTCTGTCTCTCCTCACATACTCTCCCCTCTTTGTATATCTATGTCTGTGTCCACATCTCCCCTTTTTATAAGGACACCAGTCATAATTGGACTAGGACCCACCCTAATAATCTCATGTTAACTTGGCTATATCTGCAAAGACCATATTTACAGATAAGGTCACAATCTGAGGTACTGGGGTTTAGGGCTTCAACATAGCTTTTTAAAAAATATTTGACAGTATTACAGATGTCCTCCATTTCCCGTCACCCTTTACCCCCCTCCACCCAGCCCCTATCTCACCTCTTGCCTTCTTGTCTAGCTGCTTCACTTTTTCAAGTGTTTTTTAAAATGTCACCTTCTCAGTAAGCCTTTCCCAGTTACCCCATTTTTAAATTAATCCCCACCCCTGTACCCTGCAGCTACCTCCACTGTCCTTATTCCCCTTCTCTGCATTCTTGTCTCCAAAGCATGTTACAATCTAATGTTTAACTCATTTATTTTTACCATCTGCTTCCCCTATTGCACTGTAAAATCCAGGAAAGCAAAGATTTAAATATATATATATATATATATATATATATATATATATATGTATATATATATATGAGTATTGATTTCAGAGAGGAAGGGAGAGGGAGAGAGAGATAGAAATATCAATGATGAGAGATAATCATTGATCAGCTGCTTCCTTCATGTCCCCTACTGGGGGTTGAGCCCACAACTCAGGCATGTGCCCTTGACCAGGAATCAAACTGTGACTTCGAATTGAACTGTGACCTCCTGGTTCAAAGGTCAACGCTCAATCACACTGAGCCACACTGGCCGGGTAAAAACAAAGATTTTTATATTTTTTATTTTCTCCCATGTCCTCTGGCATGAGAAGCATTCCTTGCACAGATTAACTGCAAAATGAATGTTTGTTTAAAGAACAATCATTTAAACTTACAATCAATCAGCCCTGGCTGGTTTGCTCAGTGGTTAGAACACCAGCCTATGGACTGAAGAGTCTCAGGTTCTATTCCAGGTCAAGGGCATGTACCTCAGTTGCAGATTCAATCCCTGTGTCTGGTCAGGACACAAGGGAGAGGCAACCAATCCATGTGTCTCTCTCACATCAATGTTTCTCTTTCTCTCACTCCCCTCTCACTCTCTCTGAAAATCAATAAAAAAAATATTCTAATCTTCGGGTGAGGATTAAAAATAATGATAATAAATAAATAAACTTACAATCAATCAGCAACCCCTGTGTCTGTGCTAAAGGAGAGTTGATTAAAAGCCATCAGCTTGTCCCAGATGGGCCACAACTGAATATTAACACGATAAGCACTATCTTCAATTACAGTTCTGGGAAATTCAGAGAAATTTCTTCAAAATGGTGTTGATCATAGATTTGTTTTTATACAGGTGGGGGGGTGTCTTGAAGTCTTACTAAAAAGAGGAAGCGTAATTCAAGTCTGCTGTTTTATGATGAGCTAACTCGCATGGATAAAACTCGGAGGGCTTAACCCAGCAATTTCCTAGTTATTCCACCCAAGATTCAGCAGGATCTGTAGAAAACATAGGTCAAGAGACTATGACAGGCAGAGAAAGAAACCTTGGGGGAAAAAGATAACACATTTCCCCTGCTTTTTGAATGAGGAGCCTGAATTTTTATTTTGCATTGGGCTCTGCAAGTTATATAGCTGTCCTGCTTGGGAGACATCGATTTTTATTGGACATAATTTTTGTGCAAACAGCAGAAAGAAAACATGAGATAAATAGATTGATTCTGTCAGAGTGAAAAGATTAGCAAACTTCTCAAAAATTTTAGTTCATTCTCTTCATCTTTTTCAATTGTTGTTTCCTTTCAACAATGCAAGTTGTTAAACTACTAATGGGCACATGTCTATCCAGACTTCTCTAAAAAATCAGAGGATAACCTAGAACATGTCTTGGATGCTTTTCTTCTAATAATTTCTATTTTCTATTTTTAAAAAATATATATATTTATTTCAGAGAGGAAGAGAGTTTTAGAAACATCAGTAATGAGGGAGAATTATCAATCAACTGCTTC
Source organism: Cnephaeus nilssonii (assembly GCF_951640355.1). NCBI lineage: Eukaryota > Metazoa > Chordata > Mammalia > Chiroptera > Vespertilionidae > Cnephaeus > Cnephaeus nilssonii. The sequence continues at coordinate 70,795,581 of NC_137080.1, read as the reverse complement.
CTGCATGCCCCACACTGGGGATTGAGCCACAACCTGACTGGGAATCAAACCGTGACCTCCTGGTTCATAGGTCGACGCTCAAGCTGGCCGGGCCAATAATTTCTATGTTCTAGGTGCTTTGGAGCAGGACTAGGGTGGGTCCTTGCCACAGCAATTAAAGTCAGAGGGCCTTGTTATATAAGGATCTATAAATCACTAAATTAAAAGATTAGCTTTGTAAATCAATGGAAATGATATTTCCTCTTAGGACAGGGGTGGAGAACCGTTTTTTCTGCCAAGGGCCATTTGGATATGTATAATGTCATTGGAGGGCCATACAAAATTATCAACTTAAAAATTAGCCCACTATATGTGGTCAAACATTTAATTAACTCACCCCTAATGCCATGGCAGGGCCAGACCAAATGATTTCTCAGGCCTTATACGGCCTGCAGGCCAGACAGCTCCCACCCCTGCCCTAGGGAGACTTATATCCAGAACAATTAGGAGTTCCCACTATGGAAATTCTTTTTAGAAATAGGGCATAAATTTCAAAAATCAATGTAATCTCCTTTCAAGCCATCTGGTGTTGATTTGTCTGCTGTACCTCCTGAGAACTCAAAAGAACCAAAAAGGGAAGGAAGTCATAATTCTTTCTTCCCTGCAGCTGCCGAAGTAGTCACTAACATTTTTTCTACATCACCTGTAAATGAGAACCAGCATTCAAAACAATACAGTCTAAAGACGTGTGAGCCAAATACGGAATGATTTGTGTTGCTATGATGCAATGCTAATGACTTTTGGTCTTTTTAGTTCCTGTAATTGGGCAATGTAATTTCTCATGTCCAGGGTGATGGTGGTGGCACGTAAAATACTTTATCAATGCTAATTGACTCTTTTTGGTAGCTGTGCCATGGTTACATAAGGAAATGACCTTATTTTTATAATATACACATTGAAGTATTATTTAGCGGTAAAGAGCATCATGTCTTCATGTCTGCAGTTTACTCTCAAATCATTCAGAAAAAAAAAAAAGATAGTGTTACATAGAAATGGATGGATAAAGCAAATGTGGTAACATGTTAACCTTTATGGAATTAGGGTCAAACCTATATGGGAATTCTTTGTTCCATTTTTTCTGAAAGTGTGAAATTATTTCAAAATAAAAATGTTTCTCTGGCATTTTCTTTCAAATGGTTGGCACTCATTCTGCAAGTATTATTGCTGGTGCTTTTAGATCCCCAAAAGAGATCTAAATGTCTGACTAACACACCTTTTGCTACCTGACTGACAGCAATTGTGAGATGTCATTGACTTTAAGATGCAGCACAACCTCTAAAAAGCTAAAGTGGGGAAAACATGCATCTTAGTATCAGGGACCTATTTTACTCAAAATAACCAAATGGGGAGACCAGATTTAAGCAAATGATGGTTTTCCCTTTTAGTATCTGTATCCTTTTCCTGTTGCCGTTGCAACAAATTACTTACCACAGACGTAGTGGCTAAAAACAACACAAATTTATTTTCTTACAGATCTGGAAATCAGAATCCAAAATGAATCCTCAGGGCTGCATTCCTTCCAGAGACTATAGGGGAGAATCCTTTTCATCACATTTTCCAGCTTACATTCCTTGGCTGGTGGGCTCTCCCCATTATTCTATCTGCCACTGTATCTCTGTCAACAAGTCCTACTTATGTTGTTGTGAAGTGGTCTAAAGGTCAGTTCCCAGGGGAGGGGATATCAATTCAATCATTTGATCAGACCTCACTTGGCTGTGGTATTACATGTGTTCCTCCTTGATTTCTCAATCTCTCGTTTAAAGAAATATTGCTGAACAAACATATGACCTTGTGAATAATAGAAACTTGTGACTGGAAATTTTTTTTAAAAAAATAGTCGCTGGTGATAGAATGTTAGGAAGACCTGATCTCTCAAGGAAGACAATATGACACTTTGGAGTAAGTATTTCATGGGAGCTCTGTCGAGGCTTCATTGTTGTTATTGTTGAATTTGTCGGGCAATAAGGAGACATGTTGCTGAGAAATAATAATTTGGTTGTGTGTGTTTTTTCACCATTAAGATGACCCAATGATACAAATTCTAGTAATTAAGAAATTCTAAAAAAAAAAATGTTCCCAAAAAGTCAATAAAAGTGCTGTAGGTTGTTGGTGATACTCATGGTTAGTACAGACTTTCTGTAATTATGTTAAATTAACACATGCACACACACGTTAGAAGAATGCCTGACAACTACTAAATGTTAGCTATTATTCTACATTTATATTTATATTATTATATAGTAAATATGATTTTTCTTTGCAAATGGTACTACTAGCTTTTATTGAAATTATGTACAAGATAACCTGGATTATACAGCAGGTCCTCAAATAACATTGTTTTGTTCAATGTCATATTTCATTATAAGATTGATGAGACACCATAGGAATTTAATTATTGTTTATATCAATTAGCCTATGGTAAAATTAGCTTTATTATAAATAATTTTGCATAAAGGCACAGAACCTATGGACAAAGTTGAGAACTTAGTAAAATTTTTACTCATATTCTTTAGGTTGACACATGAAACAAAATATACAAACATTCATTTGTGTGGATAGGTACATATTAGTTTGCATATAGTACCAACTTTATAAGCTTTTGGAAGATTAAGTAGGTAATGTATTTAAGGCACTCTGCACTTGGCAGGTACATTATTTTAATAATATCATTAATTGACTTTGAGTTTTAAAGGGTCTAGAAAATACTGAATTTGGAAATGAATTAATTCTAGTTTAGTGATGAATTAATTCTAAATTATGAATTCATTAATTCTAAGTGATTTCAGAAACACCGAGCTATGCTCTCTTCACATTATATGATTCTTTATTCCACAAGCCCTACTTTATACCCAATTATCTTGCCCATGTTCCTCTGCTGCTTTCTACTTGTGCTTGAATTTTCTAGGTGTTGCCTCTGTAATAATTCAGATACTCCTCAAAGGCTGAGAAGACGTTTTACCTTTCATTTTCACTTACCCAAAGGTCTTATTACTAAGGGCAGACCACAGAGCATTTCTGAAGAGGCACCCTTGGGGCTCTCCGAAGAGTGATGCAAATAACAAACACCCAAGAGTACTATTTGAAACCTAAGAAACAGCAAAAATATTCCCATCCTCACTCCTGTTAATCAGTACTCTCTATTTATTCAGGGCCAGCTGATGAAGGGTAAAGATTGTCTTGATGAAGAACAAGCCCTCTGGCATCTAGAAAAAATCACAAGGCTTATATTCAATATTCTGCACTGTAACTCCCTAATAGACTCAAGCAAATGGTAATAGATACACTCAGCCTTTTCTGGGCTTATAAAAAACATCCATCCATTGCATTTCTCTTTCATTTCTTTCCTAATTATGTGCCTGTCTCTTACTTGAGCCCAATAGAATTTTAAATATGAAAAAAAAATTAGAGAATAGGCTTTAAATGAAGGGGAAAGTGGGAAATTGGTATTTTATTTGGTGTGTGTTTGTTTTTTTGTTTTTATCAACTCATCTACTTTCAGCATTTGAATCAGTTTGCTGGCTAGAACAAGATTGCTGGGTGAACAACTCATTAAAATATACAGGGTGCATTTCAACCACTGTGTACATTCAGAAATGACCACTATTTTTATCCAAACATCACTTGGCAGGAGAAATGATGTTCCTGGATTGCCAAACCCTGAAGAAAACAGAACAATAGAAAAATATACTGTGTGTGGTACCTTCTTTCAGCTTTTCTAATCTGGAACAGACTGCTCCCATTTTAAGAAAATTAGTTGGAGTGCAAAGGATACTTCAAAATGAAGCAGACAGATAGGCACTGATTCTTTTTTTTTTTTTTTTTTTTTTTTTTTACATTATAGCAATCAAATTTTAGAGTAATTTTCCTCTTACTTAGAAGCAAAATACTGCTAAGGGAACAGCCTGTCTTCATCTGGCTTATAGTAAACATTTGCCACTTAGGATTCAGTTGGATTTTTTAATCTTTGCCAATAGACACTAACACATCTCTGATAAACTATGGCAAGCCAACAGGGAAAGAGCAACATCAGGGGGGAGCAGGAGGCCCAGCAAAAAAGCAGGCAGTAGAGTAGAGCAGGATAACCATCATCCATGTGCCCCAAAGGCAAATTTTCAGCAGCCTTCCAATTGCTGCCATGCTATCCCCCTCAGTCTGCCTTGTGGCCTGGCTCCCAAAACTCAGCCTTGGTGAGTTTGTTCATTCAATCATTTATTCAACTATTTTTTATTACGTCAAATAAAAATACAGATATTTTAATCCAACCCTTCTATGTCAACAAATAAATAAATTATAGTCCTGGGTCCAGGAGAGGCCACGCGCCCCTGGGTCCGGGTGAAGCTGGATCCCGGGTCCGGGTGAGGCCGTGCGCCCCTGGGTCCGGATGAGGCTAGGTCCCGGGCCTGGGTGAGGCCGCGGGCCCCTGGGTCCGGGAGAGGCCACACGCCCCTGCGTCCGGGTGAGGCTGCGCGCCCCCGGGTCCGGGTGAGGCTGCGCGCCCCCGGGTCCGGGGGAGGCCGCGGGCCCCTGGGTCAGGGTGAGGCCACGCGCCCCTGAGTCTGGGTGAGGCCACGCCCCTGGGTCCGGGCGAGACCAAACCAGAGGGAGTCAGACCTGCATTACCACCATTTGTCCACCATCCAGAGCTGAAAAGTCAGTGCCGACATGTACACATAAGGAACTGGTGGACATTGAAATTGGGTCTCAAAAGAACTGTTGGTCCAGAAAGAAACTCACTACAGACTGATTCATTTGCCTGTCAGCATAACTATTATTGCTCGTCTCACATTCGGTTCTTATAAGTATATTTCTAGTAACACATGGTCTCACTCATCTAGGGGAAATGATGAACAACATAGACTGATGAACAAGAACAGACCCAGAAACAAGGAGGCATCGATCGGACTGTCGGGCCTCAGAGGGAGGGTAGGGGAGAGTGGGGGTAGGGGGGAGAGATCAACCAAAGGACTTGTGTGCATGCATACGAGCCTAACCAATTGTTAAGGACAACAGGGGGGTGGGGGCATCCGTGGGGAGGTGTGTGGGATGGGAATGGGGGGATGAGGACAAATATGTGACACCTTAATCAATAAAGAAATTTAAAAAAATAAATTAAAAAAAAGAAAGAAAGAAATTATATACCTGATTTCAAGTAACTTTATATACTTGAAAGTATTATGATCTCTGAAGGCATAATAATCTGGCCAATCAGTGTATATCCTATATAATAAAAGGCTAATATGCAAATTGTCCCCTCGACCAGGAATTTTCGACCAGCAGGCAGGCAGGCAGGCCAACCGCCATTTCCCCTCCCCCTGGCCAGGCTAGCCAGACCCCACTCATGCACGAATTCACACACAGGGCCTCTAATATATACTGAGTGGCCAGATTATTATGCATTCAGAGATCATAATAATCTGGCCACTCAGTGTAATAAATGTTGGCAATGTTCCAGAATTGACTGGTATGAGATCATAATGCATAATCAGCCAAGAATGATATTTTCTTTTTGGAGTTTCTAGAATTCATACCACCTGTTCTCAATAAGTAGTCAACAACCCAGCTGGCATGGCTCAATGGTTGACCTATGAACCAGGAGGTCACGGTTTAGTTCCCTGTCAGGACACATGCCCGGGTTGCAGACTCAATCCTCAGTGTGGGGCATGCAGGAGGCAGCTGACCAATGATTCTCTCTCATCACTGATGTTTCTATCTCTCTCCCTTCCTCTATGAAATCAATAAAAATATTTTTTAAAATAAAATAAATAGTCAATAAAGTTTTGTTGAGAACTTACCATGTGACTGGTACTAGGCTCCATGTTAGGAATACAATGGTAGTCAAAACAGATATAGTGTCTGTCCACACTTGTTTACAGTGCAAAGGAACACCAGGATAACTAATCAGGGAATTACTTCACGGTGTGATAAGTACAGGGGAAATTCAAGTAGCTGTATAAAGGGCACCTAATTAGAAAGTGTATCTATCTAATTCTCCATGGAACCCACTGTGTGGGATGAAACTCTGTAAATCAGAAACACTTTCCTGGAAGAAATGATATCCTGGCTGAGAAAAGAAGGATGAAAAGTTAGACAAATGAAGAAAAACTGGAAAAGCAATCTAGAAAGGGAACAGTATCTACAAAGGATCAGAGGTAGGCATGGTCAAAGGACCTGAAATTCAGTTTGGCTGTACAGCCTCAAGTGTAAGGAAAAGAGCAGCAAAAGATGAGTGAGAAGTGTAGGCAAGTTCTACATATTAATCAGGATTATCTAGGTTATTCTCAGCAACTAAATGCCAAAATATCAGTGATTTGACATAACAATGGTTATCTCTCACTCAAGATACATATCCATTGTAAGTTGGAGTCAAGCTAGTAGTGGTGGGGTGCACACAGCTACTTAGGGATGTAGGATGATGGAGACTCACCATCTCATAGCTGTAATACCTGGAACGCCTGGCTTTCCAAGTCACCTTAGCAAGGAAAGAGACAGATATTGTCTCAGGTATTTCAGCCTAGAAGTGATATACACCACTTACACCCACAGCTTATTGGCTAGCACTAGTTACACGCTCCCCGACACCACTCCCACCCCCAGCCAAAATTGTAAGGACCTAGAAATCTAGGAAAACAGATAGAATGTTTATACGTACTGTGTCTCTGGTATAGTCATGATATGGATGGCCTTTGTACATCATGTTTCCATAGTTTGTGATTTCTTCTGAAGGCAATGAAGAGCTAATGAAGAATTTTGAGCAAGATAATCAAGGGTTCATATTTGTATCTTTATTTTATAGCGCTGCAGGGTTTCCTGCCCCATTGGCCCTTCTTCTCACCTCTCCTCTAATTGGATAGGGGTTGTTCAGAGTAGTCACCGTGGAAGGAATGCTATTAGGGAATTAAGATCCACAGGAGAACAATTGATTACCCTTCATCCCTCAATAAAAAACATATGCTTTTGAGTGCCTCATAGAGCAAATGCCCCAATAAAAACTGAGCTCCTACTTATTATGCAGCAGCTTTGGGAAAGATGGCTCAGTCATGCACGGACATGCTTTGTTAAGTAGAACTAAATAAAGGAGACGCCTTGGGTCCTGAGCTCTGAATATAAAGAGAAACTACTGTTATTGGCATGTCCATTCCTTTCCCCTAGACATCCAGTAGACAACCCATGCCATCAGATCACAGTTAAAGAAGAGCCTTAGCATAGCATCCACAGTCAGTCACAGCCCCCTCAGAGGTGAATGCTTGCATATGGAAGGGAGAATGGATAAGTGGTTAATGCCATTTCTTTATTTATATTGCCAATAAAACCATGTCTTTTCCATTTTTCTCAATGACTGACATTAACAGAAATGTGCCAGAGCAGATGACAGCAGGTCCTCTTTGCCTCCTCTTGTCCAGTGGTCAATATCTAGTTGATTATCAGAAACTCCTCAGAAGATTTTTTAAAAATACAAAGCTGCCCTAACTGGTTTGTCTCAGTGGAAACAGCGTCGACCTGCAGAATGAAAGGTCCCAGGTTTGATTCCGGTCAAGGGCATGTATCTTGGTAGCGGGCACATCCCCAGAAGGAGGTGTGCAGGAGGCGGCTGATCAACGTTCTCTCTCATCAATGTTTCTGACTCTCTGTCCCTCTCCCTTCCTCTTCATAAAAAATCAATAAAATATATTTTTTTAAAATACAAAGCCCTCAGCTATGCACTCAATTTACTGAATCAAATTCTAGGAGTAGGACCCATAAAGCTGTGTTATTTTTAATTTTTCAGGCTTGGAATATGTTGCTCTAGTGAATGTAGGAACAATCCACCATGCAATTATTTTCTATCTGAAGAGCCACTATGACTTTTAGTCATTTGCAGTTTTTCTCATTATGTAAATGTGGGTGTCTCTCCCAAAGAACCAGAGAGCTTACCTCCCCACTGTTGAATTTCTGTGCCACATTGCACGTGGGGAAGCACTCAGCAGACATCTCAAAAATACAGAATAGAAAGAAATACAATCAAACTGAACTGGTATTCTGGATAGAGATGAGTTTGCAGACAGATATCACAAGGAAAGAAACAGCATTTCTCCCTAGGGCACAAACCTATTTTTATATTCAAGCTATTCTCTTTTGGTAGACAGTGTCATGAGCATCACCAAGCTGAATCTACTGTTTGACAGGTAGTCTTATGTGATTGACTTGAGAAGATTCACTTTTTAGACACATTTTCTCAGCCCTCATAGGGAAGTTATGGAGGGGATATGCCAGGGCTGACCAGCAGACCCTGAGCAACAGATGAATGGATTACTCTGACACAACATTTGCTGGGAAAGAGAGGGCTAACGGCCTGGCTAAAGGAACCAGGCAGCCTCGATTGCCTGCCTCTTTAGGCTTTTATTGTAGCAGCAGTTTGAGATAAAGTTTATCTTTTAGATACACTCAGTAGGGTAAGTAATATTGGGAGGACACATGTTTTTCTAATGTCCTTTACGCAAGGACACCCAAAGATTAAGCATAAGGATTCCAGGAAACACCCGGGGGGCTGCACGCGCACAGACTTGTATGGAAAGGGCAAGGAATAATTAGGGGCACCGCCTTCAGCACTCCCCTCAGTCGGAATTCCCATAAACAGGGCAGGCGGCCTTCCGCACACTTCCCTTGTCTCAGAATGTCCTCCTTACAAACTTTCCAACCAAGTCTCATGTGCTCCTCGGCAGGGGTATTTTTATTTGTCAGGTTGGCCACCAAGGTTAAATTGTGTGTTATTGTTGCATCAAGATGAAAAATAGTTGTATTCTTTTTTTTTTTTTCCTAAATATGTGTGCAGACTGAAAGGTCCCTTTATCCTCATTCTAGATGTCTCAAGTTCTATTTGCCTTTTACATGTTAAGTTTTTGGCTTTACATTTCATACACATTTAAATATTTTCAGTAACTTTATGTCCACACAGAAACCCTATTTGGAAATAGATCTCACTTTGCAGGAGGAAAAATATGGAATTTTTTTTTTCCAATGGAGAACCAAGCAAGTAGCTACCAGAAGTGATGGCTGTCAAATCTGTGTAATAGCATTGAAACTTTCTAATATAAAATTTTACTATTTTTTCCAATCACACAGATAATACATGCTCAATGCTGAAAAAGTTAGAAAACATCACATTACAAAGGATGAGATTGAAACCAGCCTTTGGGTCCACTACCACATATTGGTTCACAACTCCATTCCAATCCCCTGTAGCTGCCCTGCAGCATTTTTTGAAGATGGAGAGCTGCAGACTAGAAGGCTCAGTGAGTTCGGTGTCCATGTATATCTTCATTCCCACCAAGCAGATGTCCCCACACGTATTTGGAAGAAGGAAAGAGGTCGTGTCTGCACTTCTGCTCTCTGCTGTCCAGCGCAGTCCCGCTGGTGTTAGTCTTTCTGCTGCAGTGTAACAGAGATGACAGTGTCTGTTCCCTGGCTTAGTCACGGTACCGTTCTGCTGGTGTGAATCTCAGCTGAGTTGACTTGGTCCTGGAGCCGGCGATCATGGCAACAGCTTCGAGATCATGGCAGAGAAAGCAGCCAACCTGGCAAGTCTGAGAGTGATTTCTGGAAGCTCAGTCAACAGCCTGCTTCTTTAGCCTTTACAATAATTGTGTAAGCACATACTTCTCTTATAAATGTTCTTTCTGGAATATCTTTTGTTACCTGCAACTGAACTTACATTGTATTAATGATAATCTCATAAATCAGGGTAATCACTATTAACATTTCATTGTCTCTCTTTATAACTACAGCTGTATATATGTGCACACATGTAGTTTTTTTAAGTGGAATGGTATAGAACAGTGGTCGGCAAACTCATTAGTCAACAGAGCCAAATATCTACAGTACAACGATTGAAATTTCTTTTGAGAGCCAAATTTTTTAAACTTAAACTTCTTCTAACATCACTTCTTCAAAATAGACTCGCCCAGGCAGTGGTATTTTGTGGAAGAGCCACACTCAAGGGGCCAAAGAGCAGCATGTGGCTCGCGAACCGCAGTTTGCCGACCACGGGTATAGAATATTAGAATATTATTTGCAACTTAAGAGAAAAGTTTAGAATGGAAAATAAAGAGATGGATGTAAATCAGTTTAAACTCGCCTATAATGTGTGTGCCTGTGGTCACAGGAAAACTGTTTGAATCAGAGTTTAGGGTAGTACGTAGGTGGTTACAGTACACTATGATCTACTTACTAGCTGAGGAAATACCTTTCTTTGTTCAAAATGTAGCCACCACCCTTAATTCCCACCATTAGGTTCACTTTGGTACTGAAAGAAGGATGTTTGTATCCAGACAAACTTTGCCCTTTTCTCTAGACCCCACTCTTCTGTGAAATAACTTCTTCAGAAAAGCAATGTCAAACAGACTAGCATTTCTTCAGTGAAAATCTCCCAATAGGAAGCCTTTTCAATACAACTTTTTGAAGCTATTTGAAATTGTTTTTCCTAAAAGGCAAAGGTTACTACAAATTACCTCATCACCATAGGTTTGAGGTTTGCAACGTAACCCATTCATCTGGAAAATGTTAAGTTGTATCAACATATGGCCCATGATAACTCTTATTACAGTAAGAAATCATATAGAAAATGCAGATGACAGTGGTTATCATCAGTCCATCTTGTCCAAACCTAGACAAGCAAGCAAAGGAACTCAGACTTGCCCGCAGAGTATGGCATTATACCTGAAAGCATAGTGTCATCTAGGGAAAAAGAAATGTCTCTCTGCCATTAGTTGAATGTCAACAAAAAGTCACTGTGGGATAATATTGCTTCTTTAATTCCAAGGAAGATTTTCTTTCCTTGCTAGGTGACAGCTCTTAGTTAAATATTATATAATGTTTTCACACTCATGCTGGACCTATCAGCACATATATTAAGTTTTCTGGTAACTTAAGAATAAAGGCAATTCTCAAATTGCCATTTCTTTTAAAATCATCACTGTTTCTCTTAATTTTCCAGAGGAAAAGGAAGCATAAAATGGAATTCACAAATATTGTATTTCCTCTGCAAAATCTATTAAATTGAGTAGGTAAGCATTTTAAAATATATAGAATGCCAGCCACATTGGGGAGAGCTTCATATTTCTAAACACATTCAGATAAAATATCTCCCCACCATAAATACTTACCAGTAATATTTATCTCAACAGTAAAACTCTGCTTATCCAAAATTATTTGTTTGTGTGTGAGCACACACACATACCCTTGTACCCAGGGTGGCAAGTATATATTCACCAGGGAAAGTATACATCAGCACAGACTAGACCAGTGATGGCGAACCTATGACACGCATGTCAGCACTGACACGCGTAGCCATTTCTGATGACACGCGGCCGCTGAGGCGGCTGCATGCCGAGGATGAAACATTTGCTGCTCCTGAGGATGAAACATTTGCTAAATAATGTTTTTTCCTCAAAGTGACACACTACCCGAGTTATGCTCAGTTTTTTGGCGAAGTTTGACACACCAAGCTCAAAAGGTTGCCCATCACTAGACTAGACTAAAGTTTAGAGATAAACATTTTGAACAGGTTTTTTTTTAGTTTTTTTTTTAATTTCTTTATTGATTAAGGTGTCACATATTTGTCCTCATCCCCCCATTCCCATCCCACACCCATCCCCACGGATGCCCCCACCCCCCTGTTGTCCTTAACCATTGGTTAGGCTCGTATGCATGCACACAAGTCCTTTGGTTGATCTCTCCCCCCTACCCCCACCTTCCCCTACCCTCCCTCTGAGGCCCGACAGTCCGATCGATGCCTCCTTGTTTCTGGGTCTGTTCTTGTTCATCAGTCTATGTTGTTCATCATTTCCCCTAGATGAGTGAGATCATGTGTTACTAGAAATATACTTATAAGAACCGAATGTGAGACGAGCAATAATAGTTATGCTGACAGGCAAATGAATCAGTCTGTAGTGAGTTTCTTTCTGGACCAACAGTTCTTTTGAGACCCAATTTCAATGTCCACCAGTTCCTTATGTGTACATGTCGGCACTGACTTTTCAGCTCTGGATGGTGGACAAATGGTGGTAATGCAGGTCCGACTCCCTCTGGTTTGGTCTCGCCCGGACGCAGGGGCACGGCTTCAACCGGACTCAGGGGCACGCGGCCTCACCCAGACCCAGGGGGTGCGCGGCCTCACCCAGACCTGGGACCCAGCATCACCCAGGCCCCGGGGCGCGTGGCTTCACCTGGACCCAGGTGTGCGCAGCCTCACCCGGTCCCGGGATCCAGCTACACCTGGACCCAGGGGCACATGGCCTCACCCGGACCCAGGGGCGCGTGGCCTCTCCCGGACCCACAGGTTTTTTGTTTTGTTTTTAATTCAGATAAACCACATTATCTGAGGATTGTAGTGCAAATTATGCCCTTATGACTAAAAATGAGACATAACAGGTTACATTAATTATGCTAAATGTTTACTGAATTAAACTCCTCTCCTATATTGTGCTGGACACAAGCAAGTCAAAAGTAGTAGAATAAATGCTATAATTATACAGTATAATAACTTCTAATATCCATATAGTAATTTATAGCTTAATCGCAACTCCTTTCACCTAAGGTATTATATTTAATCCTCTAAATCTGTGGAATAACTGATCTTTACCATCCCCATTAAAAATAAAGTTCTGAAAAGGCTAAATAACTTATTTAGGGTTCACTATGCTACCTGTACTAGTAAACAGGATTTGAGGAACTATTTTTTGAGCCACCCTTTCAAATTCTCTATACCTCATTTTATCTCTGGTTATTGGATTACCACCCTCTCTCAAACACCAACTCTCTTTTTTCTTTTTTCTTTTTTAATTTTTTATTGATTTCAGAGAGGAAGGGAAATGAAGAGAGAGAAACATCAATCATGAGAGAGAGTCATTGATTGGCTGCCTCCTGCATGCCCCCTACTGGGAATGGAGCCCACAACCCAGGCATGTGCCCTGACCAGGAATTGAACCGTGACCTCCCGGTTCACAGGTCAATGCTCAACTACTGAACCACGCCAGCCGGGCCACCAACTCTCTCTTATCTACTCCCTCTAACTTGACATTCTAAAAGGCACCCCAATGTCTGGCTTCATTTCCTAGACTCCACTTGTGCTTATCGTATTCATACTCTTCTCTGCTTCTAACCCTGTAAACTACCATATTTTCCGACGTATAAGACAACTGGGTGTATAAGATTTTCCTGGGTTAAAAAGTCGTTTTATACGCCGGAAAATACGGTAGTCCAACATATCTAATCCATTATATGTAATCCCATCAATATAGTCCAATATACCGTATTTTCCGGCATATAAAACGACTTTCTAACCCAGGAAAATATTATATGCCCAGTCGTCTTATACATCGGAAAGTACGAGTAGCCTAAATTATCCATAAACTAAAGTCCATGATTACTGTAGACACAAATTGGCTGCCTTCCTAAAAATCCTCCTCCGTTACTTCCTTGATTGAATTGTCTTGAGTTCTTTTGGTGTCTACCTCTTTCTATCACAGGAACCAAAGAGGGGTTACCCCATTCTCAGTTCCAAGAGTAATCCTGATAAGTCTATGCCAATAATTACAACCCCGTTTCTTTGGCTAGGGGTTGGTTTAAGCATGGTCACATAACATAATTCTGTCCAATGAGACATGAGAAGACAGTATATGGGAGAAACTTATGGGGAGGTTTTCCAACCTTGTTTTGGCCTCAATTGTGCCCTCCCAAAATTTATGTGTTGAAGCTTGTGGATAAAAGGGGCCAAATGCTAATCTGACAAGCTCAGGGAAGGCCTGCATGGCGGTCTTGCAAACTCAAAGAGCTAAAGTAACCACAAAGGATGGTCTGAAATTAAACTTTAACTAAAAGCAGTTATGATGGGCAGTTACGTCCTTGGCCGGTATCTTCACTGACAAGATCTACTTTTACCTTAACTGATCTTATTATCTTTTTTCTTCTGTGATAACATATCCTTGAAATGTTTGGGTAACTTATAACTTCCCTTTTTCCGGACCCCTTAGGGCACAACCTAATGTGCCTGGGCACCAGGACAGATTCCTTCATTGTTGTTGTTATCATGTTAATTGTTGACTTTTAACTATTCTGTACCCATCTAAGTAAAAGAAGTATGTGTCTATCATTTCACTCTTTATCCAATCCCAGAGGTTTCCTTGCTTTGCTTTCTCCCGCCTCTCTAATCTATTACCAATGGATTTCATGTAACCCACCTAAGTCCCCTCCTTTGATGGCAATGTATAAAAACAGATGAAAAACTGCCATTCTCTGGAGCATTATGCCAATTTGTTGAGATTCTGCTTCCCGGCAATTGTCAACAGTCTGGCTCAAATAAACTCACAAAAATTTACAGGTTTGAATGTTTTTACGTTAACAAGCTCTAATCCCCAGTACCTCAGAGTGTGATTATATCTAGAGATAGGGCCTTTGACAAGGTAATTAAGGTTAAATGAGATCATATGGATGGGCCCTTATCCAATCTGACTGGTGTCCTTATAATAAGAGACAATTTGAACACACAAAGAGACACCAGTGATATACACAGAGAGAAGAAAGCTCATGTGAGGATGCAGCAAAAAGGTAGTCAGGACCACCTGCAAGCCAAGGAGAGAGGCCTCAGAAAAAAAAAAAAAAAAGAAAGAAAGAAAGAAAAAAAAAAACCCTGCTGACATCCTGATCTCAGATTTCTAGTCTTCTGAACTGACTAAATTTCTGGTGCAAGCTGCCCAGTCTGCGGTGCTTTGTTATGGCAGCCCTGACTAGCTAATGCAGGTCCTAGAGTTAAAGATAAATAGTATTAATAATGGCCAGGGAACGACTGGCTCAGAGTGCCTTAGGAAAACCAAGAGAGACCTCGTAGTTAGTCTAATGTGGTTGTAACAGACAAAAAGGCCACCAGAACAGAAGAAAACCTTGTCCTTAATGCAAACCTTGTGCCTTCGCTAAGAAGTCATCTTGGGATGCACATATTTAAGCACAATGCACATCAAGTAATAATTCCTGCTTAGTTTATAAAGATGAAATACAAATAGGAAGAAGAAAAAAAGAGAAAGAAGGAGGAGGAAGAGTTGGGAAAGAGCTAAACCAAGCATGTCAAACTTGTGGCCCACAACGAATATTTTTGCAGCCCAGACAATATGACAGTATGTAAGAAACATTTTAATAAAAATTTTGTGACTTAATTTTTACAATATTCTGTTATACATAATTATTAATAATGAACTACAACGTTCGCTAATGACTGATTACTATAATCGAGTTGCATTCATTTTCCTTACGCGCCTTATGCGCAGGCGCACCATTTCTCTCCACTAATACTAGCAGCGAATATTCTAGCAGCCGATTGCCACGTCATTAGTCTTGGACTGACTTGTTTGGTGTGCGCAGCAGGAAATATTTCACTTTCGGAGAACCAGAAAAATAGGTTTATTTGCATTATGCTTATTAATTTGTGCAGTTATTCCGTGTCTGGTAAGTTAATGTTCAAGAAAAAAATATTAATTTTTATTAAAATGTTCTATTATTTTATGTTAACGATGACTCATTTATTTCAGCCCTTTGTATTCAGCATGTCTCTAGCGAAATAAACCTACGTTTCTATGGAAATTGAAGCTTTTGTTTTTTTGTGGCCCACATAAACTTAAACCTTGTTTATTTGGCCTGTGTTAGCCTTTGAGTTTGACATGCTTGAACTAAATCTTATAAGTGTTAACTCATCTAATTTCTAGAACCCTATGAAGAACTAAATGTACCATTATTGTCCCCACTTTGCATAGGAGGAAAACTCAATCACAGAAAGATTAAGGAAATTATTTAGAGGCACACAGTAAGTGGAAGAGCTAAAATAAATAGGTCCATAAGAAAGAATCACCAGAAAAATTAAATTAAAATTTTTAAAAACTCTATTTTCTTGTACTACTCTCACATTTTGTTACTAACGGAATAGAAAAGAGCCTTACCTTAATTTACATTTTCAGGGAAGGATATTGACTCTGATTCGTTTCTTATCTTGTGTTTCTATGTGCTTGTTTTTAAACAAGCAAAAGTAACATACACTCAAATTATAACACACCACACTTATTCTGGCAAAACAACCCATTGACTTCTTCTGCTTCTACCCTTGACCCCATTGCAAAATCACCACAATCTGATATAATAGGGAGAGAGGAAGGAATAGGAAAATTTGAATAAACTGTGTGGTTTTAAGCTTAATGAAAGCATGGCTTATGTTTTGAACAATGATTCTTTGTGGTTATCCCAAATCTTATTTGTATATTGAACTCTAAACATAGCTGCATCTCAATACGAAGTATGTAAACCAGTGAACAAACAATATTTTGTGACTTGATCTTTACCAATGGAAAAGATCATGTCACCACCATTATTCCAATACAGAAATACAGAGATGGTGCACACAGAAATAAATTGTTAAAGATCATGAAATGCAATCATTTGAAAATTATTTTTGGCAATAAAAATAATATTGGCCAGTGCCCTCTGGAAATAAAGTGCATTAATGATAAGCACATGTTTCAAAATTTAACTCCTTTTTCTACCGCACTCCAATAAGAGAACATTTTCTAGGTTGAAATTAATATAGCCTGAAGAAAAGTTACCTTCTGTGAATGCTAAATAGGGAGACTGTGGACAGGGAAGAGAAAGCACCCTTCGGGTCTCAGAAACTACATAAGAGAAAGAATAACTCCACAGCTGAGGGATTTGGGTTCCTTCTTTGTGAATCAGCCTCTGTAGGCTTTGCTTAGGTATTTATTATTTATGAAGCTCCTGAGTGTGTTTGCTGCAGGTGGATTCTTTTTAGAAAAAAAACAGAAAAACCTAAAGTTAAAAAAAAATCAGATTTAGAATAGTTGAAAAGAGGCAGAAAAATATTCTATAAATTTGGGTTAACTGTTATCTCCATAGGGTACATGATTTATTGCCAAATCCACCCTGTCAATGCTAGTGATACTTCTTTTATTATTAACAGGGAGCATATTATTACAGACAAATTGAATTTGTTTTATTGAAAATCAGAATTGAATGAGTTCAGATAATATCTTTTAACTTTCTTAATTTACTCCATTCACTCAAATTTTAACAATGTGAGTCGGAGAATATGCAACTATTTTTACTTTACCTTTGAATTACAGGCCTCAGTTAAATACACAAACAGCATTACTAAATATTGTCAGATCACAAATATTGCTAATAGAAAGAATATTTACACAGGTAAGACTCATTTAAGGCCACATTAAATGTCACGTTTTAAAAAGACATGGTAATAGAGACATATTTGCTGTTATATAATTGACTTATATAGATGCCCTTAGTAGTCAATCTTATGTGGGTCTCAAAAAAAACAAAAAAAAACCCAAAACATGACATTTTCAAATTATCTTAGTTGTTGTAGGTTTAAAGATACATAAGGAAGTCAGGTTGTATCTTAGCAACTATTCAGCCAGGCAGCTGGAACTACAGTATAGTTTATTCAAGACACATACTAACCTTGGAGTACTGACAGCAGCTCTCACACCCAACACCTGCAGAAGCCTATTCAGTAGTCAACCTCTGTGGCTTCCTATGACAAGGACGCCATCTCAACTTGTGTCTGGGTTGATCTTCATCTGCTACTTCTGTGACTGCATTATGACTTCTGAAGCCTCGATGGGTCTCTTAGCTTCTGCTCTCTTTTTAAAATTTTCCTCCCGAAATTCCAGAGATCAGCTTTGTGAGTCGGTCAACACCCAATATTGACCATCCTTATTGGGCAGAGTGTAGTAATGGGCCACTTCATGGACTAATGAACAGTACTTTAGCTTTCCATCTTGGTTCAAGGATTAATCCCTTCAATTTAAGTCACCTGGCCCATAAGAGAAGGAGTCATGTGATACAAAAGCATGATGATCCAGAGAGTATATAAACACTTCCTGCTGCTTTTTACAAAATGAGTCTATAAACATGGAAACTTTTCTCAGAAGAGGACTCTGGGCATGGTGGACACATAGGGGAATGTGGTCTCTTCTCCAGTGTATGCTTTCTTTTAAGAAACCGGTGACATTAAAGTTTAAAATTTAAAAAAAAAAAAACAGTGCTGGTTTTATCCTTCCACACAAAAGTTGTGATTACACTTAGTTATTTTCAGGATTTTCTTGCTTTGAACATAGATTTAATTCTCTATTAATGTATTGCTACATAATTTTGATGTAGATTTCATGTTTATTCCCTTGTCTTATCTATAAAAATAAACCTTGTCTTATTTATTTCTTGCAGTGTGCCTGCTATATAGAAGGTGCTAACTAGATATTGATCAAATCAAATCCATGAAACAAATCAATGATAGAAACATTTGGGTTGATTTTACTAAGGAGAGCCTCAGCTTCAAACCTGAAAAGTGAGAAAACCAGTTTGGCAGGAGCAGGAATCCTGGGCATCAAGTCTATTGGGCAGACGCACTGTTCACCTAGAGACAAGAACATTTCCTTATAAGCTGCAAACTTGTTCAGGATTCCAGGAATGTGGGAAGGGCTGAAACAGTAGGAGAATAGCAGAGAACCTACCAAAAGATTAATAAAGTGGAGCCTTAGCCAGCAGGCTCCCTTGCTAGACAACAGTAGACATCCCCCTAGCTCAGTGATGGGCAACCTTTTGAGCTTGGTGTGTCAAACTTCGCCAAAAAACTGAGCATAACTCGGGTAGTGTGTCACTTTGAGGAAAAAACATTATTTCGCGATATTTATAGTTTAAATAACATAAATGTTTCATCCTCGGCATGCGGCCGCCTCAGTGGCCGCGTGTCATCAGAAATGGCACTGACACACGTGTTAGAGGTTCGCCATCACTGCCTAGCTTATATAAGACGTGATACAATCAACTGCCCCACATCAACATATTCAAGACTCATTCTTAAAAATGTAGTTTCTATAAATGTTCTAATGTAAATGCATACATATTTCCAATAACCTTTTAAGGAATAACACTGTGTCTTGGGGCATTTCATATGGACATTCAATTAAACTGGCATTATTGGTTATTTAAGCCCCCAAAATTAATATCATGTAAAATAAAACACAAATTTAATGTTAATAAATATTTGATAAAGCTATTATTAAAATACACAGTGAATATATTAACATGTAAATATAACTGGATATTTATAGGTTGTTCCTACCTGGTCATAGGTATATTCAATAAATTGTTTTATAACAACGTCCTGATTATGCACAGGCATAAACTCAGAGTTGTTTGCATTCTCTAACTATTAGGACTTATAGGATTTATATACACAAACATCTTATTGGTTCTATTAGGATTGGCTTATTAAAATGTACACATACATGAATCCTATGGGTTCTCTGTGTGTGTACATATATGTGTGCATATCTATGTAATCTATACTAATAAAAGAGTAATATGCTAATTAGACTGGGAGACCTTCCAGTCATCCTTCCGGACAAAGCCCAGGGCTTGGCCGGCCTGCAAACTGCCCCCAAATGGCCCTCAGCCCCGCGCCCAGGCCGGCCATGCCCCCCAGCAGAGAACCCCCACCCTGATGGGGATGTTGCCAGCCTGCAAACCACCCCAGCCCCTCGCCCAGGCTGGGACCACCCCCAGTGGAGACCCCACCCCAATGAGGGAATGGCCGGCCTGCAAACTGCCCAGGCCCCTCACCCAGGCCGGCCCTGCTCCCCAAGGGGAACCCCACCCTGATCTGGGACCCCCTTCAGGGCAGACCAGCTGGCCCCCACCCATGCACCAGGCCTCTATCTATACCAATAAAAGGGTAATATACTAATTAGACCAGGAGACCTTCCGGGAGACCTTCCAGACATCCTTCCAGACAAAGTCATGGTGGCAGCACTGAAGCTGAGGTTGTTAGGGGCAATCAGGCCAGGAGGGGAGGTCAGTTGGGAGTGATCAGGTCGGTGGGCGGGGGGGCAGTTGGGGGCGAGCAGGCTGGCAAGGGAGGCCAGTTGGGGGCGAGCAGGCCAGCACACAGGTAAGGTAAGCAAACAAAATAAGTCAGAATAAAATGAGGGTTTATTATAACCTAATAGTAAAGGCAAAGAGAAAAACTAAAAATAGTGATTTTTCAGGATTATTGTTAAAGACTTGAAATAAGAGCAAATTAGAAGGAAGGAGTATTGATTAGAAAGTCATTTTCAGGCTTGAGTCACTGGAGAAAGAATAGAAAAATTTAGAGGACATTATAATTCCTGCAAACCATTATAAAAATTCTGAAAAAGGAAAGACAGTTTCAAGGGTAAAATACCAGTGTTGAACACCCAAATTAATAAAATTTAAAGCAACACCTTATATCATAGAGGTTACTGATTAGCAAGCACCCCTTCTTAGCTAGCACCTGTATATTAATAATAATTTTTAATTCTTTGGCATCTAATCTTAGGATACTTCCTTGGGCCTTTATCATATTAGCTCTAAATGCAACTTCTGTATCTCAACAAAGGCAACATAATCAAGAATAGTTATATACTTTTAGACCTATCTTCTAAGAAATGAATAGATAATATTATAAAATTAGTTGAAAAAGAAAGATTAGTTGGCATTTGTTACAGAAATGATTGTTTCTTCTAACATCTAATTTTTACCCTTTCTTACTTAAGTAGATTTATCTGTGATGAATAACATCGCTTTATGAATAGCATGAGCCAGCACTGTTTTAACTAAGTGGATCATTGGGCTAGAAATAAAGTTTTCTGTGCTGTATTTCTAACTCTGAGTAGTTCTGTGACCTTAAGCAACCTTCACAGCAGGAATGTCAATCATGCCAGTCAAAATTAAAATGTCACTCTCCATCTACATGATGTATTGCATAAGAATTGTTAAATGCATACCTTTTTTTATGTAAATAAAAGTAAAATGTCATAAAATTATTTCTACATTATTGTCATATTTAAAAACCTGTAATGATTTGTCTAGTATAATAGGATAATATAATTAGCTCAAAAAGAAAAATAAGACTTTTGCTTATCCTTTAAAGTTAGTAATTCTTATAAAATTATGCAGTAGCTTTCGTGTGTGTGTGTGTGTGTGTGTGTGATTCATTTACAGTTAGCTAAATGATCATGATTATCTTGAATATTAGAGGCAAGAGGATTCACTACACACACATGTGATTAGTCTTTCCATTTAATTTTTAATAGTTTATTAATTTGCTTGGTTAAATTTAAATTTTAGAAATGCAAGGAAAGAGACTTTCTTCACTCTTGGGATGATAGAATAAATTACTTTTCCCTATTCCTCCCACTAATTACAATTAAAAACCCTGAACATGCCCTAACCGGTTTGGCTCAGAGGATAAAGCATTGGCCTGTGGACTGAAGGGTCCCAGGTTCAATTCCGGTCAAGGGCATGTACCTTGGTTGTGGGCACATCCCCAGTAGGAGGTGTGCAGGAGGCAGCTGATCGATGTTTCTCTCTCATCGATGTTTCTAACTCTCTATCCCTCTCCCTTCCTCTCTGTAAAAAATCAATAAAATATATTTTAAAAAAAAGAATCGTTAAATGCATACCTTTATATAAATAAAAGTAAAATGTCATAAAATTATTTCTACATTATTGTCATATTTAAAAACCTGTAATGATTTGTCTAGTATAATAGGATAATATAATAAGCTCAAAAAGAAAAATAAGACTTTTGCTTATCCTTTAAAGTTAGTAATTCTTATAAAATTATGCAGTAGCTTTCGTGTGTGTGTGTGTGTGTGTGTGTGTATGATTCATTTACAGTTAGCTAAATGATCATGATTATCTTGAATATTAGAGGCAAGAGGATTCACTACACTTAGTGGTGATTAGTCTTTCCATTTAATTTTTAATAGTTTATTAATTTGCTTCGTTAAATTTAAATTTTAGAAATGCAAGGAAAGAGACTTTCTTCACTCTTGGGATGATAGAATAAATTACTTTTCCCTATTCCTCCCACTAATTACAACTAAAATCCCTGAACATGCCCTAACTGGTTTGGCTCAGTGGATAAAGCATTGGCCTGTGGACTGAAGGGTCCCAGGTTCAATTCTGGTCAAGGGCATGTACCTTGGTTGCGGGCACATCCCCAGTAGAGGGGGTGCAGGAGGCAGCTGATCGAAGTTTCTCTCTCATCAATGTTTCTAACTCTCTATCCCTCTCCCTTCCTCTCTGTAAAAAATCAATAAAATATATTAAAAATAAATAAATACATAAATAAATAAAATAAAAACCCTGAACATTAGGTATAAATCAAACATAAGAAAGCTCTGGAAGATGGAGAGAAGAAGGCAGACAGGCTATGAACCTCAGAACCCAAGGAACAGCACACCGGTGAGATCCCTGGGCTTTCTTTTTGCCTCATATATTCCTGAGGTAGAATAGAAGCAGCAGCAACTGGGAAAGACCAATGAGCACAGACTAAAAAGCCCCCCAAAAGCCTGCTCCTTCAAGCCAAAGGTCCAAGGAAAGGGCAATCTAACAAGACAGAAAACTAAACTTCCACACGCAGTATCCCCTTCCCCACTGGGGTGCAGCCAGCGGAGGCCCTGTGCAGAGTCAGGGCTCTCACCCCCACCGCCCAGAGGTAATGAGGCCACCCCCCACCCCAGAGTCAGGGGAAGCTGCCTGGAGAGCAATAATAAGGCACTGAGGGTTCTGGCCCAATCACAGGCCATTATAAATGCTTCACCAGGTAGCCCTCAGCAGGGAAAGCTGCCTCCCTCATTTACCAACTTGGTGCACAGCCAATGCTCTGCAGATTCTGAAGGGAGTTACAGTCAAGGACTCAGGCCCACCGGGCTGGTCTTGCTCCTCTGCAAATCCGATCCTCGCCCAGGCTCCTCCACCTGGAAGTCTCCTTACTGGGGAACCTGAAGACACTTTCCTCCACTCTGAGTACAGAGTACTTTTCTACTCCTAGCCCTTCCCCCCTTTCCTGTGCCCGCCCCGACCCTTGGGATCATAAAACGGCAAGAGCCTTCAGTTCAGCAGAGAGATGATGCCCAGACTCTCGCATCTGTGTTGATCCACATGACCCTCAACTGGCACCCCATTCCACAGGGTAAAACAGAAAAGGCCGGAGCCAGCACTTTCTCTGCCTTAGCCATTCATTTATCCTATCCAAGTAAGCGATTAAAGGCTGGACTGCTGCATTTATTCTGGCTTGTTGCTGTAATCGGCAACACCTGGCAACTCATCTTCCTCCAGCTTAGCTAGCACCCCTCCCAGTGAGGGGGGTATGGAAGGCCTGGTCAGGAGCCAGAACTCCCACACCCACCCGGCAACACAATGGCAACGTGGTGTCCCTCTTCCGCTGTTGGAGGGGTATCAGAGCAAGCTGGCCATAGCAGGAGGTTTCAATAAGGTGCAGGATCTCATAACATAACACTCAAAATGTCCAAGTTTCCATCAAAAATCACCCTAAATTCAAGAACCAGGATGATCTCAAACGGTAATAAAAAGACGTCAGAGCTAATAGGATTACCTGACAAAGATTTTAAAGAAACCGACAAAAACATTTCAGAGCAATTATAAGCACACTTGAAACACATTTTTTCAAAAAGAAAATCTCAGCAAAGAAATAGTGTCAGCAAAGCGGTAGAACACATGAAGAAAAAAATAAGTATTCATGTAATATCAAGAAGGAAAGAAAACACATAGGTCATTACAATAGACTTTTCTTCTCTTGAGTTTTAAATTATGTTGGAGCAACATAATTTAATTATGCCTGATATGATTCTAACTGGGGGGGAGTACAGGAACATAAAGTTTTCTGTTTTATTCAAACTAGCAAAATGAGAACTTCAGTAGAAGTTTTCTAAGTTTTGCACATGTAACATAATACTAGAGTAACCACTCTAAGGTCTATACAAAGGGATAGACTAAAAAATAACATAGATAAATAAAAATAGAATTTAAAAATTGTTCAAGTACCCTCCAAGAAGGGGAAAACTAGAGAGAGAAAAAAGCAAGTACAAAAAGAAAACAAAAATATTAAATGGAAGACTTAAACCCTAATATATTGATAATTATATTAATGTAATTGGTCTAAATACACCAATTAAAAGACCACCTCCTCTCCCCCCCCCCCCCAAAAAAAAAAAAAACACAAACTACGATAACTCAATGCAAAATGGTTCAAAAAGGATATAATTATTATTATAACTATTAAGGAAAATTATTTCATAATTTTAAAATTCCCAAAAAAGAAATTTCTAGACCAGATGGTTTCACTAAAGAATTCTACCAAACACTGAAAGAAGAATTAACTACATAATCTCTTCCAGAATGTAGAAGAGTAAGGAACACTTCTCAATTTATTTTATAAGGCTAGTGTTACCCTGGTACACACACAGTACAAAAAAAAAAGGAAAGAAAGAAAAGAAAAGAAAGCTGTAAACCATTATTTGCAGACCACATATCCAACAAAGGACTAGTATTGAAAATATAAAAACAACTCTCAAAACTCACCAGTAAAAAAAATAAACAATCCCGTTAGAAAACTGGCAAAAGACATGAAGAGACATTTTACTGATGACTATAAGCATATGAAAAAAGTTCAACATGATCAACAATCAGGAAATTGCAACATGAAAACCACAATGAAGTATAACTATACCATTTCAAAATGGCAACATTAAAAAAAAAAGTAGAGACACGAAATGTTAGCAAGGATTCAAGAAACTGGATCACTCAGTGATTGCTGGTGGGAATGTAAAATGGTACAGCCACTCTGGAGGCAGATTGAGAGTTTCTTAAAAAGCTAAACATGCAATTACTACACAACCCAGCAATTGCATTCCTAGGTATTTACCCCAGAGAAATGAAGACTTATGTTCACACAAAAACCTATACATGAATGTTTATAGCAGCTTTATTCATAATAGCCAAAAACTGGAAACAACCCAGATATCTGTCACTGAGTAAATGAGTAAATGAACTGTGGTATAGCTATGTAATGTAATACTGTTCTGTAATAAAAATGTATGGACCTTTGATACTTGCCACAACGTGGATAAGTCTCCAGGTAGAAGATGGGCGGAGCCAATCTGAAAAAGTTATATACTGATTCCATTACGCAACCTTCCTGAAATAATAAAATTATAGAGATGAAGAGCAGATTAGTAGTTATCAGAGGTTAAGAGGTGATAAGGGTGGATGTGGATGTAGATATCAAAGGCAACATGAGGCATCCTGGTGATAATAGGAAGTTATGTATCTTGACTCTGTCAATATCTTATATATGATGGTACTAGAGTTTTACAAAATGTTACCATTGGGGAAAATGGGTAAAGCATACAAAAGATCTCTCTGTATTATTCCTAACAACTGCGTGTGAATCTACAATTACTCAAAATTAAAATTCTAATTTTAAAACTTTTTTTAAAAATGCAAGGGAAAAGATGACAGTCCTCAGCCAGTTAACATGACAAGGAAATACTTGGGGGTGGGGGGGTGACTGTGTCTTCGGTCCCAGACTATGACAACACAATTTTTCTCAAACTACAAAGAGGGGTTATTTTACATTGAATTTCATAAAGCATGTGAACTTCCTAGCATCCAATGTTTATGGCCCACAGGAATTTGGTTCTCCCTTTTGATTCTACAATTCTGATACAAATTAAATTTATGCCTATCCAACTAGGAGTTACTAAACCCCATAAAAGCAATTATAGTCATAACGAGATGCTGTAAAATTGATACTGAAACTGTTCAACCCACAACCTCCTCCTACCCCTCCACCTCCTTCACACACACACACACACACACACACACACACACACACACACACACACAGTGCTTGTCTTCTGTGCATGTGCTGAGAGTGTATCCCAGGGAACCGTGGGTTGCATGAAGGTATTGATTTTAAATTTTCCTTCATTAAATACCAGTCAAGAACAAACGATTGCCGTGACTTTCTGAATAACTACAGCATAAAATAGCTAATAAACAGACATGCCCCGTTTCTCCATCTTTCATAGTTTGGGGCGTTATCCTTTTGTATGCAGGTGAGGGTCCAACACGAAGGGACAGTTATGTAAAGACTGACCCTTGGCCCTGGAGGGGTAGCTCAGTTAGTTCGTGTCCTCCCGATGGTTCAATCCCCAGTCAGAGCACATACATGAATCGAACAATGATGCATAAATAAGTGGAACCACAGATGGATGTTTCTCTCTCTTTCTCTTTCTCTCTCTAAAATAAAAAAAATAAAAAAGACTGACCCGTGGGAAGTTATAGACCTTTTCTCTTTTCACAGTCACTTCTTTCCCGCCCCCCCCCCAAGATAATAAATACCATAGCCATTGTTCTGCTGCAAATGTGTATTTTTCCTCACCCCAGGTGTAGAAAACTAAAAATATAAGCAGAGGCAGATTGAGGAGGGGGGCTGACAGTTCAGGGGGAGGATATTCCTGATCTGCCTCCACAATTTAAAATGTCTCAAAACAGAGTCTCAATTATTTAATGTACTAATTTGAAATGTTTGGAAAACAAACACGCAGAGCATGAAAACAGTTCATAGTAGTTTCCAGTCAAGTCAGTTCTCAGTTTTACACTCTAATCCTTTTCTTAGTAATTCAGTGTTTTTTTAGTTACTAAATTATTATAAATGTGTTTTTCTCTTTGTGGAGAGCTTGGTTAAAGTAAGATTATGAAAAGGAACACTGTCTTCTTGTGACTAAATTATAGAAAACTGTTATCATAACCAAATTGCCTAAATGTTAAAAATACTCTCACTTCCTCAAAACTCTGCACACAACTGAAAACCAATCTGAGATATAATGAGTAGATGAAATTTACATCCATCAGTTCAAATAAAGTGTAGCCTCCACTAGAGACCTGTTTTCTTCAAGTTGTGGATTTAAAAAGCTATTCACATACACCTAATTATCTCTATAGCCCAGTATTCAACAAATAGCACAATAAATAGTAACACAGTCATTTTTAACTTGATATATAATTGAAGTCATATGACAGAACATAAATTATAGCATTTAGATTATGTTGTTTTCACAACAAAAATAATTTGTTGAAAAAATAAAACAGCTATTTTTGTGATTTTCCCTCAGACTTAGACCAGCATTCCAGTGGCTCTAGGTGTTCGACTTTTTTGTAACCAAACACTACTATTAATAACACCTCAATATAAAAACAAAATGTTTTCACAATAAAGCAGGTCTCCCACCCACCTTCTTCTCCCACAGAATGCTGCTTGTATTCCAGCTTGTGTCCTCCTCCCTAAGTAAATCTGCTGTTAGTTTTGTGGCTTGGGGAAGAGGTATTTGTCTACAGGGCTGGACAAACGACTGAATAAGCACATAATTCTTTCAAATAAGCAGGACATTCCAACACAGCCCGCATAACAACTTCTAGGTACTCAATCTTGTGACCCAGAACTATCTGCAAATTTTCTGCTGTTATTCACTCACTCACATTCAAAGGAATGTCCTCACATATTTATGACTGGGAGAGAAGTCAGAGTCTCTGATGTTCAGGTCTTACAAGATAAAATTTTGTCTCAGAAGCTGTGACTGAGAAATTTTTTCATCTAATGAAAGTATAGCAAGTTCTTGACCTCAGCAAAGGTCAAGAAAAGCAGGGGGGGAGTCAATGTTTGACTTTAATCCTTCTGGAAACTTTTGATTTAAGTTAGCAACTATTTACCAGGAGCACACTCTTTGCTAGGTACTATATGAGGAATAGCAGTCAGCATAGCCAGTCATGGTCCCAACAGTACCGATTGTCTAATCAAGGACAATCATCAACACATTGAGCAGCGAGCTACTTCAGGGACGTATTTAGGAGTCAGCAACATGACAGAAGACAACAAGACCCCAATCAAGAACTAGCAGACTGCCCTTCTTGACAACCCCTTCCTGAACCAGAACCAGACCAGGAACTGTTGGTAGAATTACCTGGACTTCCACCGCTGTGAGGAGACAATGACCGCTAAAATGGGTGATGTCTCCATGTGTGAATGGTACCAGCATGTGTACTAGTCCCTCTGCCCAGGTCCTGGGTGTCTGCCTGGGATGATCACAGGGCAGAAGGCACATTTCCTGAAAAGATCTGAACTGGCTCCACCCCACTTCTCCCAGGGAGGTGGGAGGGGGATCTGGGTATATCCAGATCTGGGTATATCCACACTTTTCCCAGGGAGGTGAAGGGGGATCTGGGTATATCCCATCCTGGGATCCTGAATCATGGCTTAACTCATAATAAATACTTGTTGGAAAAGTGTAAAAGAAAGACAATTATCAAGCAGGTATTACAAGTAGAAAAAGTATGACAAAAGTAGCTCTGGCTGGGTGGCTCAGTTGGAGTGTTGTCCATACACCAAAAGGTTGCAGGTTCAATTCCCTGTCAGAACAAATACCCAGGTTGTGGGTTTGGTCCCTGATCAGGATGCAACTAGTTGATGTTTCTCTCTCTCTCTCTCTCCCTTCCTCTCTCTCTAAAATCAATGAAAACATAGCCCAGCCTGACCGGTGTGACTCAGTGATTGACTATCAAACTATGAACCAGAAAGTCATGGTTTGATTCCCAGTCAGGGCATATGCCCAGTTTGCAGGCTCCATCCCCAGTGTGGGGCATGCAGGCAGCAGCCAATCAATGATTCTCTCTCATCATTGATGTTTCTCTCTCTCTCTCCCTCTACCTTCCTCAATGAAATCAATAAAATCAATAATAAAAATTAAAAAAAAAAAACACATAGCCCAGTGCCGGGGCTGATCATCAGACCCTGAGCGACAGATGAATGGATTACTCTGACACAACATTTGCTGTGAAAGAGAGAGCTCAGGGATGGCCTGGCTAAAGGAACCAGACAGCCTCGATTGCCTACCTCGTTAGGCTTTTATTGTAGCAGCAGTTTGAGATAAAGTTTATCTTTTAGATGCAATCAGTAGGGTAAGTAATATTGGGAGGACACATGTTTTTCTAATGTCCTTTATGCAAGGACATCCAAAAATTAAGCATAAGGATTCCAGTAAACACCCAGGGATCTGCACGCGCACAGACTTGTATGGAAAGGTCAAGGAATAATTAGGGGCACCACCTCAGCACTCCCCTAAGTCAGAATTCCCATAAACAGGGCAGGCGGCCTTCCACACACTTCCCTTGTCTCAGAATGTCCTCCTTACAAACTTTCCAACCAAGTCTCACATGCTCCCGACAGCCCAGGCGTTATTGCTCAATTGGTTGAGCACCATTCCATGAAACAAAAGGTTACTGGTTTGATTCCTGGTCAGGGCACGTGCCTGGGTTGTGGGCTCGATTCTCAGTGGGGGGCCTGCAAGAGGCAGCTGATTGAGTTTCTCTCTCACATTGATGTTTCCCTCTCTCTCTCCCTTCCTCTCTCTCTAAAATAATTTTTTTTTAATCAATGAAAACATATCCTCTGGTTAAGATAAAAAAATAAGACAAAAGTAATAAAAATATGAAAAAAAAAAGTAATAAAAATATGGCACTGGATGCAAGGTTCACACTTTGAATGTTGGGATTACATAAACCCAGATGCCATATTTTTATTTTCTTGATCATGAGAATCCTTTCCCTTTCGATTCTTTGGGATCTTTTTTAATAAGACAGATTTTATTGTATTTCCTCAAACCAGCTGTAAACAAGATCTATGAAAGGAATATGCTATATCATATAGGACTTGAACCAGATAAAGAGACTCAGAAATCACTTACAAAACAAGTGGAAGACAGTGGCAGCAGGAGCTGATTCACCTGCTTAACGATGCCACCAGAGACCCAGGCTCCTATGATTCTGCTCCGACCCTTGTCCTTCACCTTCATGCCTGTCACCTCATGACTGTAAGATAATTGATGATGCCCTTTGGCCATCCTGTCGTCATTTGAGCAAGGAAGGAAAGGAGGAGTAAGGGGAAATGCCATCCATGCCTGAACCCTTTTATCAGAGAAGCTAAATTTTTCCAGAAATGTCAACAACAGGCTTCCTCTTGTATCTACATGATGAGCTCCTTTGCCTCAGTCTCCTGATGAGTTTGGGCAAATGAGGGACCTGAGCAAAGATTGGAGGGTGAGGGTTGAGAGGATTCCTTCCCTGTTCCTCCCCTTTGTCCCCTTTGAGCACTGGCAGTGGCCACGTCCTTCCGTAACTACAGCTCCAGCTGGGCACCCTCCTCCATGGCTCCAGCTCTCTCTGGGCTCTGGGAACAGCACTCTATCACTTGCCTTTTGAGGTCTTGGGGTGGTAACGGCCTTTCACTACAGCTGCCTTATTGATACCTTTCACCCTGCCCACATCTCTGTAAATGGACTCTTCATTAAAATATTTTTATTTGACCATCTGAGTAAAATTCTCTTTCATGCCAGGACGCAGACTGATACAAAGAGACCTTTAAGTACAACAGAGGCTGGAAATATAGGGACAGGAAAGCCATACTGACTCAGGCAAAATATGATCCATTGCCTGGAGTTGGGCATATGCCACCATGGATGAATGTATAATTAGAGTAACCAAAAAAACAGCAGAGATATAAGGATTGAGTGGCTGCCTAACACTGTCTACTACACACAATTTACAATTAGGGATAGTTTAAAAGCAACCTGTGTGATTGTGTCTTTTTTATTTTTTTTATTGCCCTTCAACTAACTCAATGTCTTCCAAAATACTCTGCTAGTAGATATAATACCTCAGTAGATAATAATACCTTACTCTTATAGAAAGCTTTGCAGTCTACAATGTACTTTCACCTGTATTATCCCATTTGATCCTTGCAAATAGCCCTGTGAGTAAGCCAAGACAGGCATTTTTATCACCATTTTACAGATGAATAAACAGAAGTTCGGAGAGAATAACCACCTTGCCTTGGGCCACACAGTAAGTGGTGGAACTAGAAAGCAATTACATCAGGCCTCCAGGGTCAAGTCCTGGCCAATGTGACTAGCTCTGGGTTCAGGGCACAAAACCTAAGCTGTGTTGGTTAGGGCCATGCAAAGAGGAAAAGCAGTATCTTCCACAGCTTCTCTGATTCCCGATTGCAAACATCTACCAGCAGGGAAAATGGAGGACTCGTGAGTTTCCCTACATCTAAGAGTTTTGGTACATTGTTAACATGACCTTGAACTTTTCAGTTAATGCTGGGTATTTTAACGTGATGTTGGTTGGGAATTTTATTTGACCCAAGAAAAATTTAGTTTATAACAGTAGTTAGCAAAACAGATTTGTTCTTTTTTTGAAATCTTTCTAAAATAGTGTAGACTCTGCTATTCATATGCCTACCAATAGCAGCCTTTCCTTTTTTATAAGCAGTTGTGAAATAAAATATCTGCTAAATGTGATATTCCATTTGTGAGGGCTGACATGTCCCTACCACAAATAAAATACAAGGTTGTTGTTTTTTTGTTTGTTTTTTGGGGGGAGCGGGGGAGGGGAGTTTACATCCATTGTGACCACTCAGAAGCTTTTTATGTTTATGTGCAGGTTCTCAGCTACAAGTTTGGGTTGGGGATGCCAAAAGTATGGCTACTAAATAAGTGGTGTCACTATATTTAGAATTTAAATGGTAGTCACAAAATAGAACATCTGCTTTTGCTACCTTATTTGACTCTATTTTCTTAGGATTTATTCAGGATTGTTAAAAATTTGAGACATGTATATGAATATTTTTGTTACAATCTTAGGGTTTCTATTGTTTTGGAAACCATTGGAAAATACTTATTTACAAGATAAATATTCTAAATAATATTTTTCATGTCAAAATCTTTTACTTATTTATGCCACTAACCTCTAAACAATCTTCGTGGAACTCCCTATTTGAGTTAGTTTGTAGATGCTGGTTTCGGGTATAAGAATGCTATAAGCAAATTATTGATAATTAAATAATGGCTCTTATCTCTAACTCAAGCTAAGAAATCCAGCTAAGTTGCCCGTTAGACTTTAAATGCCATTCTTCAAGAAATTAAAAGAGCCTATTGATCTGTGATCATTCAAAAAAATTGGCAATAATCATTTGATTCTCATTGGCCTCCAAATGTATGTTTCTTTCATTAAACTATTATTTTGTATAGCTGTACATAAGGTAATATTTCATCTCAGAATGAGATGCTTTTAAATTGAGAACAAAACAATCTCTTCTTCCAGTTATAAAGTACTTGGCAAACTTTCAGGATAAAAGCACTGTGCAAATATAGAGTCTTACTGTCTCAGTATGCCATTTCACAATGTCCTAAATATTTTTTTGTTGTGCTAGGAAAATATAACTTGGAAAATACTCACCAAATACAAGAGGAGATCTAGACACCTTAAATTCCTATGTCAGAGAATCAGCAATTCAGATTTGCATATATTTTTTAAAAAAAAAAACTAAAACTTAGTTTATACCTAAATCTCCCCTGGCTTCATCATCATTTACTGAATATTTCATGGAGGATTAAGTATCATTCAGCATGAGTCAAAGGAACAACTTCCTGGGGTATTTCAAACCAAATCTATGAAAAGTTAACAAATTTGGTTCAGTGACAAGATATATTGAACCCACATTTTTTAAAAATATATATTTTATTAATTTTTTACAAAGAGAAAGGGAGAGGGATAGAGAGTTAGAAACATCGATGAGAGAGAAACATTGATCAGCTGCCTCCTGCACACTCCCCACTGGGTATGTGCCCGCAACCAAGGTACATGCCCTTGACCAGAATCAAACCTGGGACCCTTGAGTCCGCAGGACAATGCTCTATCCACTGAGTCAAACTGGCCAGGGCTGAACCCACATTTTTATCTTCACTTTTACCCGAATAGCTATTAAATGACAGTTGCCAAAATGTAAATGAATAAACCCACAGAGAGAACAGGAGATTCAACAATGATGCAGGGGACATAAAAGGAAAAACAAAGAAAAGAAAGAGAGATGGGAAAGAAATACCTAGTGGTGAATAAAATCCCAAGATGAAAGTTGTTCAAAATATCTAAAAAGCAACAACTCCAAATTGGATCAAGAAGACAAAAGAAAGAGTATCACCCAGAAAAAAAAAAATCAATATCTAATGTGCAAGCTATTCAAAGAGATTTCTTTTAGTCTATAGATAGAATTTGGGGATGAATTAGTGATTAAATCATAGAAAACAGTAGAAACAAAGCTAATTCTGAAAAATGCCAACTCCTGGAAATACAAAAAGTTGAACAAAATGTGTAAGTATAGTATAGTACGTAATTTAGCAGTAGATAATATTCACATAATAATATAAACACAGATATTGACTGAATTTTTAAAAGTGTAATTATGTTTTTAGGGGATCTGAAACATATAGAAGTATCTGAATGAGAAAGAGAGAAGAGAGAGAGAGAGAGAGAGAGAGAGAGAGAGAGAGAAATCATCACCTTTCTTAGCAAAGAAATGGATAATGTCGAAAACTAAAAAATTAAATCCTTAAGAAGCATATTATCTACAAGCATAAATACCAAAAGAAACAGCTAAAAGAATTGAAAATGGTTCTTTCAGGAAAGCAAAAATCAAAAATTAAAAGGGACAGGGGATGACATCCTGTTTATATAACACCATTTGAAAAGAAATACCATTTGAAAAGTATTCATTAATTGAAATAAGTTTAAAATTCCAAAAACCAAAGTTATTTTAAAAGAGCAGCATACAAAGAAATATACATGAATATATTTTATGCATCTATTGAGATAGTCATCTGATATCTTAGATTATTGACATGAAATATATTCATTGATTTTTCAAAATTTAAACTAAACTTGAATGCCTAGAATAAACTCATTTGGTCATGATGTATTATGTTTATCACTAAATTCAATTTTCTAACAATTTGTTATTTTTTACATTGCATCTAGGTTAATGAGGAATACTGGAATGCCTTTATCAGAGTAATGCTGGCCTCATAAAATGAGTTGGGACGTGTTCCCGTCTTATGAAAGAGCTTGTGGAGAACTAGTTTTAGTTCATCCTTCAATCAAATAGTTGATAGATTTCACTAATGAAGCCACCGGGGCTGGGATTTTCTTCATAGAACAGAGTTTTATTATAACTTCTGTGGTTTTTAATAAACAAAACTAGAACTACTCCAGTTTTCTGTTGTTTCTTGCATGAACTTTTGTGGTGTGTGACTTCAAGAGAATTTACCTAGTTATCTAACTTTCCAAGTTATTGGCACAAAATAATTCATAATATTCCTTTATTATTCCTTTTAAAGCACCTGTAGCTGCTATAATGTCTATTAGTTCATTCCTAATAATGGAGTATTCTTTCTTCTCTCCCCTATTTTCTTCTCATTCAGACTACCGATTTATCAGTTTCATTGACCCTTGTAAAGCATAAGTGTTTCTTTCCATTGATTTCTCTTTTATTTTTTTACTTACTACATCACTTATTCTTTTTCTTATTTTTATAATTTCCTTTCTTATGCTTACTTTGGGCTAAAATTTCTCTTTTTCACTAGGTTCTTAAGATTGAAGCTTGGATCATTGATTTGACTTTTTTTTTTCCTCTAATACAACAATTTACTGCAAAAAAAGTTTTTCACCATGTACTGTTTGGGCTACACCACCAAATCTTGATGTATTATATTTGTATTTAATTCAGTTCAAAATATTTTATAATCCCAATATGGGATCTTGCTTGAGCCATGTTTTATTTAAAGTATGATATTTAATTTTCAAATATTTGGGGATTGTCTATATTTTTCTGTTATTAATTTCTATTTTAATTTTATTGTAGCCAGAGAACATGCTTTGTATTATTTCATTTGAACCCAATTAAATTTATTGAGATTTGTGTTGTAGCCTAGAATGTGGTCTGTCTTGGTGAATGTTATATGTGCATTTGAAGAGAATATATATTCTGCTGCTGTTACATGAAGTTTTCCATAAATTTTAAATAGATCAAGTTCATTGTATTGTTCATGTCTCCTATGTCTTTACTGATTTTCTATTTGTTCTATTAATTATTAAGAGGGGCCAAAACCGGTTTGGCTCAGTGGATAGAGCATCGGCCTGCAGACTGAAGGGTCCCAGGTTCGATTCCGGTCATGTACCTTGGTTGCGGGCACAGCCCCGTTGCGGGGTGTGCAGGAGGCAGCTGATCGATATTTCTCTCTCATCGATGTTTCTAGCTCTCTATCCCTCTCTCTTCCTCTCTGTAGAAAATCAATAAAATATATTTTTTAAAAAATTATTAAGAGGGGAAGGTTGAAATCTCCAACTACAATTGTGATTTATGTATTTCTCTTTTCAGTTCTATCTGTGTTTTACTTCAAGTATTTAGAAACAGTTTTTACATTTAAAACAGTTATATTGTTTTCTGTTCTTTTATTTTAACCAACACATGTCATTATACTTAATCTTCAGACCAAACTATAAACTAGGTACTATTCTCATCTCCAATTTACATGTGAGGAATCCAAGATAGAGCGCTCGAGGTGACCCTGTGCTGCCTGTCTTCCCACCCTGTTCAACACTACCCTGTACTGCCTCCCACCCAGCCTATTTCCGAAGCTCTCAGCCTTCTTCTCCTGATGCTACTTCTCAAATATGTCCAGGTCACAATCTCTCCAGTGACAATGTTTTTTATTTGCACTCCAATATAAGTAAAATATCCCAATATGTCCTTTTTTCCATCACCACCATGCTACCCAATTAGACAATTAGCATTTTTCACAAGGAAAATAAAAATGTAGATTGAACCCTTGGTTTCCCTGAATTGGTTCTGGGACCTCCCCTCCGCGCCCTCCCTCCGACCCCCGCAAAAAAAGATAAATTTTCTTATGGCTTGTCTATAGATACCTACCTTAATCTCACTTTTGTTGTTGTATGTCAACTAATTTCTGTTTAGATAAACTAATAATTTATTTATTGACAGATAACAGGTTTAAGGCCAAAACCTATACAAGAAGATTTTTTCATTTTATTTAAGGGACTAAGCCACAGCATCCCCACCAACAGCACCGTCTTCACATCAGTTATTAGTTTATGTCTCAGAAGTGATTGACACTGTGAGCAGCATTCCCTGGAATATGCCACACTGCCCCACAAACTCAGTGGAACCTCCTCATCCTACAGCAGGTGCTTGGAGCTTGAGCTCAGTCTGCATGGCTCATTGCCCCTGCTCCTGAGAGACTTAAAAGATGATAATAAGCCATCAGCTCTGGCACTGGCCAAAGAACAAGGGTTTGGAAGCTGTTCTTTATAGAATCCCTTTCATCAAAGCAGAGAAGGGAGGAAACAGTTTCTTGGCAAATAGGTCAGGCCCCAACACATGTCTGCTGGCTTCTCTGAATGAAGAGTTCTATAGGTTTTACCCTGAGCATAAATTTCAATAGAAGAGTTTAGAGTCCCTTAACTTCTACTCAGGGAATCATACTGCTTCTCCACCTGAATGCAGAGAAAACAGCCTTCAATACAAATGTTTATTCAAAAGCCAAAATGCCTAACTCTACTAGGACTGTAGCCCAGATATTAGCACTCCCCTAACTATTACCTCTGGAGACCAAGACCACTAAAAATGTGAATACGTAGAAGGTGGTGGCTTAGTCCACACTACACCAAATTGCTGGCTTGACTGATTTTTTTTTTCAGACTAAATTATTTGTCATCTTGTAAATGTGTTTATACTTTCTAAAATATATATGCTAGCCATGAAATAATGCGTGTATTTTTCTATTTAGAATTTTTAATTTTTTTAAAATCACAATTAGTAAACCATAAGGGATATAGTCAATAATATTGTAATAACTATGTATGGTGCCAGGTGGGTACTAGAAGTATCAGGGA
This sequence comes from Cnephaeus nilssonii, assembly GCF_951640355.1. Taxonomy (NCBI): domain Eukaryota; kingdom Metazoa; phylum Chordata; class Mammalia; order Chiroptera; family Vespertilionidae; genus Cnephaeus; species Cnephaeus nilssonii. Next base: position 70,758,801 of record NC_137080.1, on the reverse strand, counting down.
GACCACTTCATAAATTATATAATTGTTTGACCACTATGCTGTACACCTGAAACTAATCTATCTATCTATATATAAAAGCCTAAGTGACCATCTCAACTGAACGGACGACTGAACAGGCTGAGTGGGGTGACCAGGCCGGCAGGGGGGTTAGTGAGTGGTGACCAAACGACCGAGCAGCAGGCTGCGTGGGGCTACCAGGCCAGCAGGGGGTTAGTGAGGGGCAACCAAATGACTGAGCAGCAGGCTGCGTGGGGTGACTAGGCCACCAGGGTGGGAGCAGTAAGGGGCAACCAGGCCGGCGGGAGGGGGGGGGGGCAGTTAGGGGCAACCAGGCCAGAGGGGGGGGGCAGTTGGGGGTGACTAGGCCAGCAGGGGGACAGTTGGGCGTGACCAGGCCAGCAGGGGGGGGGCAGTTATGGACAATCAGGCAGGCAGGCAGGTGAGCAGTTAGGAGCCAGTGCTCCCGGATTGTGAGAAGGATGTCCAACTGCTGATTTAGGATGTCCAACTACCGGCAGTCAGACATCCCCCAAGGGGTCCCAGATGGAGACGGTGCAGACTGGGCTGAGGGGACACACCCTCCACCCGTACACAAATTTCGTGCACCGGGCCTCTAGTATAAAATAATATTGAATGTCAAAAATAAATACAATAAATCACTATCAAATTTAACTTACACTTTTACATGCTGATCACATGCCTAGCACTAGGTTAGGAACCTTTATTTATTTTGTGCAATAGTAATAAAACATTGAACTAATATGCCAACAACGTTTTCTATAGAGGCTATCATTTAATTTTAAGAAGTAACCACATGTAATAGCACTGGAAACAAATGCTATGCCTACAGTTTTCTAAATGTCTCCATCTCAACATCTACAAGCATGACAGTGTTGTTGTATATCTATATACCTCCCTTCAGAACACAGGGTGAACAATAACTCTCCTTAGAGAAGAGCACTGAGTTAGGAGCCTGAAGATCGTGGGCCCAGCTAAGGTTGGAACGAAAACTTTGTGAAAGTCACTCCAACACTCTTGGTCTGTTTCACCACCTGTGAAATTCAAATATTACACTAAGTGCTCACCAGAGGCCTCTACTGCTAAACTCTAAAAGATCCTTTACAGAAAGAATGTACTTTGGAAACAACCAAGCAGGTATATGCTTTTTGAAGTGTTAATGATTGATAGGTTGTGACACTGAAATCAGTAAAACACGAATCAAATATTTACACATACCTCCCATGTGGTGTATTTTCCATTATGGGAAGGTATTGGGCAATGGAAAATTTCTAAAATACTTTTACTGGAAGAGATTAATTACGCTCAGTTTTGTGTTACTATTATGTAAAGTTTATACTAGAGCAATAAAGATATGTGAAGCCCTCTGTTTATTTATAGACTAAAATATCACATTAAGAATGACCTAACAAGTTGTTCTCAGACTGAGGCTTATGATTTGCTTAAGAATAGAGTGCTTTTCTTTACATAAGATGGTGATTTAACCTAAAAGACCAAATCTATTGTTGTGGTTAATAATGTTAACAACTGTAATTCAAAATATCAACAACATTTTCATTTCAAGGCACTGTTCCTTGAAGTTATCCTAAAATGGAAGTCAGAAATCAGGTTCACATTTTTAACTCAGCCTCTGACATATGAAACAGTAAAATGTCAAGCCATTTCATTCTCTAACAAAATGAGGGAGGAGGGGAATACCATTCAGCGAAGTACCCCAGTTCTGTATGTGGACAGGTAGAGACCATGTTACTTGTTCTGCATGTGTCAACATGAAAAACTTTGAAAAACACCCCAGCTGCCTAAATGTTTATTACAAATTGATTATCATGCTCTTTTAAATTTTAAATTTTCTGTTTAAATTTTCAAACTGCTCGTTCTTTCAGAATGAATTCTGCATATAGATCACGCATTTTTTAAATTTTCCCCTTTATTTGCCCTGAAATAACCTTTTGAAGCTTTAGTGATTACTGAGTAATGCTGGAATTTAGGGATTTGATGACCAGGTCCACCTTTCCCCCATCCACGTACACACTAGAACAGACTTTGATCCTATCTCCTTCTGGGCCTTTTCCACCTCAGAATCCTAGTCTTTCAAATCTGCTTCTTCATGGAAATTTTCATTCTGTAATTTTTAATTGCCTTTGCTCTACTGAATCTTATTTATTTACTTTTAGTGTTATTGTCTTTCTTGAGTATGTTGCTAAAAACACACTATGGTTTCTTGAGTAAAAGAAAATTATGCTGTATTTCATCATTCTAATATGTTTCCTAATAATATCCAATATTCTACTTGTCTTGTATTAAAGCAATGCAGTGAGTGATTAAGTAAAAATCTACATCCTTGAATTCAAATTGACATCTCAGAATTCTTAACCTTGAAATCATATTTCCTCTCAGTCATTACTGGACGCTGACCATTACACTTGCCCATGCTGAACAGTATTTCCCACTTACTGTTCATTTCTATTGTTAGGAGTTTGCTTGGTTCCTTCCCTTCCACTATCACTCAAATGGAAATTGTGTTTCCCAGAACACAACAGCCGGGGGACGGGGGGGAAAGGGGGAGGGAGGAATAATCACAATGGCAATCAGGCATCAGGATTTTTCTGGTTCTGTCCCAGTGTGTTCTGTGGAAAACTGAGCCTCCCCAAATATTAAGAATGTGTTCTTCTAAATATTCTTTCAACTGCTCTCTTCTGTTCTAGCTCATTGAAGTGATGATGTTAGTGATGTTCCCAGTGTCCTTGACCTCTAAAGCAGTAGCCAGGATGACAGCATCCACTGAGATCTCTACTGCCCCAAACCCAAGTGTGCGCTCTGCTGCAATCCACTGAAGTCTACACTGAATGCCTGCTATGCGGGGAGGAGGGCAAGTGTGCCTCCAAGGACTTCTATCTTCTGTAACTGTTGGCATGACTATCATTGCCATTTGCACCCTAGATATATCTGCTCTTTTGATTTTCACTTGTTCTCCATTTGTTGGAATTTAGTCTAAGGAACTTAAACTAAGGGATAATTCCTCCCCTCAAACACTGGCTGACCAGTCTCAAACCAAACTTATTCACATCAGCATTGTGAACTTTCTCTTCCCACATGATGGGTTATTTCGTTGAACTTCTTTGTTGCCAGAATGTTTTTTACATATACATGACTTAATTTAACCCTTATGACCATTCCCAGAATAGGTGGTGCCACCAATCTATACTAATAAAATGGTAATATGCTAATTAGACCGGGTCGATCGGCCATCTTCCGGACGTCTGACTTCCTTCCAGACAAAGCCATGGTGGTGGGGACTGAGGCAGAGGCAGTTAGGGACAATCAGGCCGGCAGGGCTGGGCAGTTGGGGGAGAGATCAGGCCAGCAGGGGGTTAGGGGCAATCAGGCCAGCAGAGGAGGGCAGTTGGGGGTGACCAGGTCGGCAGGGGAAGGCAGTTGGGGGCTAGATCAGACCGGCAGGGGAGGGCCGTTGGGGGTGAGATCAGGCCGGAAGGGGAGGGCAGTTGGGACAATCAGGCCGGCATGCAGGTGAGCAGTTAGGACCCAGCAGTACCAGATTGCGAGAGGGATGTCCGACTGCCTGTGGGATCGGGCCTAAACCGGCAGTCAGACATCCCCGAAGGGGCCCCCGATTGGAGAGGGTGCAGGCTGGGCTGAGGGAACACCCCTCCCCCATGCACAAATTTTGTGCACCAGGCCACTAGTTTTACAGATAAAATGACAAAGGCATCAAGAAATTAAATGAATTAGCTCATATCACATAGTTGGCAAGTGACAGAACCCAGCATTAAATGTGGTCTTCAGACCCCAAAACCTTGAAGTATAATATGCATTCTTCTCCATCTTCTAGTGTTTTGTTTGCTAAATATGCTGCTTCCTAAACCGCATATTATACTGCCTCAGTGTCAGGGAATCTTGGTGGCCCGATGCCATTTCTTCACAAAACATGCCCAAACAGGATAGAATCCTAAAGCAAACACAGTTCTTGTTCCAACCCCATTCTTATATGTAAATGTGTAGTCAAGGGAGCTTGTGCTTTGGAGACACAAAGACCTAGGTATGGAGATACATTCTGCACATACTGGTATAGATCCCCGAGCCCCTGTTTTTCTCCTCTATACAATTGTAAGTAAGTATTTTCTGGGATTGGAAATGGGCTGGCACTATTAAGCTTTTCTCTTCCTTCTCTTTTGCAAGCTTCAGATCTTCTCTAAAAGTCGTAAATAAGCCTTCTCTAACTCTCCCAGGGAGAACATTAACTATCTTACTCTATCAACTTATCACCATCTTCAAACCTCTCTCAGCCTCCATACCACATTGCTTAAGAATATCAACAGGTCTGTCTTGCCCAGTCGGCTGTGAGATACTTGAAAACAAAGATTGTATCTTACTCAGGGTGTACCCCTAGTGTCAGGAAATAATGTGTCTCCTGAAAACCCCCATGACTAATACTCGCTGTTTACCAAAATGTATCCCTAGATTTTGTTTTACGTTTCCTAAGCCTCATTCCTTAAGCAGTTCATTTCAAACTTCTCACCTACATATCTGATGGCAGAAGAATGTGTCCAGAAGGTTCAGAGGCCTAACTCTACACAACTTACTTGCCATAAGTTCAAATTTTGATAGTTTAATTATCAATTTGTTTCAATTTTGCTATCTACCCCATAAAACAGTGTCCAAGATCGTGATCGATTGCATCATCTAGGATGAAATTTTTATTTTAGTAAATGTGAATTTATTTTCAGATGTGTCTTAGGAGAAAATATGACTAGCTAACCAAGCCATTGATTTCATGGATTTTTATTTTTTTTTTACAATGTGTGAAGCTGGTCTAAAGGTACAAATTCCAGATATAAGATAAATAAGTCCTGAGGATGTGATGTGCTGCATGGCAACTATAGTAAACAATACTGTATTGTATAAGTAAAAATTTGCTAAGAGAGTAGATCTTAAAAGGTCTCATCACAGGGAAAAAATTGTACCTATGCGTGGTGATGGCTGTTAACTCAACTATTATGGTCATTGTTTTGCAATATATACATAAATCAAATCATTATGTTGTACACCTAAAACTAATACAATGACATATGTCAATTATATATTTTTAAGTTATAAAGAGAGTACTTGAATAGCCAGCTGTTTGGAAAATAATGCTATATTGATTTGTTTTGAGAGGAGAGATAGATAGAATGGTGGTAGTGCAGGTTAAAGCCAAACACATGAGTTTAAGTCTTGGCTTCGCCACTACTAGTCATGTAATGTCGGCAACATTCTTAACCCCTTTGTGCCTCTGTTTCCCCATCCTCCAGATGGAGGTAATGACTGTACCTACATCATAGAGTTGTGAGGATTAAATGAATTAATATATGTTACACATTTAGAACAGTGCCTGACACATATTAAGAACGATGCAAGTGTATGTTGATATTATTGTTATTATCATGTAAAAGAATGTTTCATATTATTCATGGTAGGATGAGGTTCCACTAAGCTGTGCCAAGGCTTCTTGCTCCATCTCTCTCGCCCTTGTACATTGCTACATCCATCTAGAGATGCTCAGACACCTGTTTGAGAAGCAAGTTGTGGTAGGTTCTTGTAAATATTTAGGATCTTCAATAGTGCCTCTTTACCACAATATAAAAGTAATACCTTGTTTTCCCTTAAGGTTTTATAGTCTTGCAAGGGCTTATGTGTTCCATGTGACTGCTGACTCTCTGGCATATTTATGAGGCATGGTGTTATTTGGGAAACCACGTGACTGGGGAAAGCAGGTCATGCTTTGTATGTACTCACCAAACTAGGCTTTGATGTGGACACTTTAACTGTGTCAGTAACTCATTGTGGGAAATGAATGCCACATGAGTTGAAAACTCAACCTTTATATCGTGCTTTGTAATGTAACAAAGTGTTTTGAGTATATTATCTTATTTAATACTCAAACAAATCTGAGAAAAATTAGTATATTCATTTCCTCAGATGAGGAAACTCTGTTTCAGAAAAATTAAGGAACTGACCAACAAACTCCGGGCCAAAAATGGATGGCACCAAATGTCCAGCCAGAATGTGGTTTTAATATTTATCTTTTAGAGGTAAACATTGAAGTATTAATAAGATGATGATATGGATTTTCTTCAAAATAATCTATTGAGGAAGGAATCATAAATGACAAGAAATTGACCAGAAATTCATCAATATTGAAGTTAGATGATAGATATTTAGGGTTCATTACCTTATATTATCTAATTTTTTCCACTTTCTTTAATTTTCCATAATTGAAAAAAAAAGAAAACTTAAACAAGGTATTTTTTGCAAGTGCTGTTTTGGGAACTCAAATGTTCACAGTGTGAACTCTGGCAATGCTCTTTATCTGCTGTTTGTCACTGAGCAGTTCTGGGCCCAGTTTCCTCATCAATAAAATGGTAATAACAATAGTAGCTGCCTCATAGGGAAGTGGTGAGAATTAGATGAGTTGCATGTAACTTGCTTGCAGCTATTGCAGACATTATTATTCTGATTCCCAGGTGTTTGATTTTTTTTTAATAATAGGCTAATATCCAATTTGAATAAAATATTGTTAAACTCACTCATTCCTCCAATAAATAAGCACCTACTAATGTTCAGTGCATGTTCTAAGCACTGGGGATAGAGAGGTAAACAAAGTAAGCAATGTTCCTAGCCTTATCTAGCTCCAATGCTAATAGGAAGAAAAGAAAGAAAGAAAGATGTATGTGTGTGTGCAATGTGTTAAATGCTAATGGAAAAAACTACAGTTGGACAAGGGGAATAAAGAGTGATGGAGGGGGAAAGCTATTTTATATAGGGTGATCAAAGAAGGGGCCAGGGGTATGCCAGACCCTGCTCCTGTCAGCTCATGGAAACCAATTAGGGTTACAAGAATTTTGTAAGCCAGTTGTGAAACACTGTCATCACTAAAAATTAAATTATATCAACTTAAAATTAAATAAATTTTATAAAAATAAAGTTAATAAATACTTAAAACTCATCATTTCCTAACTATTTTATTACATTTTACTGGTATCCATGCTCCTGAGGTACTTGTGTCTACTGTATCTATTGGTAGAAATGCTACATCATGGTGTGTGCTACCTACCGCTGCAACCTCCACCTTGAGAAACATCATTTTAGTTGCTTCAAACTGGCCATGGTGGGAATATTTACACCAGGAAATTCAACAAATGCAACAAATCAGGGTTTGGTTTATTGTGTCTTGATAGCCACCCTAAACTTCAAAAAATGATGAATAAAATGCCAACAATATAGATGAAACTTAAAACTGTGTTACCATGTACATATTAGCGTCATTTTTTTCCCCAGAGAGCCAGTTGTTAAACATTTACCTGCATCCCACAGGGCAAACCTCTCTGTTAAAGTGCTAGGTGATTAATAAAGTGATCAGGAGACGTGGAGACGAGAGTGAGCCTTGCAGACTGACAGCCTGGAGAAGAGTGTTCCGGGCAGAAGCAGCAGCAAGTGCAGGCCAGCGTGGCTGGAACCCAGTGAGGGATGTTTGAGGTCAGAGAGCGAACACAGCAGGTCTTTGTGGCACCTAATAGATGATTGTAAGAACCACCTGTCAATCTGGGAAAGATGGAGAACCCTTGGAAGGTTTTGAGCAGAGAAGTGAACTGATCTGATCTGACTTCATTTTAATAGGATGCTCTGGCTGTTGTGGAAAATACACTGCAAAAGGGAAACACAGGAGCAGAAAGACCATTTAGGAGGTAATAATCCAAGGGCGAAGTGAAGGTGGTTTTCAACTTGGGGGTAAGCGAGGTGTTAAAAATGGTCAGCTTTTAGCTATTTTTGTTGTTGTTGTTGTTGTTAGAAGAGCCAACAGGACTTGCTGAAAGGTTGAAAATTAGATGTAAGAGAAAGGAAAGTCAAGGGTGACTCTAAGGTTTGGGGGCTGGGAAGGATAGAATTGGTGTTTACCAAGATGGAGAAGACCAGGATGGGAAGGATTTGGAGTCTGGCTTGGCTTTGGACATCTTAAATATAAGATGCCTAGTAAACATTCAAATAAAGATATTTAATAGCTACTTGGATATCTGTGTGAGTTCAAGGGGAAAGTTTGGGCTAAATGGATATATAGCTGGTGTTTAAAGCCATGAGTCTGACTGAGATCATGCAGGGAGTTTATACAGGATAAAGGTAAGGTCTACAAGGGGTTGCGCCCGGCAGCACTCCAGCATGAAAGGGTCCGGGAAATGAAAGGGACCAGCACAGGGGACTGGGAAGGTAGGCTTGAAACACTGGAGAAGAACCTGACACTATAAAGCATTCATTTAAATTGTTATTCATTTCTTTGTACCCTGGTTCTTTTCTACAAAGGCTTTGAGACCGTAAACAATGAAACAAATAACAAGCTAATAAAACTGACATTTTTTTTTTAAAAAGTCTGTGTCACAAAAGAAAGACTAAAAATACGTGAACTGCGAGAACTCGTAGTATAGTCACTCTGAACTTTACATTTGGTTCTGACTTTTCCAGGACTCACAGCAAAAAGGAAACACAGTCAGTGTGTCATTTTACTAGGGCTGCCATAGAAAATACTAGTACACAAATTGAGAGGCTTAAGCAACAGAAATGTATTTTCTCATAGTGTTGAAGGCTAGAAGTCCAAGATCAAGGTGTCAGTAGGTTCTGTTTCTCCTGATCCTCTGGCCTTCTCCTGTTGCTACCCTCTCCTGATGGCCGTTCCTCTGTGCGTTCCTCTGTGCGTACACACCCCTTAGTGTCTCTTCCTCTTATAAAGCCAGCAGTTCCGTTGGATTAGGACCCCACACTTATGACCTCCTTTTTGCCTTAATTGCCTCTTTAAAGGCTCTAATCTCCATTATACTAGTACATTCACATTGCAGGTTAGGGATTCAACCCATGAATATGGGTGGAGCCAGGGTGAAGACACAATTCAGTCCATAACAATCAGTGACACTGTTTTTATTAACAAAACTCTAAAAAAAAATCCTCATTTAGGACTGTATACTATAAATGTTATGTTAATCCTCTTTAAGTCCGTGTTATTATAAGGTATCTGGTTGTCCTAGTGTTACTTTTAATAATTTTATTAAATGTACATGTGAGGAAGTAGCCAGAAGGAACACATTCCTGTGCCAAACAGAAGAGTTAGGAACTGCTCGGCCTGCTGCCGTGTGCTATCTTCAGAAGTGCAAGTGCCCCCTCTAAGAATTAAAGGCTACTGTTACTCTGCTTTGATTGCCTCTTTAAGCTTTGATGCTGAGGTAGTCAGGCAGGAAGAATTCTACATAATCCTTACTAAAAACCAATTCAGATGTTGGGAGGCAATGCTGTAAGCAGTCCTATTAGATATAAAAGTAAAGATCAAAGGCCCAGAAAAAACACTGTGGACCAGAACCACCAATATTCAAGATCTGAGAGAGAGTCACAAACTGTACTGATAAAATTACCTCTTCAAAACATGACTCCTTTATATTCTCTAGGAAATGTATAAATGCATTTTTTTTACCTGAAAAAATAAATGTGTAAAGATTCTTGAGACTATGGCTTCTCATGGTTTACTGGAGCATTATTTTCCCCATCTGTTTCCTTGCTCTGATAACCTTAAAAATGAAGTAGGGCTTATTTATTCCTAGGCCCAGGGGTGTTATGGAGTAGAAATATCACTGTAGACTATGCCCACTTTGAGGTCATGCTTAAAAGGAGCATCCTGAGGGATGACTAGCTAGTAGCACTCCAGATGGAAATAAGTACCATGAAGAGAGAATTCTGTAAGGAGAGTGGTTACTTGAGGTTACTGACTCTGAATACCAAAACCTTGAACATAGTTCATACTCAGCCCTCCAATCCAGATAGTGTAACCAAAATCCAGATCCTGCTGCCTGCCGCAAGGAAAGCCAAACTCATGAGACAGGTTCTGGTAAAAGGAAAGAGGTTTATTTGAGTGCTGTCATCTCACTGTAGAAAATGGGGAGCTTTCCCCAGTCCTCAGAAACTTATTTTAAGATCTCAGTGCAGGTGGAGGTTTTTATAAGGAGGGAGTGGGAAAGCAGAACAAAGAGACCCGAGGGAGGGACTGTGGACATGCAGGCAGTCCTTGCTGGTCCCAATATGGATTTTCATGGTCAGCGTCCTTGAGTAGACCATCTGTAAATTCTTGTGTCTGTGCAGTCAGTGTTTGCCAGGGCGTTGAAGGTCAGGATGCCCCTTAGGTTCACACAGGAACTGAAACTTTTAACATGTAATCTCTAGTTTTGAGAGAAAAATCAAGTTAGAGTAACAATCCAGGTTTAACATTTACTAAGATTAATATAGGTAGCTTTATATAAGTACTAGAGGCCCAGTGCACAGATTCGTGCACCAGTGGGGTCCCTCGGCCAGGGAGGACTGCGGGAGGGCTCCAGGCCATGTCTGGCCCATCTCATTAATCCCAGTTGGCCAGACACCAGCAGCAAGTTAACCTACCAGTTGGAGCGTCTACCCCTAGTGGTCAGTGTGCGTCATAGCAACTGGTTTAATGGTCAAACAGTCTGAGGGACAATTAGCATATTAGGCTTTTATATAGATAGATAGCATATTTATTCCCTGTTACAATAGCAATATATAATAATAGTAGGGGATCTTTACTTAGGAATTTGTTGAAGATGACACAACAGTTAACTAAGGATCACTAAACCAACATAATGGAATGAGGACTTAAATTCATTTTACTAACTATTCTATGTTCCACGTAACACCAGTTTCCTGAAATGCTATGTCAAATATATTGGGAAAATATTATGGACTTTATATCTAACATACTATAGTTCAAATTTTAAAAGGCCTTTTGTGATACTGTGATTTATAAAAAATATATACACTTGGTCATGCAGTTGATCAAAGCATATTTCTTAGATATATTTGATCTTCATTCATAGTTCATAATTCACAGCTGCCAAAAACCCTTGGAATTTTCTAAATATTGCTAGTGATAAGTGTGTCTTTTGTTATGTTAATGAAGTGACTTTCAGAAAGAGGGCTAGTCATCAAGAGACCCACCCTCTAGTTGGAGGGTTGAAACTTTTAGTCCCACTACCTAGCCCCCCACCCTCCTAACCTCTCCTACCTGACCCCACAATGGAGAGGTGCTTTTGGAACTTGAATCAACTGCCAGTGACCAATGACTTAGTCAATCATGACTATGTAATGAAGTCTCCACAAAACCCAAAAAAGTACAGCTCACCCTTTTTTGGAGAGTTTCCATGTTGGGGAACCAGAATGTTTCCATGTGCCACCTTACCGGGACCCAAGTTCAACACAGACAGAAACTTCATCTGGCTGTTGATTTGTATCCTTTAAGCGCCTTTGTAATAAATCAGTAATCTGGTGAGTAAATGGATTTTCCTGAGTTCTGTGAGCCATTCTCACAAATTAATCAAACCCGAGAAGGTGGTTGTGGGAATTTCTGATTTATAGCCAGTAGGTCAGAAGTACAAATATCAACATTGGCATCCTGAGTTGGAGGGACTCATTGAAACCTCCAATTTGTAGCCGGTTGGTCAGAAGCACAGGTAACAATCTGAGCTTGCAAGTGGAATTTGAAATTGAGCTCTTTTCCTGTGGATTCTGATTCTATCTCCTGGTAGATAATGTAAAAATTGAGTTGAATTGTTCAAGAATTCCTTGTTGGTATGGGAGCTGCCACACACATATTGGAATTGGTTTCAGGGGACCTTTTCACCATTAAAACTTTGTTTAAAAGGTCAAATTTTACTTGACCTAAACACACTTTTTTTCATGAGATACTAATGTCTTGATGAACAAAAAAATATTTTAGAATAGTGACAATTTTTTAGAACAACCCACAGTAAATACATTTTACATTGTATCCCACTTACCTAACTATAACAAAATCTTCACAAAATAACATTAAAAATATTTTTCTACTTATTTGTTTTTTCAACATGAGTAACAACTCCACTAAATTGATTTATGCCCTATTAAACAATTATAATGCAGTTTTAAAACCACCACTTTTGATGATGATGTTCAGGAGTTGTTGTAGGCAGAAATTGGTGCAATGATTATAAGTATACAAAAGAAGTTCTGTCCCTGGCCCTTTAAATCAGCTGACCAATCCATGTGACGAGGAACCTATTTCCCCATTAAAGCAAGCTTAGACCACTCTTTGATGTTCTTCCAACTGCTTCCCAACTTTTCCACCAAAGTATCCTTTATAACAGCAAAGGAGAAAACGTAGGTATGCAACCCTGGATGGCTACCGCATAGCCCAACAGCCCATGGCAAGAGTAAAATGTCTTTCATGTCTTAGATTTTACCTTAAAAAATTTATGCAAAATTTGCACTTGACTGAAATGGAATAAGTAATGTAATGTATTCTGTCATTAAATACAATTGAAGCTCCAGGAAGGGTTTTTTTGCATATTTTCCTGCTGAGCCCAAGGAGAAATTTTGTCACACTGTTCCAAACAATTGATTAGAATTGCTCTTATTCTTCCACGAGTCCCAACCTAATTTGATCTGGTGTTATATATCTGTCTCCCCATTTCTCTAATCCTCAAATTCTAACTTCATTTCCTGCCTCTGTAGCCACAGATTTAGCAATCTTTTTCATTCACCTTCTGGCACTTTGAGGTTTTGTTTGTTTGTTTGTTTTTTCACCTCTGGCATTTTGAATCTTTGTATTTCTTTATGGTTTTGAGGATGCACAATATTGTCAATTCCTGAGTCTAAAGTCTTATTCTAGTTCCCTGTCCAAAGAAACCCCATACCAAACTCCAACCCTTCAACCCACGCTTGACTCAATCAGGCTTGAGCATAGCTTCATTGGGTTTACTCAAAAATAGAAATGGGAGCCCTGGCTGGTTTTCTCAGTGGATAGAGCAACGGCCTGCAAACTGAAGGGTCCTGGTTCGATTCCAGTCAAGGGCACAGGCCTGGGTTGTGGGCTTATTCCCCAATAGGGGGCGTGCAGGAGGCAGCCGATCAATGATTCTCATCAATGATGTTTCTCTCTCTCTCCCTCTCCCTTCCTCTATGAAATCAATAAAAATATATTTAAAAAATAGAAATGGGAGATGGGGAGTGGGTAGGGGAATGCTATCAAGATTCCAAGAACTGCCGAAACCGGTTTGGCTCAGTGGATAGAGCGTCGGCCTGCAGACTGAAGGCTCCCGGGTTTGATTCTGGTCAAGGGCATGTACCTTGGTTGCGGGCACATCCGCAGTAGGAGGAGTACAGGAGGCAGCTGATGGATGTTTCTCTCTCATCGATGTTTCTAACTCTCTATCTCTCTCCCTTCCTCTCTGTAAAAAATCAATAAAATATTTTTAAAAAAAATTCCAAGGACAAAATGAATTAGACTTATTTATTTACTAGAGGCCCAGTGCATGAAATTCATGCACAGGGGGAGGAGGGTGTCCCTCAGCCCAGCCTGCACCCTCTCCAATCTGGGACCCCTCGAGGGATGTCCGACTGCCCGTTTAGTCTCGATCCTACCAGGAGGATCGGGTCTAAACGGGCAGTCAGACATCCCTCTCACAATCCAGGACTGCTAGCTCCCAATTGCTCGCCTGCCTGCCTTCCTGATTGCCCCTAAACACTTCTGCCTGCCAGCCTAATCACCCCCTAACCACTCCCCTGCCAGCCTGATTGATGCCTAACTGCCCTCCACTGCCAGCCTGATTGCCCCTAACTGCTCTCCCCTGCAGGCCTGGGTCCCCCCCAACTGCCCTTCCCTGCAGGCCCGGTTGCCCCCAAATTCCCTCCTCTGCTGGCCTGGTCACCCCTAACTGCCCTCCCCTGAAGGCTTGGTTGCGCCCAACTGCCCTCCCCTGCTGGCCATCTTGTGGTGGCCATCTTGTGTCCACATGGGGGCAGCCATCTTGTGTGTTGGAGTGACAGTCGATTTGCATATTACTCTTTTATTAGATAGGATAGAAGCCTGGTGCACAGGTGGGGCCAGCTGGTTTGCCCTGAAGGGTGTCCCAGATCAGGGTGGGGGTTCCCTTGGGGCGTGGGATGGCCTAGGCTAGGGGCCTGTGGTGGTTTGCAGGCTGGCCACATCCCCCGGCAACCCAAGCGGAGGCCCTGTTATCTGGGATTTATTTATCTTTTCTAATTGAAACTTTGTAGCCTTGAGCGGAGGCCAGGGCCGGCCAGAGCAGGCAGGAAGCTTGGTTTCCTCCGTTGCTGGGGAAACCCAAGCCTCCTGCTTGCTCTGTGGCTGTAGCCATCTTGGTTGGGTTAATTTGCATACTCGCTCCTGATTGGCTGGTGGGTGTGGCTTGTGGACGTAGCAGAGGTATGGTCAATTTGCATGTTTCTCTTTTATTAGTGTATATTTTAAATATATTTTTATTGCTTTCAGAAAGAGGAAAGTAGGAGAGAGATATAAAAAAAATCAGTGACAAGAGAGAATCATTGATTGGCTGCCTCTTGCATGCCCCACACTGGGGATCCGGCCCGAAACCTGAGCTTGTGCCCTGATCAGGAATCAAACTGTGACCTCCTGGTTCATAGGTTGATGCTCAACCACTAATCCACACTGGCCAGGCTGAACTAGATTTATTGGCGCTTAAAAAGCCTCAATATTGGACCTAGTAGAGGCATTCAAACATGAGTTAAAAAATATAAGCTGGAGCATATTAAATACTTTAAGAGTTTATTTGAGCAAAAATCAATTCAAATCTGCAGCACCTAACTGGAAGTGATTAGAACACTGCACTGAGAGGAGCCAAGGGAGGGCACATAAGAGAAAATGTGGAATCAAAGAAAGGAAATTATTTGACTGGCTATAGTTTAAAGCCTAGTTGGCTATTTGTCATTAATTGCCCTTAGGTTTCAATTTCATAACATTGAAGCATTTACAAACTTAGATTTCTATTTGTTTATGTAGGCCACCATGACAGTACAGCCACCTCGGTCTAATGGCCTCATTGTTTAATTAATTTAACAAGCACTACCCTCATGTATCAATAGACTCTTTCATCTCTGTGAATTTCTGAGAGAGATTCAAAAATCAAGCTATAGAATTCCTGAACTTCCTGATACTAGTGTAAGTCTACGTATGTAACTCACCGTTTTGGGAGAAGCCTCTGATTCTATTAACCAGTAAAGGCCAAAAGGCAACCCTCTCCTTAAAAATTACACTCAGTTCCAAGCTATCCTTTAAAAGTTTTGGCATTTCTACCAATCAGGGTGTGGTGAAGGGTGGGATGGACCTCCCAGGTGAGCCAGGGAAAAGTCCACCAACTAGCTATGCTCCCGAGGAAAGGGAGTTTGACACACTGTCCTGGACCCAATTGAGGGAAAGTCACAAAAGGCTGTCTCCATTAGAAGGTCTATTACTGATCCGCTCCCAACTCCGGCCCATGCTGAAGTTCAGACCTTGACCAACAACTCAGTTGCACCAGGCCACTCTCCTGCCTCTACCACATACCCCATATATATTGTCTGGGGGAAATAGCTCACAACAGATTTGATATCAATTTTTACTTCCTCATCACTATGAAAGAGGTGAAGTAACCCTTGGCCCATGTGGTTAAGAGAAGAGTCTCTGATGTCTGTCTTCCAGACTGAGGTCCAGGTGGTCCTCATTCCATTTGTTTCCATCTGTATATGCCACATGGGATTTGTTCCACAGTTCTTCTTATGATGTCTCTTTCCTATCTGAGGCTCATTCTGTCTCTAAAAAATTGTCCTTGCTTATACTTTCTCAGTGTTAGCTGCAAATAACAATATGTGCCGTAATTACATAGAAAAACCAGGAACTACAATTCCATCTCATAACCCCCCAGATTCAGATATAGACACAGTCTCTAAAATCAAAATCCCCAATGGGCAGCCCCAAGCCGTGTATTGCCTGCAGTGTGCCTTATTTGACCTATGGGTTTGTTTATAAGTTGACTTGGTTGATTTCAATATTTAGGAATCAGAAGATTTTTACTCAAATGTCCACTTTTTCATGAAAAATCAGAAGATCTTGCAAAGCTTGGCCCATATTCTGACATTTCCATATGACCCACAGCTGAGCTGAGGAGCATGGTCCCCTTTAGATGCTCCTGCCCCTTTTCAATTCAACCCAATAATCACCACTCTGTTTTCTCTCTAATATACAAACCAAATGTGAACTGCCATTTATAATTATATTTGCATCATCATTATATTTGCATTGATTTTCTTATAATGCAGAAATATTTCTTTGCATTCCTACCTATATCAATAGTGGGGAAATAAGAGATAGACTTCCTCACAGATTTTGTAAGAAATGAGACAAAAGTACATTTTTTGGTGAAAGTAAAAAATTATTTCCACAGGTGTGATATGAAAAGTGTATTTTAAGTGAAGACATTCACATTAAGACATTATTATAAAACAAGCCACTATGTGAACTATGACCTCTGTACAAAAGAAAAAAGAGAGAGACAAGTGAGATGAAATAAAAATAAATAGAAATAAAAAAAATAAACTAAGGTATCAAAAGGGATTTGTTTCGGGATATTGTAATGCTATTATGAAATGCATTCACAAAGCTGACTTCCCTCACTCATATAGCTCTTCATACAGCACCCTGCACCCTAACCTCCACCTTTATCACCCATCCCACCCCATTGACTTTTGAGTTTGTAACTTATGCTCTAAAAGAATAAATCTAGAAAAAGAACAGACACCCACATAAATGTCAAAATCACTATGATGTACACCTAAAATTAATATAATATTGTGTGTCAACTATACTTTAATTTAAAAAAAAGAAAAGGAAATGACACTTAACTACTCCCATCACTAGCCCCATGAACCCAAAATGCCTGTCATCCAATAGTGACTACAAAACATGGAGAAATGATATGTGTATACTTGGAGAGGCTTAGTAAAACTCAATGACTTAATGATGAGATAAAAAATGAGGCATTTGTGGGGGGTGGGGTCGGTACTGGGTAGAAGGGGTCGATGGGGAAAAGGGATCTATCTATCTGTAATATTTTCAATAATAAAGATAATTTTTTAAATAAAAATAAATGAGGCATTTATACTGAGTATTTCAAACAGGTTGGTGGTGCGTTTGGTCTCCTGTTCTAGACCAGTGCAGAACTATGTGGAAATAAGGACTGAAGGATGTTTCAAGTTTGTTATAGAGAATTCCAGATGGGACAGGGGATGGCTGATGGATGTGGCAGGAACACATTTCTAACAGTTGGGCTAATGAAATCCCCCGAGCACTGATTAGGCAAAAAGGAGGAGGAGGAGGGAGAGAGAGGCAGCAGCAGCACAGGCAACCTGGGCTAAGTCAGAAAATATTTTGGGCAGATTACCATTTAGTCACGCACAGGTTGTGATGCCAGCAGGCCATGCTCAGGACAGTCTGCCCTAGAAACAACTACGAGCAAGGGGTGCTGAAATCCTGGCAGGCCCAGGGAGTACTGTAATCAAGGACAGCCCTTCCCAGGAAGAGAGAAAGCACAGGTCTGGAGCAAAGTTCAAGCAAGTAGAATACCGTATCCTTAGGCTAACATATTTCAATCTAAGGGTGCAGTAGAGATAAAGGACATTATTATGTAGTGGTTATTTTTTACAGTTAGATGTAATGAAGACATAAGAGATAGAGGGTTAAGGAGATTCTTCACTAAGCAATAGAATCATTAAAAGTTCACCTTGGTGTTATAGTACTGCCTCATAATTATATGACTTGTTTGTTGAAAGTTTTCAGACTGGGTTCTCCTAGCAATTCCAACAACCTTGTCATGTCATAGAAGGCCTGATGTGACAGAAGTTGCTAGTAGAACATAACCAGGACTGTTCAGTTGACTTCTTCTCCTCTTTCTCCTTTTCCTTCCCCTTCCTCCTCCTCCACTTCCTCCTTCTCTGTGTGCTTCTAATATTTCCTTTCCTTTCTTTACTAATCTGTATCCTTGAATTGGATTTATCTTAAAGAGAAATCACAATAAAAGAGGAAAGATTTAAACATGAAGCTCTATAATATACCTTCAAAGGATTTATGGAATTAAATGCATGGTTCGTCACTAAACCTCCCTAAATTAGAAGAGTTTCAGCTTAGTACAATTAAATTAAATTAAAAAGGCTATTTAGTGCAAAGGGGGAGAATTTTAGAAGGTTAGTAGAGTAATAAGCTAAGAAATATTTCAACCATATAGTAGGTGATAGGCAAATCTATAGTGACAAACAGTAGCTAAGTGTTTGTCAGAGACTAGGGAAGGGGCAATGGGTGCAAATTTCTTTTTAGGGTGATGAAAATGTTCTAGAGATAAGGTTCAACTCTTTCTCTAGTATTTTCCCTAACAACACTATGGGCCTAGGACCTGCTTATATTCTGATAAAATCCTAAATTTCCATTATCTATCCTAAACAGGTTGCGATACAGACCTTGTGGGGTTGTGAGTGGTAAGCAGGAAAAAAAAAAATTGTTCTCGGGAACAAAGAGCCAAAAATAATCTGGAGATGAAAGTGCTGCTTGCCATCCCCATGTATGGCTCATTCTAGTCGCACAAATGATCATAGTTCATTGTACTCTAAATAACCAGGAATTTAAACTTACTCCCTCAAAGGGAATTACAAAAATCTAACACAATTTTGAGTAAACAATTGAGGTGTTGACTGGTTTATGAACTGGACACCCCATTACAGACATAAGTAGAAAGAACTGTAATAATTATTTGAACATCAGAACACACACTATGGGGTTTTGTTTAATGATATACATTTAAGCTTGTCAGTTTCATGCACACTTTCTTCCCTGTGTCCCGTGTAAATAAAAAGACAATTCTTGAATTATTTCCTTTGGTAAAGAAAATTGGGTTCTTTACCATCTTCTCCTCGAACTTGCTTCAGGCATTGTGCTTTGTGCTGTTATTTGGGAGGGATGCCGTTGAGGCGGTACTGCCTGTTTTCTATGATTAAGTTCCATAACCTCTTTATAACTAACATAACTAACAGCATTTTTGAAGACCTAATAGATCAATTAGTGTGTTAGCCTGTACAAACCTGTTTTTCTTCCCCTCTGAGAGCCTTGAATGTGAAAATGAAGGTGGATGAGAAGATTATGTTTAAAAGAGAGGAGGAGGAGGAGAGACAGGAGGTGGAAAAGGCTTATAGAGCATTGGAGCTCAGACATGGGATTTGGGCTCGAAAACTGGTTCAGCACATCCCTGAGATTGGGGAGTATCCTGACTATTCATCAGTGGGAGAAATCACAGGCCTCGGGATCCTAGAAGTCTCAAATAAGCCTGCTGGTTTTACATTTTAATTCACAATCAAAGCCAGCTTCGTGTCTGTGTCTCCTTTTTTTATTTCCCCCTACTGAAGAAGTTTTGGACTACCCCATACAAGGAAGTTCCTGCCTCCCTTGGCCAGCTCTATTACCCCTGTCTGGTGTCTCTGGGATGCCCACACAAAACCAAGCAGGTTTGTTCTGTCCGTTCTTCGTGTAGCCATGTCATTACCGTACGGTAGTAGTTGAAGAGTCTTCGGACTTACCGTTTCTTCTTCGAGGAAAGGCTCCTCCTTAGATGTCCTCATGGCTCCCTCCCTGTCACAGATTGGGTCCTCCAGGAAGCTCACCCTGAAACAGACATCTGTGCAAAGGATGTTATGAGGGGTGTTCTTGGAATCAGCCTTGAAAAGAAGGGAAAGGAAGTAAGGAAGGGTCAGACACAGCTGGCCCTAGGACTCTGTCAGGTACGTCCTGTTTGAGCTTGTAAACACCCAGCTTGATCATCATTGGATGTGGGCTACCTGAAGGAAGGCCACGCCCTGGAGAGAGCAGCTCTTTGCAGCTGAGGCAATCCCTGAAAGTTCTGACATGGAAGGCTGTCTGGTGATAACTCTCCAGCAACTGGGGAAGGCACATCTCTGCATCTATGAATCCCTCACTTCATGCAGACTCTGCATAAAGGTTACCACTTCAGAGAGGCCTTTCTGACAACCCTTTATAAAATATCATCCCCATTCCTAGGTTCCAAACAAGATCCCAGTCTTCGTTTCCCCTTACCTTGCTTTTTTACCACTTGACATATTATATTTTCATTTAAGTGTACATTTTTTTGCATATTCCCCTGACCCACACATACATCACACATGCTAAATATAAGTTTCATGAGAGCCTGAACTTCAGTACAAATTTATATGTCCGCAACCTAAAATATACAACAATTTCTGACAAATGGTAGGTAGCCAAGAAATATTTAGTGAGTAAATAAATCAAATCTGTCTGCCACCTAGATCCCTTCATTTGAGGGAAATACCCATTGAGACAATCTAGTAATTCTGTTGCTTAAGGCTGAGATTCTTAGGTACTATCCAAAAAGATTTAATGATAGCCCTAACCAGTTTGGCTTAGTGGATAGAGCCTCGGCCTGTGGAATGAAAGGTCCCAAGTTCGATTCCAGTCAAGGGCATGTACCTTGGTTGCGGGCACATCCCCAGTAGGAGGCAGCTGATCAATGTTTCTCTCTCATTGATGTTTCTAACTCTCTAGCCCTCTCCCTTCCTCTCTGTTAAAAATCAATAAAAATATATTTTTTTAAAAACGATTTAATGATAGAACAAAACAAGGATCTTAATATCAATTGGTGCTGTCTAAGCTTTGACCCACTAAAGATGCCCTCTAATGCTAGAAGAAGGGATACAAGCAAACTTATTCTAATATAGGAGGGACCTGCCTTGAGAGGCCATTTAAAACAACAACAACAACGACTCAGTGTACTCATTTGTTAGGGCAGCTACAACAAAGTACCACAAACTGGTGGCTTAAACAACAGAAATTTATTTTCTCACAGTTCTGAAGATTAAAAGACAGGGATCAGGATTTACACAGGATTGCCTCTCTGCTTGGCTTGTAGGTGTCTGTCTTTTCCCTGTCTTCACATGGTCTCCTGATATGTCTGGGTCCAATTTCCTCTGCCTATAACACCAGTTATATTGGATGAGGGCCCACCTGAATTACTTCATTTTAAATTAATTGCCCCTTTAAAGACTTTATCTCCAAATACAGTCACATTCTGAGGTACTAGGGGTTAGGGCTTCAACATATGAATTGCAGGGACGGGGGGAGACACAGTTAGGCAATAACACACAACCAGAGTTAACACCAAATAGGATTAATAGCAAAATAGATGTTAAAATTAATTCATGCACTACAAATCTACTGTAAAATAAATGAGCATCAGCCCACATTGAAAATTCCAGAAGGCTGCCCTGATGTGAAAGCTAGTTGACAGAACATAATAAAGGAACTAGGAAGCCTTACAGGAGTACTTTCAGTCTTTTGGCAGGTGGACAGGCTTAGTCTAGCTTCAAATTGGCACTGCAAATCTTCACTCTGCACCAAGGCACATATTACAAGAGGACTTCCTCCCACAACCACTTTAAGATTACAACTAAACTACAGAACAACCATCATTCAGAACCTCCTGAAATCTAGCTGAATATAAGTCCTACAAGTAGGGATTTAAAGAAGAAGCCACATCAAGACTATAGGAGGGGCAGAGATGTGGAACGGGCTGGTTCCATGCTCAAGTGATGGATAAAAATTGGGAAGGCTATCTTGGCCCCTATGAAGAGTGATGGGTCCCAGCCCCACACCAGGCATCCCAGCCCAGGGTCCCAGTGCTGAGAAGAGAAGTCCCCATAATTTCTGGCTATAAAAACCAGGGGGTGTTATGCCTGAGTCCCAGGCAGTTCATTTTAAAGGGCCCACAAAGACTTACTTGCACTCACTCACTCTGAGCTCCAGTGTTGCAATCGCAGCTCAAAAGGCACCAGGGACATATGAGGCAGAAATGAATTATCTGGCATCAAGACAAGAGCTGGAAGGGCAGCTTTCTCACAGACAAAAGTTCTTTTTGTTTTTATTGATTTCAGAGAGAGGAAGGAAGAGGAAAAGAGAGATAGAAACATCAATGATAAGAGAGAATCATTGATCAGCTGCCTCCTGCATGCCCCACACGGGGGATCAAGCCCACAACTCAGGCATGTGTCCTGACCAGGAATTAAACCGTGACCTCCTGGTTCATGGGTTGATGCTCAACCATTGAGCCACATGGGCTGGGCTCCCAGACAGAAGTTCTGCAGAAGCCATTGTTCCTTTGATGAGCCCTTCCCCCACAAAGCCAGCAGGTATGTGCCCATATCTGAGTTTCCATCAACCTGGCTAACACTGTTCACCCCACCCTGGTAATTCCCTGAAGCCTCACTCCACCCTCCTTTCGGAATCACCCAAGCTGCTTCCAGTAGCTTTTTCATACAAATTGCCTGTATTGGCTCATGCTTCACTTTCCTAAAATCTCTCAAACAAGCAGCATTTGGCCTCATCATGCCCAGTAGCTCTCTCTAAGTGGCCCCAGGGCCAGCACTAGCAGCAGCAGGCCTTGGTATGCACCTTGGCCTCTCCTGGGCCACCTCTAAGCCCAGCATAAGTAGAAAGCATCTTTAAGAAGAAGGAAAAAAAAAGAAAAAATGACCTTTATTATCCTGGAGTGATTATCAGGATGATCACTTAGTAAGTTATATAACGTCTAATCACTGCGGTGTACACCTGAAACTAATATAATATAATATTGTATGTCAACTATAATTTAAAAATAAAAACTGATTTAATTTAAAAAAAAAAAAAAAGATTTACTGTCCAAGACATTATACTGAAGAATGAGTTGGCCCTAGGGTGAATAACTTCTGGGCCAGTTACGTCAGTAATACCTGCTATTATTGTTGGGGGGGAAATAGTAAGGCCTTTATACAGGAACCCCTAAAGTGGTTTCAGTATTTTAGAATTGAATTTGAGGTGAAGTGCTGAGTCAGTGTATCACAATGTGGACACCTTGCTCCTCCCTACCTGTCTCACCAATCAAACCTTCAGAGTTTGAAGGAAATTGTGGATGTTATCCCACTTTTTCTTTTTACTTAAAAAGACACTGTTATGTCTTCTAAGATCTTGTTTCTTAAAGTGTGACCTTTTCCAGCAAGAGAGAATCACCTGGGGTCTTATTATTAGAAGACAGCTTGGCTCTCCAGAGCCACTGAATGTGATTCCCTGGGGATGGGATCCAGTAATCTGCTTTTGTACCAAACTCTCCAGGTGGTTCATATGTGCAGTAAAACATCAGGAGCATTGTTTTTAGTTGGTCAGAATTTCATATCCAAAATATTTACTTTGGTGGATAGATTTTTTTAAATACTCTTTAAGATAGAAGGAAGAGAAATATTCGTTTTGTTTCAAACATAGTGTATATATAGGGCATATATTAACCCAAATGTCATGATGCATAACCAAATATTATTTTGAATACTCTTACTAAAGTCTATCACATGACCAGGGGCTCTACTATAAAGTAAAAAGCATAAGTAAGAGTGGGAGTTGTCCTAGCTGGTTTGGCTCAGTGGATAGAGCACGGGCCTGTGGACTGAAGGGTCCTGGGTTTGATTACGATCAAGAGCACATGTCCGGATTTCAGACTTGATCCCCAGTAGGGGGTGTGCAGGAGGCAGCCGGTCAATGATTCTCTCTCATCATTGATGTTTCTCTCTCTCTCTCCCTCTCCCTTCCTCTCTGAAATCAATAAAAATATATTTAAAAAAAAAAAAAAAAAGAGGTGAAGGACCTACCTGTCAAGCAGCCAAGCAGATCCTGAACAGCAGCCACCATTGCAGCTGCTAGGTCAGTTTGCCAAACATCCATAGATGCAGCCAGTACAGAGACAATTAGCCCAAATGGATTTGAACTGTTTATTACACTTGGCACTGCAAACAGCATGAGCTTCGTGTTCACAGTGGTTCCTCTTGCCCCTCAAGTCCCATGGCAGCGATGCAGAAGTAGGCCCAGGTAGGCACTGCACGCCCTGTGTCACAGCAGGGAACCTCCAGTTTAGGAAAACACCAAGCTATTAAAGGAGCTACTAGGAAACCTGTTCATCCACCCCTACAGAGAGCGACATTATCTTAATATCCTGATCAGAAAACAAATCTGCCTTCTGACTCAGAGCGAGATATTATCTTTATTACCCTGGATTATCTCCAAGGCAGGAGGAAAACTACCTTATTATCCTGGAGAATAAGCAAATTTGCTCCCTGCCTGGAGCAGCTTTACAAATATCTTTAAACAAAGCTACCCATGCTCTTTGCTCGGGTGGCCTCCAGAAATGCCAGGTTCATCACTCAACACACCCTTTTTATATGTCTTCCTTCCATGACTCACAGGGTAGCCTAGGTGTTAGGAGAACGCCAGCCTGTTTTCCTTCCTGGACTTCAGAGGGTAAGTCTTCCTGTTTAATACTTTGTATCATCCAGAACTCAGGCTTCAGACTTTTTAAGCGGAGTATCCTATAGCCCAGGCAGAATCTTACATGGAGCCTCATTATATAAAACGGATCAAAGCAGACCTACGCCCTCAAAGGAATGAAGTGACTCCCCCTTCTCTGTACTTCCTTGAGTTAGATTTTGGTCCATGTTGGCCTCTGAGCATCCTCAAAACGTCCTACTCCTCAAAACACAGTTGAAAGCCATCACTATACTGAAGAGTGATGTTTTATAATTACTAGCACTCCTCAGCAGGTTGGTAGGTTATCAGACAATGAGAAAAGGGTTACACAGGTTCAAATAAATAAAAAACAGTTTTTCCTGGCATCGGTGCAGACAGGAGAAAGCTGTTCTCATTAGTCACTAAGTCATGGAGGCAAGTAGTTTGGTTTCTGTTAACAGGAAACATATCCAAGGGCGGCCTCAACGAGTAATACTCATTTCTGTACTCATTTACTTATTCACTCATTTATTCTACTCAGCAAGAATATTGATATTGATAACCCACTATATATATATATATATATATATGTTGTTGGTATAGAAAAGTGATTAAGACATGATCCCAATCAAAGAAGGGATAAATAAAAGCAAGTATTATATAAGTAACAATTATATAATTTTTGTAATTACAGAAATTACGTCCATGTTCCTTAAGAGGGTATGATATGTTTTTGTGATGTTTCTGCTGCTTGACTTTGTATACCTGAGACAGTTCCCTAGAGCATGTGCGGCAGTTCTCTGGGTTGAAGAAGAAAGAAAGGCTTGAGGGACACTTTTGTTTTTTAATCTACTACTGGCTTTGAAGGCATTGACTCATAAACTCTAAATACTCTTATAATCTTCAAATTTTCTGATTAGCTAACCAAACTGTGCATCGAGAAGTCTTTTTCATAGTAAAAACATCCAACTGCTTTTCTAACAGGATAACCTCATAGTCACAAATAACCTAAGCATAGAATAGTTTTTCTCAGGGAAGGGTCTAGAAGCTTGATATAGATAATGCACACCTTTTATCAAAAATGATGATCATATCTACCAAGTGTTCTAGATACACTATATCATTTAGTTGAATTCTCATAGCTACTTTATGAGTAAAGGACTATCCTACTTTTGCAAGTGAGAAAAGGGTGGGTCGGGCTGTTAGGTAATTTCCCAGCATGCTGCCAGAACTGGGAGGCAGAGTCCAGGCCTGTCCACCCCATTCCCAGGCTCCTCAGAGCCCTGTTCGTTGCTTGATGAGCAGACAGCCCTGCCAGCACCTCTTTACCCAGCTATCTTTTTAGCTTTTACTATAAAGGGAAACTCATCTCCTTTCATCTTCTCTGACCAGGAAGTTCGCTACCTCTTTCTTTTCCAAATAACGTCTAGAATAGGAGAATATATGTGGAGTATGGATTTCCCTCTTTATGATTCAAAAAGACTTCTGCAATGAAGAAAGGAAATAAATTGGCAGAACAAATTCGAAGAGCATTAAATATTAACAAACTTCGAACAGATGTAATAATTTTTATCTTTATGTTGATGACAGAAACTTTTATTGAAGATGAATTTTCTCTTTCAATTTTGAACTTAAAGAAGATAGCAAATAAATGTAGCAGACACCAGAATGGGTACAATCATATTTTTTTTTTTACTAAGAATCATTAAAATAGTGTTGATATAGTACTAAACAAAAATGCACATCTTTGGATCATTTTTAAAATATAACATATTCAGGAATAAAGGATCATAAAAATCAATTCATAGAATAGTTTAACTAACCTAAATTAATATTCTTGCTCCACAAAATTAATGTTGCATGTAATATATTCAATAATTACATTCTGCTAAAAATATAAAAGCATTATTTGCCATATTTATATAACTTATGGTTCTGCTATGAGTATGTCTAAATAGCCAAGAATAAGATTTCTCTTTATTCAAAAACTAATTAAGTCTATATTTTATTTTAAAATATAAAAATTGTCAAGAAAATGCCATCAGTCCTGCACTCCCTTTTGTTGTTAGACTGGCCACGGGGTGTTACTTCAGCGAAAAACCATGAAATGACACTTTAGTCTATTGAATGTACTCTTTTACACAGGAAAGAAAAAAAACCATATCCCAACCCATGTGCAGAAGGTTCGATCAAAAGTAAAATACTTGATTTGAAGTCTTTGCACAGTTGCCTAGTTCCCTGATTCACCGATGCCTGAAGAGCATAGGCCTCTGTCTCACTTCCAGGGAGATAACAATCATACCTCCTTCCCCTCTCTTCTCACTGGTACTCACGTGGATTGGCAACTGCAGAAACGCTCAGAAGGAGGGGCAGTTTCAGAATAAGAATGTGTGACACCTACCTCCAAAAGGGAATGGATCAAGTCGACCTTATGATTTCCAGTCAAGCAAAAGACACAGGGAAAGAAAATTCTTCCTTCCCGTCACTGAGCCTGACTTTTAACCACACCCCAACCAGAGTTCTTTGTCACATGTCAGAGAAGTGCCCCTCGCTGGAAGCTGAAAGTTCACCAAGATACCCCAGAGGTCCTAGATGCATTTCAGGACTGGCACTAGGATGTCAGCCCTCCAGTTCTAGCAATTCTTACCTAAGCTGGGAGACACTAGGAATTTTCTTCAAAAACACCAAAGCTGAATTCTGAAAGAGGTCCAAAGGGGATTAGTAA
The DNA here is from genome assembly GCF_951640355.1 of Cnephaeus nilssonii. Lineage (NCBI taxonomy): Eukaryota > Metazoa > Chordata > Mammalia > Chiroptera > Vespertilionidae > Cnephaeus > Cnephaeus nilssonii. Next base: position 70,731,811 of record NC_137080.1, on the reverse strand, counting down.
ACTCCTTCAGAACCCTCGCAAACCCTCGAGGACTGTTTCCTATTTTTCAAACAAATTATTATCACTAAATCTAAATGGGCAGAAGACAGAGGAGTTAATGAGTCTTTTAATCTATCATAAATAATCAAAATTTCCTGGGCATGTTTTCTTAATTGCAATCAATGTATTCCTGATAAATTGCCTATAAACTGAATCTCTGCATGTGTCATGTGCCAGTATGGACCCCCAGTATAGATTTCTATATATTTTATTGTCATTCTATTTCAACTCCAAATTAGTGTCCAATGATATAGCATCATTTTCACTACTTTTTCCTCCTTATTTCACACCTTCTCTCCCCTATCCAAGCATGTTCAAACTTACTCAAATATATTTTTAGTAAAGGTGGAGATGAGAATAACTTCCCTAAAGCAGGACACACCTATCTCTACATTGAGTATAAAGGCTAACAAGTTCAAAGTAATCTCAGTAAATGCATTGCCAGCCAGCCCCTCCTTCTGAGCAGCTGTTATACGAGCTTATGCTACATTTAATTTATTAACCCAGGACAGGTTAATTGCATAGTTTCCACAAAATAGAGCATGTTGTTCATAGCAACTACATGCTAATTCCTTTGAAAAAAAATCACTAATTATACAGTGACTGGACATCTCCCAACAATTGTATGATTAACTGGTGTTACATGTTTAAAGCTCTGAGTAAGCTCAGCACCAAGGCAGACAGAGTTTTCTGGCAGGGTTGGTGCACAAAAGGACCTTTTACTATCCTACCTCTGTTCTCCTAGGACTTTGCTTCTTTACTAAGGCAAGTGGGTTTGCACACGGCCCCACTGAGGTAGGAGGGGTTGCCGCAGCAGCAGCTTTGACATTTAAGCAACCGCATAGAGGCAGCAAACCTTTTCCAGGCACAGAACAGCGTGTACTCACAGAAGACAATATCAATGGTTGCCCAGTAAATCTACATCTATAAAAAGTTCAGTAAACACACAGGTGTAATAGCTTGAGTTTTATATCCAAATACAACTATAAAATCACACTTCAGGCTGAGTACTTCTGAGAAATGATTGCACTTTTAAAGGTGTTTGAAGGTACATGGCCTTCAGGATTCTTTTAGCTCATAAAGCTAAGAAAGAAATGTCATTTTTGCCTGAAGTGCTGATTTGGCTTTGAACATCACATATTCAGAATGTTCCGTTTCGGGTTAATGTTTATACAAGTGAACACCCTTGGTGCTTTTAATTGACATTTCTCCAATGTCTTATGGTTTCCTCCTTCCTCTCCCCAAATCCCTCATTCAGCACCTCTAGGTCTGATGAGAAAATGGGCATATTTTGCCATCACATTATTTTTCTCTGCATATCTGCTTTGGTTAGTTGCTTCAACAGAAATGACTCTCGGGAGAATGAGGTCACAAAGACTCCCTGTGGGCTTAAAATAAAAAGTGTTTTCCTTATAAAACTAAAGGGAAGTAAAGAAAAGGCAAAAGTGAATAAAGCAATGATTTTGCAAAGCATAGATTTCTTAGCCAAATTTTATAACATGCAATCAGCAGTCTGAGTCAGACTACAAAGCCCTTTTCTTCTCCCCCACTCTTCAGGTTGGATGGGAAAAAAGTTCCTTCTATTTCAACTCTGGTAGTTTGGGGTTGGCACCTCTATAGGACTCTTCAGGTTTTTAGTCTGATAACTAGGTTTCTGCTATTTAATCCAGGTGTGGAAATGTTCAGGCCATCCCTGTGATACTGAGTCATTGTGTACATTGGATTTCTGATCTCCCTGGAGGATGGTAACTCCAGCCTTGAGGGGGAGTCTCCTCCCTTGACCTTGCCTGTATAAGGACATGGGTCCCTCAGCTATCTCTTCCTGCTCTCCATTTCTTGCAAAGCAAAGTCATGAGCCTGCTGGCCTGACATGCCTGAGCCCCATGAATGATCGCCCTTTCTGACTTGGGTATCTTTGATGATTCATTTTCAAGTGGCCCCTGGGGAATGATTTCTGACATTCTATAAACTATGACTTTATAAAAGCAAAATTGCTTTTCAGAGGCAGATTTAATTTTCAACAAAGAAAAAGATGAGTCATTGGATCTTAGCCTCCCTTGGAGCAGGAAGAGAGAAGGAATCCTCTCTGTGGTTCCTTGGATTATCATATTTACCCCAAAGCAGCAGCCTACAATTTATCATTACAAGCCCTATATATTCACTAAGTCTCAATGTAAAAGATGTAGAGTAGCCCTAACTGGTTTGGCTCAGTGGATAGATCATCGGCCTGTGGACTGAAGGGTCTCAGGTTCGATTCTGGTCAAGGGCATGTACCTTGGTTGTGGGCACATCCCCAATAGGGGGTGTGCAGGAGGCAGCTGATTGAGGTTTCTCTCTCATTGATGTTTCTAACTCTCTATCCCTCTTCCTTCCTCTCTGTAAAAAATCAATAAAATATTTTTTTAAAGGATGTAGAGTAAGCAATATATATGTTGTTCCATAGAGTAAGCAAAACACACATATATATACTAGAGGCCCAGTGCACGAATTTGTGCATGGGTGGGGTCCAGCTGGCCCTCCCCGATGGGGTCTATTGTACCGGGCTGGCAGGGGGGGAGGGGCCGCAGGCAGTTGGCGGCTGGCCCCACCCCTAATCGGGGCATTGGGGGCCGATCGGGGTCTGAGCCAGCTGGGCGGGGGGACGGGGTGGGGCATCAGGGCTCAGATCAGGCTGGTTGGCTGCTGCAGTGCATGTCATAGCCACCAGTCATTCTGGTCATTCTGGTCATTCTGGTCATTCCGCCATTCCAGTCGCGGGGCTTTTATATATATAGATGGTGTCCCCAAAAAATGCACACACACACTTTGAATAATTATAAAGGCACTGTTTATTAAATGACATTTCATTTTCAAAATTGAGTTATCAGATGCTAAAGTGTGTACATTTTTGGGGATACCCTGTATACATGGGAGCAATAGAGAAGTAAAAGAATAAACAAGTAAAAAGAAATAGTGGGACCTATCGAGAACATATTTATAGGTGGTTCAATTTCTAATTTTAATTATAGATCCACATTTAAAGTTATTTAAGAATTGGCATCTCACCAATTAGTGAAAGGCCCACCATCCAATTTCTAAAAAGAAATAGCATTTGAGAATTTCTACATCATGCTGCTCCACTTCTAAAGAAATGGTGTGTTATAGGCAAAAACTTTTACCTTACTTTTACATTCTATAGAGTCTGATCACTTTGTTTATTTCAACTAAAGTTTGGTAATAAACACTTGATATTCTACTAAATTATATAATATAAGTAGAAGCGTGTTCTGAAACAAGATACTCGCTAGGAGAATATTGATTACTCGTTTCAATATCAATAATCCCTATATTTTTAAGTTTTCATGTCTTGTTTTAGTAAATATTAAAATATCATGCATTTTTGAGCTTTTGAGAGTGAGGGGAGAGAGATCTCATTGTCTGTACTTTACATAATGACAACAATAATTCACTGCCTACTATCTATAAAACACTGTTCTACACACCCTAAAGATTATACTGATTTTCTACTTACTATAAGCTTTATAAAAAGCAATTATGATTACAGCTTATGTTTATTGAGCACTTACAAATGCCAGACTTTACATTAAGGATTTACATGGATTATATCGGTTAATCTTCATATTAACCAAAAAAAGTACCATTTTATCCCATTTGTAAAGAGGAAATAAGGTGCAAAGAAGCTGAGCAACTTTCCCAACTTCTTGGTTAGCAAGTAGCAGAGCAGGAGTTCCCCCCCCCCATTACTCTCCCCGCCCCCCCCCCACCAACCTATTCACTTACAACTCTGCTGCAGGTCTGCTCCCTCTTTTCAAATGTACTTCAATCTAATGAGAGGATTAGTATAAGGATCAAAGAAAAAAATGAATAAATACTGCATACACCTGAAAACACGCATGTAAATTATTAAAGCAGTAGAATGAAAGATTGCATGTATGAGTGCTAAGTGGGAATCTCACAGGTAATGTCTTGTGACCCCTCTTGTTTTAATTTATAAAGCTACTTAATGCATATTATTGTTCAGCATTTTGCATGCATACCAATCCTTTCTCAGCTGGATTCTGACCTCACCAATGGCAGACTGTGTTTTCTATTTTAGGAATCTGCCATAGCAGCTAATGGCACATACATAGTAAGTGCTTTATAAATATTTGTGGAGTGCATGAATGAAGAAATTATGGGTAATTAAGACAATTTTGCATATGGCTCTGTGGAATGGCTATACACAAAGGAGTGGCAATAGCTTAAGTGAGATAGCAAAGGCCTGGATAAAATAGATAAGAAAGAAAAAATAGAGTCAGAAAGTAGGTTATAAAGTAAGCAACATTTATGAAGTACTTATATTTGAAGTGCTTTAGAGGTATTAAACCCTTTATTCTTTGTAAGACAGTGCCTGGGAAGGCACATGGGCATTTCTTTAATTATTGTCAGCTGAATCCAATGGTGTTGGCAAAGCCACGTCCTAGAAACACGCTTTGCCAGAGGCAGGAGTGTTGTCAGCTTGACCTTCAGCCCAGGTGCCAGGGGGTGGGTTTTGATATTTAAATCCAGCCAAGCACTAGGAATGAATGTGACCCGGCCCACCTAAGAATGAGCATAATCTCCTTTGTCTTGGCTTTTAGTAAAACCTCCTGTTTTTTTGCTGTATAAAATAAACAGGCTCTATTGGCTCCGGGTCCCTGTCCCTGTCAGAGGACAGTGGTCCCACCCAGCCCCAGCTTTTTACTTCTATCTCTGTGTCTGTCTCTTTCTTTCATTTTCTCAATCCCCAGCCGCCCCTACTCAGGAACCGGACTGCTCTCTAGCCATGCTGGACTCGGAAAAGAGAGAAATATTCATAACTCTTTATCACAACAATCCTACAAGGTAGGAACTATTATGATCCCCACTTCTTCGATGAAACACAGGTAAATAACTTAACACCACCCAGTAAGGAAGTGTTGTATCAAAAACTCATGTGGGCCCTAGCCGGTTTGCAAACTAAAGGGTCCCAGGTTAATTCTGGTCAAGGGCACACGCCCAAGTTGCAGGCTCAGTCCCCCCTAGTAGGGGATGTGCAGGAGGCAGCCAATCAACGATTCTCTCTCATCATTGATGTTTCTATCTCTCTCCCCTCCTCCCTGAAATCAATTTAAAAAATAATAATAAAATAAAATAAAATAAAAGAACGAACTCATGCAGTTTTATTCTGCCATTGGGTATACAGGATCCAAGAGTACTTTGAACATCACATGGGCGTTAAGAGTAAAAAAGAACAATGATTCAAGGATGGCAATAAGAATCTTGATTGGATTGTTAGAAAGTTATAGCATTGCCTAACACAGAAAGTTGGAATGGGAAAAGTACAGAGGGAAAGTGAGCAACTGTGCTATTTTTTCCACATTCAGCTTGTCACCTTCAGAACATTCCCAGGAAGGCATATTAGGAAAGGAGGACCACAGAAGACTGGTCTGGGGGTTGGGAGGGTGGAGTTTGATAATAATAAAGGAACAACAACAGCCATTGGTATAGCCATTTATATTTTGTGAGAATTATGATTCGTGAGATAATTAATGTACATTCTAAATTCAATGGCTGAATATGGTAACTCTCTTCACATATACAGTTATTTGACAAGCTGTTTCATTGTTCTTCACCGTGCTATAATGTTTTCATGTTTCTTAGTTGTAGAGGAAAAACTGAGACTCAGATTTTTAGGGACTATCCAGTGGTCTCTCCCCTAATAAGATAGATATACAAGCAGTTCAAAGCCTGATCTTGTCAGGTAGATTCCAGAATAAAGGAAACCCAGTCAGAGCGGCCTTCCCTACCTGGCTGCACAGACTCCAGTCACCCCACCGGATCACTCTTTATCTCATCTTCTATTGTCTTTGGCAACAGAATACTCGAACACTCCCCACCCCCTACCGGCTTATCTATAGTTCTGCTTATTTTCTATTTGCTCCCACTATAACATAAGCTGGGGGGGGGAGGGGGGGCGGAAACAGCTATGGGGGAGAAAGAAGGGGGGGCGGTTAGTCTTGTTCTCTGTTTACCTACTGAACGTCTGGCAAGTAGTTGGCACTCAATCAAGGTTTGTTGCAGAAATTATTGAAACCCAAATCCCAAAGCCTGTAGTCTCATCAATGACAGTGGACATGATAGTTAAAAAGTGCAGGACAGTGGAGTAATGTGGTTCCTTCCCCTCCCACTGTTCTGACTTGAGATAACTGCTAATTCACAAGAGGTAATGTGGGCAGGAAATGAAAGAAAACAGGAATGAATTGGGGAACTTTAAAGGAAACTCTTCCCAACAGTGAAAAGTGCTTTTGGATTGAGCAACTCTGGGAAGACTGTAGTGTGGCGTGATGTACAAAGCAAACCGGATAGCAGCAGCATACCAAAAAGTCATTTGATACTTACCTGAGTTTATACTAATAAGTTCATTAATTTATTATCAGCCCCTACCAAAACCACATGTTTTAACAAAAAAATTACATGAAATATAACATCTTTAGAGTTTCTTTCCCACTTCCTATATTCTTTGGGGAATTTTTTTTTTAATGTGTAAAAGTCAAGCAGATCTTCATGCACACATTGTTTCCAGGATGTTTTGTGCCACACCCGAAGGTAAATCAGTTCTGATTCACAAGCTTAGTCAGTGATCTGTCCTTGGCATGTATATGATCCACAATGCAATGCACAGAATTTTACTTTAAACATTTAAACTATGATAATTTTCACATCAATATGTGGGCGAGTGTGACCTCCCATTGGAAAGAGAACCTTAGGAATTTGTATAAAAGCCAGAGTGTTGTACCAGCCCTCCCAGTTCTACTGCTCAGCAGCTGTGTTACAGTCGGAGTCTGTAAAATGGGGAGAAGAATAATCTCTAATTGATAAACTTGTGAGAATTAAATAAATCATGTCTGGCAAATAGTAATAACTCAAAATTTAGCTATCTTATCTTGTCCTCTTCTAGGGATTAACCCCTTCCTGTGATAGCATTATCATTTCTCTTCCCACAAGTCCAGGTCTCCGATTTTGTCTGAGATTCAAAGATTGAAGAAAAATTATCTTTGCCCTTCAATAAACTAATCTGCCTTCTGCCCTAAGACAACTTTAATGTTATGTAGATCAGTGAAGTTCTTTATTAATTGTATCCCCCAATAACAGAATATTAAACTTGCAAACCACAAGTTTCATTAAAGTGCTTCTTCCCCAAAGAGGTATCATTCTTGGGGTGATAGGGGCAAAGAGGAGAAAAACAATAAAATAAATTTTTAAAAATGCAGAATTACTAACAGAGAAGAATGGTGTAGGTATTTTTTGTGATAAAAAATAATCAGGCCCTGACCGGTTTGGCTCAGTGGATAGAGCGTCAGCCTGCGGACTGAAGGGCCCCAGGTTCGATTCCAGTCAAGGGCATGTACCTTTGGTTGCAGGCACATCCCCAGTAGGGGGTGTGCAGGAGGCAGCTGATCGATGTTTCTCTCTCATCGATGTTTCTAACTCTCTATCCCTCTCCCTTCCTCTATGTAAAAAATCAATAAAATATTTTTTTAAAAAATAATAATAATCAGGGGAGCTCTAGCAGGTATGGCTCAGTAGATAGAGCATCGGACTTTGGACTGAAGGGTTCTAGGTTCGATTCCGGTCAAAGTCACATGCCTGGGTTGTGAGCTTGATCCCCAGTAGGGGACATGGAGGAGCAGCCAATCAATGATTCTCAATTCTCTCTCCCTTCCTCTCTGAAATCAATAAAAATATAATTTAAAATAAATAATAATAATAATTTGGGGATCTACTTTAGATTATATGGTTAGAAAAGGCCCGTTTGAAAAGATAGCATTTAAAGAGAGACCTAAAGAATGAGAAGGAGCCCTGGCCAGTGTGAGTGTGGCTCAGTTTGTTAAAGTGCTATCTCATATACCAAACAGAAGGCAACTGATCACTCTCTCTCTCTCTCTGTCTCTCTCTCTCTGTCTCTCTCTCTCTCATCTCCCAAAATCAATTTAAAAATTACCGGGGTGTTTCCACATTTATTAGGGTTCAGGAATCTGGAGAAGGGGCTGTGAGTAAATTAATAAAGAGACTAGACACGAAATATGAATTTGGGAGGTATTTTGGGGGAAGCCAGATGAGACCTAGCTTTAGTAACTAAGTTCTCCAAGTCTCTGGACCCCTCCCTTTTTATTAACATATTTTTCCCTATAGCAGAGCAGATATACATATCAAAGGTTAGGTTTGGTAAACAGTAAGATTATCAGGTTGGGGGAACTTCCCTCAGCTGTCTGGCAGCAGGTAATAATATATGCAGATCTTCAGGTTTGGGGCAATGCTTTCAGCTATTCCAGCAGCAGGTAATATGATTCAGCCCTACTGTAGCCCTAAGGTTCATCAACCTTTTGATGAACTTCTTGCATTTATGACCTGCTGGAATTAGCCTCCAGCAAAAAATAAATAAACAATTTTTTAAAAAGGAATGAAAAGGAACCAGCTGGGCAAATGGTGGAAAAATATCACACCATGCAGAATAACATTCTCCCTTTCTTCTCTCCAATTATTTATTTGTTTTGGAAATCAGCACTGATACCTTAATGGTACGGAACTTCCCCTTTTTCCCTTTTCCCCTCCATGAAATAAATAATAGTTGGTTTTAACCAATCATAGTTTAATGCTAGTCCCCTTCACCAGTGATTTGGTTTAGGGTGAGTGTGAGCCTATATTCTGGCAAATGAGAACATAAGCAGAAATATGATAGAAGGCTTCTGTAAGCTTTGTTTCTTTGAAAGTAAGTGGCTCAGGTGGTTGGAGTATCATCCCATACACCAAAAGGGTTGCAGGCTGGATGTCTGGATGGGACTGTAGGGGAGGAACTGATCAATGTTTCTCTCTCACATCAATGTTTCTCTTTCTTTCTCTCTCCCCCTTCCTCTCTCTCTAAAATCAAAAAACATATCCTCTGGTGAGGACTTAAAAAAAAAAATCTTAGCTATGGTGAAAAAGGACATGTATGCATGAATATAAGCCTAACCAATGGACACAGACAACAGGGGGGTGAGGGCATGAGTGGGGAGTTTGGTTGGGGGGGGGGGTGGTAATGGGGGAATAAGGACACATATGTAACACCTTAATCAATAAAGAAATTTAAAAAAAAAAAACTAGGATAAGAGCTTACTGTCACCACCCCTTCTCTCTTCTTGCTTTCAATGTAGAATTGACGCATGGAACGGTGGCAACTATTTGAGACTATGAAGCAACAAGCAAAGTAGATTTTGTATGGCTAGATAGAAGTGTTGGCTCTTTTGAGAAAAAGCAGAGAGTTAAGTCGAGGTATAATTGTCACATCAAACTTCATTCAGTTTTTTCTTTATGCCAACTGGACACCTGTTAAGGCAATAATTCTCAAAGTCTTTTTGTAATAAAGATTATGATATTTGATATCTTATGACTCATTCTATTCTATTTTACATAATTTCTGTGAGAATGAAATTCAGACATGGGATACAAATAAGCTTTCATCTTCATTGCCAAAAAATGGGTGAAAAAAGGAAAGGTATTATGCTATATTAAGTCTATTGGTAAGGATTACACCTGATGATCCTATTGGATAATGTTACAGATGGACTTGACAAGCAATCAGGCCTTCACTTTCTAAATATGATATATCAAGACATTCTTCCCACACAAAGTCATCAATGTTGCTGAACCGTCAAAGTGAAAAATAAATAATCCTGAACTTTGTATTCTGTTAAGTCCCATGTGAATAAACTCACTATATGATCCTCATTCCTGGGAGAATTTGAGTCAAATCAAGTTCCATAGGCCTGAAATTTTACACCTCTGCACTTAGTAATACAAACCTAGCCAGAATATTTCTGTGGGACTTAAATAATAAAAAACAAGTAGTAATGAAGAAATAATTCCAGCTAGAATAAGACCTATGCTCTCATCTGTTAATTAATTAATCATTCAATATTGGATATTTTTTAAAAACCTATTGTCATCTATTTCATATTTTTGCCATAAGATAATTATTAAAAACACCTTCCTGGTGTCTTCTCTGTTTTGTTTTGTTGTTGTTGTTCAATATTACTTAATTTTTTTCAGTCTGGATTTTTCTCTATAAAATTTTTGTATTTATTATTAATAAATATTTTCTGCAGGTTTTAAAAAAGTGTTTAAATAATTAAGAATGGCATTACTTTTGGCATAGTTTCATCCTAGTTACCTTAGAGCAATAAAATCAAGTTTCCTTTAACCTGTCTAATTGGTAAGGTACACCTTCTGAATGAGTCAGAGTCTACAGATGCAAACAACAGAAATAGGCTCTAGTTAATTTATACAAAGGAAACTTCTGAAAGATATCAGACCTCATTATCTGGCAGCAAGGCTAGACAATTAGACTTGAGAATGTGCAGAGAATGGGTGAGGCCAGTGGTGCAAGATCCGGGGATGATGGGAATGGTGACATGGTGGCAAAAATCCAGGACCTAGCCCCTGGATTAGATGAATTCCTATTATTTTCTCTGTCTCTAATCTTCTGCCCAAGATTTAAATTCCAGGGAATAAATGTTTGATTGACCTAGTTTCAACTGTATTCTCAAACTTTGATTAAGAACGTATGGGGACCCTGGAGTAAAAGTTCATCCATCAGGCTGAATCCAAAATAATGATGCTAATACTACTATTATTACTACCACTACTACTGCTGCTAATAATAATGATAACAATAATAATAATAATAATAAATATAATTATAGTTCCTTTAAAAGAAATGTGGTGTTGTTATGAAGGGGAAATGAATGCTGGTCAGTCACAAATTACAGATAGCAAATATACCATTCTTAACCATTTTTTGTATATGTGCATACCTATTTTCAATGCATGCTTAAATAAAAATAATTATTTATAGCCATTCTAAAAACCCAGGGAGCTCTTTATCATTTGCTTGACAACCTCAGTCTGAAATATAGGAAGTACTAAGTGGATTTTATTCAAGCTGGAGTTCAGTGTGGTGGAAGCTCTGTATATTAACAAAATCAGTATGTTACCTGAGTTTCTCCCCATTGCTGGTGGTGACACAATCAGCTGATTTGATGAGAAAGTTGTTTGTCACACATTCTGTTGAGTCATAGTGAAAGGTATAAATGATGTCACCTAAAATGATAAGATCCACTGTGATTCATTTCTCTTCCAAACTGGCCAGTCACCACCATGGACATGACATGGCCTTCCTACTCCTCTCTGTTGTTCTATAGGATCCAGAATGTTCACCTCATCCCACATTTGATTAACCCTAGTGTTTCCTTGTTTCTGCTGGTAACTTGCTTTTTCCACCTTATCAATATCTCCCTCACCACCCAACCAAGCATTATAAAGAAAGGCCAGTGATATTTCTATGTTTTTCTCTATCTCTTTAGTAATGAAGCCCTGTCAATTATTTTTATGGGACACAGGTGTCTTGGAAGTCCTTAGAAAGAAGATGTGCCAAATGTGCTAAACTAAGGAGAACAGTTACCAGCTGTTTAATAGCTTCAGACTCATCAAGGAGCTTAGAGAGAGAAATACTTTAAAAGTACTTATGTTCTTTGCTTAGGTTTTTGATAGTTGACAGTACTGAGAAATAGTCCAATTCAATCTGTTGGGTAGCTTTAAGGAAAAAATAAATGTTTTATTACATATTTATTTTTCTCAGGGTAAGGAGAATTAAAGTAACTGTTATTTTGTTGATGAGACAATTTTCTTATCCAGTCTGTTATTAGTCAGGTCTCTATCTCTGAATGCTAGCTCAGTTATTTTATAAATGGTTAAGTTATAAATATTTTCAGAGAAGGAGTATTCTTGAAAGTTATCAGAAATAACTTGGACAAGCATCTCTTCATTTTCTTTCTCAAATAATGGAAACAACCATAAGAATAGTTTGGGCTATCACTAACATATACCATTGCTTGGGCAGAGCATGCGTAACTTAGTCTCTACGGGAGTCTAAATGGCCCATAAATGATTCACTGACCTTTTCTAAGAGGTTGGTTCCCTTCACAGCTAAGGCAAAGCTCGTGTCCTACTAACTAGTTAGTATCCCTGCAATCTTAAGGCAGCAGGGGTGAGGGAACAGAAGAGTGAGAAAAAAGGGTGGGAGAGCCAAGTCAGTGATGCCTTTACCAAGACAATCTTTCCGTTTTACCTCTGCCAGAACCCTGACAAAAACACTAAGCCATTCCTGCCTGCCTCAGAGTCCCAGTATATCCATACAAAGTCAATGACCATCTGTACTACTCATAACACTGCCTACAGGGAGGATTTTCTTTCAAGACTGTCTTTCCATCCCTGGGTGGGACTGTAATGTGGTGGCAATCCATTTTCCACTGATGTATTGTGAGAATTTGTGTGAAAGCTAGGTTTAAGTTGTCTCTTCTTCCATCACTTGGTCATAGGAGACCACCCACTCTCTCCACACTCACCACCCCCACATGAGGCCATAGGTGTATAGTAAGTTGAGGGAGGGGCATTGGTGCAACAGTGGCAGGTGACATGAGAGTTTGAGATACATGTATGTGTAATTTATTCATGCCTTCTGCACATATTCAGGTTGGACCCCAATGTTTCATTTCTATCATAAGTCTGCTGATACATTCACCCAAACTTGCCACTCATTATATCATGATGGGCAGCTTTAGTTGTGTAGTCACCTGAGGATCCATGGCCAGGTACACAGTTTCTACTAGAATCTAATAAAATATCCAGAGCCAATTTTTATATGAGACCATTTTTGTCATCTCCAATTCCTGGACCTCCTAAGTTGTGTTGGCTTTGTCCAGGTAAAAGCCTGGTTCTCCAGCCATTCTGCTAAACAATGAGTACCTGAATCCTTCAAGCAAGTTCCCTTTACTTAAGTTAAGCAGAGTCCGCTTTTGTTTCTTGCAACCAAAGAATTGCAATGCATAAAAATGTTATATTGGTCAACCAGGTTAGATAGTCATTAGTTCCTCTATTTATGCAAACTGACTTACGTATTTCTCCATAACGTATTTTCTCACTATGACATTATTTATTGATCTGTTAAAGTAAAGAAACTGTGTTTTCCATTGTGTCCAAGAGGCAAAGAAAGTAACTTGGGTCTCTCAGCTGTACAGTAAAGCAAACTAAAACACCACAATACTAATTATATCTAATTTGACCCTAGACTTTCTTCTGTGAATAGTTTACATCCAATTCACACAATGGTTCAATATTATTCATTTAGCTAACTTAAGAGTGAAACTACATATCTTACTCCAGAAAATTATCCCAATTTCATATAAAAGTAAAATCAACTACAGGGATTTTGTATACTTTATTATGAATTATATTGTAATTTTTGTAGCTATTTAGATTATTTGAAGACATTCAAACTGAAAACATAACAATACCATTCATAGGCCCCCTTGTCCTCCACAACAACTTCCTAAAAACTGGCAAAAGAGATAGCAAGACTACTAGAGGACAGAAATAAAGGGAGACTTTTCACTGCATTCCTTTTAAACGTTTGAACTTTTGTATTATGTGAACAGATATCTATTCAAAAAATAAAATAGAGCAATAGCTGTCAAGAATGAAAATAGCCCTGACCAGTATGGCTCAGTTGGTTGAGCATCATCCCATGCACCAAGAGGTTGTCGTTCAATTGCCAGTCAACCCACATTCCTGGGTTTCAGGCTCCATCCCCAGTAGGGGGCATACAGAAGGCAGCTGATCAATGTTTCTCTCTCTCTCTCTCTCTCCCCCATCTCTTTCCCTAAAATTAATTTAAAATATTTTTTAAAAGATAGTATTTATAAAAAGATAGTATTTTCAAAAAAGAATGAAAGTAAATAATCCAATAAGCTGTACTTGCATCTACTAATGTAACTTTACATGATGGAACAATTAATATCTATTAAAATTATATTTTTAGACAACACTAAATGATAACATTTAGGGATGCATAGTGGTTGGTAAAAATATAAGGAAAAATAAAGAAATGATTACCATAAAATTTATTAGGGCTATAGATTTCAATGAGGAGGGAGAGAGTTATGTTAGAAGTATGTTTCTGGGGTGACTGAGAAATGTGGTGGCTGCAAGAGTGTTTGCCTTATAATCATTTATGCAGTTCTTTGTATTTGTGTTGCATTTAACAACATAAATATTTTAAGAAATAAAATTATTTTTAAAGATTTTTAATAAGATGGAAAAATACAACATAGAATTAAATGGGAAAAAGGAAGATACACAATTCATACGCAGTATGATTCCAATGATGCATATATATATATATATATATATATATATATATATATATATATGATGGATATTTGTAGAAATAGGCATTCAAAAAAAATACCAAATGTGAATTATGCCTTTCTTTATTTTTCCTATTTTATACAGCTACCATATTTTCTTAAATGTACAATATAATAACTTGTAAGATGAAAGTTTTATTACAAAGGATGAGGTGATAAACCTGATTGAAGGGTAAATGTTAACCCTTCACCCTCTTTAGCTTCTAAAACGTAGGCATCTAATAGATTATAGCTATAACATTTTAGAGCTAAAAGAAATAATAAAAAATCATATTCCCACTCATCACTATTTTACAGATGTAGAAACCAAGCAGAGATAAGTTAACTGACTTGCCAAGGCCCAGGATTAGTCAGACCTGGGACAGGCCTGGTCCAGCACGGGGCTCTGCCTCCCTGTCACACTGACGCCAGCCTTGTGTGGAGGCAGAACACAAAGCCTTGCTCTTTAAGGCAAGTTCCACCAACTTTTCAAAGCAGGGGTGTGTAAGGATTATAATTAAGCAGTATCACCAACAAAAAATAAACTTGTAATGCAATAGCAATCTAATAAAGCAAATGTTAAAATTAATATTGGAGAACTTTTACTTTTGAATTTTTTTAAACAAAGAAAGCAACAAACCACTTTTACCTTCTAGAAAACCTACTTGAATTCACTTGTCTAACATAGTAAAGGTAGCTTGTGACCGCAATAAAGTCCTTCACTGCTGCTTTCCACAATGTAAAAATGATACAATATATGCGGCAACTGCTCTAAATCATGCTTGTTTTGACAGGCTGTTTCTGAGTTCCACCTCATTTGCACTTTAGCCTCACTTCTGTGCCATGTAGACCCAAGCAATTTGGATAAACACCACATGACCTCAACTGTGCCTCCCAGAGGAGAAAAAAAAAAAAAAAAAAAGGAGAGACAAATTAATCCTCCTAAGTTCCAGTTACCACCTAACTTGTTTCTACTGTTTGACTACTTTTCTTTCTTAAACACTTCAAGTTTTAACTCCTTAATGTCTAATATTAGAACTTTCCTCTCCACATTTTACTCCATGAAAGGTAATTTCCAACCTCCAACCCTCATTGAATACCTACTATGTGCCAGACACCATCCTCGGGGTTATGAATACAGAAATAAGTAGCACACAGTTTATTCCCCCAAGAAGCTAATTATTTAGTGGAGCAGCTAGACAAAGAAGCAGATGATGGCAATACGTAAGGTGTGGTTGGTATTACAAGAAAATCATGCTCTGCTCGTGGCACTTTTCACCCCAGGAGAAAGTATCAGCTAATACTTAACACAAGTGTCTGGTCCTTCATTTCCTTCGTTCTGTACAACATCTTAGATTAACAAGATTAACCAAGCAAAGTCTTACAGATCCCAGTCCCCAACTCATGACAAATTTAAAAGCAAATAACTTTCTAGCTGAATGTGCAAAAACAGACAGTAAGGACTATTTAGTATACAAGTTCCTTGGACATAATTTCAAAGACTAGTATATACACTGAGTGGCCAGATTATTATGATCTCTGAACCCATAATAATCTGGCCACTCAGTGTGTGTGTGTGTGTGTGTGTGTGTGTGTGTGTGTGTGTGTGTGTATTAGAGGCCCGGTGCATGAATTCCTGCATGGGTGGATCCGGCCAGCCTGGCCAGGGGGAGGGGACATGGGCAGTTGGCCAGCCTGCCTGCTGGTCGAACTCTTGGTCAAGGGGACAATTTGCATATTAGCCTTTTATTATATAGGATATATACTGAGTGGCCAGATTATTATGCATTCAGAGATCATAATAATCTGGCCACTCAGTATAAAAAATACTCCTGATTTATCTCTATCTTTCCATGAAGCAGCTAGAGAATTAATTCCATGAAGAAGGGACTATGGAATTTACTACTCATCATCCATGTCTCTCCTTATGAATAAAATCTCAATTTTATTTGGGTAGCAATGTGTACAGCCTATAATACTTTGTAAGATAATTACTTTCCCAAACTCCTTTCCTACTGAGGACACCAGCATGGCACAGTTCTGCCAATGAGATTTCGAGAAAAATCTGCCGGAGGGCTTCTGAGAGTTTTTCCATGTTTGTAAAAAGGACAAGAATAAGAAAAGAGCTTCCTTGGCCATTTCATTCTGATTTAAAAGCAGATGAGATGTTTGGAGCTATGGCAACCATGACACAATGAGAAGACAAGAATGAAGACAAAAGCCAGCATGCTAAGAACACAGACAAAAAGGAACCTGTATCCTTGGTAACATTTTAGAGGGCTGGACAATGGACTGCCTGTCATAAATTTGTTAGGTAAACATTACATGTCCCAATAGTTTAAGCCATTTTTTAATTTTTTTATTTATTTATTGGTTTTTAGAGTGAGAGAGATTTGTTTTGCCACTTATGTATGCTTTCCTTGGTTAATTCTTATGTGTACCCTGACCAGGGATCAAACCCTCAACTTTGGCATATTAGACAATAGTCTAAGCAACTGAGCTACCCGGACAAGGCTAGGCCACTTTTACATGCCTACTGTGTTACTTGTTGCTGAAAGCATCCTTAATGCGGATAAATGTCTGTCTTGTTCACCTCTCTAGCCTTAGTACTGAGGACAGTGGCTGACATGTAGTTAGTGGTCAAAGGATATTTTTTTAAAGAATAAAGAATGAGTGGCCCTAGCCAGTTTGGCTCAGTGGATAGAGCGTCCGCCTGCACACTGAAGGGTCCCGATTCGATTCCAATCAAGGGCACATGCCGAGTTGGGGGATCAATCCCCAATGTGAGGTGTGCAGGAGGCAGTCAATCAATGATTCTCTCTCATCATTGATGTTTCTCTCTCTCTCTCCCTCTCCTTTCCTTTCTGAAATATATATATATATATATATATATATATATATATATATATATATATATATATATATATATACTTTTTTTAAAAAGAATGAATGGATTTTAGATCAGAGACTAAATTGTGGGTGGTGATTTATATTGAATTTTTCTTTTTTGTATAATTTCTCTGAAAACAAAATGTGCAATAAAAATTTTGTTTGCCGTACACTGCTTTTTCCTTGCTAACAAAATGCCCGATTTGTTTACCCTTAAAGACATTATCCAAGGGAGGATAGACTCCTCTCCAGTCCCAGAAAATTCAGTCTTGACTGGTCCAAGGAAATCGCAGTAGTCTAAGACTCTGCACAATGACTGACTTACACCTGGGCACAAAAGGCAATGTGCCCAATGGGGACTTTGGGGAAAGGAATGTTTCACTAAGAAAAGGTGGCATAAGGAAGGAGACCATCCTCTTCTTGGGGATCTTCAGCAGTCATCTTGCCAAAATGAAAGATGAAATTGAGGACTAAGCCACCACACTAAGGATGGAAGCATAGAGAGATGAAAATTTGAACTTGGGTCCTTACTGACATGGTTGAGCCAACTGGTTCTGTTCTTGCTTAAACTTTGCAAAGCACCAGACCAGTGGTCGGCAAACGGCTGCTCATGAGCCACATGCGGCTCTTTGGCCCCTTGAGTGTGGCTCTTCCACAAAATACCACGTGCGGGCGCGCACTTACAGTGCGATTGAAACTTCGTGGCCCATGCGCAGAAGTCAGTTTTCGGCCTGGGCAAGTCTATTTTGAAGAAGTGGTTCTAATGCCGAGCCATGCTCAAGGGGCCAAAGAGCCGCATGTGGCTCATGAGCAGCCGTTTGCCGACCACTGCAACAGACCAAAGATGAAAAGAAATCTCTGCTGAGCTCTGACTCGATCTCTTCATCGAACACTGTTCCCCTGGCTTTTTATCGTGTTTCTTCATTTTGAAGTACTTTTTCTGCAAGTTGTCACAGCAGTGAAAATTTCTCTTCACTTCTAGGCAAACCATCAAATCATTACACCTTGTCATTCATTAGCCATTGAGCATGCCTAATGTTGTTGTGGCTGGTTAAGTGAAGGACTTCTGCTGAATAATGGAGATATATTATTTATTTTAATAGCATTCCTGAAAAGCATTGATAAATGTAAAGAGGTTTTTTAAAATGTTGAAACGTTTAAGCAACAGTAAGCTGTGACATATCGAAAACATGGCATTTATTTGTTTGTTGATTTATTCATTCATCTTCACATGTTCTCCCTCAGTGCTAGAAAAGCAACAAGCTAGGTGGGTATAAGAAAGATTAGCCCTGACCAGTTTGGCTCAGTGGATAGAGCGTCGGCCTGCGGACTGAAAGGTCCCAGGTTCGATTCTGGTCAAGGGCATGTACCTTGGTTGTGGGCACATCCCCAGTAGAGGGTGTTGCAGGAGGCAGCTGATCAATGTTTCTCTCTCATCGATGTTTCTAACTCTCTATCCCTCTTCCTTCCTCTCTGTAAAAAATCAATAAAATATATTTTTTAAAAAAAAAGAAGAAAGAAAGATTAAAAACCCTCACAACTTAGGCAGATACAAAAACCTAAGTAAAACTGGAGCTAAAAAAAAAAAATTAAGCTTTCTGAAAAGGAAAGGAGGAAGGCAAGCCTAGTTCATACTGTGTTCTATGATTTAGATTTTTTTTCCTCAAGTAAGATATTAGAGAATCACAGAAAAAACATCTAAATTTAATAATTTTCAAATAATTTTAGAAGTAGTATGGCCTGGTTTATTCTAAGATGTGCTGTCATTAACTTAAAAAATATATCTTTGGAGAAAAAATCATAATAATGCTGTGATTTTCCTATGGTATATAACTTTTTCCTATTTATTCTTATTAACCCTTTTGAGGACCTTGTTTTATATTATATTCCTTAAAATCTAAACCTTCAATAGAATAGCAAAGCATATTTTAATGAAGTTTCAACCTGTTGCAACTCTGAACAAATAGAAGGCTGAAAATAAGACTTTCATCTGTTAGCCAAGAGAGTTTCTAAACCCGTCACTAAATTCTGTGAATCCACCTATCCAAAAGGTCAGCAGAAGTAAAGGCTTCATTGCACAAGTTGATACCAGTACCATGTTCTTTGCCAAGAATGCTTGGTAAAATAAAGGATCCATTGTTTCCATAGATCGACCTAGCGACTTAGAAAGGTTTTCTTTATACTAATTTAGTTGAGGAGACAGAAAAAAAAAGTCAAATAAACTGTTGTAAGGTAAAAGCACTTCAAAGTAGTACTTAAGGGCTCTGAAGTCTGTTAGATCTGGATTTGACTCTTGGCTCTACCAGCTGTTAGTCAAATTAACTTCTCTATGATCCAATTTTTCCATTTGTGAGATGGGTACAATAATAGCTCAAGTGTGGCCAAGACTGCTGTCTGTATCTCAATACCAATTCCCCCCTTCTTCCTTAGCATAAACTCTTAATTTTTAGCTAGACACACAAATGACTGAAAAAGAATCTCTCTTTCAACTAGGTATGGTGGTATAGCTCTGGGATACATATGAAAATGGCATGTGCTACTTTCAGGGAGAGTCTTAAAGAAAGGGGGTATAACCTCCTCACCCCTCTTCCTACAGCTGGAACATGGACATGATGGCAGGAGTTCTAACAGCATCCTTTGTCCATGAAGTCACTTTGGAAATGGAAGCTACATTTGTCAGAGGTAGAAGACAAAAAGAGCCCAGCCCACGTGGCTCAGTGGTTAAGTGTCACCCTAAGAACCCAGAGGTCACAGTTCGATTCCCAGTCAGGGCACATGCCTGGGTTGTTGGCTTGATCCCCAGTGTGGAGCGTGCAGGAGGCAGCTGATCAATGATTCTCTCTCATCATTGATGTTTCTATCTCTCTCTCCTTCTCCCTTCCTCTCTGAAATCAATAAAAATATATTTTTTTAAAAAAGAAGACAGAAAGAGACTAAGCTCCTGCCAACATGTCTTATCAGCCCTGGACTGACTACTTCTAGGATATCTGAACAGCAAAGGAAAAAAACCATTTGACTTAAGCCATTGTTTGGGGGTATTTAATTCTTCTCTCTGTCAGTGTTTATCCCAATTGATAATACGACCACAAAGAAAGGTTTTGAGAATCAAATGAGATCATGTGCCAGCTATATAGTAAGTGCACAACAAATGATACGTTGTTGTTGTTGTTGTTAAAAGATAATATTGGCTAAATAATCAGGAGAGTAAAATATGTCTGAAAAAAGGCTTACTTTTCAGACTAGTGGCATTAAGGAATTATAAAGACACCTTTCAAAGGATAAACTCTCTTCTGGGAAGCAACTTTTGATGTTATTAGAATAAATTACCTGCAATAAAGAAGAGGTCAAACAGACCTTCATGAGCTCCTAATCCCCATGGTAACCACATATTTTCTTACACCAAGTGTTGCCTAATGTTCTCACTGAAGGACCCTGAATATAATGAGAAATTTTAAATGGAAAAAAAGACATGTACATGTAACAGCCTGTGAAACAAAACCGTCTCAATGGTGATGGATCATCTAATGATAACCTCAATTAACAATAATAACACTATGCACAAAAGAACAATTCTGGAAAATGAAATAACTCTAAAAACTCAAAACAAGGAACATTAATTAATATACAAGTACATAAATGTTATATATATTACATATAATATAAAAATTGTCAAGAATCATTTGAAATTACATAATATGTATTATAGATATTGATGGAGAATTTGAAAATACAGGGGCAACCTCCCTCTGTCCCCAATCATAGCCTATGTCCAAAATTTTGTCATAAAATCGTTTCTAATAATGCAACCCAATAGTTTTTTAAAGTACCCATTAACATCATTTTCACCTTTTTCATAACCCTACTGCTGCCACAGTACATTTTAGACTGCTATTTTACTCTGCCTAATAGTAATTGCAATACCAGTTTTGTTGGTTTTACTTTTATAGTTACTTGTACCTAAACTCACAGCCTAGGTATCTTGAAACCCTGGCGCAAAAAAAAAAAAAAGGCAAAAATTAATTTTATAATTGCTAAGTATAAAATTAGCATTTTAGGCATCGCATTGCAAAGAAAGAACTAGCAATGGAATCTAAGGGTGTAAAGATATTGATCATACTCCACCTCAACAGGATTCATGCTTTTTTGAGACTGAGACCAAAAAAAGGGGGGGATGTTGGAATCAGCATCAAAATCTTATAAAGGAACAAATGGAATGCTCAGAAGTGTTAAATAACTTGACCAAGGTCTCACAGCTTGTGAGCAGCCCAACCAGGATTTGATTCTAGATCTCTTTAACTCTATAGCTAGGGCTCTTTCCAGCAAGCCATTCAGCCTCTACCATGTACTAACAACAAAGAGCTGATAAAAGCAGAATTTTTCCTTTAATACTTGAAATAGTGATGCAATAATCATGAATGTACCTGGGAAGTTGCAGAAAGAATAAAAAAGATGATTCAACACTGAGATATATTCACTAAGAGATTCCAGATCAAAGAAAAAGTATACTTAAGGACCGATATGTTTTGGAATTCAGTATCTTTCAGATTTTATAAAGAAAATAGCATATATATATAATATGTATACATATATCTATTATATATTATATATATTACATATTATATATTATATATTATATATTATATATTATATATTATATATTATATATTATATATTATCCTATATAATAAAACCCTAATATGCAAAACGACCGAAAGGCAGAACGACTGGTCACTATGACCACCCGGGGGCAGATGCTCAACACAGGAGTTGCTCCCTGGTGGTCAGCGTGCTCCCACAGGGGGCGTGCCACTCAACCAGAAGCCGGGCTCATGGCTGGCGAGTGCAGTGGTGGTGGTGGGAGCCTCTCCCTCCACTGCGGCAGCACTAAGGACCCCTTGGGGGTGGACTGCGAGAGAGTGCAGGCCAGGCTGAGGGACACCCCCTCCCCAGTGCATGAATGTCATGCACCAGGCCTCTAGTATATTATATATTATATATTATATATTATATATTATATATTATATATTATAATACACTTCCAGCAAGATGTGAACAGTACCCCATTATCAAATACTTCTGAAGTAAAACAAATAAATATTCACACTAAGAGTGATAAATAAAGACTACAAAAGTGATGTAAAGCCCTGTCCAGGTAGCTCAGTTGGTCAATGGGTGGTCCCGATACACCAAGGTTATGGGTTCGATCTCCAGGAGGGGCACATACAAGAATCAACCAATGAATGCATAAATAAGTGGAACAACAAATCAATGTTTCTCTCCCTCTCCTTCTCCCTCTTCCTCTCTAAACAAATCAATAAAATAAAATAAAAAGTCACACAAAAAGTAGTTTACATTGCTAAATGAATTCAGATCAGGTTTTGAGTTTCTAAAATACTTCCTCTTTTCATGGCTGTTTGGATTTCCTAATTGCAGGTGAGGGACTTGGACCTCTAGAATGACCTGTCTTGCCAGGAGAGGGAAATACTAATGATAAAATGACTGACTGGTTTATCAGAACTGACTTTCCTTGAACAGTGAAGTTACCTATGCCAAGTTTGTGCCATATACTTGGCACAAGTTTGTTTCCTGCTGTGTGACTCAAATACAGTTCATTATGCAACCCACTTGAATTAAAAAGTAGGCTATGAAAATTAAATACAGGTCACTCTACTAAAATCCAGGTAAGCTATTAAGTAATTCCCGTGTGACTATTCTAATTCATGGCCAAAACTATAGTTAACTTGCAACATTTACACTTAGCTTGCAAATAAACAATTGAGAAAATTAAGAGGTGCTGTAACTAGCTTATTGGTCCCCAAAATTCAATAATCAATGTATCATCAAGGGACTTGAAGTAAACATTTAACCCATTAAAATTCAGCAATCATTTTACCCTATAATTGTATAAAACTGTGGAGTGATTTAATGTGTCATCATCTGTCATCTGATAAGAAGCCTCTATACCTGGGCCAACATATTTTAAAACTACAAAATTGCCAAGTAAGCATATAGTTATCAAATAAACATTTACTATTGGATCTCTTACATTATTTTACTCCAGTTTACACTTTTTGTCTTCTCTGTGCATCTCTTTTTTGTTGTTGTTAATCCTCATTTGAGGATATTTTTTCCATTGATTTTTTTTTTTTTAGAGAGAGTGGAAGGGAGGGAGAGAGAGAGAGAGAGAGAGATGGGTTGGTTGCCTCCACACACGCCTTGACTGGGAATCGAACCCTGTGCACAGTCCAATGCTCTAACCACTGAGCAAAATTGGACAGGGCTCTGTGCATCTCTTTTTACCTTCAGTCTTCCTTGAGTCTACAGCTGGGAATATTTTCCCATTAGATGTACGTGATTCTTATTTTTAAATGTTGAAATATGTTGGCCCTGGTCTTCAGGAGATTTATCATTCAATGTGGCTAAAAACTAAGAAAATAATAAAACAGTCAAAATAAAAGTAAACATCTGAAAAAGATTTGGGCCCAATTGTTTCCCTTAATAAACTTGTGACCTGTGTTTATGGTATTATTGGCTATCTGACAATGGTTACTATCCTTTTTGAGTTTTTGCCTAGTAAACAAGTGATAAAGAGACCACTTAATTACCCCATGTGCCATAGGCTGTGCTCCATAGACAGGGGGAAGGTCAATTGAGGGGGGGGGGGGGGGGCGGGGAAGGAGACATATGTACTACTATTTGTAATACTTTAAACAATAAAAAAAAAAACCTGTGCAAGAAAAGAAAAAAAAAAAGCAAATAAGGTTTCAATTATTGCACAGAAAATAATGTCTGGCTTGTCATATCCTAACATAGTAAATCAACCTTTTTTCAGTTCTCAATTCAATTTTTCCTCTCAATCTAATTCTTTGTTTATGTAGCATCAAGGAAGAGGCAGCCACCCTTCTGTGTACAAATTCACAAAAGTAGCTAATTACATCAAAAACAGAATAGACATAAACAACACCTGTAAAAAGAGTAAATGACAGATGGCTAAATGCCATAACTAAGCTTTAGCAGTATTACCATTAGCCATCAAAATTATTTCTTTCCTAAAGGAACGTAGTTTGGACATTGCACATATTTTAGAAAAGGCCCCTTGACCTGCATAAATTGCAAAATAAACAGATATGCCTACCCTTCCCCTGCCTCCCCTGCAGTAACTCATTAACAGTTTAAATTATGCTCAACTACTTTCTGGCTCCACCAGGCCCTTCGTTGCCCTGTCCAGCATCCGTATCCAGAATGGATTCTGAATACCTTCAAGCTAGTTTTCAGCAAACAGGTAACTAATATATACCTTCATGTGTTTTTATGGAGTACTTAGGGACAGACTATTAGACCAGTGGGAATCTTATAATAAAACGTATTAACCCAATTCTCTGATTATTTAGGTAGAATAATTGATGGCCAATGAGTACTGACTTGTTCAAGGGCACACAGTCATTCAGTGGCAGAGTCCAGACTAGAGCTCAAGTCGGCTAACTCCTCCCCAGTGCTCTTTCCCACAGGCTCCCTCAGATTATGTTTCCCGGATTTTATCACATCATATGGGTAGAGAACCTTTGTTAAGTAGGTGGCTAAGTCCTTTGTCTTCCACACTGGGCTCTCAAATTTCCTTATTCCAATGCTACATTTATGCTTTTCTGATGTTATGAGGTATTTTAAAAATCTTTGTAGTTGAAAGTATTATATATGTCCCCTTTTTTCTCCCACTGACCTCTTCTAACCCTCCCCCGCCCTCACCCGAAGCCTTCACCACCCTATTACCTGTGTCCATGGGTTATGCATATATGCATACAAGTTCTTTGGTTGATCTCTTCCCACCCAACCACTGATTTTTATGAGATTTTTTAAAAGTATTTTTATTGATTTCGAAGAGGAAGGGAAAGGGAGTGAGAGATAAAAACATCAATGATGAGAGAGAATCATTGATCGGCTGCCTTCTGCATGCCCTATACTGGGGATGGAGGCCACAACCTGGACATGTACCCTGACTGGGAATTGAACCATGACCTCCTGGTTCATAGGTCGGCTCAACCACTGAGTCACACCAGCCCGACAGTTTTATGAGATTTTACATCACATTTTCTCCAAAGCATTTGAAGAGCTATACTTCCAATTTAAACTATTGTTTCTGCTATTTATTTGAATTTGGCTAAATCATTTTTGTAATTATAAGGATAAAAGTTTCAGAAACCATATCCATGGTGTAAGAAGGACCACCACCTATCTGCTAAAAAATATTCTAGTGAGAGAAAAAAAGATGATAAACAATAAGTAAATAAGTCTCGTCAGGAGACTCTAGTTACGACTCAGACAGAATAGGATGAGGTGGTGGCAAATGCCAGAGTTCTTTGTCACTCTCACCAAAACTGTTGCCATGACAAGCTTTAGATAAGCAAAGAGCAATGGGAAGCACTTTCTCTTTGAGCTGGAAAAGGACTCTGCAAGTTAAGTATTTCCCCAAATAATATCATTTGTATTAGTTAAAGGAACACAATAGCAATGTGATGTCAAATAGTGTAATGGCCAAAAAATCAAGCATTTGCTTTTGTATTTATTCAGAATTGGTATTCCTTGGACAGTGAAGGTGATAAGATTATGCTGTTTGCTACAGTGGAAGATTCAATGTAAGAGGGTTCAGACATAGAGGTAGTTACATGGTCTCCTTTTCTCCTTTAAAAGATTCAGAGTCATCAGAAAACAACCATGAAGTAAGGGCCCAGAATGTTTATTGCATTTTACTACTTATAATGCGCTTTCTTGGGTATGGTACACAATATATTTACAAATGAAATCCTCTATCAATCTGCAATAAGCCCCCTCAAAACAGGATCAAGATGTCTTATCTGCCTAGAGTATTCCATGTAGGAATTTTAAACTGATCACCAATGGCAAGAAAACACTGTTTTGTCATTCCCAAGTTTCCAAGATATGATTATGAAAACAGTAGAAGTAAACCAGATATAGAAAAAGTAGAACTTTACCAACAGGCTTTTAATTTGGTTTATAAAGTGCACAGAAGCCTGGGAGACATATTAGCAATGCACATTTACATGAAAAATAATTCCATATTCAAGCCCAGTGTCTTCTCAAAACTGCCACAGCAGATGCATTTCCAACATCAACTTTGGCCTTTTGCATCTTGAGTTAATCAGTGAGGAACTTTAAGGTGCTATATCTAAAAGCATTTTGAAAAAATATAACAGGTATAATTTCAATTATTGTATGTATTTATTTATGTCCAGCCTGTCTCAAGCAAAATAAAATGTGAAACCAAAAAAAGTTACTGAAAACAAATGTTAAACAACTTATAATTTTAAAGTATATAAAAACAAAATTATTAAAACAGAACTCTGAGCTTTTTGGTAGCTAAAGCAAAAAGATAAATTCAGGGTGTTACTTTTTTCCTAACCTTTTGTCTAATAAGAGAAAGTACACAAATTCATGTAAAAAGATATATTTTTCTTGTCTTGGTGTTATATTCTAGGAAAAATCATATATGAAGATACAGATATTAAATACCATAATGGACAACACTTTCAACTGCAGTCTTTGTAGATACCACAGAGGCAGTCTTCATATTAGCATTTCTTAAAATGGAAAAAAAAATTAAGGAAGCAAAATTAATTCATGTCTCCAAGAACTAAATTAGTAGGGTTGAGCATTTCACAATCTCTTGTTCTAACTTGATTCAGGAATTTAGCTTGGAAAAAAAACTAGAGCAGTATTTCTGAACGTGTGATTTAAAGAGCCCCTGAATCAGATTATTCAAGGTTTCTTTTGAAAAATGAAGATTTCTGGGCCACACTCTAAAACTACCGAATCAAGATTTCAGGTATGGAACTCAGGAATCTCAATTGTAAGTAAGTTATCCAGGTGAATTGTATGCATATGGTGCTGGTTATTAATAATCTCTCAGGATCAACCTCACCCTTTTATATTTGGCCTTCTGAGGCTGAGGCTGGGTCTTGGTAACCACCTTCTTCTTTGCTCCCCAGATCCCTGCTTAGCTCTGCCAAACAGCGGGACAATACAAACGAGGAGTTAGAACACCACACTCCTTCCAATTTGCCCGTCCTTCCTGTCGGCGTCAGCCAGCTTTGGCGCTTCACTTCAGCGGTTCTAATTGTTTCTGGTGGCAGTTGGTTCCAATTTCCACTTTATTTCCATCTCCCAGAACCAGCCCAGGGTGCCCCACAGAGCAACAGTACCTTCTAAAACCTGGGCTCCAGATTCACTGGACTCTCCTCTGAGTTTCTGAGGCACCAGCGCCAGCCAGACAGCTCCCTCATCTTCTCAGAGGTCTAAATTCTTCCTCCAAGTTTCTGGGATCTAACCCTTTCCCCCTGCTCCCCCAGGCCTAGTGGTGGTAACTGTCTCCAGCAAGTATTCTCTCTGTGTTAGGTTTGTTCCTTTTTACCCTGTCAGTCCTCCAACACCTATATAACCAATTCCCTCCTAAAATAATTGGTGTGGTTTCTTTTTTCCTGACTAGGACCCTGCATGATAACAAATGGTAAAGCTTGAGTTTTAGTGGCTTAGAAGATTAAGGAGACTACATATCGCTTAGCCAAGGCGTCTCTCAGTTATCAATTGTTCAAAGTCCTCTTTTGGTACCAATAAATGAAAGACTGGTACCAAGAGCTTCAACTACTACATCGTATTACCTTAAGAAATTTCCAGAAGTTTGGGGCTCTAGATAAGCACACAACAAGGTTGAAATTCTGTTATCAAAAATGAAAAAATTTTACATAATCTTTCCCAGATTCAGAACTAATCCAGTTCTATATAGGAGTGGCCCACTTATGAGCCTGTGAGCAGAGCAAACATTTTTCTCAAGAACAATTTTTATTCTTCTTAATGCTTTCCATAGGGAAGCATTACTTGCATTACCTGCAAGACAAAGACCAAACCTTGGCCTTCTATGTAAAGCCATCCATGATGTTATGCCTACATACTTCTTCAAACCCACGTCAATCATATTTATTGGGCTCTGCCTCTGCCCAAGCTAGTTGTTCCCTGCCACACCTTATACATAGATTCCTGCCTCCCTACCTCGGCTCAGGCAGTTTTCTCTGAATATACAGATACTAGAGCAATGAGCAGACTGGGAACTCAATGCATGTTGGAACTGGCTGCCATTGCCTTCCTTCTACATTAAGCTTTCCTCAAAATTATCCTTGTTTGAACTGCCATAGCAGTTACTTTATGTATACATTTTATACACAGCACATATTATCTTGTGACTTGCCTGAATATATGTACAATCTTCCCTCCTAGATTATAAATTATTTAAAGACAAGCTATGTATTCTATATCATATTGTACCCCCACAGTGCCTCACAGACCTTGAATATGTTTGTTGAGTGAATAAATGACCTATGAATGGTCATCTACTTTTTTTGTGAGTCATTCCTTTCTCCTCTACTGTATTGTAGATGTTTCTAATTCTTTTGCAAATTTGTGGGATATAAATAATATCCAATATACTTTATATTATATCCACAAGGTTACAAAATATTTTTACGGGACGGGGGAGGAGGGGGTAAAAAAAAAAAGAAAAAGAAAAGAATATTTTTACATTTGTCTAGATCTGCATAGTACATTAAATGTTTAAATTTTGGTGCCAACTCTGTGGAACCATTTTCTATTTTAACCAAGGAAATTAAGGCTCTGAGAACTTAAATGACCTTGTCCAAGGTCACATAATGAGACAGTGATATTCCTGGAATAGGACAAGGACTCTTTTCACACACTTTGCATGGTCTCTCAGGAAGTTAGTGCTTAAACAATGATGATGACAGTGATGAGCTCACCTGACAGATTGCTCTTCTTCCTCTGCAGCCTCACTTCAACACCAGCAACAACCTGAAAAGAGTGACTCACCATTCCCAGCAGCAGTGCCAGTTCGTATGCTGGGATTCTTACCACAAGCATAACGATCAGGCCAGGGAGTCAGATTTCTGCTGGATTTAGAAAAGCATCTTCATGTTCATAAGAGGAACCCAATGGGTTGGTGTTAGTACTTCGGCTCTTGGATCCCCATCACCCCTTCACCCCAGCCAAGAGCATGGCTATGGAAGGAGGAAGGCAGACAGCAGAGAGGTAAGTGTGGCTTCCCCATGTCCCCCTCTTCCTCATCTTCAAGCTTAGAGTAGTAGCTGGGTAGTCCAGTCCTATGTATCCATTCATAAAGTCTTACTGGCCCACAAAATTTCAAACACACCAACAACACAGAAGGGCTTAAGCACAATGAATATATTTTCCACTCCTGTTGAGCTCTCTGAAAATATTATTAATATACACATTTAGTGGCACTCTCACAGAGGACTTGTAGTGAAGAACATGTTTTATTTCATATTTATCAATAACTTCACAGAGCTTTCCAATAATTTCAACAGATACCAAGGTTCTCCAGAGTATCAAAAATATTATAATTAATATCTACTTTTCCTCTATATAATATCTGATACATAAGATGGCCTTATTGCAAGACAAATATTAGATTAGAACCAAGACAAGCCTGGTGAAGCTTAATTACCTTCATCAGTTCAAGTAGATAACGTCTTTCAAACTTTTATGCAAAAGAATGTCCCAGATTGTTTAACCTTTCTCACCCCCACCTCTCCTTCTTTGCCCTCTCTTGCCTCGCCTGCCCTTTTCCTAGTCACCTGGTCTTCCTGGTCTACCTAGCTCCCTCCTAATCTCCCCAACCTTTCTTTCCTTTTGTGAAGGAGGGGCTTTGCGTTTTGAGAAATTGCTTTGTTTGCTGCACTCGCTCTAAAACCTAGTCTTAGGAGCCAATCTTGTTGGCATAAAATAAAAGTTAGAAAACTAAAAGTTTCTTGAACCAAGGGTGAAAGGGAGAGTTATAAAATTTATTGCACAGTCCATCAGCCTCGAGTTCATGCTATCAGCAGAGAACTAGGTACAGATTTTATGAGTAATTCCGCATCTTCTCACATCCTATATTGGTAAAAAATATATGCTTAAGAGGAGTTGACAGACTATCAGAGAACTAAAAATTATAAATTAAGTGTAAAAATATGTCTACAGTTACTGGAAGTTAGTATTTTCACTATTAGAGAAATATGGTATTTTGCCATTATAAATTATTATGTAATTTTGCTTTTTGCCATTATTTAGGTGTCTTTATAGGATTATGAGCAATATTTCATTTTCTGACAAAAAGAAGATTAGAATCATGAAGATTAACTATTGCCAGAGATTAGAGCCGGGATAATAACAGTGTCGATTCCTGAAAATGAGCACATAGAAAATCAATCCAAACAAACTGGCAGAAATAAGTCAAATTGGAACCATGTAACATGCTGTAACAATGAAATGCAATCATTAAGACAGCCATGAGGTTAATTTACTTAACACTCTTTTTCATCCACTGGAGTCAGCAGATTATCCCAAGGTGAAGAAAAGATATAGGTGTAGCCTGGTAAGGGGAGAGTTGTGGGACACAGCTACAGACAAAGCCAACCTGAGAAAAAGGCACCAAGGCTAAATATTGAATTTATTTGGTGTTACTGGAAAGCAGCCAGAAGGGTTTGCCCTGCCTTTTACTCCCACGTCTATAGTTTAAAGAATGGTCCTTGAAGACTCTGGCACCCAGACATAAATGGCTGCCTGGTGTGGCCACACAGACTGTTCACTGCACAGCTCCAAGGGGTGCCATTCACATAGACTACATGTGCAAGGAGATCCCTGTATTTGGGAGATGTGGAAGGCTTTCTATGATAAACTTCTGGGGTCATGTAGAATAAAAGAAAAAAGTAGGATAAAAAATATATGGGATATATACCATATACATACATATATTCATATATATATAAAGTAGGATAGTGATTTTTTTTTTTCAAATAAAACATAGATACAGACATCCCATACACCAAAAGGCGGCAGGTTTGATTCCTGGTCAGGGCACATACCCAGGTTTTAAGTTCCATCTTCAGTTCCCCTCTCTCTAAAATAAATAAATAAATAAATAAATAAATAAATAAATAAATAAATAAATAGTCATAGACATAGAAAAATGACCAGAAGATACTATACCAAAATGATAAAATTTCTGGAAGTATGACTGAATTTATTTTTTTCTTATTCATCATTTTCTGTATTTTCACATTGAATAAATAGGCATCTTTTAAAATAAATTAACAACATTTAATAAATCAGTAGCTTAAACATCCAAAATGATACTACTTATAGCTTCAATATTATAAAGTGTGGAAGATGTAAGAATTAAAATGATTTCTATATGGATGGAAAATCCTTTAGAAAAAATGGGTACTATTTTTCTACATGTGTTTACACTTTAAACTAGTTTTACAGTTTAAATTATTCAATAAAATATAAGGCTTAGCTTTGGCTTTGAAAGCCCTGAATTTACCATAAATGCTAGAGAGCTTGTATACTGCTCATCCATAGTTCCCTCAGTGCTGCCAACCTGCAGGGTTTGGCTTCGGTCTAGACCTCAGACTTGTCCACAGCAACTGGGGTCACCAGATTTCTGGTTTACAGCCAATGGAGAGAGGGCTTGTCCACTCCTAAACCAATCACGGTCAAGAGGAGGGGATTGATTTAGGTTCAGCAGGATTACGTGGACCAGGGATCGCTATGTCACCACTATATCCTGGGGAATGGGTGGAATCAAGGACAAATACAGGTTTTGTGAGGCATGAAACTTACACAATCTGGAGGTTCTCTTTAAGTAAAACAGTGAAAAAAGTACAAATTGATGAAAATGAACATTTATGTATCATTTTTTTAAATGATAAATTTAGGAAAAATGCAAAATGCCATAGATATTCCAGAATCCAGAAAAGAGAACAACTTTTTTATTAATTAACTTCCTGACACATCCCTAGTACATATACCTTTTTCTACATTTTTTAGCCATACCTGTTTATTGCCTATTTGTATGACAATTGTGTAATATTTAATTTAAAAAATAGAAATATAATTGTCTTTCCTCTAGCATCTATAATTTGAAATTGTTTTCATTATTGATAATTTCGAACTTTCTCTAAGCATCACAATTTGTTATCAGTGAAGTCATACAATTTTTCAGGAATCTTATCAAATTTACTTAGAACTCCTTTTCATATATGTCTATAAAATTTGGAAGAATTTTCCACAGTCAACCTTCTGGATCCATGCTTCTCAAATGTTGACCCTCCCTTAACCCTCACATACAAGCAGTGCCATGCACTACTACAGTGCCTGCTTACATCCCATGCCTAGATTGGCACAGCAAAGTGAATGATAAGATTATTTCTGGAAGCCATTTCTACACCAAGTCAGCTAACAGTACATGGGAGTAATTGCAAACCAGGTAAATATATGCCATTAAACCCAAACAAAAAATATTCTCTATTCGCCATCACCTTAATTAGATCTCAAAAGTGCGCTAGGACACTGCACATCACCCCACTGAAGGGCAAGTGTGATGAAGGGAAATTTGGAGAGAGAAACAAAATTCTGTCCTAACTGGTGAGAATTAAAATATCCCATTGTTACAATTATTATTTTTATTGACTTTTTAGAGAGAGGAAAGGGTATAGAGAGAGACATATCCATTGGTTGCCTCCCACATGCTTGTCCTGACCTAAGATTGAACCCAAAACCTGAGTATATGCCCTGACCAGGATTTGAACACCCCAATGATCCACACCCGCCAGGCCCAATTGTTACATATTTAACAAAAACACATGTTAAGTCAGTATCAAGATCCCATTAGAGTGCATTTTGTTGGGGAACAAGCTATTCAAAAACTATTGTCTGGGGAAAAAAACAAGATAGTGCACATTGTTTTTACTATTATGATGATGATGATTAAATTATATCTGCTCATTGGTTAATTGGATAATAATTAGGTAATGTATTACATTCTTGATGTGAGCCTACATCCAATGGCATAAGGAAGGAGGGGGTAGACACAGATATACAGGGTATCTCAAAAAACGTATACACACTGTAACAGCTGATAACTTAATTTTGAAAATAAAGCATATTTTAATAAACACTGCATTTATAATAATTCAGTATGTGTGTACATTTTTTTGGGGAGGGACACCCTATATATCACCAGATTCTGCTGACATGATGAGGACATCAAAATCTATAGGTATTCATTTTCTGCTTTAAAATACTTGATTAAAAGGAATAGTGCTACCAAATTATAGCATTCATTGCTTCATGTTGGATATAAGGCTATTTAACATTTTCATCACTTGTGTGGTTGGTGGACTAAAGCCCATGATTATTAAATTTATAGATAATAGCAAATTGGAATAAGTGGTTATTACTTTAGAGGACAGGATTATAATTTTAAATGACCTTGAAAAGGTGGAACAAGAATCATATAAGTAGACTGATGAGCAATTGTATTGAGAAATGTGTGGGGAAGCACATGTAGGAATTTTTTTAAACAAAATATAACAAATTCTTGAACAAACATTATTTTAAATGCAGAACTCACCATCCATCACAAATTGAATATATTTGAGTAAGTATAGCAACTACATTTTTCAAATGCTTCATTTTGGAGGTAGTTTAATAACAATGAAAATGGAAGGAAACAGAAAATAATATACTGTCTCACTACATCTGGTACCGTGCAATCTCTCCTGGATCAAGGTTTACTCTAATTTGGGAGAAAATGATTTTCTGAGGACAGTTGACTACACAGCTTCTGCATGTGGTAGATTTCTCTACTGAGTGGAAGGAATGTCAGAACAGTGGCACAGGGGACCTAAAATTGGGTCTAAGTCACTTTATTTTTTTTATTATTTTTTTATTATTATTGATTTTTTTACAGAGAGGAAGGGAGAAGGATAGAGAGTTAGAAACATCGATGAGAGAGAAACATAGATCAGCTGCCTCCTGCACACTCCCTACTGGGGATGTGCCCGCAACCAAGGTACATGCCCTTGACTGGAATCGAATCTGGGACCTTTCAGTCCGCAGGCTGATGCTCTATCCACTGAGCCAAACCAGTTAGGGCGGGTCTAAGTCACTTTAACCAATATTTATAACACATCCTATCTAATAAATAGAGAATATGCTAATTGACCATCATGCTCTCACAAAGATGGTGGCACCCATAGCCAATAAGGAGGGAATACGGTAATTGACTGCCACACCCTCAAAGATGGCAGCGCCCAGCCACAAGATGGTGGTGCCCAGTCCCCTCAGCCCCCAGGTGGGTCTGGCTGCTCCACACGCCTGCCTCCGGAGTCCCCCAGTTC
This sequence comes from Cnephaeus nilssonii, assembly GCF_951640355.1. Lineage (NCBI taxonomy): Eukaryota > Metazoa > Chordata > Mammalia > Chiroptera > Vespertilionidae > Cnephaeus > Cnephaeus nilssonii. The sequence continues at coordinate 70,697,337 of NC_137080.1, read as the reverse complement.
TCTCAGCCCCCCAGCCACCCTGGGCTGCCCGAGGCTCAGGTAACCAAGGCCGGCCGAGGTTTGCGCTGCCGGCAGTGGCAGCAGCAGAGGTATGATGAAGGCATTGCCTTCCTTTGATCGCCAGGTCACCTCCTGCCCCTGAGGGCTCCCAGACTGTGAGAGGGGGCAGGCCGGGCTGAGGGACCCCCCCTCCAGTGCATGAATTTTCATGCACCGGGCCTCTAGTTCATACATAGAGAGTTCATACATAACATTGCACCAAGTACTACAGGCAATAAGATGTAAAGGGCATGGTGTCTATGATTAAAAGAGGGTTTAGAAGCCATTAAAAGCACAGCAATAATATGCATTTTCTTCCTTAAGTGAATAGTAAGTAAATTTCACTTATTACATAACTAAAATTAGAAGCATTTGTCAATCATTGTGTGTAATTAAAATTTCTCCAAGGTCAATCCTAATATATAAAAGAGCTAGGTGCCATCACAACCGAACGGACAACCGGTCCCCACCTGCCCCTGAGCTGCTTGCCATGAGGAGGATGTGGCAGTGGGCAGGACTGGGGACTGTTGAGCAGCGGCGGCGGCAGCAGCCAGTTTTGTGGGGCGGGAGAGTTTTATGGAACAGTGGTGGGATGGGGGGAGTTTCGCGGAGCGTCCAGCAGCAAGCTTCACGGGGCGGCAGCAAGCTTTGCAGAGCAGTCAAGGGGTGGGGTAGCCTCTCGGAGCAGTCAAGGGACCATGAGCATCGCAGAGCGTCCTGGGGCGGGGAGCTTCACGTAGCATCGCAGGGCGGCAGAGGCCAGCAACAGAGGCCAGGCTAGGCCTAGGGACCCTAACCGGGCACGATTTCATGCCCACTGGACCTCTAGTATGTGATAAAAGAAATATAGCAATATTTATAAAAATGAGTGTGATACCCACAGCAACATCACAAACACAGAGTAGCTTTGATGAGTTAGTCACAAGGACTGTGCCCCACATATATCAAAGGATCAGAAAGCTGACAGCGAACAAAATGGCTAGTTAAAAATCAATACATAGGTTTATTTTTGGCACAGGTCATTTCATTACTCTGCTTTGCTGGTATTTGAAAGGCAGTCACAAAGGTTTAAGGATAGCTGATTAACTTTGCTGAGAGAGTAAAATATATAAAAGATTGGATTAAAACAATGAGATTAGAAACCAGCTGAGCCCAGGAGCCCATGGGAAACAAATCACTTAAGTGTTATCTACATTGTTTTATCCAGTTTTAAATATAATCTTGGAATGATTTACAGTGTTTCCCGGCTTATAACATGTGTTTTATCCTCAGAATAATAAATGCTCTAAAGAAATTTCCTACTCTATAGAAAGTATCACTACAGGGAAAAAAAAAACAAAACCTTAATTATTATCCATTATATTATTTATGTATTATTTCTTTTAAGATAATAATAATAAATGTAAGGTTTGAGGGTATAATAGTAAAGTATTGAATAGGCATAGCAGTATAGGGCCCTTTAGTTAAACTTGAAGTCCCCCTCCCCCCCCCCCCCCCCCCAAAGTACTCCAGACTACAAATTCTCCTCTGAGCAAACTCTGTGTGACTGTAACTCTCAGGATTGGTGTTGCTACTTCAAGTGGAATATTTTTAAATTGTATTTCCACCTAATTATAAAAGATCCCATATGAAATAAGTTAGGGAGTGCCTTTGGTGGGGAGGAAGGGAGGAAATAGGAGTAGGGATTGAGAATAATGGTGAAAAGTTTTAAAAAAAAACAAAACACTAAAATGAGAAGAGCTTTTATGGACTGATAAAGTGGAATGAATTCAGGAAAATAATGTTCTTAATTGTTCTAAATTTTAAAAATTATTTGTAAAAGGGAGGGTGGCAGTATTTTCTGAGGAGGACAAAAGTTACCTAACACAGTGGTTTTCAAGTTTTCACTGGAGCAATGGTTCTCAAAATGTGGTCCTGGGCCAGCATCAGCATCCCCTGGGAGTTGTTAGAAATGCAAATTATCAAACCCAGTCCCAGACTTAAAGAACCAGAAACTCTGGGGTGGAGCCCGGTAACCCTGTTTTAACAAAGCCCTACAGGTGATTCAAATGCATGATAAAGGTGGAGAACCATATTAGTAACGCCTGGGAGTTTTTAAAACTACCAATGCGCAATCCCACCCCCAGACCAATTAAAACAGAAGCTCTGGGGATAGGGCATTGACCTCAATATGATTTTCAACACTTTCCAGATGGAGAGTCACTGCCTTGGAGATCCCCTCTTCACCCCAGAGAAAATTAGCCAAATGGCTGAGCTCCAAAACTAAGCCTCCTTCAGCAGGATGACTTGACTCGAATTACTCTGTTTTACTTTTTTATTATTATTATTCTTGATTTTAGAAAGAGGGAGGAGAGAGAGAGATTGGTTGATTCTTTGTATTTTTCTTTTCTCTTTATTTTTTTGTATTTTTTGATTGGTTGATTCTTAAATGTCCCCTGACCAGGGATCAAACCAAGAACCTTGGTGTATCAGGATGATCCTCTAATCAAAGGAGCTACCTGGCCAGGGTTGTTTTACTTCTTTTTCAATGAAAGACTTTCTTAAAAGAAGTGTGAAAACTCTTTGGTATGAGTGAAAGGACCCATAAGACACTGTGAGAACGCCTCAACAGCCAAGAATCTGGAGAAAGAGCCAGGCTCTAGTGGTGAGGGTGGGGGTAGGAGGTGGGGGAGTCCTATAATAGGAATACAGGCAGGCCCAGACAGAGGTTTAAAATAACAAAAAGCAGATATGGTGTCACAGACAAATCTCCTGCATTACTCAGAGTGTATCTGAAGTTAGCATTGTACAACCAAATGGAAATTAGTCAGATATACAGATAAATGATCTCTGAAATTATTTTGCAAAATAGTGGGGAAGCTTCTCAAAATTTGCTGACATTAAATGTACAGGCAAATTTCCAAGCACTTATCTCAGCCATTAAAGTTCTTCAGAATATGAGCTAGGGTGTTTACCGGGAGGGAAATGACTAGTTTTTCAAGAGACCATGTTTCCCAATTTTCCAGCTGGGACCTGGCATCAAGAGAAAGAGACAGATGACCTGGCTGGTTGCTAAGTGGTTAGAGGGTTGGTCTGAACACAGAAGAATCTCAGGTTCCATTCCCCCTGAATGGGCAGATACCTGAGTTGAAGCTTCCATCATGGCCCCAGTTGGGTCATGTGTGGAAGGCAATCAATCCCTGTGCCTTTCTCACAGCATTGTGTGTACTGTATGTCTCTCTCTCTCCCTCTTCCTCTCCCTCCCTCCCAGCCTTCCTCCCTTCCAGTCTCTCTAAAAGCTAATGGAGCCCAGCTAGCATGGCTCAGTGGGTGAGCACTGACCTATAAACTAGGAGGTAGCTGGTTTGATTCCCAGTCAGGACACATACTAGGGTTGTTGCTCGATCCCTAGTGTAGGGTGTGCAGGAGGCAGCCCTTCAATTATTCTCTCTCATCATTGATGTTTCTATCTCCCTTCTCTAAAATCAATAAAATTATATTTTTTAAAAACCAATAGAAAAAATACCCTCAGGTGAGGAGTAAAACAAAAAGAGAAACAAACAGCAACCAAGGACTGTTCTACTAGTTTCTCCAGCACCAAGATTTCGAGAAATTGTACTGAAAGCTTAGCAAACATTGTTAGAGGGATTTCCACTCTTTGTAAAAAAAGAATAGAGCCCTAGTTGTTTTGGCTCAGTGGATAGAATGTTGGCCCACAGACTGAGGGTCAAGGGCACATACCTCAGTTGCAGGTTTGATCTCCAGCCCTGGTCGGGGTGAGAGTGAGAGGCAACCAAATCAATGTGTTTCTCTCACATCCATGTTTCTCTCTGTCTTTCCCATCCCTTCCATTCTCTCTCTCTCTAAAAAAATAAAAATAAAAAATAAATAGGCATGCAAAAACTGAGACTGAATAATTTATTGATTGGATTATGAAGAGTGAATGTTAGATATTCAAAGTTAAAAGAAATTAGAAATTCTACTTTCAATGAAAGACATTTAGTGCTGTAGATACATGTCCCAGTATTTAAGTATTATAAATAATAAATAACGTTTTAAAAATTTTGTCCCAACATATAAAATTCTGCAGATACCAAGAAATAAGATGTAAAAAATTAAAATTAAAAAAATAGTTGGAAAAAAATAAATAGTTGCGGGGGGTCTCAAGAGTATAATTTATTTTTAAGATAGCATCAAAACTATGCTTTAGATTTTCCCTACAACAATAGTATACTTCTCAGATCACAGGTTGCTGGGCCCTACCTGAAGAGTTTCTGGGACTAGAGGTCTGGCTTGCCAGCCATTTTTTATTTCTAAACAAATTATCTGGTGTTGCTGATGCCACTGCTCTGGAAATCACATTTGAGAAGCTATGGTTTAGAATACAGAGTACATTGTAGCATGTCCAAAGATTTACAAAGAGATGGAGAGTAAGTCAATAAATATATTTGACCCACCACCTAACCTACGAAATTAAACATTACAATGATTTGAAATCTATGTTATCTTTTCTGGATACCATTCCTCTCCCAACTTCAATGCTAGGGGGTAATCGTTGTCCTTCATGTTTCATTGTTATTCTTTATGGTTTGCCAGGAACTACTGCAAATCAACAAGAAATCTAAACTTAAAAAAATAATAGGCAAAGACTAGGAGTTGGCATTTCAGAAGAAACTCAAAGGTCAGCAAATAACCGAAGACATGTTCGAACATATTAAGAATCAAAGGAATACAAGGTTTTTTTAAAATATATTTTATTGACTTTTTACAGAGAGGAAGGGGAAGGGATAGAGAGTTAGAAACATCGATGAGAAAGAAACATTGATCAGCTGCCTCCTGCACATCCCCCACTGGGGATGTGCCCGCAACCAAGGTACATGCTCCTGACCGGAATCGAACCTACCTGGGACCTTCCAGTCTGCAGGCCGACACTCTATCCACTGAGTCAAACCGGTTAGGGCAAGTTTAAAAAACAAAAACAAAAACAAAAACTATGAAATAACACTTTTTTAAAAACTATGAAAAAAAACCTATGTATTTATTTATGGGCAAAATTAAGAACCTGGGTAATGCCAGCTGTTAGAGGGTTTGCGGTACCGGAAGAGACAGGAATGTTTGTGCCTGTTGGTGGAAGAGCACATTGATGTAGCCTTCTGGAAAACAACACAGGTGCATTCCATTGACCAGAATCAAACCGGGGACCTTTCAGTTCGAGGGCCAATGCTCCCCATTCTCTCAGGATGCTTACTGTATTTGTTGGCATGGGATGCATATTCACCATCATGGACTTGTGGATCCCACCAAGTTTTCCCTATTTCTGTCTGTACATCTCCCCCATCTTCCTAGACCCACTTCCCTTCCACAGCTCAGGCTGGAAGTCATAACTTCCCCCTGAAATCTCTCTTGCATCCTCAGTCTCAGTTGATCCCCCTCTCTGTTTTCCCTTGGCACTTACTCTTTCCCCTCTTGTGACACGTTCCAGGCACACACTAAGCACCTTGGGCGCGTTTGCTATTAGTAGCAGTGTTAATAGGGCCCCGGGCTGCTTTTCCACAGATGGACTCTCAGTGTCCTTGTTTGTCTCCATCGAAGCCTGTGAGCTAGAGAGCCTGAGACCATGTTTTGTTCTGCCTCATATTCTTGCTACCCAGCACAGCCCATGGCACCTGGTAGAAATTCAGGAAAAGTTTATTGAATTAATAGAAACACACTCTTTTCTTTGGATTTTTTTTTATTGTTTAAAGTATTACATATAGTAGTACCTATATCTCCTTTTTTTCCCCCATTGACCTTCCCCCAGTCTCCCCTACCCCCTGTCGCATGCCCTCATCCCCCCCCCACCCCCAGTGTCTTGTGTCCATTGGTTGTGCTTATCCGCATGCATACAAGTCCTTTGGTTGATCTCTTTCCCCTCCTCTCCAACACTCCCCAGCCTTCCCGCTGAAATTTGACAGTCTGTTCGATGCTTTACTGCCTCTGTATCTATCTTTTTTTTTTTATTGAGGTATTATATGTGTACATATCTTGCCATTACCCCCCCACCCCACACCCATACATGCCCTCACCCCCCAGAGTTTTGCGTCCATTGTTTATGCTTATATGCATGCATACAAGTCCTTTGTTTGATTTCTTATCTCCCCCACCTCTCCCTAACTTTCCCCCTGTAATTTGAAAGTCTGTTTGTTGCTTTACTGTCTCTGTATCTATCTTTTTGTTCATCAGGTTATAATGTTCTTTATTTTCCATAAATGAGTGAGATCATGTGGTATTTTTCTTTCATTGTCTGGCTTATTTCACTTAACATAATGCTCTCCAGATCCATCCATGCTGCTGCAAATGGTAAGAATTCCTTCTTTTTTATAGCAGTGTAGTATTCCATTGTGTAGATGTACTATAGTTTTCTAATCCATTCATCTGCTGATGGGCATCTAAGCTGTTTCCAAATCTTAACTATGGTGAATTGTGCTGCTACGAACATAGGGGTGCATATATCCTTTCTGGTGTTTCTAGTTTCTTGGGATATATTCCTAGAAGTGGGGTTACTGGGTCAAATGGGAGTTCCATTTTTATTTTTTTGAGGAAACTCCATACTGTTCTCCACAGTGGCTGCACCAGTCTGCATTCCCACCAGCAGTGCACGAGGGTTCCTTTTTCTCCTCATCCTCACCAGCACTTGTCCTTTGTTGATTTGTTGATGATAGCCATTCTGACAGGTGTGAGATGGTACCACATTGTCGTTTTGATTTGCATCTCTCGGATAATTAGTGACTTTGAGCATGTTTTCGTATGTCTCTTGGCCTTCCTTCTGTCTTCTTTCGAAAAGATTCTATTTAGGTCCATTGCCCATTTTTTTTGGGGGGGGATCATTTATCTTCCTTTTATTAAGTTGTATGAGTTCCCTATAGATGTTGGAGATTAAACCCTTATCAGAGATAACATTGGCAAATATGTTCTCCCATGCAGTGGGCTTTCTTGTTGTTTTGTTGATGGTTTCTTTTGCTGTACAGAAGCTTTTTATTTTGATGTAGTCCCATTTGTTTATTTTCTCTTTAGTTTCCATTGCCCTAGGAGCAGTATCTGTGAAGAAATTGCTTCAGCATATGTCTGAGATTTTGCTGCCTGTGGATTCTTCTAGTATTTTTATGGTTTCCCGTCTTATGTTTAAGTCCTTTATCCATTTTGAGTTTATTTTTGTGTATGGTGTAAGTTGGTGGTCTAGTTTCATTTTTTTTTTGCATGTATCTGTCCAATTTTCCCAACACCACACACACTTTTTTAAATTCTTTATTGTTTACAGTATTACATATATCTCCTTTCCCCGCCCCCCCCATTGACCTCTCCCCAGCCACTCCCACCCCCCAGCACATGCCCTCACCCCCCTAGTGTCTGCGTCCATTGGTTATGCTTATATGCATGCATACAAGTCCTTTGGTTGATCTCTTACCTCCCCCCTTCCCCTACCCTCACATTCTTGATTTAATTACTTTTATCAGGGAAAAAATGTTGACAAGATTTGAAAGCTTAAAAAAAAAAGATTAAATTGGGAAATGGGAATCACACATAGAACCCACAGTGATTGCTTTTGAATCTGTATAATAGACTTAAAACCAAGAGCATTGTGGGCCCGTTCTTGATTTGGTATTAACAGAGAGGTGTGGCCAAAAGGAGATAATCTGATAAACTTAAAAAATTTACCCACCCCTCAGAGTATAAAAGGAGTTGAGGGAGGCTTGGGTTATCCAGTTGGAACTTTTCTTCAGAGAGAGTCAGGCTTAACCCAAGAGAACAGCTAGAAAGAGGGCGAGTGCACCATCCCAATTGTGTGTTAAAGGTCCTTAAAGTCAAGCTCCTCGGGCTTTAGAAACTGTTGACAGTGGTTCTCTTGGTGGAGTGAGACCTGCGTACAAACAGAGGTGGGAGTGTTTCTAAATGTATCTGTAATGTTTCATTTTTTTTAGAATTGTGTACATGATTTTCTTTTTTTATTTATCTTTATTGTTGAAAGTATTATAGAATTCGTTTTTCATTAAAAAGTTTCAATTTGAACCCTAGCCGGTCTGGCTCAGTGGATAGAGCATCGGCCTGCGGACTGAGGGGTCCCGGGTTCGATTCTGATCAAGGACACGTACCTCGGTTGCAGGCTCCTCCCGGGTCAGGGCGCATGCAGGAGGCAACCAATCCATGTGTTTCTTTCACATCAATGTTTCTGTCTTCCCTCTCTTCCACTCTCTAAAAATCAATGGAAAAATATCCTCTGATGAGGATTAAAAAATCAAACAACAAAAAATTTCAATTTGTAAAAAAAAAAAAGTTTCAATTTGTTACTAGAGGGTATTTCTTCTATTGATCTTAGAGAGAGTGGAAGGGAGAGGAGAAAGGGAGAAAGGAGAGAGAGAAACATTGATGTGAGAGAGCCACATCAATCAGTTGCCTCCTGCACGCATCCCAACTGGAGCATCTGCCCTTGACCAGAATCAAACCTGGGACCTTTCAGTTCGAAGGCCTATGCTCTAAACACTGAGCTATGCCGACCAGGGCCAGGATAAGTATTAAGTATTGGTGAAGCTTACCATAAGTAACTCCATTTTTAGCCTGTTTCTTTTTAACACTTTTAAGGGCCATTTTTAATTATTTCCAGAATATAAAAAAAAAAACACAACTTTGCATGGTTTCAGGTGCTAGGTTGCACCTACCACAGATAGTTGCCATGCTCAATTAAGACCTATCACGGTTTGATTCCTGGTCAGGGCAGGTTGCAGGCTCGGTCCCCAGTCAGTCGTGCAGGAGGCAGCCAGTCAATGATTTTCTCTCATCATTGATGCTTCTATCTCTCTCCCTCTCCCTTCCTTTGAAATCAATAAAAATATATTTTTAAAAATAGCCTGATGTAATTGAAGAAAAGTTATTACAAATATTGTGAAATCTGTTTGGGTTTTTTTAATCTTTATTGTTCAGATTATTACAGATGTTCCTCTCCCCACCCCCATAGCTCCCCTCCACCTAGTTCCCACCCCACACCAGGCCCTCGCCCCCCCACCACCACTGTCCTCTTCCATAGGTGTAAGATCTTTGTCCAATCTCTTCCCGCACCCCCCACACCCTCTTCTCCCCGAGAATTGTCAGTCCACTCCCTTTCTATGCCCCTGATTCTATTACATTCACCAGTTTATTCTGTTCATCAGATTTTTTATTCACTTGATTTTTAGATTCACTTGTTGATAGATATGTATTTGTTGTCACTTTGTTGTTCATAACTTTTTATCTTTACTTTTTTCTTCTTCCTCTTAAAGAATACCCTTCAGCATTTCATATAATACTGATTTGGTGTTGATGAGCTCCTTTAGCTTTTTCTTGTCTGTGAAGCTCTTTATCTGACCTTCAATTCTAAATGATAGCTTTGCTGGGTAGAGTAATCTTGGTTGTAGGTTCATGCTATTCATCACTTTGTATATGTCTTGCATAGTTTCTGTTGAGAAATCAGCTGACAGTCGTATGGGTACTCCCTTGTAGGTAACTGTTTTTCTCTTGCTGCATTTAAGATTCTCTCTTTGTCTTTTGCCCTTGGCATTTTAATTATGATGTGTCTTGGTGTGGTCCTCTTTGGATTCCTTTTGTTTGGGGTTCTCTGCGCTTCCTGGACCTGTAAATCTATTTCTTTCACCAGGTGGCGAAAAGTTTTCTGTCATTATTTCTTCTAATAGGTTTTCAATATTTTGCTCTCTCTCTTCTTCTGGCACCCCCATAATTCTGATGTTGGTACGCTTGAAGTTGTCCCAGAGGCTTCTTACACTATCTTCATATTTTTAGATTTATTTTTTCTTTTTGTTTTTCTGGTTGGGTGTTTTTTGCTTCTCCGTATTTCAAATCTTTGACTTGATTCTTGGGATCCTCTAGTCTACTGTTGAATCTCTGTATATTATTCTTTATTTCAGTCAGTGCATGCTTAATTTATGACTGGTCCTTTTCCATTTTTTTGGCATTCTCACTAAGATCCTTGAAGGTCTCACTAAGTTCCCTGAAGGTTTCTAGAAGATTCTTGAGTAACCTTATAACTGTGGTTTTGAACTCTATATCTAGTATTTTGCTTTCTTCCATTTCTTTCATTTGTGACATGTTTCTTTATCTCTGCATTATGGCTGCTTCCCTGTGTTTGTTTCTATGTATTGGTTGGCTGCTAAGTCTCCTTGAGTTGATAGAGTGGCCTTGTGTGGTAGGTGTCCTATAGGGCCCAGTGGCTCAGCCACCCCAATCACCTGAGGTGGACACTCTTGGTGCACCCCTTTGTGGGCTGTGTGCACAGACCTGTTGTAGTCAAATCTTGATTGCTGTTGGTATCACTGGGAGGAATTGACCTCCAGGCCAATTGGCTGTGATGACCAGCTGTGTCTACACTGGAAGAGCTACTGTGCAGGAGACACCCTTATGGGGCAGGACTTGCTTCAGTGGGGCTTTGGTGCTCACTGAGTCTGCCCCTTGAGTGTGTCACTTATGGATCTGAAGAGTTGTAATCTGGTATGGTCTCACACTGACCACTGGGTACACTGGCTCTTGGATCTCCAAGGAGGTGCAAAGTCAGCTACTGCCTGGGGCCACCCAGCAGGAGCTACAGAGAGATGTGCAGATTCCTCCTCTTTGTATCGGATTTGGAAGTGCCCAGATGAGGCCCAGCTGTGAAGCAAGGCAGGCTGCTGCTGCTGGCCTTGGTCCTTCTTTTGATAGCTTTGGGGCTCCCTGACCCAGCTGCTGCCTGTTTGACAGGTTTTAGGCTCAGAAAGGACAGGGCATTCATATGCAAAAGCCGCTGCACACAGCTTGGGTGGGGTTGTAAATTGGGCAGGGTGGGGTCTCAGGGAATCACCAGGGCAGAGCAAAGAGCAATGGCTGCCAGTCAGCCCTGCACCGGAGAGGTCCCAGCGCAGGAGCAATGACCACTGCAAGCACCTCCATCTGAAAGAAAGCCGCTCTCGTGTTCCTACCCCAATGCCAGACAGTCCAGTTTTTCCCCGTAAGTGTCTGGGTCCCCCCCCAGAGTCTCGCTCAGAACTGGAGTTTAGAGCAAGCAGGAGCTTGTATCTCCCTCCCGATTAAAAAAGCAGCACAAAAAAATAAATAAATAAAATAAAAAAGCAGCACACCCGGGTGCCAGCCTGTTCCGGGCCTCTGCAACTGTGCTTTCTTCTGTGGTTGTTCCACTCAGCCAGCTTTTCCATGGTTCTGGATGATAGTTGTTCTGTCTTTTAGTTGTCATTTTGATGTGATTGTGAGAGGCACCAAGTACAGCTGTTTACCTATGCAGCCATCTTCGTTCTCCAAAATCTGTTCTTAAACGACTATCACTACCACTGATCTGTCAGCAATGTATTTAGAAATTACCCACCAGTCCACAGATCCCATGCCATACTCTTCAATTAAGCATCAATATTATTTAGCATTTCTTTGGTACAATTAAATAAAGACAAAAGTTATATTTTCCTTAAATTTCCAAAAAGTTAGTCCAGTCTTCAAACTTACATTTTTGCAAATCTAAAAGTCTATTTACACTAATACAATATAACAATTTAAAAATATTACAGTAAACTTGCTTTAGGTTTGCTATGTTAAGTATTTTCTCAGGGTGTTTTTTTTGTCTGCTTATAATGTACGAAAGGGAGGATGATAGCAGAGGGGAAGTAAAGTCTAGAATTCTCTGTGAAAGGCTCTGCCCAAGAGATCAGCATGTCACTATCACTTTGGGTGAATCTGTACTAGATCAATAATTTATTCCTGAGTCACTGACACTATTTGTCCATTCTTTTGTCTTGTTATTCACTTCAAGGGGCGGGGGAGTAGGATTATTCTAACACAATAATGTAAACATGAATTATTAAAAGTCTCTTAGGAGAAATTTTCAAACATAACAAACTAAATAAACAAACAATCTGTCCTCTCTGGTGATACTATCCAAGATAAGCCAGGCTGTTATCTTAATCACTTTCTTGATTTCACCTTCTAATCTCATTGTCTGCTTCCAGATCCAATTTCTCAGGGTTTCTATCTACCAAATACCAGCACTATCCTCCAGAGATCCTTAATTCAAGCATGAAACAATATTAGCACAAAATACACTAGTTGCTCATTAACTACCTACCCTGTGCCAAGTACTTTGTTAGGCACAGGACAATTAAAAGGATATAGCCTCTGCCTTGGAAGACTTTATGGGATACGAGGAAGACAAGTGGAGTTTACAAAATGATTATTCCAGTGCAGTGAATGCTGCAATACAGTTATGTAAAAGGTGATACCCTGGAAGCACAGGGAATAGGTTACCTATGTTGTTGGGGAGGTCAGGAAAACTTCATAAGAGAATTAATTTATGGCTTTAGGGGAAGTAGAAAGAGAATTTCCCAGGTAAAAGGAACTGTAAACCATGGAGATGTGAGAAAGCATGGCATATATTTTGGAAATCATAATTGGTTTCAAAGACTAGAAGAGTTAACAGTGGAGTAGGAGGTAGGGCTCCCAAGGCAAAGGTATAATTTGGAGGGTCTTAAATGTCTTGCTAGAGTTTGGACTTTCTCTAAAAGTTAGCGGTGGACTATTGGAGGATTTTTAGTAGATGATTGACAAAATCAGATTTGCATTTTTTTAAAGACACTGAATTATTTTTAAAATACAGAATGGATTAGTTGGAAAGAAGACTAGAAATAGCAGAATCAAGATCTTTCAGTACAACTTAGTAAATATGGAAGGAGTTAGGCAGGGAAGGAGGCAGGGAACAAATGAAGTAAGAAAGACTCCAACAGTAAAAAGTGGAAGGGGGAGGACGATTTCTGAGATATTTAGTGGATAAATTAGTGGCAGTCAAAAGAAAAGAAGAGCCTAGCATGACTGCCAGGTTTCTGGCTGGGGTACCCGAGGAGCAGAGGTGCCAGTCACTGGTATCAGGACAACAAAGATGAACAGGTCTCATAAGAGAAGGGAGGAAATTATTGGTCAGTTTTAGCCATGTTGAGTATGAGGTGGTTGGAGTTTTTCCCATAAAATATACCGTATTTTCCAGCGTATAAGACGACTGGGCGTATAGAAGATTTTCCTGGGTTAAAAAGTCATCTTATATGCCGGAAAATACGGTATTTATCTGGAACTCAGGAGAAAAGCTTATTTTAGAGTCATCATTGAATGTTTAGAAGTTAAAACCAAAGAATTTCTCTAAATGACTTAAGATTTTAGAGTGTAGGGAATGGCAGAGAAGGAATAAGAAACATCTTTAAAAATACTTCCTCATAGCCCCAACTGACTACTCATAGCCCTAGTCAATCTGAGCAGTGAAAGGAATGAAATCCTCCATTCCTTTGATATGTGTGGTATAACTGGAATCATTCAACCTTTACTAGATCTGCTGTCCTTGTAAGGATTACTCTTCACCACCAGAATATGCTGGCTTGTTGTCTTCCACAGCGTTTCATCTTCTCTACAGGTCGTCCTTGTGGTGCTTTTAACAGTCTTCTGTATCTCTCAACTGTTTGCTTTTGCATTTTGAACATGCTGATGAAAAGTCTTGCCTACCATGTGAACTCCAGAATAGTGTTTTTGTTGAGACGTAACTTACAACGGGGCATCTTGTTTAGTGGGAGAAGTCATCCATCTTAGGGCTTCTTCTGCAGCATTGGCTTTCAAAGATGTTTCCTTACTTTCAGAGGTGTGGACCCCTATTTGCAAGCCTACTGGCTCAACCTGGAGATCCTCTGTTAATAAACATGGGTGCTGATGCTCTAAGTACAAATCTACAGTGTTTTGAATCTGGTGACTGCATGAGTCTCCTGACTAATGTTGGGATGAACTACTTCATCTCTAAGAATCAGAAGCTTAAAACTATTGGGCTGATTAAAGCAGACACCCTTAGCACAAGAGTGAACCACAATGGCAGCTGCCAGAGTGGCAGGCCCATGATTACTCTTGAGAGAATTTAGTGAGCTGGTCGGCAAGACCATGTTCATTCCTTGTTTAAAGTGTATCCTTTCTCTCAGTAGCTTTCTCTAGTTTTTCATCCTTGGACTATGTCTTTTTCAAAGTAGAACAAGGTGGTACCTCATCTGAGAGTCTGACCCCCATTTTGTAAACTCCACTTGTCTTCCTCGTATCCCATAGAGTCTACTTATGAGTTTGAGTCCAGCTTGTAGAGCTGGAGTGTAACTGGCTAGATACGTCATGTCAGCACTGCTGTGGTAATTACAGGATCTGTGGATCGCAAGGCTCACAACCTGAATCACAAGTTCTACTAGTACAAGGAAACTGTCTAATACTGATTTGGTTCTGCTTACCATTTGCTAAACTTATATCTTGTTGTCACCAAATCCCTTTTTTGAAAAGTCATTAGATGAAAAACTTTCATATTCCAATTATCATCCCTGTGCTGACCAACTTTTGTAGTGAAAGTAGCTGACAATATGTATTTTCTAACTACGCTGCTATAAATGACGGTCAAGCCTTTTCTTTATTATGATGTTAATTCTGCTCATGATACATTGCCAATATTTTCTCCCGGGTGACATTAATATTTTAACTTTGCCAAACGTCTTTTGCCATATAGAAGTTTTAAATTTTATAAAATAAAATCTGCCTTTCATTTTGTTCTCTGACCTACTTAGGAAGGCCCCTAACACCCCGGGATCTCTTTTGAATCCTCCTCTATTTTTTAGGACTTAAGACTTTAAAATATTTACTGCTTTTATAATTTCATTATGAAGGGACATATATTTCTCAAACTCTTTAGCTTTCTTTCACTTAGATGGATTCATGGGCAAGTAGTTTCTTTAAAATGAAGATGAGTAGACTTTTGTTCCTGTAAAAACCTAACCCAATTCTTTTTTTGAAAGTAATTTGTTTGCAGAGTGTATGTTTGTTTAAAAAGTTGAATAACTATGCAACCACGCTGTCTAAATATAAGCGCTAATAAATCTTAAGAGGCTGCAGTACACCGAAGACACAATTTGATCCCGTAAAACCGCTCCAATCTGAAAACAGCAAACAAAAGGCCTCAGTGTTAGTGGAAAACTGAGTTCTTCAACGCAGGTAAAGGTCCTGTTGACTCCTTCCAGAAAGCAGAGGAGGAGAAAAGGATTCTCCGATTGCGAGTGACAGAGTTGCCCTTGTGTAGCTCAGAACACTTGCGATGAGGCTCTACTTCGGAAGGCCCTAAATGAGGAGGACACTGAGACAACAGGGCTGAAGGTGAACAAAAAGGAAAGCTTTAGCTTTGACGCAAGAGCATTGCATCAGGCCTTGACAAAACGAAACATCACTTTTAAAGCGCTTCCTTTTAGCAGCCTCTCATTATCTGTGGCAACACATCAAGCGAGCAGCAGTACAAAGGATGCATGTCGTTTCGAAATGCCACAGGAGAGCCAGGGGCCGTTGCCAGCACCCGAAGTATTGGAGACGTGGCCCCAAAAAGACTAGACGAGCGTAGGGTTTTATCTGCACCACGAGATCCTCTCCCGGTCTAACGCGGGATGAGGTTGGGAGGCTACATTTCTCTCCGCCGGGAAGTGCCCCCGGAGACAAGTACTCCCCGAGTCGGAGCCGAGGGCCGCGGCCGGAGAGGTGTTGAGTCATCGGGGACGGCGGTCATGCGACACAAAGATGACTTGATGACGGAGACCGGAGGCGGCCCAGGTGCCGAGGTACACCGCTGGAAAAGATGACGGCGGTTGTGACTTAGGGTGGGAGCCAGCAGCATCGGGACGGAGACACGGTTCCAGCCCCGAAGGGATTGCATTTGAAGTTTGAGGCAAACTTCATGCCTTCCGTGTAACGTGTGCCGCCCTCGGTGGTTTTCACAAGAACCAGGGTTTGCGGCGCGATTCCCCTCCCCTCCCCCCGCCCCTCCCCCGCCCCCCCAATCCATAGATCGGAAGCCTCTCGCACCCCTTCCCCACCCCCGAGTTGCCCCCCCCCCCCCTCCCCGGAGTCCTACTACGGCGCCCTCCCTCCCGCGCGCAGGGGCGCCTCGCCATTCATCAACCGGTTCACGCCGGCGGCAGCCACCGCGCCGTGACGTCGGCAGGGGGGCGGACTCCCGCCCCCGCTCTCCGGGCCCCCCGCCGTGATTGGTGGCCGCGGCCTCGCACGTCGCGCCGGCTATAAAAGGGAGCGTTTGTGACGCAAGGGAGCCTCGGCGCGCGCATTGGCCCCGTGGACTGCGGACCGGCTCGGCTGCGCGCTCTCCCGGAGCGGTTCACTGCATGGTAGCGTGGTGCCCCCGCCGCCGTCTGCACTGCCGCCGCCGCCCCGCCGCGACCACTGCCTCCCCCTGCCCTGCAGCCGTCTCCACCGCCGCCGTCTGGGTCGCCGCCGCCTCGGGACCGGCTGTATGATTAGGCCACAATCTTCAATGAGTAAACATATTCCTGTGAGTACCCGTCGCACCGCCGCCTCTCGGGCCGGGACGCCGCGACCGGCTCCCCCCAGCCCCGCCGTCGCCTTTGTTCAGAGGCCCGGCGTCCGCTCCCCGCCGCCCGGGCCCGCAGTCTCGATGGGTCCCGGGTGGGAGGGAGCCGGGCTACGACCGGCCGGTGGTGGCCGACTGCGGGGAGGCGGGCAGCGGGGACTGCGGTGGAGGGGGGGGGCGGTTGGCCGCGGAAGGCACCGGCTTTCCTCGTCCTTCCGAGCCCGGTGGGGCCGGGCCTGCGCTTGCGGGCGCGGGCGGCTCAGGCCCGCCGCCGCGGGCCGGGCGGGGCGGCACAAAAGCCGCTTTGTGACCGCCGCCTCCGCCCTTGGGCCCTGCAGCCTGGCGCGCCCGGGCCGGGCCCCGCGGCGTCCCGAGGCCCCTTTGTTTGGCCGAGAGAGAGCGGCCCGCCCGGGGAGCGGGAGACGTGGCCCGGGGTGGGGCGAGGGTTGCGCGTGTCACTGCGGAGCCGGATACGGGCAGGGCGCGGCGGCGGCGGCGGCGGCGGCGGGGTCGCCTCCAGACCCGGCCCGGCGTGGGGTAGGCGGCGCTGCCGACGGCCTCGGCCGGGAGCTCCTGGGGGGCCGGCGCGGGACAGGAGCCCGGGGCAGCCACCTTCGTGCTCCGCGGCCGGGACCGGCGCCTCCACACAAAATGGCCTCGGCGTCCGCGCCTGACTGAGGGCGCCGCGCGAACCCGTGATTGCGGCGCGGAGAGAGGGGGTGCCGCGGGCGGGCCCCCGTGTGCGCCGGGCGGCCCTCGGGGGACTGTCGGCGAGCTGCAGCCCTGCGGGGGCCGGAGCGGAACGACTAGGTGAGGGCGCCGGCTCCCCCGCCCCGCGCTCTCCGTCTCCGCCTGGTCGTTGGAGCTGTTCCGGATGTAACGCCCGCTTCGGGCTCCGGAATAAAGGGGACAAGTTGCGTCTTGTCCTTTCGGGGCCGGTCGGGAAATGGCCTTGGAAACTTCCAGGGCTGCGGCTGTTGCGCCGAGGCGCAGAGAGTCCCCGGCGGGGCCCCTGCACGCGCCTCCCCTGCCAGTCCCGGCGGGGCCCTGGCCGGCGCCCTGGAATCGGGGGAGGGGGGGGGGGCTGTTCCCTGAAATCCTCCGGTGCAGCGTGTTGCCCTCTGTTGGCTCGCGGCCGCAGCAGCCGTCCTGAGCCGGGATTGTAAGGTTTGTCCTGTGTCCGCGGAAGCCTCGCTCCTTCCGAGAGTGCGTAGTAAGTTACTGCCACTGGTGTGGTTGGAGCCGTGGGCCTGCTTGGGATCCAGGTGCTGCGGCCGTGCTTCCTGGAACTTTTTTATGGGGGTTTTTTTTGGCCTGGTGGTAGTGACTTAGTTTGAAAAACCAGAAAGCTAGATCCTTCCCAAGAGTAGGCAGCGTGCCCTACGTGCTTTATTCGAGATGCATTAGCTAAGTACATGTGGGACAGACTGCAGCGAAGTATTTTTGCAAAGCTGTTCTACAGATTAACTGCCCTGACTCTGCGATCTGACGTAAGCCTCTGAAATTGCTCTTTCCCCCCGTTTTATATGCAACTCGAACAAGAGGAGAAATTGGTATTTCTGAACTGGTAAACTGGTATTTCTGAACTGCCTCTGACAGGACATTTTTCCTGTACGGAGGAAATTAGGGAGGGCTGCGGGTGTGTTGGAAAGAAAGGAAAGGTGATAGGTATCAGTGGTCACTGCTGCTTTGGTAGGTGCCCCCCAACCCCACCCACCTTCAGCCGCTGGCTGGCTCCACTCTAAAAAAACAACAACAAATTCACTAAGTGAATTATTTCTATGTTGTTTTCTCCTCTTGCTGATAAAACTGCTTACAAATTGGCTTATAATTGCAAAAGAGTAAATAGTACCTGGAAATCAGAATACTGAGAAGACTCATTGCCTTGAACAGCTTTACAAGTGGCTTCTTTAATTTAGAGGATGTCATCAGAAAGATACAAGAATACATGTGTTGTTGTTTAATTCAAGGAAAGTAATATTTAGGATTTGAGATGAGGTTAGACTTGGAATTATTTCCAGGTTACTGCCGTCTATTCACTGTAAGAGTAGAATCCTTAATGATAATATGGTCACTAATTTTTTAACCCAGCTAGCAAGTGAAGTAACAACCTCCAAGGGCTCATTTAAGCAAATTTGGAATAATGAAAATTATCTTAGGGGAAGATCTTTGTTCCATTGTTTTGGCAGAAAAACTACCTTGGTTTCTGACTGGATGTTTTCTGTGATCTGCTAGATTTCTGTGTGGGTTATTCAAATTTTAGTTAAGTTTTTCTAGAAACTATGACTAACATGGGAGTCTATTTAAAGATGTAAGTGAAAATAGGAGCACATAGTTTAAATTTAAGACTTTTAAATGCTTATATTTAAATTTAAATCTAGAAAATTAATTGAAACTTTTGTTACAAAATTTTATTTTATTTGACATTAACCCATGAGAATAAATATAACCTTTTTGGAGCAGTGGCTGGTTGGCACTTTGTGCTCTTGTTAGCCTGCTAATAATATTCCTTTTCTTATTCTAAGTAAGCAAATTTCTTATGAACAAGACTACTTGGGAGGAGATAACATTTGACATTGATGCTTTTTGTGTACATATTCTGAGAATAACTTGTGTGTATTCATTTAATGTTTTATAGTGACAGAAAACTGATTTTAGTTCTTGAAGGGGAACTTGGGAAAAATACAAATGTATGTATTGGTGGTGGTAGTTCCCTTGCTTTTGAGAGAAATGCAGAGTGATTTTTCACTACCTAACACTTCTCTACCCTTTTGAATTAGATATGGTTTTAAGCTAGATGAATGAAATTTTGGTTTTAAAATAAAGAATATTACTGAAATTATCTTTTATAGTTATAAATGGCAATTTTTTGTTTTTCATTTATAAACATACATTTTATAATACTTCACATAACAACTTTGTAATATCCAGAGACTTAAATGAGGAAAATCTGTTAAAAGAAAATGATAAATTAATTGGTTATTAGGATCAAATGAGATAATTTACATGTAATCAATTTGTTTTTTCAAAAATATATTGGTTGTCTTTAGAAAAGTAAGTAAATTATGGGAAGACTAACAGCTTCAAAGTTTTCATAAACTTATGTAAAAATACTTTATTAGTTGGAAAAATCAATATGGAAAGTTGTATATGTATTTTGTAACAATGTAAAACAACCAACTATATTAAAAGGGACATTGTCCAGATATGGTAGTGATATTCTTTGAGGGAGGGTGTATTAGATCAGTAATTTCAACTTAGAAAATCTATTTGTGAATGCTTGTTTTTTGTTTATTGATTAGACCTGTAATTATTCTTGTATTTTTGTGGTTCAAATAAAAGTTAAAATGGTAGCTTGGACAAAATTTGAAAAGATCGTTGTGTACTTAAGTACTTTAATAGAATAACATGTTCCTTTTGAATTGGAAAATAACTTTCTCTTTCTCTCCCCCTTTCTTTTTTAAACAGCAGTTCTGTGGTGTTCTTGGTCACACATTTATGGAGTTTCTGAAGGGCAGTGGAGATTATTGCCAGGCACAGCACGACCTCTATGCAGACAAGTGAACTGTAGAAATTCATTACTGCTCCACCAAGAAGCCCCCATATGAGTGGTTAACCTGGACACAAGTGTTGAACTGAAAACTGCAGAGCATTTTACGAGTTCTGACCTGGATGGGGTAAACCTCAGTGCACTTCCTTTCTATTGCCTCAGTATTACTGGATTGAAGAGTTGCTGCTTCTTGTTAGGAGGTTCATTTCATTTCCCATTACTCCCAACTTCACTCAAAGCACTGAGAATTTCAAGTGGAGTATATTGAAGTAGACTCAGTTTCTTTGCATCGTTTCTGTATTCGATTTTTAAATTCTTTCATAACCCTATTGAGTGTTTTTTAACTAAATTATCATGGCTCGAATGAACCGCCCAGCTCCTGTGGAAGTCACATACAAGAACATGAGATTTCTTATTACACACAATCCAACCAATGCGACCTTAAACAAATTCATAGAGGTAAGGTTTGGTACTTTTTAAAATTTTTCTTAAACTTGACAGTTTGATAGTGGAGCTTTTTGTATAACAGAATTATTTTGGAAAATTCTGAGATATATGCCTACAGTTCTAAGTTCCAGAAATGAAGTATCAGTGTTGTCTTTAGGTTAAAGGTAAATTGTTACACATTTGAAGAGCATGTACTTGAGTTACTTTAGATTTATAAGTTAACATCTAGTTCTTCATGTCTCGAAGTTTGCTTACTTGAGATTTATGTGGACAGTGTTAATAATATGGCTCTTATATGAAATTTATAGGAGGAGGGTTGCCATTTACATGGATTGTTTATATATCAGCTTTGTTTAATGGCTAATACCACAAAACAAAATTAATGTATATCTTGGACCCCATTTGATATGTAGAATCCAATTTCAGTTACTAATTCTACTGCTTCGTAGTGGTTGCTGTCACCAAAACTGTCTCGCTGTGTGCCTCTTTTGACTATAAGGAAGGAATGTAATGCTGAATGATGTATTTGGATGCATATGTGTTTTACAAATATGTGCAGATGCTCAGAAACAATAACTAGGCCTTGCAGATCATAGAATAGTTTTGATATCAAGCAATTTTTTTTAAAGACGGAAGAGTTAAGATTTTAGTAAATGCAGTATGAATCTTAAAGCCTGTAGTTTAAGGAGTTAAGAGATTCCTTTGGTTCTGTTTACCTTTATTTATGAATCACTTCTAATTCTCTTTCATTAGTGCTTCATCTCCAACTAACCAGTGGGTCACTGTAACTATAAACAAAACTTCAGTACATGAAGGACCTAGTATTTTTTTGTTGTTGTTAATCTTCACCAGAGGATATTTTTCCATTGATTTTTTTTTTTAAGAGAGAGAGGGAGTAAGGGAGACAGAAACATCAATGTGAGAGTGATGACACATTGATAGGTTGCTTCCCACACGCCCAACCAGGGCAGGGGATCAAGCCTGCAACCCAGGTACATGCCCTTGTCTGGAATCGAACCAGGAACGCTTCAGTCCTCAAACTGACACTGTCAACTGAGCCAACCTGGCTAGGGCTGGGAATATTTTTTTTAACTTTTAATTTATTAAAGCATGTAATGTTTAACATTGCCTTATCCTTTTATGCTATTTTAGTATTGTCATTTTTAAAACAAGATCTCACTTCCCTATTAAATATACATAGGTTATGCTATTTCATGACTTTTCGGTAACCATCAGTATCTATTGGAGAGATAATCAAAATGGCAAATGGTGGCAATAGTGACATGGTATAGAGACTATTGAGTATTTTTTTTATGTGTTTTATCCAGGAACTTAAGAAGTATGGTGTTACCACAATAGTAAGAGTATGTGAAGCAACTTATGACACTACTCTTGTGGAGAAAGAAGGCATCCATGTTCTTGTAAGTATTTAATAATTCCTATGCATTTATGATACTGTGCTATAAAAGTTTATTGAAATAAATCATTGACTTAACCTTAATTATTTAAATTGTCACAAAATTGTGTAGTATCTTAATTTCAAAATAAAGGTGAAGCCAACCAAGGGTTTTGAGTAATAAAATATTTTTATAAAGATTTGGCATTTATATTTCATTGACATTGGAGTGTCAAAACACAAGTTTAAATATATTAAGATGTATTTGAAAACAATTGAGTGTTAAAAATTTAGAAATACTAGTGGTATTATATTAAAAATCTAAAATGTTTCTTCTTTTGACTTAGGATTGGCCTTTCGATGATGGTGCACCACCGTCCAACCAGATTGTTGATGATTGGTTAAGTCTTGTAAAAATTAAGTTTCGTGAAGAACCTGGTTGTTGTATTGCTGTACATTGTGTTGCAGGCCTTGGAAGGTAAGAGAATTTCTTAAATTCAGTTAATGGTATTCGTCTTATTTTTAGTAAAATTTGATACTCCAATAAAAAACTCAGTAATCACTTCGTGAATCAATTTGCTTTGTTAAATTACTTACTGAACTATAAGTTAAAAAGTAGATAATTGTAACAGAATAATGTATTTCCGGCACAGCTGGAACTAACAAATACTATAGCTACAATTTACACTTGGCTCGTGTGTGCTAGGTTATATCCAAGCTATTGGAGTCATTGTTAATATCGGAAGAAAGGATTGTGAATTTGTCTCTAAGGTAGTTTGCATATGGTGCACTTTTGATAGGATCCTTGATGCTAGTAATCCTGATTCAGTAGGAACTTGTTACCCAAGAAAGCACATTTCTAGAGGTCTTTAGAAAGGATTTAATGACATTTCAAAAAAATTTTTTTAAGTGGTAAATATTTTTCAGTGCTTGGAACTCAGAAAAAAAAATTGTCTGCAGTTATCAAGACTTATGCTCTCCCCTAAATATTTTCAAGATTCTTTTCCAATAATACAAGCTTTAACTTCTAAATTTCTAATAGTTAAGGACATAGTTTATTTTTGGTTTTAGGTAAAATCTAGGTTTGATATGAAAATACTGGTACTTAATTTTTTTTAACATAAATCAACATTTACTACATGTATTATATAAGAAGTGTAATAAATGATAGTATTGTATTGGGGAGTCCTATCTAATAAAGAGGTAATAAGCAAATTGACCATCACTCCAACACACAAGATGGCTACCCCTATGTGGTCAAAGATGGCCAGCAGGGGAGGGCAGTTGGGGGCGACCAGGCTGGCAGGGGAGGGCAGTTGGGGACAATCAAGCCGGCAGGGGAGCAGTTGTTAAGTGTCGATCAGGCTGACAGGGGAGTGGTTATGGGGTGATCAGCCGGCAGGCAGGCGGGCAGTTGGGAGCCAACAGTCCTGGATTGTGAGAGGGATGTCCGACTGCCCATTTAGGCCCGATCCCACCGGGACTAAAAGGGCCGTCGGACATCCTTCAAGAGGTCTCAGATTGGAGAGAGTGCAGCTGGGCTGAGGGACGCACCTTCTCCCCGCCTATCCCCCACCCCCCGTGCAAGAAATTCGTGCATCAGGCCTCTAGTGTTTGGAATATTGAATTATCCCAGGCTTGGTTTTGTGAAAATGATTTATCAAAATTCTTGCCTCACCAGAGCTCCAGTGCTTGTTGCCCTAGCATTAATTGAAGGTGGAATGAAATATGAAGATGCAGTACAGTTCATAAGACAGTAAGTAATAAAAATTTTTTTTTCATTGTATGGGAGTGAGTTTAATTATATTACTATGAAAGCAAATTTTTTCCTAGTAACTGGTCTGACCATTTTTAAGATAGTATTAAAACCTAGAAATAAGCTTTTCTCCCTTTTGCATTCCATTTACACATGTATGCCTATCCATGTTTCTGCATTAGGTCACAGTGTAATAATCAAAAGATAAGTGCCACAAGAGTAGTCATAACTGCCTATAGCACAGTGAATGTTATTAATGGAGGGCTTTTGCTATAATTACTTCCATGTTTTGTTTTTCCCTTTCAGAAAGCGGCGTGGAGCTTTTAACAGCAAGCAACTTCTGTATTTGGAGAAGTATCGTCCTAAAATGCGGCTGCGCTTCAAAGAGTCCAGTGGTCATAGAAACAACTGTTGCATTCAATAAAACGGGTGCCTGATGCCATTGCCTTGAAAGTGGAACTTGAGATAGGACCTAATTTGTCATATATATTAGCCAACATGTTGGCTTGGTGAATAAGTCTAATGAAGCTTCCAAAAGAGGGTTGAAAAGCAGTTTTATCGGGCCACAAGCTTGACAGAATTGCAACCTCTATGTTTGGGTTATGATCAACCTATTTTGACACTTGGCAAGATTCTTACTGTTCAGCATTTAAAATCTGCTTATCATTTGTACCAATTTACTTTTCCTGAAATCATGCAGTATTGAGTTAGTCTTTAAATCTATTCCCATGTCAGAATCTTACCGATATATAAAAGATTTAGAAAAATTAGGTGCCAAAATACCCAGCACAATACTTGTATATTTTAGTTTCATACAGAACTAAAATCCCAGGAACTATGAACACTCTGGACCTTATGTGGTTTATCCCTTCAGTCATTTCAAACATAGAAAGTAGGGCCTATATGTGATTATTTGCCTGCTCACTTTATGTTTACATCTCCCACATTCATACAAGTATACATCAGGTTTGCTCAGCTTTTTGATTTTTATACAAAGTTTTGGTTATTATTTAATGTCTTTCTATAAATCTCATTTTGTGCTGTTATGGAAAGCCTCCATTTTGAAAATCTGAATTGTATAGAAGCACATGTCTTTAATGTCTCCAGACAAAAAGCCTTACAGTTAATTTTAATGTTTGCACTTAATGTGCAACTTATAGGGAGGGCCTGAGAAAAGAATGAGAGGGGGCTATTAAGTATTTTTAGTAAGATGTTGCCTTTGTCTTGTGTGGAACATGTAGAATATGCTCTTTGGTAAATATTTTTTTAAAGGTAGACATGCTTTGTTGTAGCTAAAACGATTCTTAATCATAAAAATTCTGAATTCTTGTATTTTTTTTCATACATTCTGAAGTTTACCAACTTATTTTTGTTTGAAGTGTGATTTTTTTTCCTTCCCACCCTCTTGCAAAAAAAAAAGTGGGTTTCTGCTAATGAATTGAGCAGACATCTAATATTTTATATGCCTTTTGAGCTGTGTAACTTAATATTTGGATACTTGATAATTTGTTTTATTATGTAATTGATAAAATGGTGATGTGTATTGATGTTAGTTCAACCATATATTTATACTGTTTGGGAATGTGTGGTTATAGTTCTGTGGGAGAAATAATTTGTCAGTGTTCACCAGCTTGTAAAAATTTAGTGCGAGAGCTTAAACATCTAAATAAATGAGATGCATTTATCATCACTGACACTGTTTTTGCTTAAAGTTAACTTGAGAACATGTTAAGACTGAATTGCATTTCACTTAGTAACTATAGCACCATTTGAAGTAAGGTGTGTGTGTGTTTTTAATGAATGATTAAATGAAGTCATTTTAGTAAGCTAATAGACACAATTTGTTAGGGTCATGAAAAGTATTAAAAGTGCTTTTCATTATAAACTGCTTTTTAGCCCTAACCGGTTTGGCTCACTGGATAGAGCATCAGCCTGCGGACTCAGGTTTGATTCCAGCCCAGGGCATGTACCTTGGTTGCGGGCATATCCCCAGTAGGAGGTGTGCAAGAGGCAGCTGATTGATGTTTCTCTCATCAGTGTTTCTAACTTTCTCTCCCTATCCCTTCCTCTCTGTAAAAAATCAATAAAATATATTTTAAAAATAAACTGCTTTTTAGAGATTTAGATAGTTTTGAACCATTATGTACTATTCTGTACTGAGGAGAAACAGTATACATAGAAAGGGAAGTCCTTGATTTGAAGTTTAATTCACCAAATAACTGCTTAGGGTCAACTTCTGAGCTTCAGTTTTCTCATTAATTATATAACTATAGGGGGGTTTGTTTGTTTTAATATATATTTTATTGATTTTTACAGAGAGGAAGGGAGAGGGATAGAGAGTTAGAAACATCGATGAGAGAGAAACATCGATGAGCTGCCTCCTGCACACCCCCTTCTGGGGATGTGCCCGCAGCCAAGGTATGTGCCCTTGACCAGAATCGAACCCAGGACCTTTCAGTCCACAGGCCAACGCTCGATCCACTGAGCCAAACCGGTTTCGGCTCTTTTTTTTTTTTTTTTTTTTAATGTAGCCTATTAAGATAATTTTATGTAGATTACAAAATGATAATTTCTGTATCACATACCCCATAAAGCAGCATTTGTGTTTATTGAGAGGAGATGCCATGATTAATGAAACACTGAGTTTGAAACAGTCTGCAGTGTTAGATTGTATATATGGTGCTAAAAATCTTAAACCTCATCTGTATAGTATACACTGAGATTTGCTTTCTATCCAAACATTTTCCATCTTACAAATATGACTTGTAGGAAAACTTATATCCTGGGAGATTCCTTATCTTTTATATATATATAAAAGGCTAACATGCTTTCTGTCAGATTGGTTGCTATGATGCGAACTGACCACCAGGGAGCAGGTGCTCAACACAGGAGCTGCTGAGCTGCAGTGACTTGGCAGCAGCGGTTCTCAGGTAACACTCCGAAACCAGGGAGGAGGGAGCCTGATTCCACCTTTGGCTGTGGGTTATGTTACTGGGGCACTGTTGGCCCCAAATCTGGTTTACTGCACACTTGGTGTTTGCATTCCACACCCTGTACAACACCAACTTTGCAGAGTGCACTCTGGGACCCCTCGGGGGATGTCAGCCGATTTCGGCCCATCCTCACAGGCCAGGCCAAAGGACCTCACCTGCCAGAGGGACCCACTCACTCCACAGATGCCCCTTAGAGTCACAGCAGTGCCGGCTGGGGGCAGACCACAGGAGGTTGGCTCCAGGGCAAGTCAGGCCTGTCACCCAGTCCTGTCCTGCCAGCCACCTTCTAATTTCCTTTCAATGTGCACAAATCCTTGCACCGGTCACTAGTACCTAATAAGAAAGAACTATGAGTTGAGACCTTGTATATAGGAAGTTATCAGATGGTGTTTTAAAATTTGGTTACTTGGTTTTGGACAACAATTTGCCTCAATAGGATGATATAAATAGTTGACAAGGCTTGTCTATAGGAACCATAATATGATTACTAAAGCAAAACAAGAATAATGCAATCTTAGTTCAAAGAAAAAGTTACAAATGCCATTGGCCATTTTGCAGCACACTGCAATCTTCATTTATTCCCACCAATAACCACTTTTCCTAAGTGCTTTTTTTATTCCCACAACTTCACACAGCCTAGGCATGCAATCACATCTGATCACATCCCCTTCAAGCCAGACCACTTCAAAAGGGTATTTCAGTCCCAAAAGTTGGCTACAGAATCTCATTTTCTGGGTTCTGTTTTCAATGTAATTTTATGGCAGAGAATATAAAAGATGGTCTGCAGATTTTGACCACCAACGAATAGTACCCCAGCCCTTTTCCAGCAGTGTAATTTCAAAGTGAAGTGGGAACATAAGTAGCAAAATTTCTTTACACATAGACAAGTTTTTAGTTAGGAAAAAAATAGATGAAATGTTTGCTGTACATGTTTATACTATACATTCCCTGGTTCCTTGAATAAGTGTGTGTGTGTGTGTATGCCTCCTTATATCTGAATGAAAATTAAAGACTGATTTTGAAGGTTCTGACAATGTTTGTGCATGATGGTGGGGTAACTAACCTAAGCAGAATATTGGAAGAAAAGCTAAGGAAACTATATATTTTTTAAATGTATATGTGTGTGTGTGTGTGTGTTTATTGATTTCAGAGAGAAAGGGAGAAGGGGGAAGAGAAATCAGTGATGAGAATCATTGATTGGCTGCTTCCTGCACACTACCTACTGGGGATTAAGCCCCAAACCCAGGCAGGTATGTGCTCTGACTGGGAATCAATCATGACCACCTGGTTCAAAGGTTGATGCTCAACCACTGAGCCACACCAGCCAGGCAGGAAAATATATATTTGAGCTCAATGAAGTAAGCCAGTTGTTTGCATTAAGTTTTGAATGGAAGAATTAACTATATAATTTGGTATATATTGCCTGACTAGTTGATTAATATAGTAAGTAATGAAATTAAGAGTAGTATTGTCAGGTGATTTATAATTTTACTAGGCCCGGTAGACAAATTCATGCACCAGTGGGGCCACTCGGCGGTATCAGACTGAAACTGGCTCTCTGACATCCCCCGAGGGGCTCCCAGATTGTGAGAGGGCACAGGCCAAGACGAGGGATCCCACTGGTGTACAATCTGGGCTGGGGAGAGACGCGAGAGGTTGGCCAGCCAGGGAGGAACTGTGGAAGGGCTCCAGGGCGTGTCTGGCTGGTCTCAGTCCCAATTGGCTGGACCCCAGCAGCAAGCTAACCTACCAGTTTGAGCATCTGCCCCCTGGTGGTCAGTGCACATTATAGCGAGCGGTTGAGCGGACTTAGCATATCATTAGAATATTATGTTTTGGTTGAACAGCCAACCGGTCAACCGGACACTTAGCATATTAGGCTTTTACATAGGATTACATAGTAATCCTATATTACCCCAATTTTATACATAAAATATTTGAGCCTCCAGGTAGATTACTGCTAATAAGTGGTAGAACTCAGGTTTAAAACTGTGTGACTATTCACTACACACAGCTATGACTACACGTGCCTGACCATTTTTTATGAAACCAGTTAAAATTTTTGTGAGTTCAACTGCTTTTGTAACTCATACTCATTTTCCTTAACTGTTCATGAAAACCATGTGATATTATCACTTTCATTTAGATTGAACCCTTTTCTGTTTTTGCAGAAAAACCTTTTTGAAGTAAATCAGAATAGGCTAAGAAACACCAATCTGAAAGTAACTTAGGTTTATTTCTCACTTAAGCTTCACATACATTATAGGACCCATACTGATGGAACATCTACTCTGTGGAACAGAGCTAGTGACCCAAAAAAAATGAGGGGGGGTAGCTTTGGAGTTTCTCACAATTAAGTTCTTGACTAAAAAATCATAACATGCCCTAGCCAGTTTGGCTCAGTGGATAGAGCGTCAGCCTGCAAACTGAAAGGTCCCAGGTTCAATTCTGGTCAAGGGCACATGCCCGGGTTGTGGGCTCGATCCCCAGTCGGGGACTTGCAGGAGGCAGCCGATCCATGATTCTCTCTCATCATGGATGTTTCTATCTCTTTCTCCCTCTTCCTTCCTCTCTGAAATCAATAAAAATATATTTTTAAAAAATCATAACACTTCTATTCAACTCACTGTGCAGAACTAGTCACATAGCCATTCAACACAGAAAATGCAATCCTATCATGTGCTGATAAGCCAGAAATATACATATCTAACACATCTGAATTTTAAAAGTGGATTTAAAGAGTATATCCACAGCATCATCCCATGTAACTGAAATATCAAGTATAAAGGGACAAAGTTTTCAAGCAACCACAACAGACAGGAAATTTAGGAACTAACGTGTGCTTATTAGGGAATCATAGGTGCTTATTTAAGCATATTTAATATTTTCGATATAACTTTATCTAGTTTTGGTAATTTGATTTCCTGCCAGACTAGAGGTGGTAAATAAGATGCAGAGCACAGGGGAGAGAAGCATATGGATAAGATATACTTGTCAACTGGATATTGAGAGACTTGGATTATATAATTAAACTGAATCCAAAATGCACAGCCATTTAGGACACTCAATGCTATGACTTAACAGCCTTAGGCTTGGATACCTCAGTAGACCTTCAGGCCATCAATGTTGCACACAGCACAAAACAGTTACAGATATTGCTAAGGATTATCCTTAGTCATCAAGACTATAAACCATTATATTTGGCTTTATTTTTTTTTAACCCAACCAACAAAAAGCTGCTTTATTTTAATTCTGAAGAGTAATATCAATGCAGCATTGACTACTGTGGTGAGCTGCCACATCTGCACCCAGGCCTATCCTTCCCAGTGGCAGGTGTAGAGTCAGGCTCAATCTTGTGCTGCCTCCCTACCCCCACCCCCTGCAGTAAGTCCGTATTATACAACTTCTGGCCCCTAATGGCATAAAAATGAATGTTTTCTCTACTGTCCGTCCACAATTAGGAACCTGCTAGCAAGTCCTCCGCTTCAAGAAGAGAAATAAAAAGACCAGTTTTGAAAGGAAGAGAATTGAGTCCATTTTATAACAGTTTGGGCCAGAAATCTGTTAACATCTACTCTCAAAGTGGACACAGTGTCACAGACTATACGTGATTTTGGAAATGTTCTGTTTATCTTGAGTTGGAAGACACATGGGCCATATTATATTCAAAAGACTTATAGTCCAAAATGACATTGAGTAGGCTAACTTCCTGTCATCCAGGCAACTAAAGGGTAAAAGCCTTACAGTTGAAATAAAGGTGTTTGCCTTTTTCTACCTATAAAACACAAGTGGGCAGTGCAATGAGACAGTTGCTCACTAAAATTGTTCTGTACACTCTGCTCCAAACAGCCACAAACGAGGTACTTTTTATATGTCTGCCCACCCATGCCTGGAACAAGAATTTTCCAAGACTTGGCTGATTGTGGCTTCATCCCCTGACGCGGGCAGCAGTTCGTCCCATAACCAAGTCCCCTGTTATCTAGTCACTGCTGGGCCTGAGACCAGCAAATGGTCCTCAGCATCTAGGCCGCCGAGACAATCAGGTCTCTGGTGACTTGAAAAGCTGCAATGAGGGAACTCAGCTGAATCTTCTCGTTGGTGCCCACAGAAAGTCTGTACTCAATGTCTGCCATTTGGTCAATAAGTGTATTCGAACTGAAGATGGAAAGTCAACTCTATGCACAAACAAGTGTATCTCCGTCAGGATGTCATGTAATGTCAACCACTTCAGAGTCTTCAGCTCCATGACATTTCTGTAGGCCGTGGTGAAGTCTTGATTCAACATCCAGTCCACGTTGTTGGCGATGTCTGACGTGAGTGGGTGCCCTGTGCAGGTGTAGACAGTCTCCTCGGTCACCTTCCCAAAGGCCGTGTTGGTGCTCTGCAAAATGTTCAGAGCCAGTTGCATATCTCCACTGGAAAGAGTTATATGTGCTTTCATTCCACCTTCACTTACATCAACTTTCTCTTCTTCTATGACATGTTCCAGGCGTGGGACCATGAGTTCAGGGGTCAGGGGACCAAATCAGAACCTTGTACACCGGGACTGCAAAGCGGGGATGATCTTCGACAGATAGTTACAGATGAGGCAAAATCTGGTATTTTCAGTAAATTTCTCAATCACTCTCCTCAAGGCATCCTGGGCGTCCTGAGTCATGGCATCCGCCTCATCAGGATCACCAGCTTAAAGCCTTTCTTCAATATTGTCCTTGTGCTAGCAAAGCTCAGGATTGGTCCCCGAACGATGTCCATTCCTCTGTCGACTGAAGCATTCAGCTCCAAGACCATGGAGCCAAATTCTTTATCTTTGTATGGCTGTTTAGCACAGGCCAGGATGGTGGATGTCTTTCCTGTCCCCGGAGGACCATATCAAAACAGGTGTGGCAATCGGTCTTCACTGTTAAATTTCTGAATGGTACTCAAAATGTCCTGATGAGAAATGAGATCACTCAGTGTCTGTGGCCAGTATTTTTCAACCCAGGGCAGGTTCCTGATCTTGGACGTCGAGGGCTGCTGCTGCTGTTGCTGGTGCGCTGAGGTTTCCATGAAGGCGTCCAATCCGCTGGAATCGTCACATCCCTGGGGGTCAGCACTTGGCTTTGTTTATTTTAAGGCAAGGCCTATTATAGTCTCATATGTGCACAGATGTTTTTACATATATTGTTAGTAAAATGGTGCCATGAATAATTAAGGTTGACAAACACTAGACTTAGGCTAAACTTAGACATTATTTACTGCTGAATTATTTAGAGTCTTTATACTGCTAATGTGAATTTTTAATCTTTCCAAGAAGGTAATATAATATTTAACCATTGTATAAATCAGCATCCTGGAAGGAAACATGACACACTCACAGTGGGAACTGAGAAACATTTAATAGAGGGAAACCAACAAGGGAGAATACAGTACTATTACCACCTCTAGACCTAAAGTGCAAGGGCGGCCTGGCCGGTGTGACTCAGTGGTTGAGTGTGGACCCATTCCCAATTTGGGCACATGCCTAGATTGTGGGCTTGATTCCCAGTAGGGGGTGTGCAGGAGGCAGCCATCAATGATTCTCATCATTTATGTTTCTATCTCTCCCTCTCCCTTCCTCTCTGATGAAAAAAAAAATATATATATATATATATATATATATATATATATATATATATATATTTTTTTTTTTTTTTTTTTTTTTTTTTTTTTTTTTTTTTAATGCAAGAGAAGGGGAGCAGTTAACAGAACTGGAGGAACAGCGACAGGGAGAGGACAATCTCACCAAAGCTGTGACCTTAGTAATAAGACAGCCAATGAACTTATTTCTTTTACTTCTTTCCATATTTTTCTTATGCTTTTATGTTATGCTCTAAATAAGTTTGATTCCTTTCTGAGTTATCGCTTGTTTTAATTTTTGAAAGTAAACAGCAATATGAAAAATTTTAAGACATATTGAGACTAGGGTAGTCAAATGGTTATTCTACCCTACCCTGAGACATATTTGCAGCCACGAGGAAAGCCATTGCTGAAACAATAAAGACAGCAGAGCAGAAAGATCAAAAGATTCCAAGTCAGTGGGAAAACAGAGCCACTGTAAACATAATGAGAATAAGGGATTTATTGTAAGAATATTAGACCTTATGCAAATATAAGAAATGTGGAGACAGTGGAGATCTGGTAAGGGAGACAGAGGATCAGAGAAATAAGAACTAAACATTCCGCCCTAACCGGTTTGGCTCAGTGGATAGAGCGTTGGCCTGCAGACCACAAGGGTCCCAGGTTCGATTCCTGTCAAGGGCATGTACCTTGGTTGCGGGCACATCCCCAGTGGGGGGAGTGCAGGAGGCAGCTGATCAATGTTTCTCTCTCATCGATGTTTCTAACTCTCTATCCCTCTCCCTTCCTCTCTGTAAAATATCAATAAAATATGTTTTTTTAAAAAGCACTAAACATTCCATCTGCAGCACTGGTGTGAGGTGGGCAAATTGGACCTGGCAGAGAAACCAGGAAAACAAGCTAAACTGCTTCCCAAAGTGGGTCTGCAAAGAGAGAGGGCTCTTTAAAGTGTCACCTCTGGGGAAACGGTTGCCTTTGTGTAGCTATCATTTCTGGGTCTGGAGCTGAGTGTCCATTTAGGTCAGGAGCTGCTATTATTTGGCAGGACCAGCAGGTGGCAAGAGAGGCAAGACAGAATGGAGACCAGGAACCACGAGCCCAGGGCATCTCTGCCTCTACTGTCACCCAGTCTGGCAGCAATGACCTTCTGAGGAAAATGGCTTCAATTTCACATACTTTCCAAATCTCATACAAATTCTTCTTTTATCCAATTCTAATCTGGAACCACATAGGAAAGGGGATTCTGGGAAATGTTCTCAACCTTAGCCAAGAAATGGGATAAACAAACAAGGTGTAATCCTTCTGGAAAGTCTAAATTTGGTGGTTAAAATCAGTAATAAAGACAAAATTGGAAATGATACCAGTTAACTATATCCCTTACAACCATGCCTTTCCCTCTTATTATAAATGAAAACCAATTTCCTTAAACTTGTAGGTCAACTTATAAACTGGCCCTCGCTGATTTGGCTCAGTGGATAGAGCTTTGGCCTGCGGACTGAAGGATCCCAGGTTTGATTTCGGACAAGGGCCGGTCAAGGGCAAAAGCCTGGGTTGTGGGCTCCATCCCCAGTTGGGGGCGTGCAGGAGGCAAAACCAATCAACGATTCTCTCCATCATTGATGTTTATATATCTCTCTCCCTCCCTCTCCCTTCCTCTCTGAAATCATTTTTTTTTTTAATGAATACATGAGCTCACACACACACACACACACACACTCAACTTAGTGGCTTAAAAACAACAATCATGGTTTTTGTGGATCAGGAATTCAGGAAGGGCTTGGTTAGGTGGTTCTTGCTCAGGTCTCTAATGCAATTACATTCAGAGAATGGCTAGAAGAGTGAAGGGCTAGATGGGCTGGGGGTGGGTCAGACATTTCCCTTTCCATGTAGTCTCAGGGTTTCTTCATGTCTTTTGATGTGGGTTAGTTAGGCTTCTGGACATCCTGGCAGTCTCAGAGTGTTTGGATTGCTTATGTGGTGGCATCCCCCAGCATGAGCATCCCAAGGGATCAAGATGAACATCCGGGGCATATTTATGACTTATCCTTGGATAATCACACAGTGTCCCTCTGCCATACACTCTGCCAAGGCAGTCACAGGGGCCTCTTCCCAGGTTGGAGGACAGAAGTCATGGCCTAGGAGCCACCTCTCAATGGGAGGAGAGAGAAAGTCATAATGTAAGAAGAGCAGGTGGAACGAGAGACGCTGTTGTGGACATCTTTGGAAAATAGAGCCCTAGCCAGTTTGGCTCAGTGGATAGAGTATCAGCCTGCGAACTGAAGGGTCCCGGGTTTGGTTCCAGTCAAGGGCACATGCCCAGGTTGTGGGCTCCATCCCCGTTTGGGGGCATGCAGGAGGCAGCCGATCAATGATTCTCTCTCATCGTTGATGTTTCTCTCTCTCTCCCTCTCCCTTCCTCTCTGAAATCAATAAAAATAATTTAAAAAAATTTTTTAAAAAGAAAATATAACCTGCCACACTGAGCCTGCCCTTTAATGTGCATTTTGCTTTTTGTGTTTCTGGATTGGCCTTAATACTGTGTATACCGGACTTCATTTTCATTCTTATAAGTATTGATGGGCAAATAATAAGGCAAATGAAAGACACAATGTGCTTTTTGGTTTGTTTATTTTTTACAATTATTCAAAATATATTTAACCTTTAAACCTTACAGAATACAGTTTAGTTTTTCTTCAGTTATTCAACAGGGTTTCAAAACCATCTTTTTATCCTTAGGAAGCTGGATTATTCTTGTACATATCATAGAACAACCTCATCTATAATATGTTGAATATCTAGATACATGGATGTTTACCTTTTGGTTTTGGGGTCATTTTAAGAATACCATATATTGTGAATATATATACACACATGCACATACACACACACATACAAATACATGTTATTTATATTTGCAAATTCAAATATCACTGGGTTATAACATGGTGAGTTCTGCACAGACTTCTGGAAATATCTTTTTTCAAGAAAAAAAGGATTTTAAGAATAATAATATTACCAAAACTGTACTAACATAGCATGATATTATGAAAGTTGTAGGAAATATTAAAAATCTGCAAATAACAGGATTACTTCTATTATATTCTAAAATATTCTTTTTCCTAGGACACAATGTGTTTTGTCTTGGGTGCCACATCCCACCAGTGATATCTATGCCCATCATTAAGCGTCTATAAACTCCCACTAATGCCCTGTGGAGGATAAAAAGATGATACTTTTCCTCCCACCATCTAAGTTCTTCTACCTGGGCTAATAATCAAATCAACAGAGACAGGTTAACAGGAGAAAATCAAGTTTTAATACATGTACATGGGAAATTCACATAAGTGAATTGGAGTTTCCCCCAAAATTAAAAATGGAACTGCCATTTGACCCAGTGATCCCATTTCTAGGAATATGTCCTAAGAATCATGAAACACCAATCAGAAAGAAAATATGCGCCCTATGTTCATGGCAGTGCTATTTACAATAGTTAAGATCTGGAAATAGCCCAAGTGCCCATCAGTTGATGAATGGATAAAAAGCTGTGGTACATTTATACTATGCAGCAATAAAAAAGAAGGATCTCTTAGCCTTTGAGACAGCATGGAGGGACCTGGAGAGTATTACGCTAAGCAAAATAAACCAGTCAGAGAAAGGCAAGTATCACATGATCTCACGCATATGTAGAATCTAATGAAAAAAATAAACTGATGAGCAAAACAGATCCAGAAACACAGAAGCATGGAACACACTGTAGAATCTCAGAGGGAAGGAGGGGGTGTAGGATGGGTGGAAGAAATTAACCAAGGAACTTATATGCATATGCATAATCCATGAACACAGACAATAGTGTGGTGAAGGCCAGGGGTGAGAATGGGGGGGGGGGGGGCGGGGAGGGGACATCTGTAATACTTTTTACAGTAAAGATAAATTTTAAAAAATAAAGAAAACAACTGGAAGTGCCCTGGCTGGTGTGGCTCATTTGATTAGAGCATCATCTCATACACTGAAAGGTCACTGGTCCAGTTCCCAATCAGGGTACATTCCCAGGTTGTGGGTTTGATGCTGGTCTGGGCATGTCCAGGAAGCAACCATCGTGGCTTCACTCTCACATTGATATTTCTCCCTCTCCCTCTCCCTCTCCCTCTCCCTTCCTCTCTCTCTCTCAAATCAATTTTTTAAACAAGCATGTCCTTGGGTGAGGATTAAAAAAGAAAGCAGGTAGAAGTAAAGAGTTCTATTTTTATAGAGATCCCTACAAACCATAGTGATCATTTTGTAGCCAGTGTATCTGATATTCCTATTTAATGGCACTACACAATAGGTAAACCACAATATATGCATAAAATTTCACAGTCAACAAACAAGTATAAAGTTATCACTGAATATACTAGATTTTTATTAGAAATTTTAGTGGCTTATGAATAGTTATATATTTTCAGAAATACTTCATAGTGAATTCATAAAGAAAATCGCTCTTGGGATTTTCTCTAGTTACCTTTTTATATTTTTATATTAAATTATAAAACTCTTCAGGCATATAAAAAAGTATGAAAATAAATATGCATCTGCTAATGAACCACAAGATTGAGCAAAAGTAAACATCTGACCACATCAGCTCCCTTCTTCCCCCCATTCTCTTTCCTCTCTCTCTTTTCTCTAAATTATATATAATTAAAAAATCATCCCCATATTTCTACCTTTCCTTTCTTAGCTCTGCCATATAAGACTTCAGATTGTAATCATTGTAGTTTGCATGAATGGTGCCCCAGAAAGTCATGCAAAGCAGAACACAATTAAGCATGGCAGCCCCAGTATTAATGTACTGAAATTAGTAATTTTCATTATTATTCTCATTTTTATACTTTCACTACAAATGAGGATTATATATAAACTAGAGGCCCAGTGCACGGTGGGGGGTGTTCCTCAGCCCAGCCTGCACCCTCTCCAATCTGGGACCCCTTGGGGGATGTCCAACTGCTGGTGTAGGCCCGATCCCTGCCTAGACAGGCAGTCAGACATCCCTCTCACAATCCAGGACTGCTGGCTCCTAACCACTCGCCTGCCTGGCTGCCTGATTGCCCCTAATCACTCTGCCTGCCAGCCTGATAGCCCCCTAACCGCTCCCCTGCTGGGCTGATTAACACCTAACCACTCCCCTGCTGGCATGATTGACACCTAACTGCTCCCCTGCCAGCTCCATCAACCTCTACTGCCCCCCCTTGCAGGCCTGGTCCCCCCCAAACTGCCCTCCCCTGCAGTCCTGGTCCCCCCAAACTTCCCTCCTCTGCAGGCCTGGTCGCCCCCAACTGCCCTCCCCTGCTGGCCATCTTGTGACACTGTGGGGGCAGCCATCTTGTGGTGGCCATCTTGTGATGACATGGGGCGGCCATCTTGTGACAATGTGGGGGTGGCCATCTTGTAATGACGTGGGGCGGCCATCTTGTGATGACATGGGGGCAGCTATCTTGTGACAACTTGAGGGTCAATTGCATATTACCTCTTTATTATATAGGATGTTCTCTATATGCTGACCTTGAAATTTTTACATAGATAATTATTTTGCAATTTGTTTTTTTACTTCCCTTATCCATCTTAATACATGTGTGTCTAAATAATTATTACTGCTCTAGAGTATTCCATTTTATGAGTCCCCCTGGGTCCCATTGCTTCTGAGTTGCCTATCAAGGATTTTTCTGCCATGTATGATCCTCTCTTCCTCAACTACCTGTAAATCACTTCTGAAATCTAATACCCCATACACCCCCCCCCTCCCTTTCTCCTTTGTCTAAATACGTTATATATATATCCAATGTGCCTCACCATCTTTGGAATTTCATGTTTATGTGAATTCTCCATGTGCTTATATTAAAAACTTTCTTTTCTCTCTGTTAATTTGATTATTAGCCCAGTTAGAAGAACTTAGAGAAGGTGGGAGAAAAAAGTTTTGTAACCACTTATAAATCTTATTTTCTTTAACCTGGCCTTTTATTTTGATTTTGTTTTTCTTGGACTCAAACGGACCTCCCCTGGCACCCTGATTCACTCATCTGCCTCTTCCTTGCCTAATCATTAAGCCCTCAGGACAATGAGGTTCTGGTCAGCATCCAGTTGTCTTAGAAACAAGGTCCTGTGTCTATTGACTATTGAGACAGAGTTTTCAAGCAAACTAAACATAATTTTGGCCCCAGTGGTGTTTTAGTTCTGGACCCAGGAAAGCAAAATGATACCACAAAGCAAATCCTTGCAAAATTGGGCAAAACTACTCGATGGCTGACATCAGGACCAAATGCAATGATCAATTACCCTCTACCCTAGCACCAATCAATTAGTAGAGACCACAACCCTAACTCTATTAGTCACCATGATTAATGATTTTTTCTTTATGTAATCCATCTTCTAAAAGCCATTGAGGAGCCAGGTCTTTGAGCATGAGCTACCTGTGACTCCGGGCATGGCGCCATGTGCTTAATAAATCCTTACTTTTTTGGCTGCAAGTTCCTATTTGTGTCTTACTGGGCTTTGAAATGTTCAGGCAAACAGTACCCTTCAGTCTGGTAATAGTATTATTTATTTTTGTCCCCACACTGTTCTAGGATGTTCATTGCAACACTGATGGCAATAGAGAGAAAAAGGGGGGAAATGAACTACTCTCATACAGGAATGAATAAATTGTGGTTCTTTCTGAGTAATTTGTTTCTTAATAAACAGCTTAAAATCAATATCCAAATAAGCAGCTTCCGGGTGGAAAATTTTGGTTCCCTTCATCAGGCATCCCTGTTGGCATGACTGTGTTTCTTTCTTTTTTTTTTTTTTAATATATTTTATTGATTTTTTACAGAGAGGAAGGGAGAGGGATAGAAACATTGATGAGAGAGAAACATCAACCAGCCGCCTCCTGCACACCCCCTACTGGGGATGTGTCCACAACCAAGGTACATGCCCTTGACCAGAATCGAACCTGGGACCCTTCAGTCCGCAGGCCAATGCTCTATCCACTGAGCCAAACCAGTCAGGGCATGACTGTGTTTCTTTAGGGAATACATATACCCAGAAACAGAACTGCTGACAATGATCATATGTAGATATTAAATATAGCCAAAAATGCATCTTTAGGGTAGGTTAGGGTACAGTAATAAATAGACCCCATAATGTCCTGCTTCAGTTCAGTAGCAGTTTACTTCTCATTCACCTAAAAGCTTACAACAGCATGTGCTCTGACCTTCCTAGTTACTTATAACTTGCAGAGTGGATTGGGTGAAGGGGACCCTGCTACACCCAGCTATTCAGGTAACCATACTGTCAGGGATTCTGCCATTTTTAATATGTGCTTTCCAAGTTTCCCTGTGCATTGCCATCCCAGTCAGCCATAAAATGAGAAGTACATGGAGAAGCACATCACTTAAACAAAAAAAAAATATTGAATTTATTCCGGTGACATTTGTTAATAAAAGTTATAGGTTTCAGGTGTACAATTCTATAATACATCCTCTATATACTGCTGTGTGTGTTCACTACACAGTTAAGTCTCCGTCCACCACCATTTATCTCCCCACACCCTCTTCTACCTCCCCCCACCCCCCTTTCCCTCTGGTAATCACCATACTTTGCGAAGCACATCACTTTTCATTCCACTGGTAACACTCTGTTACATGACCACATCTAAATGCAAGAGAAGCTGGGAAAGATAGTCTAACTATATGTCCAGGAAGAAGAGGAGAATGGATTTGATAAAAACTTAGTAATCTGTGCTTTTGTTATTTTCCCAAGCAATGGAAATAATTATATTTCTTCTAGGAGTGTACAAGAATTTCTATTCCTACTCTGCCAGTGTGGCTCAGTGGTTGAGCATCAACCTATGAACCAGGAGGTCACAGTTTGATTCCTGGTCAGGGCACATGCTCAGGTTGCAGGCTTGATCCCCAGCCTGAGACCTGCAGGAGGCAGCCGATCAATGACTCTCTCTTTATTGATGTTTCTATCTCTCCCTCTTCCTTCCTCTCTGAAATCAATAAAAAAATATATTTTTTAAATAAAATATTTTCTCTTCTTACATTCAATCAATTATGCAAGTCATTCTATATTTCAGTTTACTATATTTAAACCACTGTTTCTCATAAAGCTTTTATTCTTTGCTGGTATTCTTAATTGCTTTTCTTTTGTCTTGCTGATAAAACAAAACAGGAAGCCCCTGAATCAGCCCAAGGAGCAGGCCTAGGAGATGAAGGAGGAAAATAAGGCATTTGAGCAGGAGCAAAAAGAGAAGAAACTCCTGGGTGCTAAAAGTGAAGGCCTTGGGGAAGGGCCCACTGGCCACAGGTGGAATGAAGAAATCTGGCAAAAAGTGAGCTGTTCCTTGCGCCTAGGGCAATGATGATCCATAAGCCCATTCCTGTTCTAACACACGGATTCCCTGCCATCACATCTCTTGTCACCTAAAGCTGGAATGAAGTGTTTTCTTGTAGCCTGTTGTACATTTAAGTATAAACTTTTGTAATAATAACAATAATAATAATAATCATGCAGTGGCTCATCTTCTCTTTAGTTCTTCCCATTCATAATGTCTACCTTGGCTGTGAGGACAGAGTAAACCCAGCACAGAATTCTCCAAAGTGTGTTCTGTTCTTCAGTCTTTGTCCTTTCCCGAATTCTCTACCGGCGGAATCAAACCAACGCCCTGGGGGGAAAAAGACAAATGTCAGTTGGATTTTCATTACTATACAAGTGAATGAACCTGGATTTTCTTTATGAAGCTTTTATTTCATTTATTTATTTATTTATTTTATGAAAGCTTTTAGAATTTTATCTTTACCCTTGATAAGGTTAAATATAATGAGAAAAAAATAAGTATATTTTATTTTATTTTTTATACAGCTACCTGATTCTTCATAGGTATTTTGCTTTCAGCCTAGCCTGGCCGGTGTGGCTCAGTGATTGAGCATTGACCTATGAACCTGGAAGTCATGGTTCGAGTCCCAGTCAGGGCACTTGCCAAGGTTGCAGGCTCGATCCCCAGTGTGGGGTGTGCTGAGGGCAGCTGATGGGTGTTTCTAAGAATATTTTTCCATTGATTTTTAGGAAGAGTGGAAGAGAGAGGGAAAGACAGAAACATCGATGTGAGAGAAGCACATCAGTTGGTTGCCTCCTGCATGAGCCCCGACCAGGGCCCGGGCTGGGAGAAGCCTGCAACCAAGGTACATACCCTTCACCAAATCAAACCTGGGACCCTTTGGTCTGCAGGCTGACGCTTCTATCTATTGAGCCAAACTGGCTATGGCTCTCTCTCATCATTGATATTTCTCTCTCTTTCCCCCTCTCCCTTCCTCTATGAAATCAATAAAAATATATTTTAAAAAAGCACAAAACTTTATTTTCAGTCTCATCCCCCTGAATTTCTTTTATAATCTTCTGTCCTCTAGTTCTTTAATTCTTTGTTTGTGAAGTACATATAAGTCAATTGTTGGAGTTTCTGGATTGATCTTCTATATACCATCTTTCCGTCTCCATCTTTTTCCTCTTCATTCTGGGAGACTTCCTTGTAGTCCTTTCCTTTTTTTGCTTCCAAAGCTATTTTGTGTTTTCTGATTGTTTTTAATAATTTCTAGCATTGTATCAAGCATAGTTTTATGGATAAAATATCACTCTGAAATTTTCAGAGGGTACTAATTCAGTTTTACCAGTATTATAAGTTTTCTTCTCATCCCAAATTGGCTGTTTCCACCAATTTTTTTTGATTGTTTGTTTTGTTCATCGTGGTCTTTTACATTCAGATTTTTAATTTTCTTCATAGTTCTGGGGATATGTACTTTTTCAGTTATATTTACAAAATAAAAGGCCAGGTTAACTAGTATAAATGCTGATATAGGTTTCTACTGCTGTGTATTGTTCCTCCAATAGGCCTCACCCTGGACTAGTAGCAATATATAAGTAAATGAGTAAGAATACTGGTTGGCCAACTTTATGCAGGCTTTCCAGCTGGAGATAAAGAGGACAGTTTGGAGAACTACCAAAAAGTCAGAATGGGGGTGGGGAGACTGCTCTGGGAAATAACTCTCATAGCAGAAGCCTTAGGCCTCCTTAGGAAGTTTTTAAAAATTTCTTTGGAAAACCGCCCCCTGAATTTACTTAGCCTACTGGTAAATGCAGGGCTTCTAGTTGCTCTGCTCTTTCAGAAAGAGGGATACCAGGAGGACAAACAGAATAGTTGTTCCAGAAGAACTTACTAACTACCGTGTTGGAACATGACAATTTCACAACTGAAGCCTCTGTAGATTCTTCCGCTGGCAAGTTCAGATCCTATCGGTAGCTTCCCCATGCTTGTATTTTATTTTTATTTTTTAAATATATTTTATTGATTTTTTACAGAGAAGAGAGAGGGATAGAGAGTTAGAAACATCGATCAGCTGCCTGATGCACACCTCCCACTGGGGATGTGCCCGCAACCAAGGTACATGCCCTTGACTGGAATCGAACCTGGGACCCTTCAGTCTGCAGGCCGATGCTCCATCCACTGAGCCAAACCAGTCAGGGCTCCCATGCTTGTATTTTAAACTGAAGCTTCTCCTTTGTGTTATTTGTCAACAAACTACTATCCGTTTTCCTTCTTCCAGAAATCCATTGATAACTCTGATTAATCAACTGCTTTCCCATTTTATTTACTGCTATGGTTTTATTCCCATTTGTATTGCTTTGCTATCATTTCAATGATATTTAGGGAGAGAGGAACAGTAAATAAGTGCACTCAATCTATTAATTTTATTTATTTGTCTTAAACATATTTACTGAGAGCATAGCAGGTGTTAATATTAACATGAGATTAATTTCTTGGTCTGTAAAGTTTCCCATTCTTGGGAGGCGATTTTTTCCTTATTTCATATGTAAGACACAAAGGACTCTAACATCCATAACTACAGCTCTTGAGAAATGACTAAATGTCTCTGGCCTGTGCGGCTCAGTTGGTTGGGGGTCATCCCGCACACAGAAAGGTTGCCGGTTCAATTCCTGATTAGGGCACATGCACAGGTTGTGGACTCAATCCCCAGTGGGGGCTTGGCGGGGGCGGGGTGGTGCAGGAGCCAGTTGATGTTTCTCTCTCACATCAATGTTTCTCTCTCTCCTCATCCCTTCCTCTCTCTCTAAAACCACACTGCCTAGCCCTAACCAGTTTGGCTCAGTGGATAGAGTGTCGGCCTGCGAACTCAAGGGTCCTAGGTTCGATTCTGGTCAAGGGCATGTACCTTGGTTGCGGGCACATCCCCAATAGGGGGTGTGCAGGAGGCAGCTGATTGATGTTTCTCTGTCATTGATGTTTCTAACTCTCTCTCCCTCTCCCTTCCTCTCTGTAAAAAAATCAATAAAATATATATATTTTAAAAATAATAAATAAATAAATAAAAGCACACTGCCTAAACCAGCAGTTGAACTCACTTTTCCTGCTACTTTTATCTTAGGTGTTTTCACCTTTCTCTTACTCCTTTCAGTCTGACTTCCGAAAATTTTTAAGAGTATAGAATAAACAGCAAGGAATAATTAAGGAATTATTAGGCCAAATCTGAAAAAGAAAACAAGAACCTAGAGAGTTACTCTAATAAGGAAACTGCTTTTGGCCAACATTTTCCCAAGGTTGAGGGTAGGAGTAGAATTTGACATCTTTATGGAGTGCAAGGAAGATAAGTCCATCCAGGTCTTGAACAAAGGTGTGGGGGGGGGGGGGCGGGGGGGCTCTAAAGGATTATCCCTGCAATAAACAGGGGCTGTACTTTTTTAAAAATATATTTTTTATTGATTTCAGAGAGGAAGGGAGAGGGAGAGAGGATAGAAACATCAATGATGATAATCATTGATCGGCTGCCTCCTGCACGCCCCCTACTGGGGATCGAGCCCGCAACCCCGGCATGTGCCCTTGACTGGAATCGAACCCAGGACCTTTCAGTCTGCAGGCTGATGCTCTATCCCACGAGCCAAACCGGCTAGGGCAGGGGCTGTACTTTCAAACTGAGAAAGAGCCCATGTAGAATTAGTAGAAACTTTTGGGACATCCAAAAAATTCAAGACATGAACTTGGTTTTCTATGGTCCAGGACTTATACATGCCCTGACACAAATGCTAATTTTTCTGGAGGAAAGTAACTTCAAAGTATTTTATTTGCAAACACAATGCACGGCAACCACAGACAATCTGCTTCCATGAGCAAGAAGCAGATCCTCAGGGAATTCAGATATTGGAATTACCAAATGCAGACTCTAAAAATACTATGCTGACCATTTAAATAAATAAAAGACAAGACTGAAGAATAGGAAACTATAAAAAGTAATACCTGGGAGTGGGTACGTGTGAAAAACAGAAGAGTCTTTTAATCTTGATAACCTAGCA
This sequence comes from Cnephaeus nilssonii, assembly GCF_951640355.1. Classification (NCBI taxonomy): domain Eukaryota; kingdom Metazoa; phylum Chordata; class Mammalia; order Chiroptera; family Vespertilionidae; genus Cnephaeus; species Cnephaeus nilssonii. Next base: position 70,652,781 of record NC_137080.1, on the reverse strand, counting down.
GGAGAGGTTCTGGGCCCTTCATGGGCTTGGGAAATAATAGATAATAACAAGAGCTGACAGAATCTGAACATTTACCATATACCAAGTATTTTCTTTTCTTTTTTTCTTGTTTAGTCTGGTATGGCTGCCATCACAAAATACCACTGACTGGATGACTTAAACAACAGATTTTTATTTTTTTTTCTCACAGTTCTGGAACCTGGACAGCCAAGATCAAGATGCCAGATGGGCTGGTTTCTCCTGAACTCTCTATCCTTGGCTTGCAGGTGTCTACCTTCTTTCTGTGTTGGCCTTTTTTTTTTTTTTTTAATATATTTTATTGATTTTTTACAGAGAGAAAGGGAGAGGGATAGAGAATTAGAAACATCTATGACAGAGAAACATTGATCAGCTGCCTCCTGCACACCTCCTACTGGGGATGTGTCCGCAACCAAGGTACATGCCCTTGACTGGAATCGAACCTGGGACCTTTCAGTCCGCAGGCCGACACTCTATCCACTGAGCCAAACCAGTAAGGGCTAGAAGTTCATTCTTTTAAGGTGCCATTTGGTTTGGCATCAGCTTTTGCTAAATATTAGCTACCATGCAAGCATTTGTCATTTGCCTAAAATGTTAATCTCTGCATGACTAAATATGTACTTCATTTAAGTGTAATATAAAAGGGATACCCAGTTCCTCCTACTGCTGCTGGAGCTGGTGAGCTCCAGTTTTTATGTAGTGTATAGAAATTTGATCTTGCCACCTTTATTGGGGGTGGAGGTTCGGGGACAAGAGTCTACTGATCCCATAAGAAATATCAATGGCTAAGTTTTGGTTTATGCATATCTAGCTTAATCTGATTAATGGGTTTCACATGAGCTCACGGTGTTCTATTATCCTGCCCCAGCTTTCCTCATGTTCATTGCCTACTAAATCACTACTATTGTGTTTGGGGAGGTGGAGGCACCATGAAAATGGTGATGGCCAGACTGAAGTTCACATCTCTCAAAGCTATCAAAAGTGTGAACCCTCAAGGTGCTAACAAAGCAACACATCCCCTGAAGTCTGGTGGATGTCAAAGCTGTCTGTGTTCAACTCAGAAATAGAGGAAATGCCTCCTCCCCCTTCTACACCACACTCGGTCTTCTGAGTACCAAGGAACAGTGCTTTGTAGCTTCACATTTCATGAACTCCTTCAGTTGAAAACAACTCCTTTGGCTTCTTCCTGGAGAAGCGTTGGGACAAAATTATACTGGGCCTACCTGGCTCATGAACCAATATCCATTGTTGTTCAGTCTCCACTCTCTTTGACCCCTGGCCTTGGGGATGCTGGAGTGGGGTGATTGTGTAAAGACAGTAAAAGATGATGATGAGACACAACAAAAATCCTTTCTAAAGGTTAAAGTCCTCATGCAAATCCACTTTTGGTAGATTTGAGTAATTATGCCAAGGAATGTTTATTAAATTTCTTTTTTTTTTAAATATATTTTATTGATTTTTTACAGAGAGGAAGAGAGAGGGATAGAGAGTTAGAAACATTGATGAGAAACATGGATCAGCTGCCTCTTGCACACCCCCTACTGGGGATGTGCCCGCAACCAAGGTACATGCCCTTGACCGGAATCGAACCCGGGACCCTTGAGTCCACAGGCCGAAGCTCTATCCACTGAGCCAAACCGGTTTCGGCTTAAATTTCTATTATGAGCCAAATTTGTGCTGAGTATGAGGAAAGGTTTGAGCAGTTTTATATAGTCTTTGCTCTTTTGAAGAGTACAATATAGGCCAGAGGAGGAACATTAAACAATTAATGTACACATGCTTAATTAAATAATTACAAGTGGTAAGAGTTAGGAAAAAAAGAGAACATAACAGAGTGTAGGGAATTAGGGAAGGTGTCCTGAAAGAAGTGATGTTTGAACTGAAACCAAAGGATTAGGTGGTTTTATGATTCTGTTCATATGAAATCTCCAGAATAGGCAAGTCTGTAGAGAAAAGAAGTAGATTAGTGAAAAGTAATTACTGGTTGCTTAGGGCTGGTGGGAGGATGGGGGTTGGGTGGTGATGGCTAAAAGGTTAGAGATTTCTTTTTGGAGTGAAAATGTCAAGGTGAGAAATGTCCAAACCTGTAAGAATTTTTATGAGTATATTTGAGCCAAAATGACAACAATCGCTGAGAAGCAAAATTTCAATGGATTGAGAAAGTTTTCCAGAGAATGCCAGTTTTGCACCTTATTTTATGCATTAGCATAAAAGAAGGAGACATAAAGGGGTTATATGAAAGTCATTAGTGATGGGTTAGGAAGGCAGAAAAAAGCAAAGTGGGGAATTCTTTGGGATTGGACAAAAAGTAAAACAGAGAAACACATACTTCTTTTACATTGGTGGGTATTGGGTAGTTAATCGATAACAATTAACACAATAACAATTGTAAAGAATGACCTTCGGCTGACCTGCGTGACTCAGTCGTTGAACATGGACCCATGAACCAAGAGGTCACTGGTTCAATTCCCAGTCAGGGCACATGCCAGGTTGCGGGCTTGATCCCCAGTCGGGGGCATGTAGGAAGCAGCCCCTCAATGATTCTCTCTATCATTGATGTTTCTCTCTCTCTCTTCCTTCCTCTCTGAAATCAACAAAAAGAAAAAAGAAATGTTCATTTCAGTCCATCGTATGTGGTTACTTTAGGTCTCTGAGTTGGTAAGATCCACCATGCAGGCCTTCCCTGAGCTTGTCAGGTTTAGTATGTGGCCCATTTTCCATCCACAAAAATCTATTTTTTTAAATATATTTTTATTGATTTCAGGGAGGAAGGGAGAGGGAGAGATAGAAACATCAATGATGAGAGAGAATCATTGATCAGCCGCCTCCTGCATGCCCCCTACTGGGGATGTAGCCCACAATCCAGGCATGTGCCCTTGACCAGAATCGAACCTGGGACCCTTCAGTCTGCAGACCGACTCTCTATCCACTGAGCCAAACCAGCTAGGGCACCGTTCACAAAAATCTAAAATTAATTGTGGTATTGGTGTGCAATTTTATGAATGGACTTAAAAAATTAAATTGTACAATTCAAATGGATGAATTTTATGATATGTAAATTGTTTCAACAAAGCTGTTACAAAACAACAACAACAAAAAAAAACAGATCATGTCATTCCTTGCTTAAAAATCCCCCAATGGCTTCCAATTTCATTTGCAACAGATTCTAGTTTACCAGGTTCTTGCCAATCTCTCAGCTCCCTGTCTCATACTTTATGATTCAGTCACACTAGCTTTTTCTTTTTCTAGAACATCCCAAATTCATTTCCAACATGGAGTTTGGGGATTAGCTTTTTCTTCCAATTAAGCACTCTTTCTCTATGACCTCCTTGATTATTAGTGAAGAACCACAGTCTCATCCCCTCAGTTCCCAGTCCCTCCTCTAGCCTGATGAAATCCTCTTCCTGGGTCCTCTTTTCCCACTGTTCCAGTTTGTGTTCTTACATATTTTCATTGACCGGACTACCTGGGAGAACTTTTCTCCTAGGCCTGGACCCTCCTAGCAAATGCTGTATTTTCTCTAGGCTCTCAGATCTGCAGATAAATTAAACACACGATTTTCTAACTTTTTCTTCAATAGTTTGAATTCAAATACAAATGACAAACAAGTGATTAGCTTTGAGTGATATAATTGGAAAGAGTCATGAATGCTCGGTCTAGCCCAGGACCTTAGCCCCTACTCTGAGGCAGTCTGACCTAATGGACCTGCATTCTGCTTTGCTGTAACTTGCTGAGATGCCTGTTGGTGACATGACTCAGTGCATCTTGGGAAACTGCAAGTTGTTGGGAGGATAGCCACCACCTTCTTTGTCCCCCGGGGGAGTCGGGCTGTTACCCTTCCTGTGCCTTTGGTCTAAGGACCTGCCCTTTAGCTTTCCCACTAATCCTATCTGATGAATCTGGTTCTGTATGTGCTAGGAGAGCAAATCACTGTTCTCTCAACTGGGAGATGAGTCTTTTTTTTTTTTTTTAATATACTTTATTGATTTTTTTACAGGGAGGAAGATGGATAGAGAGTTAGAAACATCGATGAGAGAGAAACATTGATCAGCTGCCTCCTGCACACTCCCTTCTGGGGATGTGCCTGCAACCAAGGTACATGCCCTTGACTGGAATCGAACCCAGGACCCTTCAGTCCCCAGGCCGACACTCTATCCACTGAGCCAAATGGGTCAGGGCAAGGGAGACGAGTCTTGAACCAGTGGAAAGTTATATTTAACTGCCTCTCAGCATTTGACCTTTACCTCCTTGATTTATTAGTAAATGAATTCTGGTTATTCCCTGAGGATCTTATTTGCTCTCCAATTCTCTCAAGTGGAGGCTACATATTTTTTACATCCCTCTTACCTTAGGCTAGGCTTTCCATTTCTGCATCGCAATTTCTTCTTCTTTTTTTATAAATATACTAGAGGCCCGGTGCATGAAATTCGTGCTCGGGGGCGGGGGGGGGGGAGGGTGTATGGGTCCCTCAGCCTAGCCTGCACCCTCTCCAATCTGGGACCCCTTGAGGGATGTCTGCCTGTTTAGGCCTGATCCTGATGGGCAGCCGGACATCCCTCTCACAATCCAGGACTGCTGGTTCCCAACCGCTCGCCTGCCTGCCTGCCTGATTGCCCCTAACCGCTTATGCCTGCCAGCCTGATCACCCCCTAACCACTCCCCTGCCAGCCTGATTGACGCCTAACTGCTCCCCTGCCGGACTGATTGCTCCTAAATGCCCTCCCCTGCTGGCCCAGTCACCCCTAACTGCCCTCCCCTGCAGGCCTGGTCCCTCCCAACTGCCCTCCCTTGCCTGATCCCCCCCAACTGCCCTCCCCTGCAGGCCTGGTCCCTCCCAACTGCCCTCCCTTGCCTGATCCCCCCCAACTGCCCTCCCCTGCAGGCCTGGTCCCTCCCAACTGCCCTCCCTTGCCTGGTCCCCCCCAACTGCCTCCCCTGAAGGCCTGGTCCCTCCCAACTGCCCTCCCCTGCTGGCCTGGTCCCCCCCAACTGCCTCCCCTGAAGGCCTGGTCCCTCCCAACTGCCCTCCCCTGCTGGCCTGGTCCCCCCCAACTGCCTCCCCTGAAGGCCTGGTCCCTCCCAACTGCCCTCCCCTGCAGGCCTGGTCCCCCCCCAACTGCCCTCCTCTGCTGGCCCTGTTACCCCTAATTGCCCTCCCTTTCAGGCCTGGTCCCTCCCAACTGTCCTCCCCTGCTGGCCATCTTGTGGTGGTCATCTTGTGTCCACATGGGGGCAGCCATCTTTGACCACATGGGGGCGGCCATCTTGTGTGTTGGAGTGATGATCAATTTGCATATTACCCTTTTATTAGATAGTATTTGTATTGATTTCAGAGAAGAAGGGAGAGAGAAAGAGAGAGAGAGAGAAACATCAGTGATGAGAAAGAATCATTGACTGGGTACCTCCTGTACAACTCCCACTGGGGATTGAGACCACAACCCTGCAACCCGGGCATGTGCCCTGACTGGGAATCGAACCATGACCTCCTGGTTCATAGGTCAATGCTCAACCACTGAGCTACATCAGTCAGGCTTCCCTCTTTGATCTTTAATGAACTGATACTGTAGGGACTAAAGTTTCAGTGACGGCATACATTTTTTCATATCAAAATTAACCTTTGTATCTGTATTGTGAGATGTCTTCCAATGCCTCACTCTCTTCCAGGCTCAATTTTCCTGGGTAAAGTTTATAAGATCCAAATTTTGTCAGTTTTCATAATTTTCAAGTCACTTACAAATATATTATCAGTTTTAGCCATTGTTGGTTGTCTTATTTTCTGCCAAATTTAATTTTCCTGAGTTAATTTGGAGTTTTCAATATAATCTAATTTTCTGATAGGTCCTTTAACTAAAACAGTGTCCTGCGTGCAGTGAGATCCATTCCCAGTGTTATGCTGGTCCTTTCTTTCAGCAAACTTTGCATGGATTGTGTTTATATCTGGAAGCAAAATGCAAAGATCATTAATGGACAAATGTGAAACTTGAATGCTTGGCTCATTCAAAAATAATAGAATCAAAACATTATGATTATGACAAGTTTTTTGTATTTTTTTAGGATTAAAAATCTTTGTTTTGTAAATATGACAGCCTATGGTTCCTACATTCTTTTTTTACCTCCATTTAAAAAAATTAAATCTTTATTGTTGAAAGTATTACATATGTCCCCTTTCCCCCCCATTGACCCCTCATAGTCTGCCCCCACCCCTACCCCCACCCCTAACCTAGGCCTTCACTACCCTATTGTCTTGTCCATGGGTTATGCATATATGCATATAAGTTCTTTGGTTGATCTTTTTTAAAAATTTTATTTTATTTATTTATTTTTTGGATCTTATTATTTTTATTAACATTTTTAAATTAAAGTATAGTTGGCATATACTATTATATTAGTTTCAGGTGTACAACATAGTGATTCAACATTTATGCACCTTACTAGAGGCCCGGTGCACAAAATTCGTGCACGGGGGGGGGGTGGTCCCTCAGCCCAGCCTGCACCCTCTCCAATCTGGGACCCCTCGAGGGATGTCCGACTGCCCATTTAGGCCCGATCCCACCAGGATCGGGCCTAAATGGGCAGTCGGACATCCCTCTCACAATCCAGGACTGTTGGCTCCCAACTGCTCGCCTGCCTGCCTTCCTGATTGCCCCTACCGCTTCTGCCTCCCAGTCTGATCACCCCCTAACCACTCCCATGCCAGCCTGATTGATGTCTAACTGCTCCCCTGCCAGCCTGTTTGCCCCCAACTTCCCTCCTCTGCCGGCCTGGTCACCCCTAGCTGCCCTCCCCTGCAGGGTTGATCGCCCCCAACTGCCCTCCTTTGCAGGCCTGGTCTCTCCCAACTGCCCTCCCCTGCTGGCCATCTTGTGGTGGCCATCTTGTGTCCACATGGGGGCAGCCATCTTTGACCACATGGGGGCAGCCATCTTGTGTGTTGGCGTGATGATCAATCTGCATATTACTCTTTTATTAGATAGGATTGAGGCTTGGTGCATGGGTGGGGGCCAGCTGGTTTGCCCTGAAGGGTGTCCTGGATCAGGGTGGGGGTTCCCTTGAGGCGTGGGGTGGCCTGGGCGAGGGGCCTGTGGTGGTTTGCAGGCCGGCCACGCCTCCTGGCAACCCAAGCGGAGGCCCTGGTATCTGGGGTTTATTCATCTTCTACAATTGAAACTTTGTAGCCTGGAGAGGAGCCAAGCCTTCTGCTCGCTCTGTGGCGGCAGCCATTTCTGTTGGAATTTATGTATCTCCTATAATTGTAGCCTGGAGTGAAGGCCTGAGCCGGCCAGGGTTGCAGAAGCTTGGCTTCCTCTATTGCCTGGGGCAACCCTAGCCTCCTGCTCTTCCAGCTCCGTGGCTGCCGCCATTTCTGTTGGAATTTATTTACCTTCTATAATTGAAACTTTGTAGCCTTAAGTGGAGGCCTGGGCCCGCCAGGGTGTGTGGAAAGCTTGGCTTCCTCCATTGCCAGGGAAACCCAAGCCTCCCTCCTGCTCTCTGTGGCTGCAGCCATCTTGATTGGGGTTAATTTGCATACTCACTCTGATTGGCTGGTGGGCGTGGCTTGTGGGTGTAGTGGAGTGATGGTTAATTTGCATGCTACTCTTTTATTAGATAGTATAATGTAATTGACCACCACAATAAGCCTCATAACCATCTATCACCATGCAAAGTTATTACATTATTGACTATTCCCTTACTGTACATGATTGTTTTAATCAACATCACAATTTCTTAGAATAATTTTAGATTTACAAGTGACCTTTTTAAAAATATATATTTTTATTGATTTCAGAGAGGAAGGGAGAGGGAGAGATAGAAACATCAATGATGAGAGGGAATCATTGATTGGCTGCCTCCTGCAAGCTCCCTGGGGATGGAGCCCGCAACCCGGGCATGTGCCCTTGACCAGAATTGAACCCGGGACCCTTCAGTCCGAAGGCCGATGCTCTATTCACTGAGCCAAACCAGCTAGGGAAGGTTGATCTCTTCCCACCCAACCTTTCCCACCTTCCCTCTGAGCATTTTTTTTAAAATGGGGCCTCCCTGTAAAAGCTGGAAGACCTGCTGGACAAATTCAAAAAGAGCTGTAAGCACTTGAGCATTTTTCTAAAATATATGTTTATTGATTTCAAAGAGGAAGGGAGAAGGAGAGAGAGATAGAAACATCAATGATGTGAGAGAATCATTGGTTGGCTGCCTCCTGCAAGCCCCACACTGGGAATTGAGCCTGAAACCTGGGCATATTGTCTTACCAGTAATCAAACCCTTGACCTCCTGGCTTCTAGGTCGACGTTCAACCACTGAGTCATGCCAGCCAGGCCAGCATTTTTTTTTTTCCATAAATTTACTAAAATTTCTCTAACATGGTAAGTTTTCCCCAGCTCGTCTAAAGGGATTTTCCATCTAATGACTTTTCATTTGAGCTTTACTCTATTGAATTCCTTTAGGATTGGATTTTGTTCATAGCAATAATCTTATATTTTCCTAATGCTTTTGAAATAGGAATTTTTAGGGGTGAAATACGCAGGTTTAGGAAATTTTTAAAATTAAGGTGGTCCATGGAAAAAGCAGAGGGCTACAGAGCTACAAAAGTTATATTTCCATAAGACAAGGGAGTTGGGAGAGGCAACAGTTACATTTCCATAAGATAAGGGAACTGAGAGTAGCAAAAGGTCTATATTTACAAAATAAAGAAGGAAGAAAGCCTGAAGGGAATAGGAGAACAATGAGGGAGGAGGGCCTCACCATCCCATATGAAGTTTGACCTTTGAGCTCAGGAGTTGCTATAGTGACCAAATCAAAGGGGACTAGTGACCAATCAGAGGGGATATCGAGGCACACACACAAAAAAACAAACTGCAGCCTTTATAAACCATGGAAAAAGGAACTCAGTGGGACTCTTTCCTCTTCCCCACGTGGGAGTCTGTGCTGTGAGCTTCTTTCCTCCGCCCCACCTGGGAGTCTTGTTCTTCAATAAATCCCCACCTTTACTATACCACCTTTCATCCGTGGTTTCATTCTTCAACTCGGATGGACAAAGAGCCCAGGGAAGCCATCCTGCCCAGGGGAACACCGCGTGTTCCAATCCAAAAATCCCGTATCACTTTTTTCAAATTTCACATTGAGGTCCAGAAAAAGAATAAAGATAAAGCTAGATTTATTTTTGCAATTCATCCCAGTCATTCCAAGTAAAAAACATTTTTAAATTACTCATTTCTATTTTCCTTTTTCAAAAAACATTATTTATTTATTTATTTATTTATTTTTTTTTTTAGGGAGTGGAAGGGAGGGGTAGGAACAGAGAGAAACATCGATGTGAGAGAGACACATTGATTGGTTGCCTCTCCCATGGGCCCAACCAGGGCTGGGGATTGAGGTACACGCCCTTGACCAGATTGAACCCATGACCCTTTAAGTCCGAGGGCTGACAGCTCTAATTGAAACAGGAATTTTTAGCGGTGAAAGACAGGTTTAGGAAATTTTAGAAATTAAGAAGGCCATGGATAAAGCACAGGGCTGCAGAGCAGCAGAAGGTACATTTCCACAGAATGGGAGAGCTGGGAACAGCAAAAGGTCTATATTTACAAAATAAAGAGAAGGAAGCCCTTCATCCAGAAGGAGAAGAAACCCCAGAGGGAATAGGAAAACAATAAGGAAGGAGGGGAGGAAATGTGAGGTTTGATCTTGGAGCCCAGGAGTTACTATAGTAACCAGTCTAAGGGAATAGGGACCAATCAGAGGGGATATCAAGGCACAAAGATCTACAGACTTTATAAGCTGTAGGAAAAAGGAACTCAGTGGGATTCTTTCCCTTTCCCCCTGTGAGAGTCTGTACTTGTTCTTCAATAAATTTCCACCTTTGCTATACCACCTTCTGTCCCTGGATTCATTCTTCGACTCCGTCGGACAAAGAGCCCAGAAACCAGTCTGCCCAGGGGAACACCGCGTGTTCCAGTCCAAAAATTCCATTTTATATTCACTGAACCAAACTGGCCAGGGCTCAAAAACAATTTTAAAAAAAGATTGTCAAAGTTTTGAAGGGTTGATGAGTTAAAGCAGGGGCTGGAACTCTAGGATTCCAGTAGAATTAGGACAACCTAAATTTCCTTTGTGGACAAGCATTTAGAATTGGGAGTGCTTGAAATATCAGAAGACGGAGAGAGTTACAGAAGAGATCTTCACTACATGCCTGTAGACTATTATTCTACTCTGTACAAATTTTAAAATGTGGCCTGTAGTTGGTGTGAGGCTTAAATCAACAAATAAAGCTTTTAGAAGAGCACAGCAGGTGCTGGTCGTCATTAAAAAAAATTTTTTTAATTGCTGACAGTATGGCTGTCATTCTTTATTTTATTTTTAAATATATTTTATTGATTTTTTTTTACAGAGAGGAAGGGAGAGAGAAACATCCATCAGCTGCCTCCTGCACACCCCCTACTGGGGATGTGCCCTTGACCTGAATCCAACCTGGGACCCTTGAGTCCACAGGTTGACGCTCTATCCACTGAGCCAAACCGGTTAGGGCTGGCTGTCATTCTTTAGAGGGCACTGTAACGGTCCCTGCAGATAGCAGGCATAATTCCTGTCCTTAAAGGGTTCATTTTGAAAAAAAGAAAGAAAAAAAAAGTTCCTTTTGGTTAGCGTGATGACTAGCAAGTTACTTGGAGTGCTTAGTAAAGGCTGAGATAGGGGTCAGTCCAAACTGCTATTGAAAACACTTAACCTAGACTGGTGGTTTTTCAACCTTTTGGTCTCAGGACCTTTACACACTCTTAAAAATTACTGAGGGGCTTCCAAGAGCTTTTGTTTATATGGGTTAGTTGTATTTATTGACATTTATCCCCTTAGAAATTAAACCTAAGGCAAATGACATTTAAAAACAATTCGCTGTTATCACATATAGGTATGAAAAACATGTTTCCAAAATTTAATAGAGTGGCATTGTTGTACATTTTTGCAAATTTCTTCAATGTGTGGTTTATTAGATGGCTGAATTCTCACATTTGCTTCCTTATTGTTTTGGTTTAAAAAGATCAAGAAAATTTGACCTTATACATGTATAAGCATGGCAAAAGAACTGAAGCTTCTCTGAGGAGTCTTGGGGACCTCTCAGGGGGGTCCTCTGGCCACACTTTGAGAACTGCTGACTTAGGCCAGAACTGTTTCTTGCAGGCGGCAGGCAGCTGGAGTCCTGAAGCACACCAGCTATTGAGGGTGGAGGTGGTTCATGATGGGACTTTTGTGCCGAGCCAGCAGGGATTCTTGGGCAAGAGGCTTTACTCCAACGTCCTCGACCATTCATTTTTTTCCTTCTTCTCTACCATTCTTGAACACATACATACACAAAAGGTAAAAAGGACCCGGGGAGCAGCTTTGCCCGTCAATATTCCATGAACTATGAAGCCTTAGCGCTTATTACAGCCGAGAAAAGGAGACCATCCCTTAGCCTCTCCCCTTCCGGTTGCCGGGGAGGTGAAAGCGAGAAGCCCGCGGGCGGTACGCGGTCGTTTAAAAGCCTAGGAGCGGGGCGGAGGCGGAGGCGCGTCGGAGCGTGGCCGCCCGGGGCCCGCAGAGGCGCGGCGCGGCGCGGCGCGGGAGGGCCCACGGTGCGCAGGCGCGGCGGCGGCGGCGGCGGCTCCGGCCGCGGCCCCGGAACGGTAAACAGAGGGGTCACGTGACGCAGGCTCGCTTTTACCCCCGCGCCGCCGCCGCACGCCGATGGCTGTGGGGTCTCGCACCGCCGTACCGTCCCCACGAGGCGAGCGACCCTCGGGTTCTGGGCGGCGGCGGCTGCAACGAGGACTGGGAGGGCGGCGCAGAAGCCAGGAAGGTGTCGTCAGCAGCAGCCGCCCGACCCCGTGAGGAAAAGAGGCTGTGGCAGCGACGCCGACGTCCTGCGCGTACCCCCTCTCCGCGGCACCCACCGGGCCCCCTCCTCCTCCTCCTCCTCCTCCTCGGCGGCGGCGGCGGCGGCGGCCACCATCTTCCTCTTGCTGCCAGTGGTAGCGCTCGTCGGCGGAGCTGGGTGAGTTGCGGCTCTGGCCGCGGCCAGCGAGACTCGGGCAACCCTCCCCTCCCCCATCCCCTTCCACACGCACGACGCCTCGGCTGCTCTCCCCGCCCCTCCCGCGGCGGACACTCCGCGCCGGAGAACGGCGCGGCGGGGAAGTCTCTCTGGCCTCTTGCGTAACGTCCTCGGCCTATCCGGGCCGCGCCTCCGCCGCCCGGGACCGTTTGGACCGCGGGCTGGGGAGGGAGCCGCGGTGGAGAGGTCGCCGGGCGGAGGGTCGGGACCGCGGTCTCTCCCCGGTTCCGACTCCTGCTCCCGCTCCCGCTCCTGCTCCGGGGCCCTCGGGGGTGAGTGTGCCCCGTCGCTGCCGCGCGGGCGCGCAGGCCTGGAGGCTCGGCGGGCCTGGCTGGGAAGGCCCGGCCTGCAGGCCCCGACCCTGCCCACTCCGGCCTCTTCCCTCCAGGGGAGCCCGGCCTTGAGCGTCGGGCCCTGGGTCCGGGGAGCCGGGACTGGCCGTGGCTGCGAGGCCGAGTCCGGTTCCCGCGTTTGGAGATGGGGGAGTTGGCGCTCCATCCATCCTTTTCCTGCCGCGCGCTTTTGTGCTCGGGAGCCAAACTGTCGACGCCTTTTGCTTAGGTGGAAAGGAGAAGCCTAGGATCTGGGCTTTCCGACGATGCGTGTAATGGACTGAACCACTTGTCGCTGTGTGCGTGTTAATGGAGCTCAGTAACTAATCACCTGACACGGGGTGGGGGCGGGGACGGGAAGAAAGGGAGAGCGTGTTGGAGCGGCGCACGGTCCCGGCCCCGGCCGGGTGTCATTGCCTGGCCCGAGGAGCTTTTCCTGTCTTCCGGTGGGAAATGCCATTTCCTAGACTCTTCTGATTCGAGGTTATTTGAGTGTGATTTTTTTGGGTGCTATTCAGGAATCATTCGCAGAGTATGATCATGGCTGTGGATAGTCATTAATGTAAGTAGCAACAAAGCTTTAATATCGGCTCAGCCCTAATTAATCTGCACCACCTGTAGAGATGCTTAATTTACAAGGAAGCAGAGGTCATTGAACCTTCACCAGAGAAATTTACCACCTTGTTTTTAAGCTAAAAAACAAACAAAAAAAAATGATACAGCAAACTACTGGGGAATACTTAGGTACTACGTTCTATTTGGTTACTAGTTGGGGTTCGAGCTTGCCTTCCTTTTTCCAAACTGGTTGTTTGAGATCTTCCAAAAAAAAAAAAAAAAATGACGCCTCCATTACTCATTCATTTCCTACCATTTTTTGATATTTGGCTGAGGTGTTTGGGATTGTGAAAATGTTTGAATGTGTGTTTGTGATAGAAAAGAGACATGAGTCAAAGAGCCAGGAGACCTTTGTAGTATTCTTTTATTTTTGAACTTGTATCTTCGTTCCGGAGCACAAAAGGTGTTGTATAAAGATTGTTATTTAGAATAGTAATTTTTAACATTCACTGCCACTTAGACCATTTCTTAATTTACTGTTTTTCTCAGTCCTTTTGTTTACTGGCCATATATTAATTTCCCTCCACCATCATCACTATTACTGCTTTTAACTGCATACTCCACTTCCCCAAGATAGTAACAGAATTTAAAGGGGGACTTTAGGAGTTGTTATTGCTCTGTTTAAACCACACACAGTTCAGTGGATTCCTTAGCAGCAGAAAGTTGGCCACTTTTTAAGGATGCAGAATTACAATCTTAGATTTTGAGCTTTATTTGATAGCTGTACTAGTGAATTGTCAAAAGGATAAAAAATGAGTTCGTGATAAGGGCCAGTTTTCCCATTCCTTGCATGCTTTATAGGTCCATTTATTGAAGAGCACGAACATGTAATTTATTATACTGCTATTACATCCTTATGGAGGATAGTGAACTTCTTTATTTATCACACTGAATTAATTATGCATTCCATGCTGTTTGGATAGACCTCAGCTAACTTTAGATGATCCTGTAGTATACGCAACGGGTTGCATATTCAGATACCTAAAATCTAAGAGAAGTGGTTCCTGTAAATGTAGGTGAAAATAGTTTTAGGCAAATTCAAATTTCAGGATAGAAAAATTGAAAGGAATTTGTATGTTAATTACTTATAACCATACTATTAAAATTTAAATTGTACTTAATATTGGAATCAGCTAGGAAAGGTTAATTTTTGCTTACGTAGTAGCTTATTAATAAAGCAATTAATTAAAGTTGGAAGGAAGCAAGTGATGATTTGGATTAGTGCAAAATTATCTTTAAGAGTTTAAATTTTTACATTGTATGGATTATACTTGGAAAAACTGTTAAGTGTAAATTATGTATGCAGTTCTGTTTTGGGGGCACTAAAATATAGATAATGGTTATCTTCCTTGACATGGTAATATGGCGTTTGCCTTTTTGGTACATTTTGCTTTTTAAAATTTTTATTGATTTCAGAGAGGAAGAGAGAGGGAGAGATAGAATCACCAATGATGAGAGAGAATCATTGATTGGCTGCCTCCTGCACACCCCACACTGGGGATGGAGCCTGCAAACTGGGCATGTGCCCCAACCAGGATTTGAACCATGACCTCCTAGTTCATAAGATTGACTTTCAACCACTGAGCCATGCTAGCCAAGTGGTACATTCTGCTTTTTTAAGTGTGCTGTTTTGTCTTCAGAAAGATTTCTCATGAAATTCTTTTTACTTAAGGTTTGGAGATATCTTTTCTATATTTTGGGGATAATGAGTTTTATTGATTGCCCCAGAGTATGGACTGGTCAATTCTATGCATTGTGCATTTAACTTAGACTAACTTTAGGTTTGTGGATAACCCGTAACTACTTCACCACCACACACTGTCAGGGAGTTCAGGGTTCTTGGAGTCCTGTTTTCTTTTCTTTTTTTTTTTTTTTTTTTTATTGATTTTTTTACAGAGAGGAAGGGAGAGGGACAGAGAGTTAGAAACATCGATGAGAGAGAAACATTGATCAGCTGCCTCCTGCACACTCCCCACTGGGCATGTGCCCACAACCAAGGCACATGCCCCTGACCGGAATCGAACCTGGGACCCCTGAGTCCGAAGGCCGACGCTCTATCCACTGAGCCAAACCGGTTAGGGCCTGTTTTCTTTTTTTTAAAAATATTTTTTTATTGATTTCAGAGAGGAAGGGAGAAGAAGAAAAAGGTAGAAACATCAATCAATGATCAGCTACCTTCTGTTGTATGCCCCCCACTAGGATCGAGCCCACAACCTGGGCATACTAGTATGCCCTGACTGGAATTGAACTGTGTGTGACCTGGTTCATCTATACTAATAAAAGGCTAATTAGACTGGGAGACCTTCCGGACGTTCTTCTGGACAAAGCCATGGTGGCGGGGCTGAGGTAGAGGCGGTTAGAGGCCAAGAGGGCAGGGCAGTTGTGGGTGATCAGGTCAGGATGGGGTGGCAGTTAATGGGTGATCAGGCTGGTGGGGGGCAGGGCCGTTGGGGGTAAGTAGACCTGCAGGGGGGCCAGTTGGGGGCGAGGTGAGCAGGGTGTCAGTGGGGGTCAGTTGGAGGGGATCAGGACAGCGGTGGGAGGCAGTTTGGAGTGAGCAGGCCAGCAGGGGGGCAGTTGGGGGTGAGCACACTGGCACGGGGGGCAGTTGGGGGTTATCAGGCTGGCGGGGGGGCAGTTGGGGGCGAGCAGGCTGGCAGCGGGGGGCAGTTGGGGGCGAGCAGGCCGGCAGGCAGAGTGGTTAGGGGCAATCAGGCAAGCAGGCAGGCAGGTGAGCGGTTAGGAGCCAGCAGTCCCGGATTTCGAAAGGGATGTCTGACTGCCGGTTTAGGCCCGATCCCTGTAAACCGGCAGTAGGACATCCTTTGAGGGGCCCCAGATTGGAGAGGGTGCAGGCTGGCTGAGGGACCCTCCCCCCACCCCCATGCACGAATTTTGTGCACCGGGCCTCTAGTAGGTAGATAACCACTGAGCCACCACAGCCGAGTGCTGTTTTCTAAATATTTTCATGCATCTGCACTTCCAAGAATTCTGACATTTGGTTGCTGGATTTCTTTTCTTGGGCTCTATTTCTCTTTTATTTCTTGGAGCACCCTCTGAGGATCCTGGAGTATCTTTTCAAAAGCATAGACATTTTATATTTTAACTATAAAATTGACTTGGCAAGTGGTTACACATTTATGATACTGGTGCATTTTTGAGAGCAGAAGTATATTCTTTTTAAATTGTTGCCCTGTGACGGAAAGATATTGAGAGTATTGAATTGATTCAAAATATTTGAGCTCCATGTGCTGTTTGTACTCTCAAGGAATATATTCTAGATCGAGAAAAAAAAGATTTAGAAAAATGAAGTGTTAAATCACATTAATAGTTAAAAGCTATTGTATGAGAGATTGCCCAGAGCAGGGGTCCTCAAACTTTTTAAACAGGGGGCCAGTTCACTGTCCCTCAGACTGTTGGAGGGCCGGACTATAGTTTAAAAAAAACTATGAACAAATTCCTATGCACACTGCACATATCTTATTTTGAAGTAAAAAGACAAAACGGCAAAAACACCTACCTGCATGTGGCCCGCGGGCCGTAGTTTGAGGACGCCTGACCCAGAGTATGGACTGGACAGTTCTATGCATTGTGCATTTAACTTAGATTATCTTGTAATAGGGGATTTAAATTTTTATGATCATTTGTATGATGAAGAGGGGATGAAAAGAAATAGTTAAGTAAAAACTTCAAACTGTTACACAAAAGTTTTAATATCTTTGCACAAATCTAACTTTATCAGCCAGTTTTGCATGACATAGTAGATTGTACAGAAAGGCAAAACTTTAGAGTCTTTTAAAAAATGTATTATTTTAAAAATATTTTTATTGATTTCAGGGAAGAAGGAAGAGAGAGAGATAGAAACATCAGTGATGAGAATCATTGATCATCTATCTGCCTCCTGCACAACCCCTACTGGGGGTGGGGTCAATCCTACAAACTGGGCATGTGCCCTGACCAGGAATTAAACTGTGACCTCCTGGTTCATAGGTTGATACTCAACCATTTGAGCCATGCCAGCTGGCTAGAGTTTTTTTTTTTTTTTAATATATTTTATTGATTTTTTACAGAGAGGAAGAGAGAGGGATAGAGTTAGAAACATCGATGATGTTCGATCAGCTGCCTCTTGCACACCCCCTACTGGGGATGTGCCCGCAACCAAGGTACATGCCCTTGACCGGAATCGAACCTGGGACCTTTCAGTCCGCAGGCCGACACTCTATCCACTGAGCCAAACCGGTTTCGGCTAGAGTTTTAATTCATTCATAATTTGTGTGAGTTGGCCACATGAAGACATTCTAAAATTGTAGGCTGAAAATAAATGGCAAAGTTTGTAGTTGAGAATTTGTAAAATGTTTATACACATAGAGGAGATAGCCATTTTATTTTTTTATGTGTAGGGAGAGGCTAAATGCATATTTCCTAATTTATTTTGGGACAAGGGTACATCACTTTGTTTCCAGTATTTTTATTTATTGATTGATTTCAGAGAGGAAAGGAGAGGGAGAGATAGAAACATCAATGATGAGAGGGAATCATTGATTGGCTGCTTCCTGTATGCCCTCTACTGCAGATTGAGCCCACAACCCGGGCATGTGCCCTTGACTGGAATCGAACCTGGGACCCTTCAGTTCACAGGCCCATGCTCTATCCACTGAGCCAAACCAGCTAGGGCTGTTTGCAGTATTTTTTTAAGGTTTCATTAATGGTGTACTAGTATTAACATAAAAATATGTTAAGCAAGCAGAGTGCATAAAGTACAGTAGTTTAAAAGTATAGACTTGGGAATCAGACTGCCTGGGTTCTGATTTGGGTATACTGGGTATGTGACCTTAAGCAAATTATGTAATGGTTGGGTCTCATTTTGTTTATCTGTAAAATAGAAATAATAATTGCACTTACCTCACAGTGTTGTGAGGAACTAGTGAGATAATGCATAGGGCCTGGCACATTGTACATGCTAAATACATCTTAGTTTGAACTGTTATTACTTAGGCCATAGTTTTAGTGGTGAGTTGCTTCCACTGTTTTCATGGTTAATCCAATAGGCCATAGTTTTAGTGGTGAGTTGCTTCCACTGTTTTCATGGTTAATCCAAACTGTTAATGCTTCCCATAATGTCAGTAGGATATGGTTGTAAACTTTTTTTTTTAAGTATGTTTTTATTGATTTTAGAGAAAGGAAGGGAGAGGGAGGAAGGGTAGAAACATCAGTGATGAGAGAGAATCATTGATCAGCTGCCTCCTGCACACCACCCCTACTGTGGATTGAGCCGGCAACCCTGCCATGTGCTCAGACCAGGCAGATGCTCTCACCTGGAATTAACCATGATCTCCTGGTTCATGGGTCCATGCTCAAGCTCAACCACTGAGCAACACTGGCCAGGATGGTTGTGAACTTTGAAGTTAAGTCTTAGTAGTGTTCAACTTGCACTTGATAGTTCTTTTTCTGGGTTCTTGGGTCTGCTTTGGTCTTAGAAGTCATATATCTTGGATTTTTATATATTATTTTTCCTGATAAGTAAAGAAAAGAAGTTGTGATTCTGGCTTTTTCTTATGAAGTCTTGTTAATAGATTCTAACCAATGAAACTGGACCATAATTTAAGATGGGTGTGCAGAGAAGGTGATTAGGTTGTATCAGTGTGTGGAATTGTGTCATATCACATGGTGTAACCACTTTGTGATTTTCCTTGACTCTACATTGGAAGGGTAACCTATTATTTCCTTTTAATGTTACCATATCATGGTGATTAAGAACTAACTTTTGTGTCAGAGTGGATTTGAGTCCCAGCTCTGTCACTTACTTTGTAATATTGTGTATAACTTTGCTAAGCTTTAGCCTCTCATAAATTGAGAATGTAATAGTACCTGCCTAATTGTGTGATTGTGAAGATTAAATGACATTATGCACTTAAATGAATTTAGCACAGTGCCTTACACATAATAAACATTCAATTTAACTTTACAAAGAGATACTATAGGGTACTGTTAAATGCATTGACTCTTGAATGAAATTCTGGGTTCAGATTTCTTTACCACTTCCTATGTCAAATCATTTTATTTTTATTTTTATTGATTTAAGAGAGGAAGGCAGAGGGAGAGAGAGAGATAGAAACATCAATGATGAGAGAGAGTCATCGATCGGCTGCTTCCTGCACGCCCCCTACTGGGGATCAAGCCTGCAACCTAGGCATGTGCCCTTGACCAAACTAAGTGGTTACACCATGTGACACTCTATCCAATGAACCAAACCAGCTAGGGCTCAATTTTTTTGATTCCACTTTTATTTTTTGTATAATTGGGATTATAATACAGCATTGGTGTGAGGATTATATTAATAAATGTTGAGCAGAGTTTCTTAATCTCAGCATTTATTTTTGGGGGGCAGGTTAATTCTTTGTTGTGGGGCTTTCTTAGTGCATTGTAGTATATTTATTAGATGTCAGCATGCCCTCTCCAGTTGCTATGACCACAAATGTCTCCATACAATTCCATGTGTAGTTTAGAGTATCTTTTAATGGTCAAGGGATTTAAGTTTTTATTATCATTTGTATGATGAAGAGAGGATGAAGAGAAATAGTTAAATAAAAACTTCAAAATATTACATAGGAGCTTTAATCTCTTAGCCGTCTTTTTAAAAAAAATAAATTTTTATTGATTTCAGAGAGGGAGAGGAGAGAAACATCAATGATGAGAGAATCATCAATCAGCTGCCTCCTGCATGCCCCCTACTGGGGGATCAAGGCCGCAACCCAGGCATGTGCCCTTGATCAGAATCAAACCTGGGACCTTTCAGTCTGCAGGCTGATGCTATATCCATTGAGCCAAACCAGCTAGGGCCAGTCTGTCTTTTTTAGACAACTAGAGGCCCGGTGCATGAAATTCATGCACTTGGGGGGGAGGGTCCCCTCAGCCTTGCCTGTGCCCTCTCGCAGTCCAAGAGCCCTAGGGGGATATCCGACTGACGGCTTAGGCCCACTAAGCCGTCAGTCGGACATTCTTAGCATTGCCACGGAGGCGGGAGAGGCTCCCACCACTGCTGCTGTGCTAGCCAGCCGTGAGCCCGGCTTCTGGCTGAGCAGCGCTCCCCCTGTGGGAGCACACTGACAACCACTGGCCAGCTCCTGTGTTGAGTGTCTGCCCCCTGGTGGTCAGTGCACATCATAGTGACTGGTCATTCCACCATTTGGTCATTAGCCTTTTATTATATAGGATTTTGCATGGCATAGTAGATTGTACAGATTGGCCAAATGTTCTCTGGAGGGATGAATCACCTCTGATTAAAAACTGATGTAAAGCATGTAGGACATTTCCTGGCATGAAGTTAGAGCGCATTAAGTTTTACATTTTGTCATCATTAGTAGTAGTGGTACTTTTATTTTCCTTCTCCTTCTGCTGTTAGTACTACTGCTACTACTACTACCACTACTACTACTAGTATTACTACTACTGCCTATTAGAAATTTGTTCATTGTAAGCATGCTTAATTAATTGATGGCTTAATTTAAACTGTGATGTAGGAGCTGGAAGGCACCAAGTAGTTGTTTCATTCCTAGGGCCTTTGCATTTAAGTCTTTGCCTGCTGGGTTGCTGTTTCTCTTATGCATGGATCATTTCTTCATTTCAAGTTTTGGCTCACATGTTTCCCTGTTAGCAGGTCCTTCATTTACCATTATATACAAAATGGCCCTCCTTAATCTTAACACCCCTTCCCAAATCACTATTACCCTGTTTTGTTTTTCTTCCTAGATTTTATAATCTCTTGATATATATTTGTCGCCCCCTTCATGCCACCCAAATATACACAAGACTATAGTCTACACGAGACAGCTTCCTAATATGATAACCTGTTAGGGCCTTTTGATTGCTTTAGTGATTTAATTTTTAGGTTTATATGTACTATTTTTTTAAAAAGACGATAAGATATCTAGTTTTACTTGAACATGTTTCTGAAAAGTTGAGCTACTCTTAATTTACTCTTAAGTTAAAGGGGATCTTTGTAGAAGTGCATTTTTATTGTTGGTACTTTCTAAATCTTTTTACATTCTGTTCATACACGAAACACTTGGAAAACAATGTATGCTGATTTCATGAGTGTAAACGAAAGTATAATTCTTAGAAAGGTCAGATGAAACAAGCATTTTAAAGTGGGAACTATCTCTGGATTTAGGTTGAATTTTATTCAGAATCTTAGTACTAATACTTATTTGAATCTTTCTAAATGGTCCATTGGGATCAAACTTGACTGTATGTAATTAGCAGATGCTACTCTCTTTGCCCGAGTATCTTCTGGACTTTTAGGAGCCATCACTCACATAACCTGCTTAGCTTTTCTTGTCTCAACGATTTTCACCTTTCTCTGTGATACTGTCTGCAGCACTTCACTATAACACTTTCATATTGTGATATTTACATGTATTAGTTTTTGTCTGTCCTCTGTTTTGGAGTGTGCATTCCTTGAGTTAGAGACGGGTTTGTTTCACTGGCACCTATGATGCTTAATAAGTATACTATGAATAAATGAGTAATTTTGAATTAAGCAGATTATCCAATTTCCTGGTTTAGATGGATACATTATTATCTGTAACCATGAGGTGTGACTGTGAACTCGGAAATAATTTCTGATTTTAGCATATATGTACTGGTCTAATTGGATATGTACATATTATTAGCCACCTAAAATACACCCTAGACTTGTTATGTTTTAATTATTAAATTTATAATACCAAATATGAGGAAGCATTTAAGTAAAATTTCAATGTAAGAAATAGGAATTTGTTTAAATCAAGTTGTCTAAGTAATAGTCTGTTTAATTAATTAACTCAAGTTTTCTTAATTAGATCTGATTATCTTTGTCTATTTACATTACTAGGTATCTCAGGGCATTATATTTTAGATTATGTTTATTTTTTTTAAAGGACTAATTTTGGAATAATTTTAGAGTTATAGAAAAGTTGCAAACATAGTATAGAATTTCTATATATCCTTTATCCAGTTTCCTTTATTGTCTTATTTGACATGCTAGTGCCTTTATCAGAACTAGAGATTAACATTTGTACATTACTATTAACTGAATTCCAGACCTTATGATTTTACCAGTTTTCCAACTACTGTCCTTTTTCTATTTCATTTTAAATGTGCGTTAATATTTCTATATTGGCTAACATTTGTTTTTAATTTAGCATGTGGGTTTTTATTTTTGATACTGAGCACTTGATATCTGAAACTGATTTTTTAAAATAAATTATTTCATTCCTCCATTAAATCTTACTTTCAAGATAGTCTTGTGGGATGTCTGTATATTATTTTTTGCATTCTACTTTTGGAATTGCTCCGGAGCCATTTATGAAAAATCAGTCTTACTAATTTATAACAATTTCACAAAATATTAGTTTTGTTATGTTTCCTGTAGAAATTGTCATCTTTGGACCCATAGGTTTGAGTTGCTTTGCTCTGTTTTGTCTTGCGAACATTCCCAGTCTTATTGGCCTATTAAAGGTGTTTCATACAATGGTAACTGCTTAACATTTGTTGAATAGAGGTATTGTTAAAAAAGAAATATAACTTTCTGTTATATCATTCTTTGTCAGTGTTTGAAGCCCCCCCACCCCCATATGCTTATTTAAATCCAGGAGAGCACACTTTATAAGTCATACAAGTTTTGGCAAAAAAAAAAAGAAAAGAAAGAAAAAAATAACTGGAAAGTTTTGTTTCACCCATCTTATTTACAATGTGCTTTACTACTTTTCTTAATTGATCTTCTATTTTAAAATGTGTTTTTATTGATTTTAGAGAGAGGAAAGGGAGATAGAGGGCTAGAGACATCAATGATGAGAGAGAATCATTGATGGGCTACCTCTCCTGCACACCCCCTACTGGGGATCAAGCCGCCAACCCAGCCATGTGTATCCTGATCTGGAATCGAACCATGACCTCTTGGTTCATGGGTCAACGCTCAATCATTGAGCAATACCAGCTGGACTCTTAATTGATCTTTAAAGAGTAAATATTGTATACTGTTGAGATTTAAAAATATGCCATAGGCTCTGAAGGTACTTCTAGTTTTGGGATTGCTCACTAATAGCAGTAGTATTATTGAGGAAAAAATATTTCTCACCTAGGTCAATATTTTGAATGAGCTGGTATTATAGCTGTGTGATTTCAAGCGGTGTGATCTTAATTTCTGAATGTTCTGAATGTTCCCACCATTTGAAAGCACACACAGACAGTATTGGGGTAACAGAAAGGCTAACCTCAGGTGAAGTTTGTAGAGTTTACCAGACACATGATATTATGCAAGATGGCAATGAGTGCATTTTTAGGAATTGAGCACACCATTTTTAGAAGGAGTGTTAATCATTTTTTTCCTAGAGCTGGAATTGTCTTTTTTTCTTTCTTTTTGATTCTTCTGAGAAAAAGAGGATTACTAATTTGGATGCAGCTCCAAAGAGGAGGTAGTTTTGGCCTGTTGTAAACTTTGAATTCCAGCATATTCAGCTATATAAATTCATTGGTCATTCTGGCTACATAATTTGTAAAGATTTAGTAAACCTTTTGTACATTATTTTTAATTACCAGAAATTTATTATACTAAAATTTCTTTGGAACCTGAAAACAGTGGGAGTGTTGGTGATGTATGATAATTGAGCCTTTCTTAGGCACTGGGATTAGATAGTTTTAGGGAATTAAAACTTTTCCTGACTTTTTCACCAGCATTGTAAGCTATAATTTCCTCTTAATCTTATAATTAGAGAATGCATGTAAAATAATTATTGAGTCATCAAATAGTTAACATTTTATTTCAGTGCCTTATTTTAGTATAAATACATTGTAGAAGAGATATTGACATCTGTCTATTTAGAAAAGGATTAATTTTTGTGAGAAAATTTTCTTTCCTTTTTAAAAAACTTAAAATTCAGTTACAATAAGTGCATCCATTTAAAATGAACAGGTTGATGAATTTTGGTGGATATATACACTGAGTGGCCAGATTATTATGATCTCTGAACGCATAATAATCTGGCCACTCAGTGTATATCCTTCCTATATAATAAAAGTCTAATATGCAAATTTTCCCCTCCACCAGGAGTTCCACCAGCAGGCAGGCCGGCCAACCGTCCATGTCCCCTCCCCCTGGCCAGGCTGGCCGAACCCTACCCATGCATGAATTCATGCACTGGGCCTCTAAACACACACACACACACACACACACACACACACACACACAGAGGCCAGATTATTATGCGTTCAGAGATCATAATAATCTGGCCACTCAGTGTGTAAACTCATGAAATTACTAACACATTCAAAGATTTAGGATAGTTTCATTCTAAATTTCAAAGTATCTTCCTGTTCCTTTGCAGTCCATCCCTCTCTTATTCAAGGCCCAAGGCAACCACTGATTTGTTAGAAAATTAGGAAAAATAGTTTTTAAAGGAGAGCCTTTACCCCAGGCCTGTGTTGCTCAGTTGGTTGGGAGTCATCCTGTGCACTAAAAGGTTGCTGGTTCAATTTCCTGTCAGGGGACATGCCTGGGTTGAGGGGCTCCATTCTTGGTAGGGGGCGTGCAGGAGGCAGCTGATCAATGTTATGCTGTCACAATGCTTCTTCTCCCTTCCACTCTCTCTAAAAATCAATAGACTATTCTTAAAACAAAAATCAAGATCCTTTAATGAATCAAATCTAGTCAATTTTAGCTCTAGTCAATTTTAGCTCAGTAGTTCAGTGTGTAAGAATTATGGCCTTGGGCTTTGGAATTTGTAAACCTATTTGAATCTTGGCTCTGTTTTGTGACTAGGGAAGACATTTAAATTATTTAAATGCATTTTTGTTCTTAAAACAGTCTATTATTCTGATTGGAAATAAATTAATTAAATATAGGTAAACTGTTTAGCAGCAATTTACCTAGTAAATTGTAGAATATCTTTGAACTTCCTCTCTTCTCATTTTTTTTTTTTTTAATCCTCACCGGAGGATATTTTCCCATTAATTTTTATTTTATTTTATAATTTTTATTTTCCCATTGATTTTTAGAGAGAGTGGAAGGAAAAGAGGGGGAGGGAGGGAGGGAAGGAGGGAGGGAGGGAGAGAGAGAGAGACAGACAGACAGACAGAGACACATCGATTGGTTGCCTCCTGCCCAGGACCTAACCTAGGTACGTGCCCTTGCCCTTGACCGGAATCGAACCCGGGACCCTTCAGTCTGCGGGCCAACACTATCCACTGAGCCAAACCAGCCAGGGTCCCCCTCATTTTTATAGGGAAAATAATTCAAGGACAGTTTGAGGAAGTTTTGGTAGATTTGGGGCTAATCTAAAAACCCTTGGAATTTTGCTTAATTAGTAGAATTTTCTAGCTAACTGAACATTACTAGATTTTTGTTGACTCCCTTGCCCCCTAAAGTACATCACTTCAGTTTTCTCTGTAACCAATATTGAAAATAATTCAGCTTTTTATAATTGAGGCTCCTCTAGACTATAAATGACTTTTACTGAGTGATACCTAGTATGGTACACTTCAAATAGGAGACTAGCTTGATATGTGTATGGGCTTCACATAATTCACTCAAGTAAATTTAAGTCTCTGATATGTTGTTGTCTTGTCATTTATCTCATTGTATCTTAAAAGGGTTCCCCCCCCTCAGTTTGTGTATGTGCACATCTGTTCCTGAATGTGTGTAGTTTTTTTAGTTTTGATTTGTTGGATTTAGTTTAATAGTGTCTTTCTACCCTCCCCACTAAAAATCTTTTTCTCTCTATATTATTGTTCTTTAAATGCTTTGTAAATAAAACAAGGCTATTTTACAGTTTTAATATGTATGGGACAATAAATTATTTGACTTTAGCTCTTTTATATGGACTTTCTATAAAACCAATGTCTGATTCTTAATTTATGGAAAGATTATGGTTGAAAACATATGATTTTTATGGTTTAAGCCTTGTAGTTCTTTCAAATGTGTGAAATTAATGGAGTATATACATAGTGGTTTTTTTTCCTTTTCTAAGAGTGAGTAAACATTTAATAGGGTTTCTGGTACAATGATATTCTACATGCATGATGAAGAAACATTTAGTAACAATTTGTTCTACATCTCCAAATGTATATTGGAAACTTTGAGGATTTTTTTTTTTTTTAACAATTCAATACTAAGTGTGTTCTTAGATTCAGAACTATTAAAATAATTTGGTTTTAGGTGATTATCAATTGGTAGCTTTATTTCTTATGGTATTTTTTTTGTCTTTCTATAGGGTTGAAAGACACACAGAAGTCTTCATGGATATAGTTGATACATTTAATCATTTAATTCCTACTGAACACTTAGATGATGCCCTATTTCTAGGATCCAACCTGGAGAATGAAGTCTGTGAGGATTTTAGTACAAGTCAAAATGTCTTAGAGGACTCGCTGAAGAACATGCTCAGCGATAAGGATCCTATGCTAGGATCTGCAAGTAACCAGTTCTGTTTGCCTGTTTTGGATAGCAATGATCCCAATTTCCAGATGCCTTGTTCAACAGGTAATTCTTAACCTTTTTTTTTTTTTTTTTTTTTAGTCTGCAATTTAAAATAAAAAGAATTTTTAGCAGCATTTTTTTTCCTTTTTCTTTTTTTGATGAGGGCAGTGAATTTAGGGTTCTTTCCTTTGAATTTAGGTATTCTAGGCATCAGAATTAGAATTTAAACTAAATTTCCTTCGAAGGCGTGTGGAGCTATTTTCGAGGATATTATGGATATAGATAGGGCAACCATATAATTTATCATCCTAAGTGGGACACTGAGAATTATAGGGGATGCTGCTAATAATTACATCATCACAACAGGTGTAATTAGGACTTTGCCTAGCAAATTGGGACATCACCCTAGGCTTGCTGGAGTCAAGGGGAATAGCTGAATTGACCTTTCTTGTTGCCCTTTCCAGCCTTTCAAGTTAAATATTGTGTGCTCCTATCAGATCTTTTGGTATTTTTACAAGTACCCCAGAACCAGAGAAAGAACTCTAGACCTGTGCTATCTAACATAGTAACTACTAGCCACATTTAACTATTAATCACTTGAAATGAATCTGTTCTTAATTGAGATGTGCTGTTAAATGCATACCATATTTTAAAAACAATATAAAAAAAAGAATGTAAAATATTTCATCAAAAAAATTTTCAATGTTGATTACATGTTTAGATGATACTTTGAATATTTTTTTGTTAAATAAGATTTTAAAATTCAGTTCACCTTTATTTATATTTTTTTAAAGTACTTTTATTGATTTCAGAGAGGAAGGGAGAGGGGGAGAGAGAGAGAGATAGAGACATCAATGACGAGAGAAAACCATTGTTTGGCTGCCTCCTGCATGCCCCGCACTGGGGATCGAACCCCCAACCCGGGGCATGTGCCCCTGACTGGAATCGAACCCGGGACCCTTCAGTCTGCAGGCTGATGCTCTATCCACTGAGCCAAACCAGGTAGGGCTCATTTCATCTTTAAAAAACATATTTTTAATAATAACTTCTGAAATATATGTATTTTTTATTTCAGAGAGAAAGGGAGAAGGATGAGATAGAAACATCAATGATGAGAGAGAATCATTGATTGGCTGCCTCCTGCACATCCCCCACTGGTGATCAAGCCCACAATCTGGCATGTGGGACAAACCATGACCTGGTTCATAGGTCAACGCTCAACTACTGAGCCATGCCAGCGGGCTCACCTTACTTTAAAATTTTATTTTTGTTTTTAAAGTGGTTAGTTGAAAATTTAAAATTAAATATGTGGCTTATATTACAGTTCTGTTGGACAGCACTGCTCTAGGATTTCATATGTAGTTGAAGTCAATGAAAGAAAGATTGAGGAAAATAACTCTGTAGGGCTAAACTAATTCTTAATTAGAAATTATTTTGGAGATATATTTATATGTGGAAAAATATGTAGATTTTCTTATATAATACAAAGAAAATATTACAACAAACTTTGGTGCAATTAACCTATCCTGTAAGCTAGAATTAGATAAGGAAAATCAGCTTTAAATGGAGAAGTTAGACTTTCCCTTCACTGTTCCCTAGAGTAGTTCAGAGGTTTAGGTTGTGTTGGTCTATTTTTCAGTGACGCTAGAGTTCCTCTGCATTACAGTTTTTCAATTTTTTTTTCATTTTCTTTTAACTTTTTCTACTTAATATAATAATACTTAAAAGTTTTGGATTAGGTGGCCTGCTATTCATTCATAAATTTATCAGATAACTCTGCCTAAAGACCTCGACATTTTGGCTAACTAGAAATCTTTTCATTCTAACTACTGTATCTTTTGAATTGCTTGTTAATAATGTATCTCTGAATTATATACATTGTTTGTGTTATTGCATAGGCTTACATTGTTTTTGTGTATTCTAAATGTTTTAAAGCTGTAAAAATTTTGTTTTATGTATATGCATTGTTCAAGTTTTTTACTTTGGTTCCTGTGTCAGTACAGTATATTGAATTATCTTTATTGTCAAGCACTTTTGACAATGTTTGTTTGTATATACAAAATTTCACAGTTTAGTCCAAATTCAGTAAAAACATTTATTGAATACTTAAGTGCTTGTTACTGGGAATGCAGTTACCTATAAGGACGTTATATTAGGCCTGGAATTGGCAAGTATAACATCCTCTTAGACTTCTTTACTTAAGAATTCCAGCCCTTTAGTAATATTGGTATTCCTACATGCAACCCCTTTTTTCCCCCTTTTTCTTCAGTTTTGGTGAATATTTCTTTTGCTAATAGAATACTTTGAGCATCTTTATTCACATATTTAAACTTTTTCCAAGGTATGATTATTATTTGTTACTTTATTATTTTGTAAACTTTAACTTCTTATTTAAGAATTTTAAGTAAAATTATTTAAATATTTTATTTTAAATTTGTTTGCTACAATTATTTATTTTGGTTCTGAAGCAGAACTGTTTGTATAATATATGTATAGTACGTGTTTTTAAGATATACAAGGGAATATGTGGGGGGAAACTTCAGATAAAGCTTTTCTGTCTAGAATTATTTAGATTTCATTGTGCCATCAGGCAGGGGATTTATCTTGATTGCTTCAAAATTTGTGTTCATTGGGATATTTGGTTCAGTAAAAGGCTTATATATTTTCTAATGATAGCAAAGTGGTAGAATACATGAAAAAGTTTTAAATTCTGTTTTGAAATAATTTTAGATTTAAGAGCATTGCAAAGAAGAAATTTCATTGTAAATTATTTACTGAAAACCCAATGTGGTCAACTTGTACAATTTTCAGATAGTCAGAAACTACTTCAATTTTTGCTGTATGACATAGTTCTTACACAGATGTTTGTTCCTGGATCTATAGGTTTTTACTAATTGTCTTAACTGAAGCTTATCAGGGAAATGACCCTATCAGTATTCCTCAGGCCAATGAAAGCTATAGATTATGGTTATTTGGTAACATTTGGTTTTGGTAGTGCTAAACTATTATATCTTGTTCTCTACTGTGCTGAACCAGGTTGGTTTGCTATAATTGTTAAAGATCAATATTTTGGTTAACATAGTTGAGTGGCTTGCATTATATTTAAGCTGTCTCCAAAAAATTATACAAGGAGCTTTAAAGTTTAAAAAATAAGAAAGAAAAAGGGAAGGTTATGTCTAGTGTTCTGTCATATGCACAAAAGTTAGGATAATAATTGTTAAAGAAACTCTCTAAAGCAGCGGCCAATCGGTGGTCTGAAAGGTTGGCAACCGCTGACTTAAGGAAACCTTTGGAGCAGCGGTCACCAGCTCGTGGTCCATGAGATCTGAAAGGTTGGCGACCGCTGCAGTATTTCTTTAACTACAGTGTTTGCATATGGTTTTATTGAATTTATTGGAGTGACACTGGTTAACCAAATTATACAGGTTTCAGGTGCACAATTCCACAACACATCATCGGTACATTGTATTGTGTGCTCATCACTCCAAGTCATGTCTCCTTCCATCACCATTTATCCCCTCATACCTCCTATCACCACATGGTTACATATGGTTTTTTTTTAAGATTTGCCCAGTAATATATTTTTTTAAAAACTCCAAGTGAGGAAAATCATTACGTGTGGGAGAAATATTTGATCTTGATAATCAAATCAATTATTGGTGTTTTTAAAAAAATCCTGGTATCCTTAAAATGAAAATTAGATTTTTCCAAGTATTATGTTCAAGATACCAAATATATTGTTTATATATACCACTTGAGGAACGTATTCAAAGTCATTATAATGGTATTTGAAAACCTGGCATTATAGTGTCATGAAGAAATGTTTATCTCATTTTATAAACAAATGTGTTTTCTTTTTACATAAATAGCTATGATTCATAAATGTGGAACAAGTCTTGCATTTATGATCCATTTCTTTATATATTGAAAATAAATGTCCAGTAGCTATAATTTGATTTGTTACATTAAGACCAGGAAGACAAACACACTGTATATCAGGGGTCCTCAAACTTTTTAAACAGAGGGCCAGTTCACTGTATCTCAGACCGCTGGAGGGCCGGACTATAGTTTAAAAAAAACTATGAATAAATTCCTATGCACACTGAACATATCTTATTTTGAAGTAAAAAAACCAAAACGGCAAAAACACCCGCATGTGGCCCGCGGGCCGTAGTTTGAGGACGCCTGCTGTAGATATAAGGATATTCAGAGCAGCCTTTCATTTAAAAGTACTTGTAGGTACTGCATCCTTCAGTGAAAACCAAGATGTCTTTTCCAAGCTACATCATGGCTTGCAAAGTTATCATTCACTAAATTAAAAAATAATAGCCCTTTTGTAGCATGGATTTTTAGAGATTAAATACATCAAAAAGTCATGTAATTCTTACAGTATCTTGAATATTTGTTAAATGTTGACTCATTGTGTATTTAAATGTAAAGGAAACTTTGTGCTAGCATGCATATGAATGGTTGTTTTCCTATCGTGAATGACATTGGTGATATATGACATCAGGCAGTTATTTAATAAGGATTTTAGCATGTGCTGCTTCCTTCCAAGCAAAGCACTGTAATAACATGTTACAAGTTTCTCAGTAGTAGTGTGATTTGGTCCCTTTATTAGCATCAGATTTTGTTTTAAAAAAATATTTTTATTGATTTTATAGAGGAAGGAAGAGGGGGAGAGAGAGAGAAACATCACTGATGAGAAAGAATCATCGATCGGCTACCTTCTGCAGGCTCCCTAGTGGGGATTGAGCCAGCAACCTGGGCATGTGCCCTGACTGGGAATTGAACCGTGACCTCCTGGTTCATAGGTTTGACACTGAACCATTGAGCCACACTGGCTGGGCTGGCACACAAATTTTTAATCTTTAATCATCTGTAGTTTGGGCTTTATCATCAGAGGCAGGTTTCATCTGTAATATTGGAAAAATTATATTGTACTTGTTCTGGAGAAATGATTAGTATCCTTAGTGTATCACTGAGATTTGTTTAAAAGGTGTTTACAAGTTTTTATGGCTTCTTCTCTTGGACAGTATTTCCAGACAGTACATTGAACTAACCACAGTGGGCCTCTGGTCCAAAAAATTCATGTTTTCAGAATTATTATTATTCTTATTTGTACTTTATTTGTGGGTGGTAGCAAATTTTTTATACAAATTAATTACACATATGGATCTAACTGCACATTATTTTGAGTGGTAGTATCTGTCATTTAAAATTTTTTTTAACTTCTGGGCTTCAGTGAACCTCTTATGCCATTGTTCTTATTTTTGAGAATTGCATTTGAACAAGAAAATACAAATTTAATATATGTAAAGTAGTCATGCAAATGAGATGAAAATATACTAGTATTGGTTAAGACAGTGTATACTCTTAATTGAATGTTAGAGAAGAGAACTGATTAGACTTTTAAGAACATGCATAACCTCTAAGAATAAAAATTTATTTCAGTAAGGTTGATGATTAATATTAAATAATCATTTTGAGTTATACTTAAAGGGATTTTGGTGAAAGTGGAGTATGTTTAGAAGAGAGCAAATAGAGAAGAGAGGCAAACACCTTGTAGAATTAGAAATATAACCTAGTGGAAATGAGAAAATGCTGGAAAGTGGAAAGGGTAGGACTTACTAGCAGCCAGAGATGTTGAAAGTTTATTATATTGGCAAGAGGATTTTACCTTTTTTATGGATAACAGGAAAGAGCTAGATTCAATATGTAGCAGTTAGGGGGAGACAAAGTTTGACTGAGTAAAAGAAACTTGTGATTCACCCGAATAGAATAATAGGTTCCCTGTGGGAATATGGGATTTACTCTTTTGCTGGATATGACCCTCCAGCCTGGGATGTTTCATTGGGAATTAGGTATCAGATCCACATACCTCAGTTCACAGGTGGTGTGTTGCTTTTTTTTTTTTTTTTTAATAAAAGCCAAGTTTATTTGTTCATTTCTTGCATTTGAAGTACTCCTCGATGACATCCTTTGCCTGAGACTCTTTGCCATAGTCCTTAACCACCACACAACTGCAGCCAACCACTTTACGGGGTTTTCCCTCTCTGTCGATTTTACAGAGGCCTACCCATTCCCCCAGTTTCTTGTTGTGGTCAACCTTAATAAGTTGATTTGGTGTTCAGCACAAAGAGCCTCCACCAACTTGACGTACATAGGCTCATCACAGTTGGATGCAAGTACACAAAGGTGGGCTTGGCGCTTGTTTAAGGCTTTGGCAGCTTCGCGAATTCCGCGCGCGAGGCCATCGTGGATGAGGGCGGTCTTCACCTCTTGCAAAGCAGTATTAACGTCCATTACACCTCCAGCAGCAATGCCTTCCTCGGCCATGGCGGTGGTTTATGGGTAGAGCCGAATCTTGAACGCATCCAAGCCTCCGCCTCCGCGCAACTCCGCAGCGGCAGGGAAAGAGCTGTGTTGCTTTTTTTTTTGTTATGCTTTTTTTAAAAACAAATTTAAGACAAGATCCTCCACCAGCAAGAAAATGACAGCTTGTTTATTGAAAAACACAAGGATAGGAAAAATGTTGGGCCAGGTAGTAGAACCAGAAGTTAAGATAGTAGAATACTTGCTGCAGGTGGGACACAGTTTTGGCTTTCAGATTTCTAGCAGTAATTGTGTGAGAGGACAACATTCCACAGTGAAACATTAGTGTCCTTGAAGTAAAAACAAAATCAGTGCCCAGGAAAAGGAAAACTATTTCTGACACTAAAACCATAAAGAAATTTCATGTACAGTTTTATCATGATGTGTGATATAATAAAGAAAAATCCTTAATTAACATGCTAGGTGTACCGGTTAATAATAGAGGATTTTGTAATAAAAGAAAACACGATAGCCGAAACCGGTTTGGCTCAGTGGATAGAGCGTCGGCCTGCGGACTCAAGGGTCCCAGGTTCGATTCCGGTCAAGGGCATGTACCTTGGTTGTGGGCACATCCCCAGTAGGGGGTGTGCAAGAGGCAACTGATCGATGTTTCTCATCGATGTTTCTAACAATCTATCCCTCTTCCTCTCTGTAAAAAAAAAAAAAAAGAAAACACGATAATTTCAAGAGAAACATCAAAAGTGCTTTATTCAAAGTAATGTCCATCGCTAGCTACACATTTCCCTCATGTTTTAGGTAATTTGTGGATACCGTCCCAATAGAACTTTTCTTATTTTGAGGCAAACCATTCAGAGACCTAATTTTCCAATTCTTAGTATGTTTTGAAATGCTGCTCAGAAAGTGTGTGTGCCATCGATCAGAACAAGTGGTAATCTGAAGGAGCAAGGTCTGGTGAATACAGCGGGTGGGTTAATATTTCCCAGGCAAGATCTTTTAATGTGTCTTCAACTGGTTTTGAAGTGTGTGATGGTGTGTCATCATGAAGCAAAATTACTTTGCCATGTCTTCTGGCCCATTCTGGTCATTTCACGATCAAAGTGTGGTTCATATTGATTATTTGTTGTCGGTAGCGATCATTATTAATGTTTTCACCTGGTTTTAGAAGCTCATAATACACCACACCTTCCTGATCCCACCAAATGCAGAGCATTGTCTTCTTTCCAAAGCGATTTGGCCTTGCAGTTGATGTTTATGGTTGACCTGGATCAACTCATGATTTTGTGCATTTGGGATTCTCAAAGTAAATCCACTTTTCATCGCCAGTCACAATTTGATGCAAAAAAGACTTACTTTCGTGCCGTTGAAGCAACATTTTACTGATGACTTTTTGGTTTTCCATTTGTCTTTCATTCAGTTGCTGTGGCACCCATTTTTCTTCCTTTAAAATCTTTCCCATTGCTTGTAAACGATCGGAAATTGTTTGCTGAGCAACGTTTAATCTTTCTGCAAGTTGTTTTTGAGTTTGATACGCATCTTCATCCAATAATGATTGTAACTGTTGGTCTTCAAACTTTTTCGGTTGACCTGGATGTTCTTTGTCTTTCACATCAAAATCATCACTTTTAAAGCATTTAAACCAGTGTTCACAAGTATCTTGAGATGGAGCATGTTCACCATAAGCTTCCTGAAGTATTCAGCAGCACTTTTCTTCAAAAATAAAGTAATGAATTAAAACTTTCCGCAAATGTTCTTTTTTTGGCATGAAATTTGACATTTTTAAGCGTAAAAATATCTATGATGTTAACACCTTCAGCAAATTTGACATATGAAGTTTTGAAGCTTGTATCAATACAACAAAATAGCATATCAAATCGCCTATGTATCAACATATATGTAACTCCATCTATTGAAAAAAATCCACATTATTAACTGGTACACCTAGTATTTACCTGTAGCCAGACTCTATGATTAGCATGAGGGCACCTTACTAGTTGAATGCACAACTGTACTAGGTACCAATCAGAGAACATGTGAATTTGCCCCCTAAGGTGAGTGGACAGCGGCATGGGATAGTTTAAGAGAGTGAACAGTAATTTAGTATATATATAGATATTTTTATTCAGAATTATGTCTGAAACTTGATCATACTTTTATTTTTTAGATCCTCATCTGAGGATTTGTTTTAATTTTTAGAGAGAGGAAAAGAGTGAGGGAGAGAGAAAACCTCGATGTGAGAGAGAAACATTGATCAGTTGCCTCCCATATGAGCACCAACTGGGGATGGAACTTGCAACTTAGGTCCTGACTAGGAATCAAACCTGGAACGGGTTTAATTGTGTATTGGACAACGCTCCAATCAATGGAGCCACTGGCCAAGGCATATTGTGGTTATTTTAGTTTTTAATTTTCTTAAATAGGAGAAACGATACATTCGATAAATATTATAAGATTACTTTGAAAAACTAGTGCCAGTGTTCGGCACACTCATTAGTCAGCAGAGCCAAATATCAACAATTCAATGATTGAAATTTCTTTTGAGAGTCAAATTTTTTAAACTTCTTCTAACACCACTTCAAAATAGACTCGCCCAGGCCGTGGTATTTTGTGGAAGAGCCACACTCAAGGGGCCAAAAGAGCCGCATGTGGCTCACGAGCTGCAGTTTGCCGACCACAGAACTATTCTAAAACAAGATTGCTGACCCTGGCCTGGTAGCTCAGTTGCTTAGAGCATTGTCCCGATATACCAAGGTTGCAGACTTGATTCCCAGTCAGGGAACATACAAGAATCAGCCAGTGAATGCACAAATAAGTGGAACGTAGCTCAGTTGCTTAGAGCATTGTCCCGATATACCAAGGTTGCAGACTTGATTCCCAGTCAGGGAACATACAAGAATCAGCCAGTGAATGCACAAATAAGTGGAACAACAAACCAATGTTTCTCTTTCTCCCTCACTAAAAAATAACATAAAATTTAAAAACAAGGTTGTTATTTGGTTATTGAACTACCACCACCTGATAATGATGTATTCTAATTACCTGTGTTTTGACTAGAAAGGCAAAGGTTCTCCCCGCCCCCCCAAACAAACAAACTATAATCTGATCATTTTATAGCTGTCATTGGTCAGGAAACACTTTTATTATTTATAAATGTAAAATTCATACAATATTGCTCACAACATTTTGTAGAAAATATATGTTAGGTATTAAAGACATCTTAAATTTTATTGAATTATAGTTAAGAAATAGCTATGAGTCATTTCTGAAGATATGTAAGTTTGAAATTTCTCATTAGGAAGGTTAGGAATGGTCATATTTTCAAATTAGCTTTCACATGCTTTTTAAAACCTGTAACTTTGTTGTTTTAGAAGAATAATAGAATGAGCCTGACCACTGAGTCATGGTTTTGTACAGAAGTATGAAAGAGAATTGTTTTTAAACCTCTTATTTTGGGACATTTTGAAGTGTGTAATATGCTTGTGTGTCCTGGAACATTTTGAAGTGTGTAATATGCTTTTTGTTGACCATTTTACAGTTTATTTTCTGAGTTCTATCACCTGTCTACCTCTTCCTTTTTCCCAGCTGAATTCCTTTCAGCTTCATTCTTTATCTGAAAACAAGGTTTTTCCTTTCAGAATTAATTGCTTACTCTATCAGTATACCTTGTCTATGATCTCAGGTCAGCATTTAAGCAAGAAGCTTATCATACTAATATATACCCAATTTAAACTTGACTGATAGCTCTTTAACAGTTCCAGAACTATTTGTATTATTAAAAGAGGATGTTTTCTAATGCAAATGATTGTGCAATTATTGGATGTTCATACATTTTAATAATTGTGAAGTAAAAAAGTTTTATGGCCTGGCCAGCGTGACTCAGTGGTTGAGCATCAACTTAACCCTTTGCACTCGCTTTTTTCTCAATTCCTTTATTCTACTCGGGATTTAATTTTTTAAATACCCTAGATTTTACAAAGTGCGGCAGTAGAATAAAAAACTGGAGTTTCTTTTCATA
This sequence comes from Cnephaeus nilssonii, assembly GCF_951640355.1. Taxonomy (NCBI): domain Eukaryota; kingdom Metazoa; phylum Chordata; class Mammalia; order Chiroptera; family Vespertilionidae; genus Cnephaeus; species Cnephaeus nilssonii. The sequence goes on along the minus strand of NC_137080.1, from coordinate 70,615,933 downwards.
CAAACTTATTTATTTGGATTTTTTTATATTTCAAATTATTGATACATTCAGAGTATAAAAAGAGCTGCTACCGATGCTAACCGTGTCGAGTCACACTCAACATCCAAGTGCAAATTAAGAACCAGGAGGTCCATGGTTCGATTCCTGGTCAGGGCACATGCCTGGGTTGCAGGCTTGGTCCCCAGTTGGGGGGCGTGTAGGAGGCAGCCAATCTATGATTCTCTCTCATCATTGATGTTTCTATCTCTCCCTTTCCCTTCCTCTCTGAAATCAATAAAAAATATTTAAAAAATTTATGGTACGGTATGTGGATAATTGGTAGTCTTTGCGTGGAAAGGCTGAATGAACTATGACTTTGTAATTTGAAAGGCTAGGATTCTTAATTTGGTAATTATTTAATGTGGTACCAACTTGATCAAATGTACTTGTTTTTCATAATAGAATATTTCATACTAGATGTGCAAAAGTTGATATTTAACTTATTTAATCTTTAAAGTAGTGAATTATTCTACTTTAAAATTCAAAAATAATTTTGGTGTAAAGAAAATCAAAGATCCTTGAGCAAATGCTTCCTTGACCTTGGTTTTGATCTTCTTTTCCTTTGTCTCATTAACCCATACTTTTTACTCTTGTTTTTTTCCCCCAGCTAGTAAGAAAAATGCATAATAAAATCTCGAAGCCCTTTACTTTGTTGAGGATGTTGATTAAAAAGGAATTCTGATAAAGGAGAGCTGCATCTGTGATTCTTCTTATGGGATCTCTAGGATGAGGCTAGCTGACTTTTAGTGGGCCGAAGAGAAATTAATTAGCTTGTTAATAGGACCCTAGACCTTTCATGTCTAACAGGTGTACTTGCCTTCCACCCAGAGTTGAATTTTATAATTCCTTGTTGTTTGTCGATTCCTGTTGTTACAGAAAATTAGGAAAATTAAGTTAACTGTATTTTCCTAAACCAGATCTAGGTATCTTCAGCATTTAGGCTGACTCCAGAAATGCTTTCTCTATTCCAGGCTCTTTTCCTAGTTGGTTGCTGTCATGGATTGTAATTCTCTGGGTCATCTTTGGCCTAGGATTAGGTTCAGCTTTGAGTGCCAGAAAACTCCAAATAACAGTGATATAAAGAAATAAATTTATTTTGTCATGTATTAACTCAAAAAAGTAATTGAGAGCTGGTATGGAGCTCCACAGTGTCAGGGACTTAAGCTCCTCTACCTGCACTAACATGTACGATCCTGATTTCCAGGCTTACTGCATAGTTTGACATGGCTCCTCCAGCTGTCAAGTTGGGATTCTAGTTAATAAAAGAGAAAAGGGGAAGGGGAAGGTATGCTCCTTTTTCTACCATCATATCCTGAAAGTTGCATGTACCATTTTATCTTACATTCAGTTGGCCATAACTTGTGGCTACATCTAGTAATAAGGTAGATTGCATAGTGTAGTCTTTATTTTGGGTGACCACGTAAATAACAGGAATTCTATTAAATGAGGTAGGATGGCTGAATGGATATTGGGCAACAGCTAACCATCTCAAGCATAGCTTCTGTAGTTTACTCTGGGGAGGTTAGGTTAAGATCAGGACCTTTTACTTGGTAAGCTGACCCCAGCTCACAGATCATCCTGAGAGGTTTGAATACTGGTTTTATTTTCATTGCTGTTTCTGCTTCACTTGTCAAAAACTTCTATGCTCCATATCTATTTTTTACTCCTAGCTAATGGAACTTGCTTGAGTCTCCGTTTGTAAATTCGGATCTCTGTTTATCGATCATGGTCAGTTGCTCATATTAAAAATGTTGAAGGGCCCTGGCCAGTGTGGCTCAGTTGGTGTTGAGTGTCATCCTGTGCACCAAAAGGTCGCTGGTTCAATTCCTGGTCAGGGCATAGGTTCAATGTGGGGATGGGGTGGTAGTGTATGCGTGGGAGGCAGCTGATAGATGATAGATGTTTCTCTGTTATACTGATGTTTCTCTCCTCCCTCTTTAAAAATCAATAAAAACATTTAAAAAAATTTTAGAGGGAGATAAGATTCTTGTATTGTTCACCTTGAAGGGGTAGGTGTCAAAATCACTAATTGTGTACTTGAGGCTTCATTTCATTAAGTATATTTATCAGACCTTTTTGAGTGCTTATCAGTACTTTAATTTTTAAAAATACTTGTCCTATTGTGCTAATATGTTACTGTCCAATGTAACATACAATAGATACTTAAAAATGATTAACTATAGAAAAGATTAAAATGATTATCTATAGATAACATAAGTGGTATTTACACTGTAAGAATTAACTAAAATTTACAATTGTATAAGAACTTTTTTTGGAGTGCAGTATGATTGGATATACTTATTTATTTTACTTTTTTAAATGCTTTTTATTTTTTAAAGACTAGTAGGTTTTCTCAATGCATATGTTAAGAATTGACAAATTAGTTTACTTGTTTACTTTTGTAGACACGTTTGTGTAATTAAAATTAAGTATATATTAAAAGCTTAATTTCACAGAAAAGTTTTCTATGTATATTACTGTAACTTTAAATTTATACTGACTAGGTCTAGTAAATGGGTGCATTCACCAATCACTGTGAGTTAAACACATGTACACCGCTGGTGTATGGCTTAGCATATGGAACATTGGCCAGTATGCATTAAAACTGCTGTAGAAACTCACCCCACCCCACAACAGAACCAGTTACTGTGCGCAATGCAGTGTGATTACATGCTAATCATTCAGCAAACGTTGTTTACATTGGTGATTCTTGAATTTAAATATGTAGACTGTAGTTGTAGATATGTAATATTATGTCAGGAAATTACTACAGTGTTTTTCCAACTTATGACCTATTCACTAAAATTGGTTAAACATAACAGTGAATTAATTACAAAAACATAACCTGTTTACTTATAAGCAAATATTGGTTAAAGTCATTTAAAAATTGCTAATTTTCACATGACATATAGACTGGAAATTTTGTCCATTAAATCTGAAGTCCATTAAATCGAGTTTTGCAAAATCGAGGGTTTATGGTACTTAACTTTTTTTTGAAAATTTCATCTTGTCATTCTGATACAATCTTTTATATACATCTGGTTCTAAGTTGAATTTGATTTTAATGACTGTTGTGGATGAAAAAGATAAACCCAGGAAAGATACATGTATTCAAATAGAAAAAGTATACTAAGTTCTACTAACAAGTCACAAGCTTATTTTTTGTTTTTGTTTCATCGAGTATACAAAGTCTGTTATTTGCAGCTACATTGGAACATATCTGCCCCCTTCAGTGTGTCTTGTTCTTTTACACCAATAGGAAGTCTATGTTTTAAAATATTTACCATTTGAGCTCAAAATTCTCTGAATCTTTTTTTAATATCAAGAAAAATGATTTTAAATATGTTACATGCAATAAACACCAATTATTCAAGAAAAATGCTCTTACATATAATTACATGCAATAAACATGAGTATTTCAACAAAAACAATTTTAAATATAATGTTATATGCAGTAGACACCAATTATTCAAGAAAAATGATCTTACATATAATATTACATGCATTAGACATTAATATTTCAAGAATAAAAGGATTTTAAGTATAATAATATCAAAATTGTACTAACATAGTATGATAGCACAAAAGTTGTAGGAGATATTAAAAATCTGCAAATAACAGGATTACTTCTATTATAGATTATTTCCCCCCGCCTCTGGCTCTATTTTTGTTCATCAGTTTATATTATTCATTATATTCCACAAATGAGTGAGATCATTTGATATTTATCTTTCTCCGACTTGCTTATTTCGCTTAGCATGATGCTATTAAAGTCTATTTTGTTGGATATGAGTATTGCTACTCCAGCTTTTATTTTATTTTCCATTTGCATGGAAAAATTTTTTTCCATCCTTTCACTTTCATCCTGTGTGTGTCTTTTGTTTTGAGGTGGGTCTCTTGTAGACAGCATATAGTTGGATCATGTTTTTGTATCCATTTAGCTACCCTACACCTTTTGATTGAAGCATTTAATCCACTTACATTTAGGGTTATTATTGAAAGGTACTTATTTATAGCCATTTTAATTCTGTATGGCTAGGTTTCTCTCTCTGTTTCTTCTCATCATTCCCTTATAGCAGTGGTCGGCAAACCGCGGCTCGCGAGCCACATGTGGCTCTTTGGCCCCTTAAGTATGGCTCGGCGTTAGAACCACTTCTTCAAAACAGACTTGCCCAGGCCAAAAACTGACTTCTGCGAATGGGCCACAAAGTTTCAATCGCACTGTACGTGCACGCCCGCACATGGTATTTTGTGGAAGAGCCACACTCAAGGGGCCAAAGAGCCGCATGTGGCTCGAGAGCCGCGGTTTGCCGACCACTGCCTTACAGCAATCCCTTTAGCATTTCTTGTAATGCTGGCGATGAACTCCTTTAGCCTTTTTTTTTTTTTTTTTTGTCTGGGAAGCTCTTTATTTGACTTGTCTATTTTGAATGATAGCCTTGTTGGATATAGTAATCTTGGTCTCAGATCCTTGTTTTCCATTACCTTGAGTACTTCATGCCATTCCCTTCTGGCCTGTAGAGTTTCTGATGAGAAAGCAGGTGTCAGCCTTATGGGAACTCCTTTGTAGGTAACAGTTTTCTTTTGCTGCCTTTAAGATTCTCTCTTTGCCTTTAATTTTTGGCATTTTAATTATGATGTGTCTGGGTGTGGGTCTGTTTGGGTTCTTTTGTTTGGGGTTCTCTGTGCCTCCTGAATTTGTGTGACTTTCCTTTACCAGGTTAGGGAAGTTTTCTACCATTATTTCTTCAAACACCTTCTCTATTCCTTTCTCCCTTTCTGCCTCTTTTGCACACCTACTATTTTAATATTGTTATGTTTCACATTGTCCCACAGCTCCCTTAAGCTGTCCTCCTGTTTATTAATTGTTATTTTCTTTTTGGTTCTCTAATTGAGTGATATTTTCAACTCTTGTCTTCTCATTCCTTGATCCTCAGCTTCCCCTAATCTGCTGTGTATTCCTTACAATGAGTTCTTTATTTGTGTTATGTCATTCTTTCTCTCAGACTGTTCTGTTTTCATAGTTACTATATCTTTTCATACTGTTGAGCATTTTGAACATCATTACTCTGAGCCTAGTTTCAGGTAAATTTCTTATCTCTGCTTCATTTATCTCTTCTGGAGAATTCACTAGTTCTTTCATTTGGGGGTTGTTTCTTTGTTTCCTCATTTTGGTTGTCTGTTTGGGGTTGTGACTGTTTTAGGTAGATCCTCTACACTTCTCAATCTCTAGTGCAGGACAGTGTTAATGGCTGTTTCTGTCTAATTGGATCAGGCAAAGACTCAAAGCCTCCAGAGACCTCTGTCTATAGACTTTCCCGACTTGAATAGCCCCAGGCAATCGTCCTCAGGTGTGGCGAGAGTTTTTTCAACAGATGGGGCAGTTGCTTTTGCCTGGAGGTTAATTGTTACTTTTAATCTCTTAAATGGCCTCAGGGCAAGGTGTTTTCCAGTAGGGTGTGTCGACTGTCTTCCCCCCGGCAAGGCAAATGTCTGTGTGGGAAAGATGTCCTCTGCTGTGTGAGGGAATGACTCAGCCCAGGAAACTTGGGGTGTCTGCCTTCTGAACTCTATCCCCTGAGACCTCAGTCCTGGTTTCTGCTCTCACAGCTCCAATCCACTTCACCCTCCCTCTGCCAGAGCACAAGGTGGGTGGCTCCACAGGGAATTTTTATGCATTGGCCCTTTAAGAGGGTGCCTGAACTTTCAGCTGCCACTACCTGGCAGGCAACACCCCACTGCTTTTCACAGCCAGATGTTATGTGGGTACCTTCCTTAGTTTGGTGCTCCCTACTGGGGAGCCCAGCTTCGGGATTAGATCCCAGAGTTCTCTGTGGCTCCCCCCCATAGCTCAGATATCTCTCCAGGACTTAAGTTGCTGTCTGTGGGTGTCCGGCCAGCCCTTTCATGCCTCCACCCCTCTTAACAGTCTCTGTGCGGTCTCCACCTTCGGTCTTTGGGTATTAGGGTTCTCTCCTGTGAGTTTTCCATTGATTATTCAGGAAGCCTTTCCCTATTTCAGTTGTAATTCCATCTTGTTCCTGGGAGCATGTCCTTGTAGCATCCTCCTACTCTGCCTTCCATTTATCCACTGATTCTTTTTATTTGGGAAAAATTTAAGTGTCCAGTAAGAGTTTTTATAGGTGCCACATTACATTTTTAGTCACAAACCACAGAATGATAGAAATAGTTCTAAGCATCAGTTTTCTTAGCCCAAATTATTTTTAGAAAAGAAGTAATTTTCTTACTCATTACTAAACTGTCAACTTTATCTTGAAAGGACAGATTAGGGTGCTGCTTTTTTTTTTTTTTTTCCTTTTTAAAATATTTTTATTGATTTCAGAGAGGAAGGGAGAGGGAGAGCAGTAGAAACATCAATGATGAGAATCATTGATCAGCTGCCTCCTGTATACTCTTCCCCCCCCCCCCCCCCCCACTGGGGATCGATCCCACAACCTGGGCATGTACCCTTGACTGGGAATCAAACTGACGACCTGGTTCATAGGTCGATGCTCAGCCACTAAGCCATGCCTGCCAGGCTTGTGTGCATTCCTTTAGTTATGTACACCTATTTGGAAGAACACCTAGTGAGTGTACTTCAAGTTTAATGAAAGCTTGCTATGTAAGGATGTCTGTTGAAATGGTAAATACTTTATTTAGTGGTAATACTCCCCCTCGCATCCCGCTCCCAAGATTGTGTAGCTTTATTTTTACACTAGAGGCCCAGTGCACAAAATTCATGCACTGGCGGGGGGTGGCGGGGGATTGTCCCTCAGCCTGGCCTCCGCCCCCTCGCAGTCTGGGACCCCTTGCCGGCAGTTGGACATCCCTCTCGCAATCCGGGATCCCTCGCTCCTTACTGCCTGCCTACTCGTTCCTTACCACTTGGCTCGTTGCTCCTTAGCACTGCCGCAGAGGCGGGAGAGGCTCCTGCCACCGCCGAAGCACTCGCCAGCTATGAGCCTGATTTCTGGCTGAGCGGTGCCTCCCTGTGGGAGTGCACTGACCACCTGGGGGCAGCTCCTCCATTGAGCGTCTGCCCCCTGGTGGTCAGTGCACATCATTGCGACTGGTCGTTATGGTCATTCTGCCATAACGGTTGCTTGGGGTTTTATTATATAGATGTGAATTTTAAAGAAAATGATATTGTTGCAAGTATTTCACATGTCCCCTTATAGCCTCCCTGGGTCCCCACCCTAAACCTTCACCACCCATTGTCTGTGTCAGTGGGGTATGCATATCTGTATACAAGTTCTTTGGTTGATCTCATCCCACCCACCCACCCACCCCTGCCTTCCTTCTGAGATTCGACTGTTCCATGCTTCTGTATCTCTGGATCTATTTTATTCACCAGATTATGTTGTTCATTAGATTCCACATATGAGTGAGATCATGTGATACTTGTCTTTCTCTGACTGGCTTATTTCACTTAGCATAATACTCTCCAGGTCCCTGCTTGCTGTTCCAAAGGGTAAGAAATCCTTCTTTTTTTCTGCTGTATAATATTCCATGGTGTAAATGTACCACAACTTTTTTATCTACTCATCTTCTGAATGGCACTTGGGCTGTTTCCAGATCTTAGCTATAGTAAATTGTGCTGCTATGAACATAGAGGTGCATACATTTTTTTTTTCTGATTGGTGTTTCAGGTTTCTTAGGATATATTCCTAGAAGTGGGATCACTGGGTCAAATGGCAGTCCCATACTTAATTTTTTGAGGAAATGCCATACTGTTTTCCATAATGGCTGCACCAGTCTGCATTCCCACCAGTATACTAGGGTTCCCTTTTCTCCACATCCTTGCCAGGACTTGCCCATTTGTTGATTTGTTGATGGTAGCTATTCTGACAGGTGTGAAATGATACCTCATTGTCATTTTAATTTGCATCTCTATGATGATCATGACTTTGAGCATTTTTTCATCTCTCTCTTGCCATCTCTATGTCCACTTTGGAGAAGTGTCTATTTAGGTCCTTTGCCCATTTTTTAATTGGTTTGGTTTATCCTTTTAAGTTGTATGAGTTCCTTATATATTTTGGATATTAACCCTTTATCAGATGTATCATTGCCAACTATGTTCTCCCATACAGTGGGCCCCCTTTTCATTTTGTTGATGGTTTCTTTTGCTGTACAGAAGCTTTTTATTTTGATGCAGTCCCATTTGTTACTTTTCTCCTTAGTTTACTTTGCCCTAGCCTAGGAGATGTATCTGCAAACATATTGCTATAAGAGATGTGTGCGAGTTTGTTGCCTGTAGTTTCTTCTAGGATTTTTATGGTTTCACATCTTACATTAAGTCTTTTATCCATTTTGAGTTTATTTTTATGTATGGTGTAAATTGGTGGTCTAGTCTTTTGATTTTGCATGTACTTGTCCAATTTTCCTAACACCATTTACTGAAGAGACTGTCTTGACTCCATTATATGTTCTTGCCTCCTTTTTCAAATGTTAATTGAGTGTAATGGCTTGGGCCAATTTCTGGGGTCTCTGTCCTGTTCCATTAATCTATATGCCTGTTCTTGTGCCAGTACCAGGCTGTTTTGATCACAGTGGCTTTATAGTATAACTTCATATCTGATATTGTGATCCCTCCAACTTAGTTCTTTCTCAAGATTGCTATGGCACCTGTTCGGTATGGCTCAGTGGTTGAGCATCAGTCTATGAACCAGGAGGTCGCTGTTTGATTCCTGGTTAGGGCACATGCCTGGGTTTCAGGCTCGATCCCCCAGAGTGGGGCGTGCAAAAGTCAGCCGATCAATGTTCTCTCATCATTGATCTCTCTCTCTCTGTCTCTTCCTTCCTCTCTGAAATCAGTAAAAATATATATTAATGATTATTACTGGGTTAAGGTGGCAACAGCCAAAACGTTTCTTCCCAATACTTGAGATAACAAATATTCTGTAGGGGTATATAACTTTGGCAACATGAAAATCTTTAGTTCCTCTTTAGCCTTTCCTCTAATGGTTTTATGCATTCATTGATAATCAGTTGTAGCAAAGTGATGATTTTTTAATTCTATCTTTTCTTTTACATTTATTTGTTGGGATTCTTCTGGTAAAGAAAAAATTTCCCTCATTATCTGGTTACTCTGTACTGCAGTGCCTACTAAAGAGGCAGATTAAAGTTAGAGAATTGAGGTTTCATTACCATTTTACAAAGTAAGGAGTTGGTGAAATGATCACATCTAATGCCAGAGGTGGCAAATTATTATTATTTTTTGGCTCTTTCTGATTTTTTTTTTAGGTTGCTGTATAGGTTCATGGATTTTATATTATTTTTTAATGAGAGAGGGAAAGAGAGATAGAAACATCAACGATGACAGAGAATCATTGATCAGCCTCCTGCACGCCCCTACTGGGGATCGAACCCGCAACCTGGGCATGTGCATTGAACTCAGGACCTTTCAGTCCGCAGGCCGTTGCTCTATTCACTGAGCCAAACTGGGTAGGGTGGGTTCATGGATTTTAAAAATACATTAAGTCCTCACTTAACATCATTGATAGGTTTTGTGCCTTTAAGAGAAAGGATGTATAAGGAAACCAATTTTACTATAGGCTGATTAATATATAAACAAGAGTTAAGTTCTTAATGTTTTATAATGAAATGATGAACTTTATTCAAAGACTTTCTGTGAAATGTCTTTGGACTTAGTAGTGTATCTTTCTTTTTTCTTTTTTTATCTTTCTTTTAAAAAAATATTTTTGTTGACTTCAGGAAAGGAGGGAGAGGGAGAGAGAGATGGAAACATCAATGTGAGAAAGAACCATTGATTGGCGCGGCCTCCTACACGCTCCTCACTGGGGATTGAGTCCGCAACCCAGGCCTGTGCCCCAACCAGGAGTCGAGCCATTACCTCCTAGTTCACAGGTCAATATGCTCAACCACTGAGCCATGCCAGCTAGGCAGTAGTGTATCTTTCTTAAACATCTAGTATATTCATCCATCTACTTGAGAGGCTAGGAAACAGATTATTAAAAATATGTGAAACAAAATAAGGGATTAGTCTTGGCCAATCTTGTGCAGTGGTTACAGCGTCGGCTTGGGGACCCAAGGGTCACAGGTTCAATTCCCAGTCAAGGGCATGTATCTCGATTGCCCAGTTGGGGCGAGTGTGGGAGGCAACCGATCAATGTATCTAACGATGTTTCTCTCTTTTCTTGTCTCCTTTTCCCTCCCTTTCACTCTCTAAAAATCAATGGAAAAAATACCCTCAGGTGAGGACTTAAAAAAAAAGCTGGTAGATGCTTATGAAGGTGTACATAACAAAAATAAGCCTTATTTTTCTCTGCTATTTACTTCATTTTTCTTATGAAGGGCTCGAATTAGAATCTTGGCTGAAATAAGCCTGTTAAGAGATCACCTAGTCCAAAATGCTCATAAGAGCCAACAGAGACTTATTGAAGATAAAGTATTTATTGACTTCTCAACCTACATTGTGGAATGGAATGAGATACTTTACTGTATATAAATACAGTTGCTTCAAGACTAAATACATATAGTATCAGTTCATTTCTTGTCATTAAATTAGGATCCTTACCTAGGGATATTTAAGTTTATGAGGTATGTTTAGGTTTATTAGAATTCTTTTTCTTGTGTTCCAAGTTCTAATAATTCTCATACATGTTCTAAATTTATTGCAGAGTTGACACTTTTTTATATCAAGCTTATATATATATTTTAAATTACCTTTATTGAGGTATAATTGACATGTAAAATTGTAAGATATTTAAAGTGTACATTATGATGATTTGGTTTACATATGCATTGTAAAAGGATTCCCCATTTAGTTAGTTAATAACCATTACCTAACATATTTATCTTATTTTGTAAGTGTGAGAACATTTAAGTTCTATTCTCCTAGTCATCTCAAATGTACGATACAGTGGTTATCAACAGTAGTCACCCTGTTTTACGTTAAATTCTCAGACTTTACTTACTCTATTTTCTCCCCCCACCCCCACTCCCTGCAATCACTTTTTTTAGCCTTCGTTTGATTTTTTTTTTTAAAGATTCCACTTGAAAGTGATACCATGCAGTATTTGTCTTTTCTGTCTGCCTTATCTCACTTAGCATAATGCCCTCAAGGTTCATCCCTGTTATCCCAAGTGGCAGGATTTCTTTTCTTTTTTTCTTTTTCCAAATGGCAGGATTTCTTTTCTCATGGCTAAATAATATACTAGTGTGTGTGTGTATGTATACCATATCTTTATTCCTAGGTGTGAGAGTGCTAGATTATGTGGCAGTTCTAGTTTTAAATATTTTTAGGAACTTCATATTGTTTTTAATAGTGGCTGCATTAGTTTACATATCGCCAATAGCACAAGTGGTTCCCTTTTCTACACATCCTCACTAACACTTAACTTTTATCTTTTTGGTGATAGTCATTCTAACAGGGTGTGAGGTGCTACCGAATTGTGGTTTTGATTTGCATTTTCCTGATAATCAGTGATGTTGAGCACCTTTTCTTGTATCTCTTGTTCATTTGCATGTCTTTAGAGGAATGTCTATTCTGTTCATCGGCCTATTACAAATTTTTTTTGTTTGCTGTTGACTTGTATGAGTTCTTTATACATTTTGTATATTAATCACTTATCAGAAACATGATTTGCAAATATTTTCTCCTGTTGCATAGGTTGTCTTTTTGTTTTGTTGATGGTTCCATTGCTGTGTAGAAGCCTTTTGATTTGATGTAGTTCCATTTGTTTATTTTTGCTTTTATTGCCTTTGCTTTTGGTGTCAAATGCAAAAATTTATTGCCAAACAGTGATGGCAAGTAGCTTAATTCTTGTCTTTCCTTCTTTTGCATTGATTTTATTGGTATGGTGTAAGATAAGGGGTCCAGTTTTCAGTATTGCATCTGGCTTCCAGTTTTCCTAGCATCATTTCTTGAAGAGGCTGTCCTTTCTTCATTTTATATTCTTGGTTTCTTTGTCATAAATTAATTGACCATATATGCATGGGTTTATTTCTGGACTCTGTTCTATTCCATTGATCTTATGTGTCTGTTTTTATGCCAATACCATACTATTGTGATTATTATAACTTTGTAATATAGTTGGAAATCAGGAAGTGTGCTGCCTCCAGCTTTGTTATTTTTTTCTCAGGATTGCTTTGCTTTTTTGGGGGGGTCTTTTTATAGTTTTATATAAATATTAGAATTTTTTATTGATATTTTTGAGAGAGGAAAGGGGGAGGGAGGATGGGAGAGAGGGAGAGAGAGAAAGAGAGAGAAACATTGATTTGTTGTTCCACTTATTTATTCACTCATTGGCTGAATTTTGCATGTGCCTTGACCAGGGATCTAATCTGCAACCTTTGCATACCAGGAGGAAGCTCCAACCACTGACCTACTTGGCCAGGGATGTTTTTTCTAGTTCTGTGGAAAATGCCATTGCTTTGGGTAGTATGGACTTTAAAAATTTTTTTTATATTTATTAATTTTAGAGAGAGAGAGAAAGAGAAACATCAGTTTGTTGTTCCACTTATTTATGCATTCATTGTTGCATCTTGTATGTGCCCTGACTGTGGGGATCGAATCTGTAACCTTGGCATATTGGACCAATGCTCTAGCCAATTGAACTATCAGCCAGGGCACATTTTATTTTTTTTTAAATCCTCACCTGAGGATATGTTTTTCTTGATTTTGAAAGAGAGAAACATCAATATGAGAGAGAAGCAGAGATCATTTGCCTCTCGTACACACCCTGACTAGGGATTGAACCCACAACTTTTTGGTGTATAGGATGATGCTCCAATCAATTGAGCCACCAGTACAGAATGGTAGTATGGACATTTTAACAATATAATTCTTCTAATCCATGAACATGGATATCTTTCCTTTTTCTTGTATGTGTGTCTTCAGTTTCTTTCATTGTTTTTAGTGTACAGATCTTTCACCTCCTTGGTATTGTTAATGGGAGGTTATGTCTTTAATCTGTTTTAATATACTTGATCAAAGTTTTTTTAGAGAGAGATTTTATCAGTTGTAGCCCTAGGGAGTCCTTGGTTGCTATGCACATACCCTGAAAAATGGTGTCTTTCTGAGTGAGGAGCTTTTTTGTTGTTTGATGTTGGGATGCTTCCTTCTAATCTCTGTTTTCTAAACTATCGAATTCTTACTCTGCGTTCTGCAAGGAGTTAATCAACACTACTGTGATGGGAGTAGAAGGTAACTTCTTGCTTGGAGTGAAGTTTAATGTGGAGGTTCTAATCTCTTGAGATAGAACTTGGGAACCATGACATTTTTGTATATATTCATGCATTTTTTAAAAATTTGAGTTGTTTTTAACACCGGGTACTGTATGTTTCAGCTGCTCTTCTAGGCATTAGGGATATCTCAGAAAGTAAAATGACAAATTCCTGCCCTCATAGAATTTCTGTTCTGTTTAATATTGTGTATCCCATTAAAATCTTTTCCTGTGCTGGTACGGATTAGGGATGTTATCTTCTAAGAACTTTTTCTTGAGCCTTGTCTCTGGTTTTTCTCTTTTATTTGAGTAAAATTGAACACAATGTTATAAAACAAAGTGCCTGGTTGAGATCTGATTTTTTGATATATGAGACCAATAAATAATAAGATCCATATTATAAGAGTAGGGTTGCATTTTTAAAAACTGATTTCTTTTTACGGTAACATTCTTATTAAATAGCATTTCCAGGTATCAGCAATTTGGCTCATGGTTCCACAATTGTGAGGTATAATGATTTGTTTTGGCAAAAAAGTAGTTGGTACTGTTAGTTCATTTAACAAATATCCCTATTGTGTGCCAGACTCTTTCCATTGCTGGGAGGATACAGTGGTGTTTGAGACAATGTCCTCATGGAGCTTAAGTAAAGTGTAAGATGATACAAAATGTGTGGTTGTTTGATTGGCAGTGGGAGGTCATGCTTTATTTGATTTGGGCTGGTTAGGGCAGGCCTCTCTGTGTAAGTGACCTTAAGAGTAGCAGCATCCTTAGAGATAAGTAATGGCCAGCCTTTTGAAGATCCTGGGTCAGTGCCCCAGCTGCCTTGACTCAGTGGTTGGAGCATCGGTCTCCGGACTAAAGGATCCCAGGTTCGATTCCGGTCAAGGGCACGTACCTTGGTTGCAGGCTTGATCCCTGGCCTTGGTCAGGGTGCATGTGGGAGGCAACCAATCGATGCATCTCTCTCACATTGATGTTTCTCTCTCTTTGTCTCTCCCCCTCCTTCCTATTCTCTCTAAAAATCAATGGAAAAATATCCTCAGGTGAGGATTAACAGCAACAAAAAGATCCTGGGTCAGTGAAATACATTCCAAGTAGGAAAATAGCAAATGAAAGGTATACATACATTAATTTAAGTAGTGATTAGTTAGTCCTTTTTATCAAATTAAAATCTATTTATTGTTAATACTAAATAGTTCTAGTAACCTCTTGGGGTGTGTTTACATGATTACATTCATATTTAGTTTTACACAAGTGAGTCTTAATTGGTGGTCTATGCAAATGAACTGTGCAGACAATGATTTCCCATGTGCTCTCCCACCAAAAAAGAAAAACATAAGAAATAAAAGTAAGATTTAGCTCTGGCTGTTTTGGCTCTGTTGGTTGGAGTGTCGTCCCATGCATCAGAAGGTCACGGGTTTGATTCCCGGTCAGGGCACATAGCTAGGTTGCAGGTTCTATCCCAGGTGGAGCCCATATCGCAGGCAGCCAATTGATGTATCTCTCTTAAGTACCCAAGTACTCCCTGATACTTAGCAAACACACAAGCTTGTATTAACAGTGTTAACCTTGGTCACTGTAGTTTTTCCAGAATTGGCCAGTGGGTGTCCAGTGCCTTTTCTGTGTGCTTGTTTTTAGAAACATTGAGGCACAGCTAATTCAATTGAAAATTTGGTATGTATATTATAGCATTTTCCTTAAAATCATAATCAGTGTTGCCTGGGAGTTAAAAACAAATAAAAACCTTTAGTAAATTTTTAGCCCTTATATCTCTGATACATATTTAGATTATTTTAATGAAATTAGATTTTCATGTTTTGAATTTAGGTTTCTAGTCTGTTTTCCATAGATATGGGTTATAGTTAACATGATGGAGTATCCAACTCTCCCTTTTGTTTTATCTGTGCTTGACAGAATTGAAAAGAAGTATATACTCTGTCATTCTTACAATTGAATTTCAGTGTTACCACATATAATCTTTTTTTTAGCAGGCTTTTAAAAAATATATTTTTACTGATTTCAGAGAGGAAGTGAGAGGGAGATAGAAACATCAATGATGAGGGAAAAATCATTGATCAGCTGCGCCGCCTCTGCCTCGGCCTCCTCTGCCTTGGCACCCTGCCCACTGCGGTGGCCAGGGGCCTCTGCTGCCCTGCTCCCTGCCCCCTGCTGCCATCCGGAAGGACGTCTGGTCTAATTAGCATTATGCTTTTATTATAGACTAGAGGCCCAGTGCACAAAATTCATGCGCTGGCGTGTGTGTGGGGGGGGTCCCTCAGCCCAGCCTGTCCCCTCTCATAGTCCAGGAGCCCTCAGGGGATGTCCTACTGCAGGAGGCAACTGGGCTGATCAGGAGAAGGCACCACCACCATCTCCCCAGTGCTGCTGCCACTGCTGGCCGCCGCAACCGCCAAGGTGTTTTCATCAACACGGACTCTTGTCCCTTCACCATGAAAAAATGACAACTTTCTTTAGGCGTTTTCAAGTTTCATAGGATATGACATTTATTTCTTTTTATCCTCATATGAGGATATTTTCCCATTAATTTTTAGAGAGTATGGAAGAGAGAGGGAAAGACAGAGAGAAACATCAATGTAAGAGGCACACTTCGATTGGTTGCCTCCTGCATGAGCCTTGACCTGGGCCCCGGCCAGGCAGAAGCATGTAACCTAGGTACATTCCCTTGATCAGAATCGAACCCGGCCCCCCTGTGGGTTGTTCTCTCCAGGGCCAGGCGCGGGCTGCCCTGTCTGTTGTTCTCTCAGGCTCTGGGCCTGCGTCAGGCCCCTCCTGAGCTGTCGTGACCTTTACGGAGTCCTAGCCTAATTTGCATATTACAGCTTTTTATATTTATATATATGTATATTTTAGCAGGGATAAGTTGAATTTGGGCCTTCTGATCTAAATAATCACATTCTTTTTACTAGATTTCATGCAATTACACATTTAGAATTTCTATATGTCAGCTAATTAAGGTATATTTGTTATACAAAGAAATAAACCCAGTGACAGTGTAAGTATAGTGTTTCAGTATTTATATTTTCTTAAGTATTTCTCTATCCTTTTCCACATCTTCCCACTCTCTTTTGAGTAGAAGAAAGTAATTTGATTATGTAGCTATATTAAACAACTACCATTTAAAAAATATTTTTTTATTGATTTTAGAGAGGAAGGAAGAGGGGGGGGGGGGGAGAGAAACACCAATGATGAGAGAAGAATCATTGATTGGCTCCCTCCTGCACAACCTCCCACTGGGACCGAGCCCACAACTTGGGCATATGACCTGACCAGGAATCGAACTGTGACCTCCTGGTTCATAGGTTGGTGCTCAACCACTGAGCCATGCCAGCTGGGCAACAACTACCATTTTTTCTAGCATTTGAGGGAAGGGAAAGTTCCTCAATGTTTTCATTTGTGTCTGTGTATTACCACTGAAAAGTACATCTACAATACTTTCATACATGTAGCATATAAAATTAGAATCTTTGGGTTCTAGCACGAATCTAGAATCACAAGCTTCTTAGGATTTAAACTCTTTTGTACTACTTTAACCAAAATTGGTAATCAAGTACTCAAGTATAGTTGCTTGTTATGTTCACAAAGGTACAGTGAATAAGTGACAGTGATAGTGGAGGTCAAGTCAAGAAAGATTATAGCCTTTCCTAGTTGCCTCATAAGGTAGAAGTTTGTAAACCTGAATTGGGAGCTTGGTAGTGGCAATATCACATACTAGGAATAGACCTAGATTTTCAAGCCTATGTACTATTGCATTAAATTCTCACAATATTCTGTACAGGCCATTAAGTACTTAAACATCCCCAATATTTTTTAGAAGTAATTTTTTTTGGTTGTTTTTGTTTTTTTCTAGTTGTTGGTCTTGACGATATTATGGACGAAGGAGTTGTTAAAGAAAGTGGCAATGATACCATTGATGAAGAAGAACTGATTTTACCTAACAGGAATTTGAGGGACAAAGTAGAAGAAAATTCAGTGAGATCACCAAGAAAATCACCTCGTTTAATGGCACAAGGTAATCCTTTCAAAGATTACCTAGAAAATCAAAGGTGTAGGGACAGATGTGAGAAATTGTCAACTTGCTGAGCATTTTGATAATGAGTTTTGAGTTTATACCAATTTGTTGACATAATTTTTATAAAATTTAATTGAAATTATACATTCACATAATTTAAAGAGTTGACTAGTTCTATGAGTTTCCAGTACTCACTATCCCACTACCTATTTTCATTTCCCCAGAGACATTTATTCCATGTCTCTGAGTAATACGTATATTGCTACTTTATGATTATTCTGATGTAGGTATTTATTGACTTCCCACTGTGGATTATGATTTAGCATTCTTCTCTGGTCCCTATCACACAAAAGTACATTTTCTCATCCTTCTACTGTATAATTTTGTTAGAGCAGTAGTGATTATGTTACTGTGATTCTGTATGCTATCAAAGATGATCTGTTTAGTAAACTGGTTTCTTTTCCTATACATCTTTTTGTCTTTCTGATGGAAGATTTTTGTTTGTTTTTCATTTGCTTATAGCTTTATATATTTGTACACACAGCTTTTTAAAAAAATATATTTTATTGATTTTTTACAGAGAGGAAAGGAGAGGGATAGAGAGTTAGAAACATTGATGAGAGAGAAACATTGATTAGCTGCCTCCTGCACACCCCCCACTGGGGATGTGCCCGTAACCAAGGCACATGCCCTTGACCGGAATAGAACCTGGGACCCCTGAGTCCGCAGGCCGACGCTCTATCCACTGAGCCAAACCGGTTAGGGCCACACAGCTTTTTAAAAAATACATTTTTATTGACTTCAGAGAGGAAGGGAGAGGGAGAGAGAGATAGAAACATCAATGATGAGAGAGAATCATTGATCAGCTTTCTCCCACATGCCCCCACTGGGGATTGAGCTCGCAACCCATGTGTCTTGACGGAATCGAACCTTGACCTCCTGGTTCATAGGTCGGCGCTCAACCACTGAGCCATGCTGGTCAGGCTCTACTCAGAGCTTTTGTGTACATGTTAATAATTACACCCCAACCACTTTGCCAGTTGTTTAAATTTTTCCTAAAGATATTTGTGCATATCAGATATTCTGTCATTGTTATTTCATTGAAGAAATATCTCTGGGAGACTTTGATCTGCTCCTATTTGGACTGATGTGTTAGCCCTATATTCCTGTTGCATAGCTGTTATCCAGGGCTCTCCCCTTACCATTTTGAGGATTCTGTTCTGTGTTACAGTTTCTATTTCCTCTTTTTTGGCTTAATGCCTTCATTTTGGTGACATATTTCTTCTTGTATGTTTGTAAATGTGATTAATCTGTTCTCATTGAAGTCATGGTCTGGTTGAGCATTGACTTCAGGGTTGGAAATATTTTCCTTCGGAAATTTAAAACTATGCCATTTTTCTAACTTCAATATTGAGAAGTTTATTTTGACACCCCTCCCCCCCCCCTTTTTTGGGAGGGTATGTTAGCTACTTTTCTTCTGGAACTTAGTGGAATTTCTTCCTCATCAGCTCTAGTGCTTTGATATTCCTGATATTGCATCTTGTTGTAGGTGTGTTTTATATATTGAGCTTGGTAAGTCCTTTTAGTCTGAAACTGTTATTATTCAATTCTGGGAACATTTCTTGAATTGTTTCATTGGTAATTCCCTTCTTTATTTTCTCTGCTCTTGCTTTCTGGAACTCCTGTTATTCTAAAGTGTTAGATAGCAGGGACCAGGCTTTCCATTTTCTTTATCTTGCCTACTTTCCACCTCAGTCTTTTTCCTCTATTTGCTGAAATTTTCTCATATTTGTTCTCCAACTTTTCCATTAAGATTTGCATTTATAATTTGTGAATGTTCTTTTTCTTTTTTTTTGACTTTGGGAATAGTCTTTCTGTAGCATTTTAGTCTTGTTTCATGTATGCTCTATCTTGTTTTCTTTTGTAAGGTATTTATGGTATTTTAAAAAGTTTTTTTGTCTTTTTTTCAGTTATAATTTCATTTTTTTCCATGTTGTCATTTTTTTCTTCTTCAGTCTTTCGTGTTAGAGACTTGTCTGATCCTTGATTGTTTGCTCATGCTTAGGAGTAGGGAACTAAAATTGTGTGGAACCTTTTAATGTGTAGATTGGGTTTTGTTAACTCTGAGCATTGCTGTATGGTGATCTGGCTGTGTGTGTGGGGTTTTTTTTTTTGAGAAATCCTGATGTCAAAATTTAGGTTATTCTCCTTAGGCTCATTAGATTGCTTATATATTACGGGAGCCCTTGAGAGAAGTTGACTGGGATGTATCACATTTCAGTATATATACATTCACTTAATCTTACAAATTTCAGTGTACTTAATACTTCAGCTCTTATCTGTGACTGATGTTCCTTAGCCTAGAAACTCTTGTTTTACACTCTCCACAGAATAAATCTTTCAGTCTTGGATTAGGAACAGGGAAGGGGAGTTGCCCAAAGAGCTGGAGTCTGGGAGAGGAAGCTAGGGTTCTAACAACTTCTTTAATAGCTTTCTACTCATCCTAATTTTAACCACCTTCCTTCATCCCCACATTAATCATCTGAGGTCACCAATTCATAAGCCTTTTGAGGTGTTTATGGTATTGGTTTTTGTCAGCACTGTCAACTTTTAGTGTTGGTCTTATTTTGGATTTCTCAGTTCATTAGTTCTTTCTTTTTTCATATTTTAGAGCTGAGGTCTTTATTTTTTTAATTTAATTTAATTTTTTAATTGATTTTTAGAGAGGAAGGAAGAGGGAGAGAGATAGAAACATCAATGATGAAAATCATTGATTGGCTGCCTCCTGCACGCCCCCAACTGGGGGTTGAGTGTGCAACCTGGGCATGTGCACCTGATTGGAATTGAACCTGGCACCCTTCAGGATAGGCCGGTGCTCTAGCCACTGAGCCAAACCAGCTAGGGCAGTTCCTTCTTTGTTAAAAACATATTTTTATTGATTTCAGAGTGGAAGTGAGAGGGAAAGAGATAGAAACATCAATGATGAGAATCATTGATCAGCTGCCTCCTGCATGCCCCCAACTGGGGGTGGAGCCCACAACCCGGGCATGTGACATGACTGGGATTCAAACCGTGACCTCCTGGTTCATGGGTTGATGCTTTACCACTGAGCATACCAGCTGGGTCATCAGTAGCTTCTTGATCATCCCTTGTTTGACTTCCAAAGCTGTCAGTTTTCTCTTCTGTTCTTTCCTTTTAGATTTATGGCTTTTTATAGCTTTAGTGGGGTTTTGAAAAGTGGATTGACTTAGATGCATATATTTACTTTGTCATCTTTTTCTCAATTTATATTTTAAATCAGTTATTTGGTATATACTTGTGACTTTGAGAAATGAAAAAAATAGAATGCATATTATAAACAATGCATATTATTGGCCTATATAGCCAGGCTTCAAACTAAGGCAGTTGATATTTAGAGGAGAAAAAGGGACTTTTTACCCTTTGCTCAACAAATCAATTACTATTGCAAAACCATTAAAAAAAAATTTTTTTTTATTCATTTCAGAGAGGAAGACAGGGAGAGAGAAAGAGAGAGAAACATCAGTGATGAGAGAGAATCATTGATTGGCTGCCTCCTGCACCCCCCTACTGGGGATCGAGCCTGCAATCTGGGCATGTGCCCTTGACCAGAATCGAAACCGGGACTCTTCAGTCCACTCAGTTCGCTCTATCCACTGAACCAAACCAGCTAGGGCCAATTTTTTTTATCTGAATACCTTCTGAGTTAAATATGCTATTCATTTATTTTTAGCAACCACTTAGGTAATGGATGTTAAACATTCTTCATTTATTTTATGTCAGGGCAGGTGAATAAAATAGAGCTGTAAATTATTACAAGCTGTCTTCAAAACTTTACAAATTATCTTAATACTAATAACCAGCCATTAAAATTTTAGTTATTGCCCTGACCAGTTTGGCTCAGTGGTTAGAGCGTCGGCCTGCGGACTGAAGGGTCCCAGGTTCGATTCCGGTCAAGGGCTTGTACCTTGGTGTGGGCACATCCCCAGTAGGGGGTGTGCAGGAGGTGGCTGATTGATGTTTCTCTCTCATCGATGTTTCTGACTCTATCCTTTTCCCTTCCTCTCTCTGTAAAAAAATCAATAAAAAATATTTAAAAATTTTTTAGTTATTTAACAGTGTTATATAGTTGAACATGTGATAAACAGTTCATAATCCACTAAGAAAAAACTTATTGAGTGCTTAACCTAATGACCAAATATAGATTTGGATGACCATATAATTTCTTGTCTAAGCTGGAGCACTTGAGAGTGAAAGGGCGTGTTCTCACATAGGACTGTTATAGACAGATAGGGACATGTATACTTTTAAGAGTCCCACAGTTTAGTGATGAATGACAAATTAGGAAAGTGTTTTAAATATTGGTGCATAGTAGGATTTTGCATTGAAAGGAAGGGGAATTAAAAAAAACGGGTAGTGTTTAGTTATACAGAATTGATTCAGAAGTATTGGATATGCATAGGTTTGGAAATAGCTTTTTATTTTATAATTTAGTTTGTGGGTTGTTTTTTCTTTTTAACTTAGTGCATTACTTAGTTTTCTTTTTCCCCAGTATTTTTTTTCTTATTTTCCCACACTTTTGTGTTTCTCCTTCCCCTAGATAAAATATACAAATAGGGAAAGGAGGAAAATTAATAGATTTTTTTATTAGAAGCATTGGTAAAGGTGAGAAAGTTTATTAAATTATTTTCATACTCTTCGTTTTCTTTTATGATACATTTTCTTGGTTTAAGTGTTTTTCATTGTAGTTTTTCTTTCTGTTGTTGATGTAATACTCTAGTGTATACTTCATTTCCTCTTTTAGGAATAGCTTGGATGTTAAAATGGTGATATAAGTGAAGCACATTCCAAAGGAATTAGAGTTCTTTTGAGGTTGTGCTTTGAAACACAGAGTTTGTTTGTAATAGGTGATTTAGTTCATTTTATTGGTACTTGAATTTTTGTTTGGGTTTTATATATTTAAAAATATTTAATGTTTAAAATGGTATGACAGTCTTGTTTTAGGATGGGTATTGATGTAAATGAAGCTCTTTTATTTTACTTCCAGCTAATTTCTTTATTTTTTCCTTTATTGATTAAGGTATTACATATGTGTTCTTACCCCCCCCCCCCCCGTTACCCTCCCCAATTTACTTCTTATCGAAAAGAGACTTCATTAAAAAAGAAAAAGAGCCCTAGCTTCTTTGGCTTAGTGCAGTGGTCGGCAAACTGCGGCTCGTGAGTCACATGCAGCTCTTTGGCTCTTCCACAAAATACCACATGCGGGCGCGCACGTACAGTGTGATTGAAACTTCATGGCCCATGCGCAGAAGTCGGTTTTCGGCTCTCAAAAGAAATTTTAATCGTTGTACTGTTGATATTTGGCTCTGTTGACTAATGAGTTTGCCGACCACTGGCTTAGTGGATAGAGCGGTGGCCTGTGGACTGAAGGGTCCTGGGTTTGATTCCAATCAAGGGCACATGCCTGGGTTGCAGGCTCAATCCCCAGTAGGGGGTGTGCAGGAAGCAGCCGATCAATGAATGATTCTCTGTCATCATTGATGTTTCTATGTCTCTCTCCCTCTCCCTTCCTCTCTGAAATCAATAAAAATATATTAAAAAATAAAAAGAAAAAAGAGATGATGAAAACATTTGTCTTATAATAAGGTATAATAATCTAGCCCTGGCCGGTTTGGCTCAGTGGATAGAGCGTCAGCCTGTGGACTGAAGGGTCCCAGGTTCGGTTCTGGCCAAGGGCACATGCCCGGAGTTGCCAGCTCGATCCCCAGTAGGGGGCGTGCAGAAGGCAGCCCATCAATGATTCTCTCTCATCATTGATGTTTCTATCTATCCCTCTCCCTTCCTCTCTGAAATCAATAAAAATATAAAAAAAAGGTATAATAGTCTAAATTTTAGAGGTTTTCCCCCCTGCCAGAATTTGTAGAACTTTGATAAATATAAAATTTAACATATATATGTATATATCTAAAATCACCATTATGAGTAACTGATCAGGACATTTTCATTGAAATATACATTTTGTAGCTCAAAATAAAGAAGTGTATATTTTAAGTTGTATTGAAATAAAAACACATGGCAAAATAGCTAAGTTATTTTTATTTTTTTCCCTTGTGATAGAACAAGTAAGAAGTTTGCGACAAAGCACTATTGCCAAGCGTTCAAATGCAGCACCTTTAAATAGCACAAAAAAAGCACCTGTGAAGACTGTATCTGCCCCTAAAGCAGGGGGGAAACAACCAGAAAGGTGTCAGATAAAAGAAGAAGCTTGTACATCACCGAAACCTGAGTATCATAAAGAGAGCAGAAGGGGCAGTCGGCATCTTGAACAAACTGAAGTATCGGAAGAATCAGGATCTTCAAGTCACTCTTCAGTGTCATCTTGTCTTGAAATGAAGGATGAAGTTGGATTAGATTCTAAGCAGAAGTGTAATAATCAAGAAAAAGCAAATGTGCCATCTCATGAATTAAATTGTCCACTCCTTTCAGAGACTTGTGATAGTATTGAAGAAAAGAAAAATGAACCTCTGGTGGAATGTAAAATCAATACTGTTAGTCCATTGTTTACATTTTCAGATAAAGAAGAACATGAAAAGAATGATTCTATTTCAGATAAAGTGGATGAGACTATTGTAGAAGAAATGAGTGCAAAGGGAAAGGTTGAACAAGAATCAAAGGAAATGGTCAAATTATCCCATGAAGGTGACCAAATTGTTGAGGAACCAGAATCTTCTGCTGCTCTCTGTGGTGATGCTTGTACAAATCTAAATAAGACCGAAAAGAACCTTGTAGGTTTGTCTAGCACTGTGGATGAAGTAAATGAATGCCATTTGGAATTGAAGAATACCATGGAATTTGATCAAGCTAAGAACTCTCTTCATAGAAATGAACTAGAACCATTGGGTTATTGTAAAGACATAGAGTCTAATCATAAACAGTTGGAGAGCACTGAATTTAACAAATCAAACTTTGATGAGGTGGTTGATACTAGTGCTTTTGAACCAGAGTGTAATATTGTAGAAAATGCTATTTGTGATGTGCCTGATCAAAATTTAAAACAGTTGAATATTGTTGAAAGTATTAAAATGGAGTCTCATGAAACAGCAACCCTTCAGGATGACAGAAACAGCCCATCAAATAGTGTTTCTTGCTTAGAGTCAAAAAACATAAAATCCAAACACACAAAACCTGTAATTCACTCTAAGCAAAACATGAGCACAGATACTCTGAAAAAAATTGTTGCAGCGAAGCATGAATTAATGCATAACAAAACTAAAGCTAGTGTCAAAAGTGTGAAACGAAATGCCGATGAACTAGAATCTCAGCAAAATTTTCATAGGCCAGTCAAAGTGAGAAAAAAACAAGTTGATAAGGATTCAAAGATTCAGAGTTGCAATTCTGGGGTTAAGTCTGTGAAAAATCAAGCTCATTCTAATTCGAAAAAAACGCAAGATCAAAATTTAGTACAGATTTCCAAACCTGTAACACATTGGTTGAGTGATAAGCCTCATGGTCAGCCTGGTTGCTCTAAAGAACCTCCTCATCCTGCACAAACTGGACATTTATTACATTCCTGCCAGAAACAGTGCCACAAGCCCCAGCAGCTGGCTCCAGCAGTAAAAACCAATAGTCATACGAAGGAAGAGCTTGAACATGCAGGTGGTACAGAGCATTTTAAGGAGGAGGATAAACTGAAACCAAAAAAACCTGAGAAGAACTTCCAACCCCGCCAAAGAAGAAGCAGCAAGAGTTTTTCTTTGGATGAGCCACCATTGTTCATTCCAGATAACATAGCTACCATAAAAAAAGAAGGCTCAGATCATGGCTCTACATTTGAAAACAAATATATGTGGACTCCCAGCAAGCAGTGTGGGTTTTGCAAAAAACCCCATGGCAACAGGTGTGTGTGGTGTGTGTGTGAGAGTGTGTGTGAGAGAGTGTGTGATGTGTACATTGAAAAGACATTCCTTTTTAGTGTGGGATTAGTGGGAACATTTTAATAGAAAGAAATTAACATACAAAGACTTTTGCAGAAACAACAAAAAAACCCCTCATCAATCCTGGATAAGTGATAGATGGAGCCACTGAATTTACAAATATATTATCCTAGCATATTTTAAAAAGTATAGCGTGACCAACAATTGGTGTATGTGGAAATGTTTCGTCATTGTAACCAGTTGGTGTAATTTAGTCATTACATATGGAGCAAAAAAAACTTTTCTGTTAATCAGAAAATGGTTACACTGCCTTGGGTCTGTATATATTTTATTTGGCTTGAGAAAAATTAGTAATAAAGTGTGAAGGTCATAGTGGAAATTCTATTTTTCTTTTGAAGATTTGGGGAGGGGGGTTAAATGAAGCACACTGTAACTTACTACAACTACTTCATAACTATCAAACTTAAGAGTTGGAGTGAAACTTGATAGCTAAAACAACTGTTATATTACCCAGGTGAATTTTATATGTATCATGGAATGGAGTGAAAACATTTATTAGTTTCCTTTTTGGAAATTTTTAGTGATTTGGAGGTTTCTTGTGAATTCTGATCTTTTAAGAAATGATTTTAACACTGTCCTTTGGCATTGTTTTCTTAGGATTCAGTGTTTTGTAGTTTTATGGCACACACCCCAACCTCTCCATCCCTCATCCTGGCCCATATATTTTATTTGCTAGTTTTTAAGAAAGGAAAACAAGAAGTGAAGTGGATATTGCAGCCACAAGATTATCCTGTTCAAGTGTTCAGATTGCTGTTGGGACTTCTATCAACATTGATAATGATACAAGAACATTATAACTTACACATTATAATGTTCTCCTTACTCATGAAAGTAAATGTTATAATGACTTTCACAGCACTATCAGATTACATAAGTGAAACTAGGGGGGTAATGTTCAGTAAAGTGTGTTGTACATTATTTTAGTGTGGGAAAATGTGATTTGGGAAAGTGTGTGTGGGGGTAGTTTGGGGCTATTCCTGTAAAAAATAATTCAAGTTTATGTCCAAGGGTTTCTTCATTGTTGATTCAGCCTGTGGCCTATTTTTAGTGTGAATGGTTACTTTATAACATATTTCAGTTTTTAAAAGTTGTGACTTATTTGAAGGTAGTGTTACATTTGCCCTCACGTCTTTATGCTTTTTTTAACTTAAAACACTTTATTCAAATATTCTAAAGTGGGTCTGCTGAATTTTTAGGTCTAAGAGAATTGGGGGCTGGATAGTACATATAAGTGCTCTTTTATGCCAGCCCCTTTCTCTTTCTTCCAGAATCGTCTATAAACTATCCCATTGACATGTGATCAGAGGAATGGAATAGGAGTCTTAGAGGGAATGAATATCTAAAATGAAACTTTGGCCTACAGTTGGAAGCCAGGTTAAGGGTGTTGTTATATAACTTTTTTGCAGATAAAGTTCTGTTCTGATGATCGGTTCTTAGTAGTTTGCTCAGGCTTTTAAATGATGACTGTCACTTGATCATCATCAACAGTTATTTTTCTAAAGTGAAGATTAAGTATTAAGTCCCACTTTTTTTTATCGAGTGCTGCCTTTTGGCTCTACTCTATAAGACCTAGAATTTCTTTGCTTCAGTCTGGAAAATGACAGTATAGGGATTTTGAGTCCATCCTATGTAGTTTATATGAATAATAACATTGGAAACAGTCAGTTTTGGGAGAACCATTACACATTACTTCAATTTTGTGAATAAAGAACCCTAAATAAATGATTGGTTTTTTTTTTCTTTACATATTAACTAACTAACCTTCACTACTTTGACACATTGTGCTTGTATTTATTGAGGTTACTCAATGTTCCAGTCATGCAGCATGTAATTTTCTTTAATTCATGTATAAGAATATGAATTCATTAGGAAGGGCATACCTGGAAATAATTTTCATCCCATCTTTTTCATTTCATGCATTAGCCCATTGAAAGCTATTTGCTAATATGATATTTTCTAGCACTTAAGACAGACAGCTTTGCTTCTGTAAAGACTATTTTAATAAGTCTTCACCATTTTACATGTATTCCAATAGAGATTAGCTTCTTGAATGTGTTCCCAGTGGAAATTATGTTTTTAAATAAATTTGTTCATGGGTTGGCCAAATGTAATATTTGACCATAAGCAGCTTGTATACATGTATACATGACCTACAGACAGTAAGTATTGACTCTAACAATTGACACATCATGCTGGCCTGTTTTTTCTTTTTATTTTTTATTTTATATATATATATTTTTATTGATTTCAGAGAGGAAAGGAGAGGGAAAGACAGGTAGAAACATCAGTGATGAGAGAGAATCATTGATCGGCTGCCTCCTGCATGTCCCACACTGGGGATCGAGCCTGCAACCTGGGCATGTGCCCTTAACTGTAATCGAACCCGGGACCCTTCAGTCCACAGGCAGATGCTCTATCCATTGAGCCAGATCGGCTAGGGCTGGCCTGTTTTTTCATTTGTTCACATTTTAGATTTCTGTTTTCTTGAAGATTTGGGGTGGGGGGGTTAAATGAAGCACTAACACGGTGATTGTGTCGGGTTAAGCCTTTCTCAAGCACAGCATGATTGAGTTTTGTAGTTTTCTAACAAAGGTGTACACATTATTTTAAAAACCAGTTTATTTAATACTGTTTTTTTTAAAAAAATTAATGTCACTTTTGAACTACTTTTAAACATAAGCCAGTTACTGTTTAAGAAGGAACAAATCTAGTCTTTTCATACTGTCTACCTTGTAGTTGTCCTGAAGACATTTGCATCTTTATATTACAATTTCTTGTTCAGTTATAGAAGATTAGCTTATTGGATGAAATCTAAAATTTTAGCTGAACGGATTCAAAGCTTTATAATCAAAGCAACCTTTTATTCTGAGAAGGAAATTTTTTGCCTAGAATAAATGATTCTGGCTTTTTCCCCCCAGGACTTTGTTTGAAAAGTATTTTTCTTTGCAGATTAGGTTGTTAGTGACAAAAACATAGACTTACAGTTTATGTGGAATTGAACCCTTTTAGAAAAGAATGAATATATATATATATATATATAACATGCACAGTAATGTCTAGATTTGTCACTTAACAGAACTGAAGGCCCATCTTGTAACAATTACATTGTCAGTGAATTAATTACATGAATTTGTTAAAAACAGGAGTTCAGTGTTGCCTCTGCGGCTTACTTTGAAAAAACTTGAAAAATTTCTAAGAATATATTTTGGCTTATGCCAAAAAGATTAGAATATTAAATTAGTTTCTAATTATCCTATAGTGGATCTCATTTAGTTTTAATTTTATTTAAAATTTTGTGTATGAACCTATAATAGAACAAAAATATTTCCAAACTCTTCAATTTAATTGATATATGCTAACTTGTCCACTTAATCCAGAGCTAAGCTACACACCATATATACATATACATACACAAATATATATATGATTTTAGTGAAAGAGTTAACAACCTGGATGTTATATCCTCACTGGAGGATATTTTCCCCCATGATTTTTAGAGAGTGGAAGGGAGGGAGAGAGAAACATCAATGTGAGGTACATCGACTGGTTGCCTCCCACATGTGCCCCAAATGGGGCCGGGGATAAAGCCTATGACCCTTCAGTCCAAGGGCCAATACTCTTCACCACTGAGCAAAGCTGGCTAGGACCCAGGTTGTAGTCTTTTAAGTGATTTTTACCTATTAGTAACCATATCAAGGACAGCAGAAAATGGAAGAGTAACACTGTTAGCTGTGTGATCCATACTCATCCTACGCATCCCCCCCCCCATGAGAAATAATACAAGAAAGGGAAGAAAATATATAAGTCTTGTGAATCTATACACTATAACTGGTCTTAATGTATAGGTTTTTAAGCAGTGTCTTATTGAAAATATTCAGACTTGAAATATCTCTGACAATGGAAATAAAGGGAAATCACTATTAGCTTTCCTTTAATATTTCAAAGACATTGCTTTCAAGAAATAGCAGCTCTTACAACTGCAATGTGAAATAGAACTTTTAAGCAGCTGCATTTTTCTGTTGGCTGCAAGTTCTTGTAATTGAAACATGGACCCCTCAAAAATCTCTCCATACCTAAAGAAACAATTTCTATGTTGCAAACTAACCGCATTGTTTAAAAGTTTACATAATAGGGTTATGAATCCAAAACGTTCTAGTTTTGTTTTTACATAAGGCACAAGATTTTTTGCTTTTTCCTCCTAAACCAAATGATCATTGGGGAAATTATGACTTTCAAAGCCATCACAGGCATTACTAGATAGGGTAAAGAATGGTGAATTATAGACTTGAAGTTTAATTTCCTTCATGTACAGCAGTAGCTTGGTATACAATAGAAAGGCACAGAACAAGAGTGCTGCTATTGAGGAATGAGATATTTGGGTAACTTTTTTTAGGATACCATGTAAAGAATGAACCTATTGTGATTTTTATACTTCCAATATTAAAAAAGGACCTCTGGTGTATTTAGGGAGAGTTGGCCATGTAACTGTGTTTTACCTTTAACATCTTCCTATTGGACCACAGTTTTTTTAAAAGGAGTTTTGAAAAAAAAAAAAAAAAAGCTTTTGACATGAGGTACCACTACTACTACCAAAAATCAATACAAAGTCTTTAAATCGTTAAAGAATATACCTGAATTATTCTCTTAATTTTCCAAATATAGCATGAGTTACTAATCTGAAAAATGAAAATGTTAAACATGATTTTACATTTTTGTAGTTTTCCTAACAGTAGATTGTAAAGTATGTAAATAATTTCTCCCTCAAATTGCTGATTTGCCATTTTAGAGTCATAAATCTCATGTCCCTGGACGTTTTCATGGGTTAGTGAAGTTATTTCTTAGATAAAATGCAGTAAAGGGAAAACTTTTACAAGGACATTGCTTAGAAATTTTTTAAAAAGTCAGCCTCAATATTAATATTTTCATATTAACATACAATATTGATCTTTATTTTGCAAAAAGTTTACTAGGTGAAGTATTTGGTCAGAATTAAGGAAGTCCACACTCAAGTACATAGGATTTTTTTTTAGCAAAATCAATGTCATACCCTGAACCACAACGTTTTGAGCTCAAAGAATAGTTACATAGTTAAGATGGTTAATAAACAATTTGAGATACTCCATTATGTTAGTTTTTGAGTTGCATTTTTGTTTTCTGCTTTTTTGTCATTTAAAATTACTCATTGGATAAATTATTCTATAATTTTATGTATGACATCAGGTTTGTGATCAATGTAGCTTTGATGGATTGTGATCAAATCACAGATCTTAACCATTCTTCTCAGTAGAGAAATTGTTCTATGCTTTGTTATATGTTATTTTATAAAGTATACTGACGAGGGTTAGTTGCCCTTTACTTTAGTCCTTTGGGTTTTTTGTTTTGTTTTGTTTTTAGTATTTTCTCATACCAGAGGAGAAAAGTTTCATTTTCATTGAATATTCTTTTTGAAAACTTGGTCCATGTTGAACTGATAGAATGGGTTAAAGATAGAAAACATGCAAAAAAAGTTAAATTTTGAAAATTTAGGCTTTTGACATTGATTTTTAAGAAAATATATCAAAGTATTTTTTTTTCTTCCAGGTTTATGGTGGGCTGTGGAAGATGTGATGACTGGTTTCACGGTGATTGTGTTGGGTTAAGTCTTTCTCAAGCACAGCAAATGGGAGAGGAAGACAAAGAATATGTGTGTGTGAAATGTTGTGCTGAAGAAGATAAAAAGACTGAAGTAACAGATCCAGATATTTTGGAAAACCAAGCTAAAGTTGAAGTCCATACTGAAGATAAAACAATGGACTATGAAAAGCTTGGATTATCAAAGCACACATCAGCAAATGACAAAACCAAATGTACAGAT
The DNA here is from genome assembly GCF_951640355.1 of Cnephaeus nilssonii. Classification (NCBI taxonomy): domain Eukaryota; kingdom Metazoa; phylum Chordata; class Mammalia; order Chiroptera; family Vespertilionidae; genus Cnephaeus; species Cnephaeus nilssonii. The sequence continues at coordinate 70,584,811 of NC_137080.1, read as the reverse complement.
GATACAGTGAAGCACAAGGTCAAAATTTTAAAACGGGTGAGCTTCTCGCTAACGCATTCTTTTGTTATCTTAAGAAATTTGTACAGGCTGATCATTAGAATTTGAAATTTCTCCTTAGGTTTTATTGTTCTAGTGTACATTTTGAAACTTATCCTACCTAATAATACACAAATATGCAAATTGACCGTACCTTCGCGATGCCCACGATGGGCCAGGAGGCGCGGCGGGGGGGGGGCGGGACTCTGGGTGGCCGGGGTGGCTGATTGGGCCGGCGGGACGCTGAGCTCACATCGCCAGCAGCGGCGCGAGCTCAGCGTCTGCACCATGGCTGTGCTGTGGCACAGAAGGGGCCTCTGGGGCAGCGAGCCCACGTCCTGCTGCGGACCATCAAAAGCAGGGGAGCGAAAGCGGGGGAGCTGGCTGTCTGTCCGCTCCGGCACCAGGCCTTTCAAAAGCCTCTGCCAGGCCTGGTGCACCAGCGGACAGGCACCCAGCTCCCCCACGATCGAAAGCGAAAGCGGGAGAGCTGTCTGTCTGTCTGCTCTGGCACCAGGCCTTTCAAAAGCCTCTGCTGCGCAGGAGGCTTCTGAAAGGCCTGGTGCACCAGCGGACAGCCAGCTCCCCCACGATCGAAAGCGGAGAGCTGTGTGTCCGCTCCAGCACCAGCGGACCCCCTGCCATCAAAAGCGGGGAGCAGGCTGCTAGCAGTGTCCGCAGAGCGTGCTAGGCTTTGCGGGGCAGTGGATATGGCCTGGATGGCAGGGTAGGCCTAGGGGACCCTACACGTGCATGATTTAATCACGCAGTGGGCCTCTAGTTTTTCTATAAAAGTGGATGGATTTTTATTTAACACTAGTGGCCCATTGCATGAAATTCATGCACATTAAAAGGGAATTAATTGGAGAAAATATTTTAATATTGCTATTTGCCCTTTCTCTATAATAGAAGTGTCAGAGATGAAAGAAAATTAGTAAAATGTATATGAATATATCCCTCTTGTCAGAGCCTGGGGCGCGCCGCGGAACCTAGAGTTAAGTCCCCGCCCACCTACGCACGCCTCGAAATCATGCGAGACCCAGACTCGGACAGCCCCATCCCCATCAAGCCCTGCAGGGCAGGGGCGCAGCCTCAGGTCCCCTGTCAAGCCCTGCTGGGCTGGGGGCGCGGCCTCAGATCCCCTGGCCCCGGGGCGGCGGGGTGGGGGGAGTAGAGGGGAGGGCACGGCCTCAGGTTCCTGGTCATGGCGGGAGGGGGCTAGGGAGCGAGGACCGTTTGCATATTAGCTTTTTATTATATAGGATAAAAATTTTATTTATTTTTGCTATTTCTAATTTCTAGTTTGGTACTTGGACTTTCCGTGCGCGCGTGTGTGTGTGTGTGTGTGTGTGTGTGTGTGTGTGAGAGAGAGAGAGAGAGAGAGAGAGAGAGAAAGAGAGAGAGAGATATCTTTGGTACTAACTGGAAATTGTGCTTACTGATAAAATTTCTTTACAAAGCTTTTCAGCCCAGCTGGCGTGGCTCAGTAGTTGAGCATTGACCTATGAATCAGGAGGTCACGGTTTGATTCCTGGTTGAGGCATATACCCAGGTTTTGGGCTCCATCCCCAATGTGGGGCATGCAGGAGGCAGCTGATCAAGGATTCTCTCGAATCTTTGATGTTTCTATCTTCCTTTCTGAAACCAATATAAAAATTTTAAAAAGTTTTTCAGTCTGTAAATGTCTATTAATCCTTAAACTACATTTGGCATTATTTTCAAATGGAAGAGTTTTGTTTTTTCTCTGTAAGGAAAAGTAATCTTAATTTGCTTGGAACCCTCACCTCATAATTTTTCTTGTAAAATGTAGACTCTTTAAAAAAGTTGTCAGTTTTCCCTCATTCTTAAATTTTTAACTACCTTCTAAAAGTATTTTATAAATAGATATCTAAAGATATTTAGTCAGTTACAGGAGCAATGTATAAAGGACACAGCACTTTATCTGATTAAATTTTCTTTGTCTACCTTTTTATTACTATTTATTTTTCTAATTGATTAGTTATTCTTATAGATAGTGCTAGGGAGGAAACATAATGTCAACAAATGTACATGGAGAGTTAAGTATAATAACCCAAAAGACAATTAACATGAATTGTAGAGTTGAAAGGAATCTTGGAAATTTTTAGTCCAGCCATTCGATTTAAGAGCATGAGCATGTTTTCTCCAAAATCTCTATTACTTACAAACTCAGTTCTTTCCAGACATTCCTTATATGACAAATCTGGATTAAGTTCCAGTTTGCTAAATCCTTGTATCCACTGTTTTCTGTCAAGATTTTTTGAGAATCAGATTATGTCCTTCTGATATATGCTGTTTCTTTATCTGTTGATCTGATTAGAACCAAAGTAATTGATGATACAGAACTGAAAGCTCCATTGAGAAGAATTTATAACACACCTTTAGAAAACTTCTTTTATCATTAACTATTACTCATCACTTCTTGGGTACAATTTCTTGGCCATTTAGAAATATGGCACATTGTTTTATCATTTAGCTGAGTTGTCTCCATCTTGTCTAAAATGACATTTAAAAAAACATTAACATTGTAAATGTTTTGAGAAACCCCCCCTTTCCGGAAAAGACCTAGTCTGATTTTGTAAATGCATGTGCTATCCAAGTGATAACCACTTCCTTTTTGATGAACCGTTGAATCTTGACTTGCCTGCTTTTAATTTATGAAATCTGCTCTTTAAAAACCACTTGTTACCCCTAGATTTTTATGTTGAACCATTTATTGAGTTTCTATTGTATGCCAAGCCTGATATATCAGACTTGGGTTTATAGCACTGATTAAAATATGTTCCTGCTCTCACGTAAATCTAGTTGGGGAGGTAGAAAGTAAATAAATAAATAAAATTAGAAGATTCCTAGTCTGGAGAAAATCAGTTTTTGTATGTACTCTATGTCTATATACAGTGTTCTCCATCTTTTTTATTTACTATTTTTTATTTTATTTATTTCAGAGAAGAAGGGAGAGGGAGAGATAAAGGAAAAAAACGTCAATGATGAGAGAGAATCATCAATTGATTGCCTCTTGCATGCCCCACACACACACCGGGGACCAAGTCCACAAACTGGGGATATGCCCTGACCAGGAATTGAACCGTGACCTCCTGGTTCACAGGTCGACACTCAACCACTGAGTCATGCAGGCCGGGCTTCCCCGTTTTTTAAACACTAGTGTGATGTGACTGATTTCTCCCAGGGTTCTCAGAATGCCAGTTTCACTAACAGTTCTTTGTGGGTTATATAAGAGTAGCAGGTATCCTGAAGGTTTGTTCTACCTTATGGGAATTAAAATTGCCACAATTGGTACACTGAGAACTTAACTGATTCACTTCCTATCTAATAATAGACAAATATGCAAATTGACCATACCTCAGACACGCCCACAAGCCACGCCCACAAGCCACGCCCATCAGAGCGAGTATGCAAATTAACCCAAACCAAGATGGCTACAGCCACAGAGAGCAAGGTTTCCTAGGTAACAGAGGAAGCCAAGCTTTCCGCCTGCCCTTGCCAGGCCTAAGCCTCCACTCAAGCTACAAAGTTTCAATTATAGAAGGTAAACAAATTCAAACAAATGGTGGCAGAATGGAGCTTGAGAGAGCAGGCCAGGGGAAGCAAAGCTTTCCGCACACCCTGGCCGGGCCCACCCGCTTAAGGCAACAAAGTTTCAATTATAACCCCAACACAAATGGCTGCCGGCCTCGGCCTCGGAGGGAGCCCCAGGCTTGGCTCCGCTCCAGGCTACAAAGTTTCAATTGTAGAAGGAAAATAAATTCCAGATACCAGGGCCTCTGCTTGGGTTGCCAGGGGACGTGGCCGGCCTGCAAACCACCACAGGCCCCTTGCTCAGGCCACCCCACACCCCAAGGGAACCCCCACCCTTATCTGTGACACCCTTCAGGGCAAACCAGCTGGCCCCCACCCCTGTACCAGGCCTCTATCCTATCTGATAAAAAAGTAATATGCAGATTGATCATCACTGCAACACACAATATAGCTGCCCCCATGTGGTCAAAGATCCTGCCCCCATGTGGACACAAGATGGCCACCACAAGATGGCCAGCAGGAGAGGGCAGTTGGGAGGCACGCGGCCTGCAAGGGAGGGCAGTTGGGAGGCACCCTGCCTGCAAGGGAGGGCAGTTGAGACGGACCAAGCCTGCAAGGGAGGGCAGTTGGAGGTGATCAACCCTGCAGGAGATGGCAGTTAGGGGTGACCAGGCCGGCAGAGGAGGGAAGTTGGGGGCAAACAGGCTGGCAGCAGAGTGGTTAGGGGGTGATCAGGCTGGCAGGCAGAAGCGGTTAGGGGCAATCAGGAAGGCAGGCAGGCAAGCAGTTTGGAGCCAGCAGTCCTGGATTGTGAGAGGGATGTCCGACTGCCCGTTTAGGCCCGATCCCACCGGGATCGGGCCTAAACGGGCAGTCGGACATCCCTCCAGGAGTCCCATATTGGAGAGGGTACAGGCTGGGCTGAGGGACAACCCCCCTCCGTGCACGAATTTCGTGCACCGGGCCTCTAGTATTATAGATGAATAGAACTTCATTTGTTTTAGAAAATAGTGAAAAATATAGATACCTGTTTCTCCACAATTTTTCCCTCCTTTTCCCATATCCACAGCCAACTAAGAGAACTCTTAACTTATATCTCTAATTTTCTTTCTAATATTGTTATTGGGAATGTGATCTCTATTCTCTCTTTAAAAAAAAATTTGATCTTTAGTGTTCAGATTATTACAATTGTTCCTCTTTTCCCTCCCATAGCTCCCCTCCATCTGGTTCCCACCCCACCCTCTGCCCTTACCTCCCCCCCACTGTCCTTATCCATAGGTGTACGATTTTTGACCAGTCTCTTCCCACAACCCCACACCCTTTTCCCCCTGAGAATTATTAGTCCACTCCCTTTCTATGCCCCTGATTCTATTATATTCACCAGTTTATTCTGTTCATCAGGTTTTTAATTCACTTGATTTTTAGATTCACTTGTTGATAGATATGTATTTGTTGTTCATAATTTTTATCTTTACCTTTTTCTTCTTCTTCCTCTTCTTAAAGAATACCTTTCAGCATTTCATATAATACTGGTTTGGTGGTGATGAACTCCTTTAGCTTTTTCTTATCTGTGAAGCTCTTTATCTGACCTTCAATTCTGAATGATAGCTTTGCTGGGTAGAGTAATCTTGGTTGTAGGTTCTTGCTATTCATCACTTTGACTATTTCTTGCCACTTCCGTCTGGCCTGCATAGTTTCTGTTGAGAAATCAGCTGAAAATCGTATGGATGCTCCCTTGTAGGTAACTAACTGTTTTTCTCTTGCGTCTTGTAAGATTCTCTCTTTGTCTTTTGCTCTTGGCATTTTAATTATGATGTGTCTTGGTGTGGTCCTCTTTGGGTTCCCTTTGTTTGGGGTTCTGTGCACTTCCTGGACTTGTAAGTCTATTTCTTTCACCAGGTGGGGGAAGTTTTCTGCCATTATTTCTTCAAATAGGTTTTCAGTATCTTGATCTCTCTCTTCTTCTGGCACTCCCATTATTCTGATGTTGGTACGCTTGAAGTTGTCCCAGAGGCTTCTTACACTATCTTCAAATTTTTGGATTCTTTTTGCTTTCCCAGTTGAGTGTTTTTTGCTTCTTTGTATTTCAAATCTTTGACTTGATTCTTGCGTTCCTCTAGTCTGCTGTTGGGTCTCTGTATAATATTTTTTATTTCAGTCAGTGTATGTTTAATTTCTAGTTGGTCCTTTTTCATAACCTCGAGGGTCTCGCTAAATTTATCGGCCTTTTCTAGGAAATTCTTGAAAAATCTTATAACCGTGGTTTTGAACTCTATATCCAGTCATTTGTTTTCCTCCATTTCTTTCGTTTGTGATCTGTTTCTTTGTCTCCGCATTTTCGCTGCTTCCCTGAATTGGTAGGGTAGCTTTGTGTGCTAGGTGTCCTATATGGCCCAGTGGCTTGGCCTCCCCAGTTACCTGAGGTGGATACTCTTGGTACACTCCTTTGTGGACTGTGTGTACAGCCTTGTTGTAGTTAAGTGTTTATTGTTGTTGGTATCACTGGGAGGGATTGACTTCCAGGCCAATTGGCTGTGAGGATCAGCTGTGTCTATGCCGGGAGAACTTCTGTACTGGAGACAGTCTTATGAGACAAGACTTGCACAATTGCAAAAGCCTTTGTGCTCAGCTTGGATGGGACGGAGTCTCAGGGCTGAGCAGACAGCCTTGGCTTCCCGTCAGCCCTGCCCTATGAGGCCCCTGGGTCTCAGTGTACCTAGGTAATCGCTGCAAGCACATCTAAGAGTAAGCCGCCCTCGAGTTTTGCCCTCTGCCAGACAGTCCAGTTTCTCCCCCAATGAATTTGGATTCCGTTTCCCGCCTGCTAGAGAAAGCCAGTGGCGCAGTCAGCAGTCAGTCCTCTCTTTTTGCTGTCGCGCGCGCCTCCAGACCTCTGCCTTTTGCGGCTCCCCTGAGTTTCCACCTGACAGTCCAAATTCCCCCGTATAAGCCTGGATCCCCAGGGTCTTGCCCAGAACTGGGATTCAGGGCAGTCGTAACGGAGGTTCAGAGCAGTCGGGAGCTTTTGTCTCCTTTCCGCTAGAGAAAGTCAGCCAGGCACTCAGCCGCCCGCGCATGTGTCTCCGTACCTCAGCCTTTTGCAGCTCCTCTGATTCTCTGTGTGCTTTCCTCTTTCCTTCTAGTTGTAGAATTTCCACTCAGCCAGCTTTCCTATGGTTCTGGATGATGTTCGTTTTGTCTTTTAGTTGTAGTTTTGAAATCGTGCGAGGCAGCAGTTTAGGTGTTTACCTATGCTGCCATCTTGGTTTCTCTCTTTTCGTTCTCTTTTATATAAAAGAACTAAATAGTCTAATATGTGTTCTGTAGAAAACAGTTGCTTAACAAATGGATTTTGAATGGAAGGGTGATTCTCCTTTTTGCTAATAATTGAGTTATTTTTTTGTGCATCTTTAAAAAAACCCTTTAAACAGTTACAGGGGCAAAGAATAGAAAATATTTGATATTGTTATAGGTTGTAATACTAATAAGGTTTCATTTTTTCATCTCTATCTCTTGGGGCTTGCTTTATATTTAAAGTTGGTGTAGAAGTTTTAATTCTAGTGAATTAAATACTATTTTTTTTTTTTTTCAGGAATCTGGTGAAGGTAAAAACTCATCAGACTGTAGAGATAGTGAAATGAAAAAATGGCAGCTAGCTCCTCTTCGAAAGATGGGGCAACCAGTTTTACCTCGGAGATCCTCAGAAGAAAAAAGTGAAAAAATACCAAAAGATTCCACAACTGTTATTTGCACAGGAGAAAAAGCTTCAAAACCAGGCAGTGAGATTGATAGAAATTATTATATACTAATGTATTTATATTTTATTTCATACACTACCAGTTAAAATATTTACGGAAATTAAATTTTAACATTTTAATGTTTTGGTGATTAACCTTATTTGAAATTAAAAACCATTATTTTAAATTCTGGGGAAGTACTAATGAATTTAAGATACAGCTCCTTCCCTCATGGCACTTAAATACCAATGGGAGAAGACATAAGAAAATGGTATGCTGTTTAACAGAATTTAGACACTTTGAAGAAAAGATAGAATAATGGGATAGAGAATCACAGTATTTATCAGTGTATAGTAATTTAAAGTCCAAGCTTAGATATATACAGATAGAGTTCAATAGAGGCTCTCCAGAAGCAGAGTCCTTGGAGATCATCTACATTTAGAAGTTGGGAAGAAGAGACAATTGGCTGAGTGAGATAAGAGGACAAGTAAAAGACCCTGGTGGCCTGGAAGCAAGATGAAGTTTGATACAGGAAGAAATAATCAACCATGTCAAATGCTGTCTGGTGTGGACATTTAATAAGATTAACATAGATTAAGTATGTGGTTTAGTGAAATAGAAATTCTTGGTGACCTTGATTTAGAAGAATTTTGGTGGAGCAATGGGAACAGAAACTAATTGTAGTGGTTTATGGAAGAATGGAAAGTGAGGAACGAGATGGTGATTACAGATAACTCAAGGAATTTTGCTGTTTAAGGGAACAGTAATGGTGTGGTAACTAGAAGTGGATGTGGGATCTAGCACTTCTTTATTTTATTTTTTAAAAATCTTTATTGTTGAAAGTATTACATGTCCCCTTTTTGTCCCATTGACCTCTTTATAGCCTGCCCCAGGAGTTTGTTTTTTTTGTTTGTTTTTAAAGGAGATATAGATATATAGCATTAATGGCAATGATCCCATAGAGAGAGAGAATTTGGTGATAATAGGAGAGATTATGTTATAGATGAGGTTAAAAAATCCATTAGATGAGGGGGTGGGATTCACGTTGAAGGGTTATATAGAACAGGAAGATTGTATGTGATAGGACAGATACAGGTTGATTTAGTGATGGGAAGATGTGATAGCTGACATTTTTCTGTTTTCTCAGTAAAAATATGAAGTGAGAAAACCAAATGAGGTTGAAGTTGAGGAAAGGGGTTGTTGGTTTGAGAAGAGAGGAAAACACGTGTAAAATAGATGTTTTCAAAGCGGGAGAGGAAATTTTCTGAGAAAATTTAACAGGATTAAGACAACAGATTGAGTTATCTACTTAAGATTTGTGGCTTATAAATTTAAAGTGAGACCTGTCCACACCAGCTTATTTATTTATTTTTCAGTTATCTTCAGCTGTTTGTAGGCTATTCGGGTGAAGGATAGAAGTTCGTTTTCACTGGTGTTGTGATTTTGCCAATGCAGAGGTTTAAAGGAGAGAGAATAAAGGCATTAAGTATGCAAGGGAGTGGTAATAGTGTTGGACTATTTAATCAAAGTTGGTTTTGTGTGAAAGTGAGGGCATAGATGATAAAAATGTTTAAGAATGAGGAAGGAGACTTTAGAATAAATTAAGTTGGTGTGATAGGAGGTCAGAGTAGTGGAATGTTTGGCATTTTTTGGAGATGCACACGAATTAGTAATGGTGGATTGGGAAATTATTTGGAAAGCTTAACATTCAAATTACAATATCAATCAAGTACATTTGTTTTAAAAGCAGAGGAGATTTGTGAATTTTGTGGTAGTAGTAAGATCATTAAATTATTTGCTCACTTAAGTTCAGCCACATTTTTTAAATAGTTTTTTAAAAAGTTAATGCATATATGTGAAAAGTAACTAGCTTTAAAAGCCATTATTTAAAATGGAAAAGAGGATATTTTGTTTTTTTAGCTTTAGGGCCATGTGTTAGTCACTTAATTTCTAATTAAAATTGATTTTAATTAGAATTTTTTTAAAGCTGAGGTATAACTGGCGCAGCATTAGTGTTGCTGTATAGCATAATGATTTAATATTTCTGTATATTATGAATGATCACCACAGTAAGTCTAGTTAACATGTCACCATATATAGATTTAGAATGTCAAGAATATTTAAATATGGAATAGTTAGAAATAAGTAGTCAGTTTTAATCAGTTTATTTTGTTTATAAGTTTACATCTGTATTAAAAAGAAAAATAATGTTTTTAGAGACAATGTAATGTGTTTTGATATGATATTTATTTAAATTAGGTGCTCATGAAAAGCAAGAGGTAAAAAAGAAGAAGGTTGAAAAAGGAGCGCCTAATGTGCATCCTCCTGCTGCCCCAGCTGCCAAGCCCTCTGCAGATCAGATCCGACAGAGTGTCAGACACTCTCTCAAAGACATCCTGATGAAAAGGTAACACACATTACTGTTGTGGGAGATTGAATAATACATGCTTCTTGTATTTGAAAAATAATTGAATTGTTCTAATTTTAAGACTTACAGATTCAAATTTGAAGGTACCAGAGGAAAAGGCAGCAAAAGTTGCCACAAAAATTGAAAAAGAGCTTTTCTCTTTTTTTCGGGACACAGATGCTAAATATAAGAACAAATATAGAAGTTTGATGTTCAATCTGAAAGACCCTAAAAACAATGTAAGTGTGTTTTGTTCATGTTCATAAATACTTATGCTTCCTACTTTACTGAATGCATAAATATTTAAGATTGTAATACAGTAGATCTAAAATTTCTTGAAGTGAGACCATGGAATTTTAATAGTCTTTTGCTTCTGGATTGAATTCTGCTTAATGGTGACTAGAATGAGCCTATTAAAATATAAAATACTAAATCTGTCATAACCTGATTTATGTGAATTTTCTTTCCTTTATGTTCCTTGTTCAATCCAATTTGTATGTATTCTTCAAAAATGATTAAGCTAAAATTGACAATACTATTTAATACTTCTGATTTAAATTGGAAAATAACTGCATCCCTTAAAATAAATTGCATTTAGATTAAAAATCTATTTTAAGACATTTTTATTACATTAAATATGACTTTAGTTCTAATTATCTTTTAGCAGTGGCGTAAACATTCACAATGGAACCTTAACTTTCCTGGGATTTCTTGTTTGTGATTTAGAATCTAAAAGCTGTGTGTGTGTGTAGATGCAAATGCCTTGCATATTTGGTTAAATTTGATAAAGTTTTCACGTAAGTGATAGCAATTTGTCAGTTTGCATACCTATATTTGCTATAGTATGTGATTTAAGTATTTTCTTGAAATATTCTAACAGCTACTTAAGAGAATTCTACAGTGTAGAATCTCACGTTATGGTCTAGGGCAGTGATGGGCAACCTTTTGAGCTTGGTGTGTCAAACTTCGCCAAAAAACTGAGCATAACTCGGGTAGTGTGTCACTTTGAGGAAAAAACATTATTTCGCAAATGTTTCATCCTCAGGAGCAGCAAATGTTTCATCCTCGGCATGCGGCCGCTTGGCCGCGTGTCATCAAAAATGGCTACGCCTGTCAGTGCTGACATGCGTGTCATAGGTTCGCCATCACTGGTCTAGGGGATCTATTACTTTTCGAATTGTGTAATCTGGAAGTTTTTCTTCAATAAGAAATTACTTCCTTTAGGTTTCTTTCTTGCATTTGGTTCTTCCCTCTGGAATTCCTCCAAGCCTGTTAGGATTTAAACATATGCAATCTTAAAAATATGAACGACATCATGTTTAGTAAAGCTCTTTTATGTATTACTTTGTTATGACAGTGTGTCCTTGGGAAGACATAATACAGCTTTGGGATAGATGTTGTAATGTTTCCAGTATATGTGCTCCTGCATCATGTGTTGCTTTTTGTGAGATGTGTATTTTGTTGCCTTAGATAAGTTCCTAGGCTACAAGGCTGTCATTTATTCTTGTGGTAGGCAATATGTAAATTATAAAACAATTATAAATCAGTTTTCAAAATTGCATCTTATTTATTACAAGCTTTTGGATAGCCATTTTTTTTCTTCTGAAAATGTTTTTCTCCCTTTCCCATTTTTAAATACTTTCAGATATTATTTAAAAAAGTACTGAAAGGAGAAGTAACCCCTGATCATCTTATAAGAATGAGTCCAGAAGAACTAGCTTCGAAAGAGTTAGCTGCTTGGAGACGAAGAGAAAACAGACATGTAAGATTACTCAGGAATATGTGTTTGACTATATTAAAGTCTATATTTTTTTAAGCCTTCTAGTTGTTTAGCCTTGTTCTTAAATGCTATCTTTATTTTTCTTGATCTCTGCTACTTTTTTTCATTTTCTCAAGTTTTCAGGTTACATAAATACTTTGTGTTTTGTTATATAATTTGTAAATCAGAAGGTGGGAAAATAGATGCATCTTATCTTAGTCACATCTTGACTTTTCAGAAGCCCAGTATTATGAATATTGGTAATTTGTAGAGCCAGATTTAATTCAGAATGAAAATTTTGTAGGTTTATAATCCCCCATTCGAAGTTTCAAATGCCAAAAGCTCTGAAAAATGTTTTTTCCTGTAACAAATTGACTGATAAAATTGACCTGAATTGCCATGTCTTAATGTATTCACAGAAATGTTGTGTATTTAATTAAGTAGCACTAACTGGAATGTTATGTAACAGATACAATATGTGCACCATATTGCATTTTTAAAACTAAAAAATTCTAAAAGTCACTGCTGGTAAGAGTTTTTAGTTGAGGGTTGTGAACTTGAAATACCTTTAAAGATTTAAGTGAGTATAGATGTGACTTGAGGTATGAGGTAGCCCATCATCCACTATTTTATTACAGTGGCCTCGAATATTAGCCCTTTATTCTAGAAAATACTGGTTACTTATAATTCATATTAACTCTACATAATTAACCTGATTTTTCATAACATTTATCTGCACCTTAGGTATTAAGCTTCCAAGTAGATCTTCTGCCAAATCTATTTTGAAATACCAAAGGCCTTGATTTGATATATTATACTTTTTCACATATTTCTTCACTTTCAGACTGTGCAATTTCTCCTGTTCTTTTACTTAAAATTTTTTTTTTTAAATTTTAATGAGAGAGAGAGGAAGAGAGAGGGAGAGAGAGACACACACACATCAGTGAGAGAGAACCATCAGCTGGCTGCTTCCTGCATGCCCCCTCCTGGGGATCAAACTCCTAACCTGGGCACATGCCCTGACCAGGAATCTAACCGGCAGCCTCTCGGTGCATGGTACAACACTCAACCAATGGAGCCACGCCAGCCAGGGCTGTTTTATTTTTTGAAAATAGTATCTCCTCTTCTTACTCTCCATAACCCAAATATGCACATGCCTTTCTTCTTTGAAACGGGCTGCAAGTATCATCTGCAGTAAAGACCAGCTTGTTTTATCTTTAGGCCTTGTACCTGATTTCTTTAAATGATGATTTGTATTAAACTAAGGCGAGCTAAATAACCGGACCCATCTTTACCCATTCTTAACCTCTTCCATTCTCATCTACCTGTTACTAGTTCTTGTTACACTTCTTTATTTTGCTTTATTGCTGAGCTTTATTTTTTAAAAAATATTTTCTGTTAGACCATAGAGATGATTGAGAAAGAGCAGAGAGAAGTGGAAAGACGACCAATCACAAAAATAACTCATAAGGGTGAAATAGAAATTGAGAGCGATGCTCCAATGAAAGAACAGGAAGCAGTCATGGAGATTCAGCAGGTAAAGATAATATAAATGTTGTGTTTTATAGTGCTCAAAACATACAAATCCAGAAAAGGTTTCTTTGCCTAATGTTCTTAAAGTAGAAGAATCTTAAAAAATGTATATATTTTAAAGTAATCTATTTTTTTTGGTTTAAAGGATTTCTGGGAGTGTTTAAAGTATTGTTTCTTTGTATGTAGTGTGTAGACTATCTGCATTATGGGCAGCTGTTAAGCAGTTGTTAAAATGTATATTCCTGGGGTCTTCATGACATAGTGAATTCCTTAGTAGGCCTTGACATGTGTAAGTGCTTCTTGAGAGCTGGTGAAACTTCTTATTTTTAATTATTAGTGAGAAAATAATATGAAATCTTGTTAGAATCTTGAAGAAAGGAATGTTTGTTTTGCTCTATTTTAAGTCAGTTAATATTTAAACATTTGTTATTTAACAAAGTAGTTAAAAACAACTTGTAAATGTAACAGTTTCATTTTAGAAAAATGCCAGTATGAAATATAAGTTGATGTTAATTGAGGCCAAACTTCAGCTGCTAAAACTAATTTTGCTCTAACTTTTGTTAGGAACCTGCAGGTAACAAGTCTTTGGAGAAAACCGAAGGATCTGAAAAACAAAAGGAGGAGATTGACTCTATGTCTAAAGATACCACAAGTCAACACAGACAACATCTTTTTGATCTTAACTGCAAAATTTGCATAGGTAAATGGAATTTTTTCTTCCTAAAATGTTGCTTTCACTTGGAAAGGGGGTTACTTGTATTTGTAATTTAAGTAGATTTTTGTTTTCCCAGTATCATTGGTAAAGCATCTGCCTACTCCCTTTGAGCAATAGCACATTTTTTGTGTGTGACTTCTTCAGGCTTGGCATGTAATTTTATATTATTGTGTACTTTACTATCTAGAATCAGTTGTATTATATAAGATCTGAACTTATCAATCCAGTGTCATATGACTAAAATTTAACCATTACAATAGACTTCAGAAATTGTGGGCAGTGGTAATGGTACTGTCATTTAGTAAGTGAAGGAGTGAAATAATATTCATATTGTATTATTATACTAGAGGCCCAGTGCATGATTGAATCATGCACGTGTAGGGTCCCCTACACACTTTCGCTTTTCGCGGGGGAGCTGGGTGCCTGTCCGCTGGTGCACCAGGCCTTTCAGAAGCCTCTGGCTCGGCGGAGGCTTCTGAAAGGCCTGGTGCCGGAGCAGACAGGCACCCAGCTCCCCCACTTTTGATGGTCTGCGGCCGCTGAGGGGGGCTACCCTGCTGTTGAGAGGCGCAGGGGGCGGGACTCCCGCCCCCTGCGCCTCTCAACGGCCGCTGAGGGGGGCTGCCGCGGACACCTGGCTACCCTGCCGTTGAGAGGCACAGGTGGGTGTCCGCGGCAGGCCCCCTCAGTGGCCGCGGATCTGGCCGTTGAGAGGCACAGGGGGCAGGAGTCCCGCCCCCTGCGCCTCTCAACAGCAGGGTAGCCCCCCTCAGTGGCAGCGGATCCGTGCCTCTCAATGGCCGGATAGGCCACCCCGAGTCCCGCCCCCCAGCCTCCCGCCGCCCAATCGTGGGCATAGCGGAGTGATGGTAATTTACATGTTACTCTATTATTAGATAGGATGTAATAAATGAAACATCAAAAATTACCTTTTTCTCTAGTATTCTTTTTTTGTTGTTGGTAATCCTCACCCGAGGATATGTGTCCATTAATTTTTTTTTTTAAAGGGGAGAATGGAAGCGGGGAGGAGAGACACAGAGAGAAACATCGATGTGAGAGAGACACATTGATTGGTTTGCCTCCTGCAAGTGCCCTGCTTCAGATTGAGCTTGTGACAGACACTGCAGTCCTCAGACTGACACTATCCACTGAGCCAAACTGGCTATGGCTTCTCTAATATTCGTATTTTTGGTCATTCATTTAATAACTGAGTTCTTACTCCTTGCCAGGCACTTTGCTGGAAGAAGGGAATATAGTAGTGAAACAGTCAGATGTTATCCAGGGTTTAAGAGAAATTGTAGTCTAATGGAAAAGACAGACAGGTGATGATTTGAGTTACAGAAGTACAGTTGTTATAAATGTATTTGGGTAGCAGAAAGACCTGGTCTAGATTGTGTTAGGGGAGGTTTGGCTGAGAAATTGACATTTACACTGAGACATTCAAGGAGAAAGGCACATGATTTGTTTGAAGAGATATTTAGAAATCAGATTTCATAGTATCTTATAGCCATTGCTTTTCAAACTGCAGACTGTGACTTAATAGTAGAAATAAAATCTAGCAACTAGAATTTCAAGGAGAAGCAGTTATCCTATCTAATAAAGAGGGAATATGCTAATTGATTGCCATGCCCTAAAAGATGGCGGCGCCTACAGCCACAAGATGGCAGCGCCCAGTTCCTTCAGCCCTGACGGGGCGATATGCGCACCGCAAGGCTGGGCCCGCCTCCAGGAGTCCCCCAGTCCCCTCAGCCTCCCAGCTTCCCAGGGCCGGCCCGAGGCGCAGGCAAGCCCAGGGCCGGCCCTAGGGACGACCAAATGACTGAACAAGCAGGCTGCGTGGGGGGGCCATGAGGAGCGACCAGGCCAGTTGGGGGTGACCAGGCCAGCAGGGGGGGCTGTTGGGGGCGACCAGGCTGGTATGGGGGGCAGTTGGAGGCGATTAAGCTGGCAGGGGTGCAGTGAGGGGTGACTAGGCCAGTGGCGGGGGGGCAGTTGGCGATGACCAGGCTGGTGGGGGGGTACAGTTAGGAGTGACCAGGCCGTCAGGGAGGGGGCAGTTGGGGGCGACCTGGTCGGCAGCGGGGGGGGGGGGGGCATTTAGGGGTGACCAGGCAGGCAGGCAGGTGAGCGATTAGGAGCCAGCGGTCCAGGATTGTAAGAGGGATGTCCGACTGCCGGTCTAGACCTGCAGTCGGACTTCCCCCGAGGTGGTCCCGGATTGGAGAGGGTGCAGGCTAGGCTGAGGTGACCTCCCCATCCCCGGTGCAATAATTTTGTGCACCAGACCTCTAGTTTATATATAACAAAAAATGCAGACATAAATACACGCATATCTGTAAGGTATATGTACATGTACATACATCCCTGTAGTGACTAATGGATCATGATGTAAAAATATTACTTTAGAGATAATAAAACATGCTGAAAATCTACTTTTGTAGGCCACATTAAAGATTTTGGTGTTTTGTTTTTTTTTACCTAAGAGCAGTGGATAGTGACTTAATGGTTTTAGAAGGGAAATGACTTGATAAGATTGGAATTTTATGAAGATATATCTGACTTTGCCTGGAGATTACAGTGGAAGAAGTCAACAGAGAAAGGAGGAAGAATAGATAAGAGTCCAAGTGGGACATGGTGGTATTTTAATTAGAGTGGTAGCATTGGAGATGGAAATAAGTAGGAATTTTGAGAAAATACCCAAGTTAGTAATATTAACACATGTTGGAGATTGACTGGAGTTAGGGCCTAAGAAATGGTGGTGATGTGTTAAGGAAGATTTTACATTTATATTCAGTTTATTCGTAAAGGTGAAGGATCAAGAGTGTTTTTTTTAAACTCGAGATAATAGTTCTCAATGTTTATATTTTTACTGTAGTATACTAAAGGAATGATACTTTGTTCAGAACATGAAAAAGTCTTTTAAGTTAGTTGATTGTTGCTCTCCATTATTATACTAGAGACTAGATAAAATGTATTATATGTTATGTAATTTTCCTATAATAATATCTTACCAAAATTAGGTGTATTAACATATTTTGCACTCTTTGTACAATGATAAAGACTAAAGGGCACAGTGTTTTTTACACATTGTTATCCCTAAAGAAAGCTATCCATGATGTTTACTAGTATATAAATATACCCAGTTAGTTCTTTTATCTGGGAAAAATCTTAATAAAAGTACTCTTAGTTATTTCTATTAATTTTAAATATTTTCACGGCAATCGTTTGGTAATGGTAGCACACAAAAACATTGGTTAATGCTACTAGACTTATTTTCTGAATGTTTTAGTGATTTTCTTTTGCTTTTTGATATAATAGCAATGTCATTTTCTAAACTTTACTAATATTTTTCATGTTTAGTAATGAAGTCGCACTGCACTATGCATGTGTTACATGAACTACTCATGAACTACTCATGTAACACAAAGTAGGATATGGATTTGTTTTACTTAGTTCTTAAGTTACTTCTGAAGACTGTTGGAATTTGGTGTAGTTTAGTTTAAAAAATTTGCTAGGGTATCAAGAAACCTATTTTAGGTTCTAGTTATATTTCCATTTCAGCTTATCTAAGCTGCTTAACATTCTTTTTACCTAATTTTTCACATTAATCAGAGAGGTATAATATGTCAGTATGAGAAATGATATGATTAAAAATTACTCCAGGAAATGTATGGTCATGCAACAATTCAGTCAGAGAAACTGAATAACTTTAGGAGTAAAAATGAATGAAGTTACAGAAATTTCAGTTCACAAATAGAGCTTATTTTGGTGTCTTCTGGCTTTAGGTCGAATGGCACCACCTGTAGATGATCTTTCTCCAAAAAAGGTGAAAGTTGTTGTTGGAGTATCTCGTAAACATTCAGATAATGAAGCAGAAAGTATAGCAGATGCATTGTTTTCAACCTCAAATATTTTGGCTTCTGAATTCTTTGAGGAAGAGAAACAAGAGTCTCCAAAATCAACATCATTCTCTCCTGCTCCACGGTAATTTTCTCTTAGTATAACCTATAATAATCATTATAAATATTTGCCAACTTACACATGGTCTTCAAAAACAGAAAAATATATTTTTTAGGAACCTTTCTTTTGAGAAAATAATTGTATCTCCCTATGTTGTAAATTAATTGAGATAAAAAAAAACAAGACTGGGAAAGTTAGAGATTTGAATATGTGAGGACTTGACTATAAAACTCCCTTTAATTATGTTCATGCCAAAAGGCAGGAGAAAGGTCATTAAAGAAAAATTGTTTGCACTTCTCTGGACATTGAGTCTAAGCCAACTAAGAAGGATGACATTGTAAAGCATGACTATGTAAATATAATTTTATGAAGTGAAAATATAAATTTTTTAATCAATAGTCTTTACATATTCTAGCCTTTTTGACATGTTAAAATAGAGAAATAATTGATGACTATGTAGAAAATATATTTATTCATGAATATATCTTTAGGCTGAAAACTTTTTTTAATGCCATCTTTTTAGTCCAGAGATGCCTGGAACTGTTGAAGTTGAGTCTACATTCTTGGCTCGATTGAACTTCATCTGGAAAGGTTTTATCAACATGCCTTCTGTTGCAAAATTTGTTACCAAAGCCTACCCAGTGTCTGGTTCCCCTGAGTACTTGACAGAGGTAACTGAACTTTTCTGCCTTTCTTGACATACGTGTTTCTGAAATCAGTAGGCAAGGAAACATAATAAAAATCATAAAAAATGTTAAAAATATTTTATTTTTATTCAGAATAAAGGTATTTATTGACATTGACCCTTCAAACATTCAATTAATGGATGTATGAGTTCCCAAATGGAGTTTTAGAACTATAGAAAACTGTGCTCTGAAAGTGTTAAATCCACATGTTAGAATCTGCATGGATATTTAAGTTTTTGTTAAGTACAATTTTTGTTTAAATATTATAGCTTTCAGGAAGATTTTTCATTGTTAACAAGTCTTCTAATTTTCCTACTGCTTGCTTTTTCAGCTTCATGACTACAATTCTTATCTGCCTATTTCTGTGAGTGAGATATAGACTGTAGTTGAAACTTTAGAGCTCATTGACACTTCCATGAGACCAATGACCATAATTGCTGTAGTGGTTTCCTTGGCTGGTTTTATTTTATTATTATTTTTTGAGATGTGGTAGAAAGCTTTATTTGTGTGAAATTATAACCCTTGGTATTCAAAGTCCCATTTCCCTTACACCAGTCCTGGAAAAAGTGCAGCTGGAGCTTTAGTAGAGCTAAAAGCAAAGCCAGTGTCCCGAGTTTCCATTCCATGGGGAAGCTGGGTCCAGTACAGCGTCAAACTACTTCCAGTCCATCAGTCCATTGTGTGTGGGAGCTTGAGAGCCCTGCAAGCCAGGAGTCATGCTCGAGCAGCAAGAGAGGAGGGGGCCAAGAGCTTGGCTGGTTCTTTATCAGAGGGAATAGCAACTATAATGCAATGTTTATGGAAAATAAACAGCTGTAGTATTATATACAGTATGATAAATGAGAAAGTATGATATTTTTTTAAGCAATGAAGCTTTTTATTTTCATGTTTATGCAGAAGGAAAATATATCAATGCTCCTTTACTGTATATTTTTCTATTAATCATATTCATATCTAACATTAACCTTTTCCATTCTCAGTCCACTAACCATAAAGGCAAAAGTTAAAAATAATTTAATTTCTTCATTAATTCAGGAAGCCTAAATCATATATTTGCTTGTTCTTTTTTAGAAGTTTTTTTTTAAAAAAATGTTTTGATTTCTGAGAGAAGAAGGGAGAGGGAGAGATAGAAACATCAATGATAGAGAATCAACAGTTGGTTGCCTCCTGCACCTCCCTTCTACTGGGGATCAAACCCACAGCCTTGTCATGTGCCCTGGGAATCCAACTGAGACCTCCTGAGTCACGAATCAATGCTAAACCACTGAGCCTCTCTGGCTGGGTGCTTGTTCTTTTTGTTGTTGTTGTTGTTGTTTCATTGGGATTTTTAGAGAGAGGATGGGAAAGAGAAACATAAATGTGAGAGATAAACATCAATTGGTTGCCTCCCGTATGTGCCCAAACTGGGTATTGAACTGCAACCTAGTTATGTGCTCTGACCAGAAATCGAACCCAAAACATTTTGGTATATGGGACAATGTTCCAACCGAGCCATACCTGGCCTGGGCTATGTTTGTTCTTTTTAAGACTATCATACATTTTACTTGTCTTTGTATTAGGCTGAAGTTAGTTTAACTCAGTGTAATGGTGATCATCTGATATTGATCAGTTTGTTTACTGGTTATGTTTTTTGTTAATGAATAATCTATTATTTTTACATATAGTTTGCTTGTTATTTTTATACGAAAGATTAAGTGGACCCATGATGCTCTTTTTGAACATATCTATTTAGAAACTTAGTTTTTGATCAGTCCAATGTGAAGATCCCTCTTCTTTTTTTTTAATTACTTTATTAAGGTATCACATATTTGTCCTCAATCCCCCCCCACTCTTCCCATCCCAAACCCCTCCACACGCATGCCCCCACCCCCGTTGTCCGTGATCACTGGTTAGGCTTATATGCAAGCGCACAAGTCCTTTGGTTGATCTATCTCCCTTATCCTCCCCCTCCCCTACCTTCCCTCTGAGGTCTGACAGTCTGATCGATGCTGTTCTTGTTCTTCAGTCTATATTGTTCATCTTTTCCCTTAGATGAGTGAGCTCATGGATCCCTCTTCTTTTAAATGGATAATTAGGTACTGAACTATGGAACCCTTTAGATTTTAAACGGAACTATTATTCTACTTTCTGAGCCATTTTCTTTTTTTAAAGTTTTATTGATTTAGCCGAAACCGGTTTGGCTCAGTGGATAGAGCGTCAGCCTGTGCACTGAAGGGTCCCAGGTTCGATTCCGGTCAAGGGCATGTACCTTGGTTGCAGGCACATGCCCAGTGGGGGGTGTGCAGGAGGCAGCTGATCGATGTTTCTCTCTCATCGATGTTTCTAACTCTCTATCTCTCTCCCTTCCTCTCTGTAAAAAAATCAATAAAATATATTAAAAAAAAGTTTTATTGATTTAAAAAGAGAGAAACATCGATTTGTTGTCCCACTTATTTATACATTCATTAGTCGATTCTTGTATGTGCTCTGACCGGGGATCGAGCCCACAAACTTGGTGTATCAGGACGATGCTCTAACCAACTTAGCTACTGGGCCAGGGTGATGAGCCATTTTCTTTTCTTTTTTTTTTTTTTAAATATATTTTATTGATTTTTTTACAGAGAGGAAGAGAGAGGGATAGAGAGCTAGAAACATCGATGAGAGAGTAACATCGATCAGCTGCCTCCTGCACACCCCCCACTGGGGATGTACCCGCAACCAAGGTACATGCCCTTGACCGGAATCGAACCCGGGACCTTTGAGTCCGCAGGCCGACGCTCTATCCACTGAGCCAAACCAGTCTCAGCAATGATGAGCCATTTCTATGTGATTGCTTTCTAGAACTCTACTTCTGCTTTCTGCATATTTTTAGTTTGGTTGGGACAACAAGCCCAAATAAAATATTTAAAGCAATTAATAACTTAAACTGAATTGAATTGAATATCAATTAATTATACTTTTTGATTTTTGAGTCCATGGGAAAAATAGAAGTATTCTGATTAAAGTTTTAAATATTCTTTCTAAAAATATATATATTTTATTGATTTTTTACATAGAGGAAGGGAGAGGGAGAGAGAGAGTTAGAAACATCGATGGGAGAGAAACATCAATCGGCTGCCTCCTGCACACACCCTACTGGGGATGTGCCCTCATCCAAGGTACATGCCCTTGACTGGAATCCAACCTGGGACCCTTGAGTCTGCAGGCCGATGCTCTATCCACTGAGCCCCAAACCAGTTAGGGCAAAGTTTTAAATATTCTTAATTGCAGCTCTTAATTGTTTTTACTTGTAATTGTTTTCAGAAAAATTGTGCCTTTAAAAAAAGTGAACCTTATGTTACTACAGTGATATTCTTTTCTGTGCAAAAATGTATGCTATCATCAAACATCAGCTGTTAATGATTAAGGCATACCCTTGCTCACTACCACCAAATAAGGGGCAGATGTATGGGAGGGGGAAAAACAGTCTCCCCTAATATTCTGAAATATTCTGCATTTTCCCTGGATTGTCATGTTTGCCACTATTTGTCTTTCCTTCTGAAAATGAACATGACCTCAAATTGTTTAACTGTATTTTGGGTATCCACCTAATTCATTTGGAACTGACAGTTGAGGTAAAGCCTAATTACTGTCTGCATTCTTGTTCTCTGATGATGCAGTTCACAATCTTTTTGTTTACTTATTTTATATTACTATTTCAAATTAGTCAAAGAGCTAAACTTGTATGAGCTATGAGAATAATAAATATATGTTTACATATTAATCACCTTCATTTTTACCACAGGATCTACCAGATAGTATTCAAGTAGGTGGCAGGATATCACCTCAGACAGTTTGGGATTATGTGGAAAAACTTAAAGCATCAGGAACCAAGGTAAGGAAAACTTTTTTTCACTATACCAGTTTGAGAGAATATTTGGAAAGTAAACCACTAAGAGTTCTTATGCAAGGTCCCCTGGGGAGGGAACCAGTACAAATTCTAAATCTAAATAATATGGTTGACAAAACTGAACTAAAGCCATTTGCTAAAGCTCAGAATAGCCCATTATTCCTTTTTTGTTTTTTCCCCTCCTGGTGTGCTTTCTCAATGACTTCTTCAATGTTTTGGAAGAAATGTTTTAGAGTAAATATTTTCATCTTGGAATTTTACCTTTCTTTGATTATAGACATTTGTTTTAGTTAGAGCATTGGTTAAAACCCTAAAATATAATGCCTCAAAGATATGAAAGTATTTTTTTTTATTATGTTAGGAAGGCCATTCATTCAGGGTGCTTCAGCAGCTCTGGTTCTACAAATTATTCAGAGACCACCCTCTTCTCTCGTTTCTTTCCTGGTTCTAAGACTCTTGTCCTTATCAGTCAAGCATGGTCAGAGCTGACTTACCTGCAGCACCCGTGACAAAAATGAAGGATGCCTTTCCAGTTATTTAAAAAAAAATATTTGTATTGATTTTTGGAGAGAGAGGAAAGGAGAGAGAGAGAGAGAGAGAGAGAGAGAGAGAACATCAATGTGAGAGCAAAACATCAAGTGGCTGCCTCCTGCCCCCCTACAATCCAGGCATATGCCCCTGATGGAGAATTTGAACCAGTAACCTCTCAGTGCACGGGGCAACACCCAACCAACTGAGCTACACTGGCCAGCACCTGTCCAGACCTAGAAATTGCAAGTATCACTTCACTTCCTCTACCTTCCATTGGTAGGATTTAGTCACATAGCTGCTAAGAAGGCTGGAAATGGACTCTCTGGAAATGTAGTATTGAGTAGCCATGTGCTATCTAAAAGTTAAGGGCTTCTCTTTGTAATAGGAAAAGAGGGGAATAGATACTAGGAGGTCATTAGGAGCCTCTTAACAATAATTTCTATTTCTTGTCAGTACTATACAGGAAAAATGAATCATTAGAAGAAGTTGTTTCTCCCTCCAAGGATGATAGTACCTAGCATATTATAGACATTTAAAAGATAAATTTTGAGTAAGCGAAAAATTTTTTTTAAGTAATCCAAAATGGATCTTAAGCTAAAAATATTTTCCAATATAGATTTTAGAATTGAAACTGATAGTATTAGAATACATTTGAACTTTGAAGGTCTAAAAAAATTAACTACTTTCTTTTGCTGTCACTTTTTCATGACAGCAAAAGTCATGGGAAAGTATTAGGTGGTAGTATTACTCTTAGACATTTTGGGAATCCCTCTTGATCTATTCATATATTGCTGCCAAACACTGTATATTATGCCTCCATCTTGAACTGACTAAAACATTATACTAGTTGTTACCTCTAAAAGAGGACAGTTTAGATGACAGACCTTTTCTAAGAGTTAGAGCCATAGTTCAGCTCATTCACATGGTTTCTATAGGATCTGCATCAATTTAAGCTTGTGTCAGATCTAGTTTCCCCCATTTTGACAGTATACCTTCGTGAAAAAGCATCCTTTTTTTTACACTATTAAATTGGGACTCTTCTCTGAAACAAAGCCAAGAACCCAGAGGCAAGCACAATTGGTACCTGAGTAAACCAAATGATTTTCCAAATTATATGGCCTATGTGCATTTGAGGTCTTTTCACCCAGCCCCTTTATTCCTAAATTTAGTCCCTGTAGATTGGATTATCAATGAATTTGTGGGTATGTGTACATGGTAGGTGCTATTAATTTGCTGTATGCTGAGAATACAGGCAGCCCTCTGTGGAGGTTGTAACATTGGAAATCAGGATATAGTATTGATATCGAAAGTCTTGGGTTTAAAAATCTCTGCCACTGAGAAGTGTGTCATTTTGAACACATTAATTATCTTGGGATGTAATTTCTTACTGGAAGCCTTTAGGTAAGTCCATCAATGGGTCAACTAAGATCTTTTCTCAAGAGTTGTTTAATAATCATCATTATACAACTCAACTAGTTGAGAAATGGTATTTAAAACCAAGCTATTGTTTAGGTTATAATTTTAAACAACCATTTATTTTCTTGAATAGGAAATTTGTGTGGTTCGCTTCACACCTGTAACTGAAGAAGATCAAATTTCTTACACTTTGCTGTTTGCCTACTTCAGTAGCAGAAAACGCTATGGAGTAGCTGCTAACAACATGAAGCAGGTTAAAGACATGTACCTTATTCCTTTGGGTGCCACAGATAAAATTCCACACCCTCTCGTGCCTTTTGATGGACCTGGTAAGTATATATTTTAATAGAGTGAATAAAACAAAGTGGGAGGTGGGACCAGAGTGAAAAAACTGACTCTGCTTGTTGTCTTGGGATCCAGGTCTGACCTGGATCTAGAGCTGACCTGACAGGGAAGGACACCCACGTAATAGGCTGTAATATGCTACATGCAAACATTTACACTTTGTTTTATGTCTATATTTTTTTTTATTGATATTAGAGAGACGGAAGGGAGGGGGCAGAACCATTTGTTGTTCCACTTATTTGTGTATTCAGAGGTTGATTTTTTACAGAGAGGAAGGGATAGAGAGTTAGAAACATCGATAAGCTGCCTCCTGCACACCCCCTACTGGGGATGTGCCCGCAACCAAAGTACATGCCCTTGACTGGAAACAAACCTGGGACCCTTCAGTCCGCAGGCCGACGCTCTTTCCACTGAGCCAAACCGGTCAGGGCCAGAGGTTGATTCTTTTATGTGTCCTGACCGGGGATCGACCCCACAAACTTGTCATATTGGGATGATACTCTACCCAACTGAGCTACCCAGCCAGGGCAATTTACCCTTTATTTTAGGAATCGAAAGTGACTTAATTTTATGTTTTTTATGC
Organism: Cnephaeus nilssonii; assembly: GCF_951640355.1. Lineage (NCBI taxonomy): Eukaryota > Metazoa > Chordata > Mammalia > Chiroptera > Vespertilionidae > Cnephaeus > Cnephaeus nilssonii. Next base: position 70,559,680 of record NC_137080.1, on the reverse strand, counting down.
AGGGCTTGAACTGCATAGACCTAATCTGTTGTTGGGCTTAATTATTCGCCAAAAACTGAAGCGGCAGCACAGTGCTACTGCCAGCCATACTGCTGAGACCTCTGAAAGTGTACCGGTAGCATTGCCGCCTGAAAAAAAAAGTAAAATGGAAGTTTCCACAGAGGAGGCACCAGAGGAAGAAAATGACTTTTTCAATTCTTTCACGACTGTGTTACACAAGCAGAGAAAGCCTCAGCAAGCTGCTCAGGAAGACCTTCCAGCTGTCGTGGAACCTTTAGTGGAAGTCACCAAACAGGAGCCACCAAAACCTTTAAGATTCCTTCCTGGAGTATTGATTGGCTGGGAAAATCAGCCTTCCACTCTGGAATTAGCAAATAAGCCTCTTCCTGTGGACGATATACTTCAGAGCCTTTTGGGCACCACTGGTGAAGTATATGAACAGGCTCAGTCAGTGACAGAACAAAACACTCTTAACGAAATTCCGTTTATCAGTGAGCAAGCTGACCCCAAAGCAGAGGACGTAGATAAAGTAGCAATGGATGGTGAAGCTAAGGAGGTAAAGGGTAAAGTAGATAATCTTTCAGAATCTTCAGGTAATTCAGTACCAGTAGACGAAGAAACCCCAGTAACGGGGCCCTCCTCCATTTCTCCTGGAGCTTCGGTGAGTCTTAGTCTCAGAGGCAAACCACCAGATGTTTCTACAGAAGCATTCCTAACAAATTTATCAATTCAGTCAAAACAAGAGGAAGCTGTGGAGAGTAAAGAGAGACCATTAAAAAGACAGCTGTTGCAAGATCAAGAGAATAATTTGCAAGATAATCAGACTTCAGATACTAGTTCTCCATGCAGGTCGAATATAGGAAAAGGAAACACAGATGGTAGTATGAGTGGCAGTGAAAACCTTGTTGCTAACACAGCCAAGTCCCCACAGTTTATCAACCTGAAAAGGGATCCTAGGCAGGCAGCAGGACGAAGTCAGCAGGTATCTGCTTCAGAAAGCAAAGAAGGAGATAGTTGCGGGAATGGAGAAAAGCACACCCCGCCTGGGCCGTCACACAAGGAGCTCTCACCAGAACAGACCAATGTAGAGGAAAAGTTGTCTTCTGTAGAGAAAAACTCAAGTGCTCAGCAGAAGGATAATTCAGGGGTTGCACAAAACTTGGCATCAGAAGACAAACACACTTCTCAAACAGAACAAGCAAAACCCTCAGAGGAGAATATTTCAATGCAAAATATTGAAACTGTGCACCCGTTTCGAAGAGGATCGGCAGCAACAACATCTCATTTTGAAGGTGAAAACACAACTCAATCAGAATTTCCTTCTAAAAGCATCAACTTTACCTCCAGAAGCAGCAGTCCCAGAACAAGTGCAAACTTTTCACCCATGAGGCCACAGCAACCCAACCTTCAGCATCTCAAGTCTAGTCCCCCTGGATTTCCATTTCCGGGGCCTCCTAATTTCCCCCCCCAAGGCATGTTTGGATTTCCACCACATTTGCCACCTCCATTACTTCCCCCTCCCGGCTTTGGCTTTGCTCAAAATCCCATAGTTCCCTGGCCACCTGTTCATCTGACAGGCCAACCTCAACGTATGATGGGTCCCCTTTCACAAACATCAAGATATGTAGGCCCACAAAATTTTTATCAGACTAAAGACATTCGAAGACCAGAAAGGCGCCATAGTGACCCTTGGGGTAATAGGCAAGACCAACAGCAACTGGATAGGTCATTTAATAGGGGCAAAGGGGACCGCCAGAGATTTTATAGTGATTCACACCACGTGAAGAGAGAGCGACATGAAAAGGAATGGGAGCAAGAATCTGAAAGGCATAGACGCAGAGACAGATCCCAAGACAAGGACAGAGACAGGAAAAGCAGGGAGGAAGGGCACAAAGATAAAGAGAGGCCACGGTTGTCACACAGTGATCGCGGAGCAGATGGAAAAGCAAGCAGAGATGGTAGGAATGTAGACAAGAAACCAGACAAACCTAAAAATGAAGACCATGAAAAGGACAAAGAACGAGAGAAAAGTAAACACAGAGAAGGAGAAAAGGACAGAGATAGGTACCACAAAGATAGGGACCACACTGACAGAGCTAAAAGCAAAAGGTAAAATCTGCGAGCTGCTTCAAGATTACTCTTAAGTAAATGTTAAATGTTGTATCTTAAAAACTTTATGATTGCCTGCTAGGATTGCGCCATCTTTCAGACTTACTATTGGTGGTTTGCAGAACAATAAATTCCGTGTGTTGGTGCAGCGTGCTCTGTACCAGTGCTCATCGTCCCTTCTTCATACCAACTGTCCTAGTTATAGGGATATTTTTAAAAGTTTTACATTGCTGTATATTCAAAGAATTGTTTTATTAATATGCAATAAAGGCTTAGAAATTTTAGTTTTATTCCTTAATTGGTAAATAGAGTTAACTCTGGAATATATTTACTGCCTCTAGTGAATGTTCTTTATGACTAATTTGAGAGTAATGTGTACTCTGTAAGTTTGTTTAAATTGCACTGTTTTTAAAGAAACTAGAGAAGCAACACAAAGACAAGCAACTTCATAATCAGATTATATTAATCAGTTTATTGGGCAGTTTCTGACCAAGAATCAGAAGCCCAAGGAGAACAGTTACTGCTTTAATCTGCACTTCCTGAAGGCGTTTGTTACCATGTATATGACAGCTTTGTGGTAGACCATTAGTTTCCTTTTCCTTTTGCCTCTTCAGGAACTTGAATACTTAAGCTTGTACATGATCTTGTGTTTTGCTATCCTTTTTACTGTAAAATGTAAATATTTTAAGGGATATTTTGATTCTAAATATGATAAAAGAATTTCTCACCTATTTTGTGTGTGTGATTTGAAATTCAGTAAAAGAATTTCTTCTCTAAAGCTTTGATTACTTTCATACCTTTTTTTTTTTTTTTTTTACTCAGCCAAGAACATACATACAGGCATAGATAGCTATTTGTGTCAGGCATTAGGTGAGGGGGAAACCGGTTTGTCTTAGAGGTTAATGATAAAAATCATGATTTGAAGAGGGGGAATTTTGAACTACCAATGAAAAACTGCAGCAAATAGCCCACTTTGTAGGTATGTTTCTGAAGACTTGTCACTCAAAATTTGGTACACTGACTAATCATGGTGAGACCATAGAAATTTATGAGAAATGTGTTGTGAATCTCTTTGTAAAATGTGTAATTAACCCTAATTTGTTTTGGAGATAACTGCAGTTTTGCTTGAAATAGAAAGCATATGGAGACTATTGTTAATCCAAATATAAAGTTAATTACAATATAAACTACACATTGTATTTACATAAATTAAAGCAATGGCTACCAAATGATTAATACTTGAGGCCAACAAAAAAAGAGAAACCGGTACTTTGACTTACCTGTATTAATGAAGAAAAATACAAATGGCTTCACAAAATTAAGAAGGTAATGTTTGATTTCCTAAAAAGTCTAAGGATTAGGGTTAAAAATTAGGTTTGAAATGGAATCAACTTTGTTATTCTCTCTGGTAAGAGAAGAAGTGGAAATTCAAAACCACACATTTTGTCTAATTTCAACAATTTGCATCTTTTTTGTCATCCTTACTCTGAAGTTTTTCATCATAAAAGTTCTGAAACAGAGGACTTGTATTTAAATAAAATGTTTAATTATAGTCTGTTTTTCTTTTGGAAACTAACTTATTTAAAAACAGTGTAAACAAAACTTAATTTGGTGGGTCATTTTTTGCACAATCAGAAAAAAATTGTCAGGAATTCCTCCCCCCTCCCTCCCCCCAAAAAACCCACAACCAAATCCTCCAAAATTAGCCTTTTGATTTCAAATATGTACTAGTATGTTGCTAGTAAATCTGATTTTACTGATTTATTTGGTAGGAGGTTGATCAGACACCAGATGTTGTTTTTTTTTTTTGCAAAGTACAAGTAAAGAATGGGTTAATCAGCGAAGAAAACCTTAAAGTCAGTTTTGCCTGACTCTTAGCCAGTAGTTTATTATAACATATTGTTGTGATGCTTACTTTAAAATTATTTATTCCTATCTCATTAGATCTTGTCACATCCTCTATAGGCCCCTATTAATGATAACCATCTCCTGGGATTATGGGGCTACTAAGGATTCAAACCATATCTCCTTACCCCTGGTTCACTGAAACTGGCAAGTAGGGAGAGTATGGGCATGTGGACTCCGAGGTTTTAACTTCTGAGGAATGTAGGGGGAAATGAGAAAAGTTTTCAATGAGTAGTAGATCCAAAGCCATTCTCCATCCTTAAGTCACAGCCAGCCTTCTACAAACTAGCGAGTTATATGAAGGTTATCTTTCTCCTGTTTTAAGAAAAACTTGCTCTTTAAAAAGTTTGATGCCAAAGACAGTTTTATACATACATCTGTTGAAATAAAATGTACCAGGGTGTCTCAGTACCTACAAAGTCCACACCTTGTGGCAACAAGAAAGCCTCTACGAACCCTCTGTATTGCAAACCTTGTGCTGAATGCTTTATATAAACCTTGTTCAGCCTGAAAGGTAAAGATTTATATTAGAACTGAGGAAACTGGTGCTTGGAAAAGTTAGACTGCTGTGATCAGGGCTGGGATTCTAGCTCAGTTTTATTTTTCTCCAAAGTCAATATGCGTGGCAGCTGTGCTCAGAATTGAGAGCAGGAGAGAGGGACAGAAGCCTGGTTATTATATATTTTTCCCAGCCCTTTCCTCCCCATTCTGCTAACCCCGTGGTCGGCAAACTGCGGCTCACAAGCCACATGCGGCTCTTTGGCCCCTTGAGTGTGGCTCTTCCACAAAATACCACAGCCTGGGCGAGTCTATTTTGAAAAAGTGGCATTAGAAGAAGTTTAAGTTTAAAAAATTTGGCTCTCAAAAGAAATTTCAATCGTTGTACTGTTGATATTTGGCTCTGTTGACTAATGAGTTTGCCGACACTCATCAAAAGTGAGCAGGATGATACAACTAAAAACTTGTGGGTTTTCTTGTACAGATTTATCAAGTTTTTCACCTCAAATCCTAATTCTGCAGCCCTTATTTTCTATTGCTGTTGTGACAAACATTATAAACTTTGTGGTTTAAAACCACAGATTTATTATATTAACACTTCTGTAAATCAGAAGTCTGCTGTGGCTCTCAGTGGGCTGAGATGTCTCAGAGGGTGCATTTCCTGGAGGCTTAGAGGAGAATCCATTTTCTTGCTTTTTCCAGCTTCCAGGGGCCACGGACTTTCCTTGCCTATGGTCCTTTCCTCCATCTTCAAAGCCAACAACATGGGCCCCATTCTCAAATTGCTGTCTCCCAGGCTCCCTCTTCCACCTTTAAGGACCCTTGTGATTCCTGGGGCCCACCCAGATCATCCAGGGTGGCGCCTGAATTCCATCTGTGACCTTAATTCCCCTTTGCCATGTAACCTAACATATTTACAGGTTTCAGGTATTCCGATGTAGACCACTTTGGGGGCCATTCCACTTATCATAGCTCTTGACTCAGTAATTGTAGCTTAGTTGTAGGTGAATTAATCTTAAAAATTGGGAGTTATAAAACATCTAAGGCCATAGTAAATATGTTTAGATGTTAAGAAAAATAATGCCAATAATAGGAGAATGTTTTAACAGTTTTCTTGCCATAAAATGTGTATCTTTAAAAGTCAGATTTCATTATCACTATCAAGGAATATTTTTGAGCAATTATCCTTATGATTTTAATGTCTCAAGAGTGAAATGAAATGGTACGGACCAAAACAGATTTAGGTCAGAGTTTTTCAGGAAACATGGGGTAGAGTTGTGGTTTCTTTTAGAAACAAAACCCCCTTTGAATCAATATATAGACATTCTGGAATTCCACCTATTTTGCTCACACACTTTTCAATGTTAATAAGAATGGTATGTCTGGCAACAATAGAATAGTGCCAAAGTTCTCAGCTTTAGTTCCAGGGCCTTCCAAGAATGTCTCACTTTCTGATTACAAAAATAAGGCTAAAAACATTATCCGTAAAGTTCTTCAAATGACAAATTACTTACCTAGTGTCTTTGTATAGACTGGAGCCCACGCAGGCAGATTTTGCATTAAGACGTTAACTCTGCACCAGCCCTCTTTTTGTAAAGTCTCCGTTTAACAGATAATTACATGTTTTTCCTTTTAAACTTTACATGCTGCTTGTTACTAAGTTCTTTTCTCCAGTCCTGTCTATTAGTGCTTTGTATCAGTCATGGGTTGTCAGTTGCTTTCTTGGTGGCAAAATTATAAATATCAAACTGAAAACATTAAGTAACAACAGCAATAATGGTGGTGGAGTGCAGGTTGGGGTGAAAATGCTATTCACAATTATATCCATCACTGGTATTGGGCAGAATTGAGTTTCTCAAGTTATCAATTTAACAGTACAGACATCAAGAAAATAATTTACAATGGCTTTATTTAGAACCTCTTTTTCTGCCCAATTTTGAGACATGTGAACTTGACCTTCAGTATTTTACACATTAGGATATTTGCCTTCACATCTGTGATATTTATATGCTATTTAAAAATAGTTACAAAAACCAATATTTATTGATGACTTAATGTGGAAGATAAGGATTTAGCTCTCACCAGCCAACTCCTTTCCCCACCTTCCCACATTCACGTAATTTTTGTTTTAAGTCAGTATTCAAACTTCACATTGCCAATCATGTGAATATTTATAGCTGAGCTATATAATAGAATATTTCCTTATATAATTTTCTTTTTAATAACATTTGCTTATTTTTTCTTTGTGTATATCACTAATTCATTCCCACCTAAATTTTATTTTAAAACAATTCACAGATGAATAAACACTAAATGAACTAATGGAGTAAGTAAAAATTTAGCAATCAACATACTTACAGATAAATTGGATGTTGGAAAAACAACCAGAATCTTTCTTTAGCTATATAAGCTTACAAAAGTGTTAGCATTTAGACTATTTCAGATAATAGTAAACAGTTGATTTTCAGCAATGTGCTAAAGAAATAACTACCAAAGCAACTACATTTACATACCAGTATATAGTATATTAAAGTAACCACTATAAGTTTGTGTAACCTAATTGTGTTCATCTCCATTATAAACATTGTACCCTTCTGATTCAATTAACTCAAGTTTGTTTGAATCCTGAAAAAATACATCTTTAATTTTACCAACAAAATTTCTTTTAAAAATCTCTTGAGTAACAATATTTACCTTTCGACCATATTCAAAACCTCCTAGGTAACTAATACCATCATAGTTCAGAGCAACAAATTTTTTGTGTGGGTCAATATCCTCAGAATTATCTTGCCATCTAGGTAGGCCTTAATAAGAGTTTGATTTTGACTTATAATGATATGGTGCCATTTATTACAACAGCATGTACCATTGCTATAAGTCATTGGTACAGAGATGCTTTCTCCTAAGTTAACTGCTATTTTCAAAGTCTGATTATGGAGACCAATTGCCAGAAAATCACTTTCTTCATTTTGAGCTTTTCCTGTCCACACAATTAAGCCTTCTCTTTCAGTAGTACTGAAATTTAAGGATACAGTAGTGAGCTGGAGGTTTCTTTTTCTATAGTGTGGATCAATGTATTTAATGTAAGAATTACCCATAAATTTTGCAGTTGAAAATGAAGTTTTGCTTTCACAATACCTTCCCACCCAACCCAAAGGACACAAACAACTGTAAGAGAATGACCGGTCAGGTATACATAGAGATTGGTGGAGACAATGGTTATTCAAACAGTACACAGACTGGTCACATGTATTTCCAGTCCAGTGTGGCAAACATCTGCCAAAAAAAGTGGTGCCATTTACTATACATTCACCCCTATTTCTGCACACGGTGTACCCACAGGCTGTCCCATCACAGTCACCTACATTTGAGCCACCTTTCGCTCCTAGTTCAGTTAATTGTAATTCCTGATTATTTATAATAACTTCTCGGACACAACCTTGAAAACCTACCGGTCCATTGGCTGTTGCCATGGGATTTACAAGACTTAAGGAAGACACTCCTCCAATATAGAAGTCAGTATTTGTGTCCAGGTGGCTCATTTTAGCGTTGGCCTTTTCTGTTACATTTATCCCATCCAGATCCAGGTAGCCTTTTGCACCAACTCTTCCTGCTTTAATCACATGCCAAGTGCTTCCACTAGTACTTACTTTTTGGAGAGTTTCTAGAATGACAGTTATGCCACCCAGATTGTAGCGAAGTTGAACAGCACCATTTACTAAAGAGATACATAAAAAATCACCTGTTGAGAAAGAAAACGAGTTTAGTAACAGTGAAATGTTACTCCATTAAAAACGCTTGCTCTTTCTGGCCACTTGAATAAGATTTGGTTTTGGAAAAAGAAGGTAACAAGTCTTGGTCATAATTATGGTAGAGAATTTTCTTTCCATTTACAGATCAAAGTATATGTGTATACATTCATTCACACATTCTGTATTTTTTTGTTCCGGAACTGGCTACATAAGTTTTCCCTAGTTATAAATATTTCCCATTGAGTGAATGAATGTATGGTGGTACTAACTTAAAGCGAGGCGTTCCTTTAAGTAATTTTGGTAAAGTGTGAATGTGTAAAAATAAGCAACATTTGCTACAAGCCATTGACTTTGCTTTTGACAGATTGGGGAGATAGGTAAAAGAAACAAGAGCAGTTGATAGTTACGCTCTGACAACCTTTTATTATAGTGTATGTGTTTCAGCCATGCCCTTGGCATCAAGCACACAGACCCCTAGCTGAGATCTCTGCTTGGGTTTTAAAGGCACCTCGAACTCCAAGTTTGTATCTCAGTGTGTGAATTCCCTCCCATACACCTGGCCTCTTCTAGTCTTCCCCAACTCAGTGAGCCACTCCCTCCATCCCGTTCTTCAGACCAGAAATTTAGGTGTGATCCTTGGATCCATCCTTTCTTTGGTCCACTCATAACCTGTCAAACAGGGGTCTCTGATCAAACAGATTTTTTAGCACTTAGGTTCATTGTAAACATCTTGATTCTGTCCACTTCTCTCCTGCCACTTTAAATTGACTATCATCTCTTCTCCCTTTCCAACTGATTTTCTAGTCTACACTGAAGCTCAAGTGACCGTTTCAAATGAAATTCTCATTATTATACTTCCTTTAATGGCATTAACTACTGTTGGGACAAGAACTTAAAATCTCTGACATATCGACCAAGGCTCTGCAGGTTCCGGGCCCCTCGCTCCGGCTTTCCCTGGAGTGTCTTCTCTCCCTGTTCCTCCACTCGACTCCAGCCACACTGACCTTGCTGGAGAGTTTCATCCTCTTGTTTCAGAATCCTCGCACGCGCACATGCTGTTTTATTGGAACACCCCGGCACCTCACCTAGGCAACTCCTACCCTTATTTGAGCTCTCAGATCAAATGCCACTTCCTCGGAGACGTCTCTTTTGGTCAGGGTTCTTTGGTTTGTTTTCCTTTTAGTGTTTTAATAGCACCAAGTCTCTCTCCTTCACAATATTTATCTCATAATTATATAGTCTTGTGTGAAAACATTTGAACAAATGATCCAGCGTGTTTATGAAGTTGCAGGGAGGTACTCAGAGGAAAAGTAAATGCAACTGTCCATGCCTGGGAAAACGACGGAGGCCTTCAGTGCACACTCTTGTTTCTAGAGGGTAGTCGAGGGGTGCACATAACAAACCCCGCGGGAATCTTCCTCAAAACAGCATTTCCCTTTCCCCTGTCATTTCAGGGCCAATGGAAAGTTCTTTCCTCTCCTATTCAAGAAGACTTGGCACCTGCTACTACTTTTTCCTCTTCCCCCTTTCGAAGTGCCAGGGCGCCTCATCTCCCACCTGCAAATAATGTTCATTCTGCTCTTTGTGGCCCACACCAGACCACTCTCGGGCGGGTGGGAGACCTGGCAGCTCTATGGTCCTATACGTATCATTTCCACCTGAGACAATGCAAAGTACGGTTCTCTTGCTTCAAACATTTTCTCATAATTTCTGGTGAATATAATCTGTGTCATAACATCTGTTATTATTTGATTAATAGCTGCCTCCTTCACTAGCTTATAAGCTTCATGAGAACAGGGGCTGTATCTGATTTGGCCCAACAGTTGGCCCCAACAGGAGATAGTGCCTGGCACATAATGAGATACTCAGTAAGTAATTGTTGCATTAAGAAATACATTTGTATAGTTGTGAGAGAGAGAGAGAGAGAGAGAGAGAGAGAGAGAGAGAGAGAGAGAGAGAGAGAGAAACACTGATGTGAAAGCAAAACATAGATTGCTGCCTCTTGCATGCCCCCTGCTAGGGACTGAGCCGGAAACTCGGGCATCTATGTGCCCTGACTAGAGATTGAACTGGGGACCTCTTGGTTCATGGGTCAACGCTCAACCAACTGAGCCACACTGGCCAGGGTGGGTATTTTTTTTAATTTTTATTAATAGCTCCTCTTAGCAGAGGATGAGCTAGAAGGCTGAGTTAATGTTTCCATGAGATGTGGTTCTTAGAGAAGGTACAAAGTACAGGACAGTCACCTTTAGTTTATGCAACCTTAAATAAATGAAACATACTTCACCCCTTGTTATACCACTTGATTGCTAATAAATAAGTATATGCCTTTCAACTGATAATTACCTTTAGGTTAATCTAAGTCTGCAAATATAGAGCTTAGATTTTTTTTACATTTTAAAGTTTTTATTATTTCCTTACATAAGTCAGATACAGCACCAATCATAACACTAATTAGTCTATTTTTAGTTCTCTTTGTAAATAGTGTCTAATGGCAGATAAAAGGAAAATCTTGACTTTCATGCCTTTTAAAAACATGTAACAAAAAAGTGTCCTTGCCTCCTATGATTATTAATGTGCATGAACTTTTAATTTTATATACTGTGAAGTGTATATATTGATTATAAAATTATGGTATAGCATTCTTAGCCAGTCCTGAATATTTCTTGATTTTCTGCCCTTACTGTACAAAGGTTAACTCTGAGAGTATTTTTAATGAGCAATACAACTGAAGCCAATTACCTCTTAATGTCTTTTGACTTATAAACAGAAATTTTCTGTTCATGATTCTCCCATTTAGTATTTTCACAGATATTTAAATTAACCATGAATTTAAAACCAAATATAATATCAAATCTCAGGAGAAAAATTTCTTCTAAGGTATATTTTGTAGCTCAATCATGTTATCTTTTTTTCTTTGAAAGTATCATCTTTTCTCCTTGAATTTATTTTTAAGGTATTTCAACAGTGCATTGAGACAGAACCACTTTGGTCTAATTAATATTATCATTTAGTAACATATTAAAGCACCTTAAAAATAATTAGATTAGATTGTGAAAATCAGGTATGATTTCTGTTGACCATGAGAAGAAAACTGAATTAGTTATTTCTCAATACAAAAATTTCATTTTCTGAGAAACAAAATGAAAAAAAAAAATCCTAAATGTAAAATTTAAAAAAGGTTTTGCAGTAAAAATGCATGCAAATGTCTTTTTTAAGTTCTGGAGAACAATATAAATAAGTAAATTAAGAACAAAGTAAAAACTCAAATATTAATTTTTAAAACTGAAGCATAGTACTTAGCTATTGTTATTCCATATTCTTTTATAATAGATATGCAAATTTTATAGTTAATATTTTTTATAAACTTAATTTAGGGTGTAGATCCCACATTTTTACCATTTAGAAGACAGAACAACTTAAAGAAAAATTTTTGGAGCTGTAAATGTGGACAGATTTATTGGCAAACTATCAGCATGCCTTCTTTTTTTAAAAAACAAATCTGATATATGCATATTTTGTTCCATTTGACAGAGAATATCCGATATGGCTTCAACCTTTTTTTTGATGGGATTATTATAAAGCTGAGATTATACTATATTTGGATTTTGCTAACTTTAATTCTAACAAAGCTCTTGCTATTTTATTAACATTTATATTTAAGGAGTCAATTCATAAACATAATGCTCACAGTAACAATAGAACATGAAAGTATCAAGTGATTACATACTGATGGGTGAGGTGACTTAAATAAAAATACTTCATCACCTATTACTTAATGGACTATCGGGAATTCATTAGGATTCCCCCTCCTACCCCCCCCCCCCCCCCACCCAAACAAAGATCCTGCCAACTTTACCTGATTGTGCTGTTAGGTGTTGTGCCACGTAAAATAGGATGCCATCTGTAGAAAAAGCCTGGAACTGCATTTGAATATGTGTCTTTTTACGAATATGAAAGGAAGCAAAAGACATCCAGGATAATTCGTGGCTTCTGAAAGATGGGTCACTTATAGATAAAGCTAAAGAACAAAACAAGACAAAAACCAGTTTCAAAAAACAATCTTGCTCATTAATGCATCAGTGCGGTAAACTCAAAATTTTATCACTTACCTTCTCTTCCAAGGGTTGCTCCCTGCTGCATGTACTAGTACATTGAACCTTGGTCACTCTGTTCTAATCCCACTAACAGTAAGTGTTTGGTAATGGGGCCAGTTATTGAAACACCTTCTGTTATTTCTGGTACCTATGTTCCTATTGCTGTCACCGTGTGACACAAATCCTCTGCCCTAGAGTGCATTGTGGACAGACAGGCATCAGATGCATCGATTCTGAGAATGTCTTGTTCTTATCTCAAGAATGTGAGCTTCTTGGGATGTCTTACATGAATAATGCTTTCAGAAAGATGGTTCAAATAGTGGAACATAGAAGGCATCACTCTATGAATTATTCTTCTGTTTCTATATCGCTGATCAAAATATAGAGTGTAATCAAGTTAAGATACATTTGAAGTGACTACATGAATGAAAATAAATGTCAGTTTACTTGACAATAATCTAGGCCCATTTCTTCTCAGAAAGTACTAACTCTGGAGTTTTGCTTCATGTTAAGCATGAGAAGATTTGTTTCAATTATGAATTGAAGTAGAGTCATTAACCTATTTATAGTCCATCACATATTCCTTGTTGCCTCTATGTACAACCAACCAGATGGGAACCATGAGAGGAAGAAGGGAAGTTCTGAGCACCTGGCAGTTTTTACCTCTTTATGGAATCTACCTTCCTTCTTTCTTCCTCGGTGTGTAATGAGACAGTGCTTCATAGAGTGGGCTCTGGTTCCCCACATGCTTGGAGCCATTAATTTATTTACTTGGCCTCTTCTCCCTTTGGACCAGGCCTACACTAACTTTTACTTCCCCTTTTAGATTGATAGGCAACTGGTGGGTTTAGAAACTTGACCTGACTGAAAAGAAGTAAGAAATGGTGGACCTTGAAAATGACTTCAGGTTTTCTCACTGCACAGAATATAGTCAAACACTGCTACAGTTAAATATTTTACCCTTTGTTCTTCCTGCATGATCTCAATAATAATCTGCTTCGTGTTGATATTTACTGCTATGTCCTGACAATGACCTGAAAGACAAGTTGGGGTGCTTCACTGGGCTGGAAAAAGTTTAGCTAAATCAGAAAGCAGGTCTAATTAAGCAAGTTTATCTATATATATATATATAAAGTTCTCTCTGGCACCAATCGCACACATGTGTTTCCGTCTGTCATTGTCAATAGTGAATTTGGTTGACACTTCTATTATAGAGAAAGGGCAAATAGCGATATAAAAATATTTCTTCTAATTAATTTCCTTTCAATGTACATGAATTCGTGCACTGGGCCTCTAGTACTCAATGAGATGTGAGAAAATACTGACAGGCAATTCAGCGCACTCAGAAAACAAATCAATGAACAAAAAGTATTTCTCCAAAGAAATTGAAATTTTAAAGAATCAGGCAGAAATCCTGGAAATGAAGCAGGCAATTAAAGAAATTAAGAGTGAGCTGATGAGCATAGAAAACAGAACCAACCAGTTAGAGGAAAGAACTAGGGATATTGAAGATAGGAATCAAGAAATGATGCAGAGGGAAGAAGAGAGAGACCTGAGAAAAAAATACAAAATAGCCCTATGAGACCTCTGATTCCATTAAATAAATAAATAAATAAATAAATAAATAAATAAATAAACAAACAAACATCAGAATCATAAGGCATAGCGGAGGAGGAAGAGAGAGAGTATGGAATGGAGAATTTTTTTTTCAGCATCTATTTTTCCCCCCTCTCTTTATTAAGGTATTACATATGTGTCCTTATCCCCCAATTGCCCCCGCCCCCCTGGTGTCTGTGTCTATTGGTTAGGCTTATATGTATGCATACAAGTCCTTAGGTTGATCTCTCCCCCTTACCCCCACCCTCCCCTACCTTCCCTCTGAAGTTTGACGGTCTGATAGATGCTTCTCTGTCCCTGGATCTGTTTTTGTTCATCAGTTTATGTTGTTCATTATATTCCACAAATGAGTGAGATCATGTGATATTTATCTTTCTCTGACTGGCTTATTTCGCTTAGCATAATGATCTCCAGGTCCATCCATGCTGCTGCAAATGGTAAGAATTCCTTTTTTTTTTTTTTTTTTTTTTACCACAGTGTAGTATTCCATTCTGTAGATGTACCACAGTTTTTTAATCTATTCATTTGCTGATGGGCACTTAGGCTGTTTCCAAATCTTAGCTATTGTAAATTGTGCTGTTATGAATACAGGGATGCATATATCCTTTCTGAATGGTGTTTCTAGTTTCTTGGGATATGGAATGGAGAGTCTATTAAAACAAATAGTGGGTGAGAACTTCCCAAATCTATGGAAAGAACTAGATCCTTGAATCCAAGAGGCAAACAGAAAACCTAGTTACCTCAATTAAAAGAGGCACTCTCCAAGGCATTTGGTAATGAAGCTATCAAAAATTAGTGACAAAGAAAAAATTCTCAAAGCATCCCAGGAAAAGAAGGAAGTAACCCATAAAGAAAAGCCCATCAAAATTTTACTCGACTTATCAGCAAATACTCTACAAGCCAGAAGAGAGTGGAACCAAATATTCAAATGTCTGAAAGAGAGAAATTACCAGCCATGCATATTATATCCAGCAAAATTATCCTTTAAGTATGAAGGAGAAATAAGAACATTATCAGACATATAGAAGCTGAGGGATTTTATCACTAGGAAACTACCATTGCAGAAAATACTCAAGGGATTTATTCTACCTGAAACAAAGAACATAAGGTCATAACACTACCAGTAGGAATTCCAAAAAACTCGTAGCATAAATAGGGATAATTTGTGATAACAAAAACAGACAAGAGGAAGAGGGACAGGTTATGAATAGGCAAAGGAAGATGAAGATCAGATGCACTCAAAAGGGAAAAAACTATGGTATACTAGTATATGCAACCTCACTTTTTATAAAACTAATGGCAACCACACACAAAAATCCCCCAAACAAGACATATAGCTTAAAAAAAGAGGAAATATGTATGGAATACCACCAAACAAAAACAACAGATAGAAGCATAAAGAACCAATAGGCCCTAACCGGTTTGGCTGAGTGGATAGAGCATCAGCCTGCAGACTGAAGGGTCCCAGGTTCGATTCCGGTCAAGGGCATGTACCTTGGTTGTGGGCACATCCCCAGTAGGAGGTGTGCAGGAGGCAACTGATTGATGTTTCTCACTCATCAATGTTTCTAACTCTCTATCCTTCTCAATTCCTCTCTGTAAAAAATTAATAAAATATATATGTTTTCAAAAAAAGAACCAATGGAAGCACAGAGTTACCAGAAAACAAAAGATAAAATGGCTACAGGAAATCCTCATACATCAATAATTACCCTAGATGTAAATGGTCTAAATTCACCAGTAAAGAGGCACAGAGTAGCAGAGTGGGTTAAAAAACAAAACAAAACTCAACCATATGCTGCCTACAAGAGACACATCTAAAAAGCACAGACAGCCCTGACCGATTTGGCTCAGTGGATAGAGCATCGGCCTGTGGACTGAAGGGTCCCAGGTTCGGTTCTGGTCAAGGGCATGTGCCTTGGTTGCAGGCACATCCCCAGTGGGGGGTGTGCAGGAGGCAGCTGATCGATGTTTCTCTCTCATCGATATTTCTAGCTCTCTATCCTTCTCCCTTCCTCTCTGTAAAAAATCAATAAAATATATTTAAAAAATAAAAAAATAAAAAGCACAGACAAAGGTAGATTCAAAGTAAAAGGATGGAAAAATGATTCTCCAAGCAAATAACATCCACAAAAAAGCAGGTGTAGCCATACTTATATCTGACAAAATAGATCAAGAAAACAAAGATATCAAGAGACAAAGATGGACACTTTATAATGATAAAAGGAACACTACATCAATAAAACATAACACTTTTTAATATATATGCACCCAACCAGGGAGCACCAAAGTATATTACATAGCTACTCACAGAACTAAAGAAACAAACAGATCAAAACACAATTACCAGGCGTACCGGTTAATAATGCAGGTTTTTTTTCAATAGATGGAGTTACACATATGTTGATATATATGCGATTTGATATGTATGCTATTTTGTTGTATTGACAGCAAGCTTCAAAATTTCATATGTCAAATTTTCTGAAGGTGTTAACATCATAGATATTTTTACACTTAAAAAATGTCGAATTTCATACCAAAAAAAGAGCATTTGCGGGAAGTTTTAATTCATTACTTACTTTGAATAAAAGTGCTGCTCAAAGTTATCGTATACTTGGGAAGCTTATTGATGAACATGCTCCATCTCAAGATACTTGTGAATGCTGGTTTAAATGTCTTAAAAGTGATGATTTCAACGTGAAAGACAAAGACGTCCGGGTCAACTGAAAAAGTGTGAAGACCAACAATTACAAGAATTATTGGATGAAGATGCATGTCAAACTCAAAAACAGCTTGCAGAATGATTAAATGTTGCTCAGCAAACAATTTCTGATTGTTTACAAGCAATGGGAAAGATTTTAAAGGACGAAAGACAAATGGAAAACGGAAAAGTCATCGGTAAAATGTTGCTTCAACGGCACGAAAGTAAGTCTTTTTTGCATCAAATTGTGACTGGCGATGAAAAGTGGATTTACTTTGAGAATCCCAAATGCACAAAATCATGAGTTGATCCAGGTCAACCATCAATATCGACTGCAAGGCCAAATCGCTTCAGAAAGAAGACAATGCTCTGCATTTGGTGGGATCAGGAAGGTGTGGTGTATTATGAGCTTCTAAAACGAGGTGAAACCATTAATACTGATTACTACCAACAACAAATAACCAATTTGAACCACACTTTGATTGTGAAATGACCAGAATGGCCAGAAGACATGGCAAAGTAATTTTGCTTCATGATGACACACCATCACACACTTCAAAACCAGTTAAAGACATGTTAAAAGATCTTGTTTGGGAAGTATTAACCCACCCACTGTATTCACCAGACCTTGCTCCTTCAGATTACCACTTGTTCTGATCAATGGCACACGCACTTTCTGAGCAGCACTTTAAAACGTACGAAGAAGTGGAAAATTGGGTCTCTGAATGGTTTGCCTCAAAACAAGAAAAGTTCTATTGGGACGGTATCCACAAATTACCTGAAAGATGGGGGAAATGTGTAGCTAGCGATGGACATTACTTTGAATAAAGCACTTTTGATGTTTCTCTTGAAATTATTGTGTTTTCTTTGATTACAAAATCCACATTATTAACTGGTACACCTGGTATAGTTGGAGACCCTAATACTCCATTGACAGCTCTAGACAGATCAACCAAACAAAAAAAAAAAATCAATAAAGAAGTATTGACCTTAAATGAAACTCTAGACCAATTTACAGAACACTTCATCCCAGAACATCAGATTATACATTCTTCTCCAGTGCATATGGAACAGTCTCAAGGACAGACCATATGTTGGGTCACAGAACAGTCATCAACAAATTCAAAAAGATTGAAATTATTCCAAGCATATTTTCTGATCACGATGCCTTAAAATTAGAAATCAACTGCAAAAAGGAGGTAAAAAAAAAAAAACTCCTACAAATATGTGGAGATTAAACAACATATTATTAAAAAATGACTGGGTCAAAAAAGAAATAAAAGGTGAGATAAAAAGATATTAGAGACAAACAAGAATGATAACACAACATATCAAAACCTCTAGGATGCAGCAAAAGCTATAAAAAGAGGGAAGTTTGTATCATTACAGGTCTATCTCAAGAAACAAGAGAAATTCCAAGTAAACAATCTAAAATCCACCTTAAAAGACTAGAGAAAGAACAAAAGCAACCATAAATTAGCAGAAGAAAGGAAATAATAAAAATTAGAGCAGAATTAAATGAAATAGAGAAAAAGAGTATACAAAAAATCAATGACACAAAGAGCTGATTCTTTGAAAAGATTAATAAAATTGACAAACCCCTGGCTAGACTCACTGAGGAAAAAAAGGGAAAAGAACCATATAAACAAAATCAGAAACGAGAGAGGAGAAATTACCACAGACATCAGAGATATACAAAGGATCATACTAGAATATTATGAAAGCTTTTATGCCACCAAATTCAATAACCTAGAAGAAATATGGATAAGTTCCTAGAAATATATAACCTTCCTAGACTAAATCACGAAGAACTGCTAAATCTAAATAGATCGATCAGCAGTGAGGAAATTGAAACAACCATCAAAAACCTCCCCAAAAAACAAACGTCCAGGACCAGATGGCTTCACCAATAGATTCTACGAAACGTTCAAGGAAGAATTAAAACCTATTCTTTGCAAACTCTTCCAAAAAATTGAAGAGGCAATACTTCCTAACACATTCTAGGAAGCCAATATAACCCTGATACTAAAACCTGCCAAAGATAACACACAAAAAAGAAAATTACAGGTCAATATCCCTGATAAATACAGACGCAAAAATCCTCACCAAAATACTAGCTAATTGAATACAACAGTACATCGAAAAATAATACATCATGACCCAGTGGGATTCATTCCAGGGGCACAAGGATGGTTCAACAATTGCAAATGAATCAACGTAATATACCACATTAACAAAAGAAAGGATAAAAATCATATGATCTTGTCAATAGATGCAGAAAAAACATTTGATAAGATACAACATCCATTTATGACTAAAATGCTCAATAAAATAGGAATAGAAGGAAAGTACCTCAACATAATAAAGGCCATATATGATAAACCCTCAGCCAATATCATACTCAATGGTGAAAACTGAAAGCTTTTCTCCTAAGATCAGGAACAAGACAAGGATGTCCACTCTCACCACTCTTATTCAACATAGTACTGGAAGTTCTAGCCAGAACAATAAGGCAAGAGAAAGAAAAAAAGGCATCCAAATAGGGAAGGAAGAAGTCAAACTGTCACTTTTTGCAGACGACATGATGCTATATATAGAAAACCCTAAAGACTACCAAAAAAAACAAAACAAAACTCGAAATAATAAACAAATACAGTCAAGTTGCACGATATAAAATCAATGTGCAAAAATCCATTGCCTTCCTGTTTACCAACAACAAAACTTCAGAAAAAGAAATGGAGAAAACAATTCCTTTTGCAATCGCAACCAAAAGAACAAAATACCTAGGAATAAACTTAACAAACAATGTGGAAGACCTATATACTGAAAATTACAAAACATTATTAAAAGAGATTGAAAAAGACACAATGAAATGGAAAAATATCCTGTGTTCATGGATTGGAAGAATCAACATAGTTAAAATAGCCATTTTACCCAAAGCAATATACAGATTTAATGCAAGCCCCATAAAATCTCAATGTCATTTAAAAAAAATTAAGTTCTTTATTGTTTAATGTATTACATAAGTCTCCTTTTCCCCCCATTGACCTCTCCCTGGCCACCCCCAACCTCCAGCACATGCCCTCACCCCCACCCCCATCTGTGTCCATTGGTTATGCTCATATGCATGCATACAAGTCCTTTGGTTGATCTCTTAGCCCCTCACCCCCCACCTTCCCTCATAGGTTGGACAGTCTAATCGATGCTTCTAGGACTCTGGTTCTGGGTGTTTTTTTATTGTCTAAAGTTTTACATAAGTCTCCTTTTTCTCCAATTGACCCTCCCCTCACCCCCAGCAATTCCCAACCCAGGCAAGCCCCCACAGCTCCAGTGTCTGTGTCCATTGGTTACGCTAATATGCACGCGTACAAGTCCTTTGGTTGCTCTCTAACCATCGCACCCCCCCCCCCCCCACACACACACACTTGCCATTTGTCTCTGGATCCATTTTTGTTCATCAAATTATGTTGATCATTATATCCCACATATGAGTGAGATCATGTGATATTTATCTTTCTCCGACTGACTTATTTCGCTTAGCAGAATGCTCTCCAGTTCCATCCATGCTGTTGCAAATAGTAAGAATTCCTTCTTTTTTATAGCAGCATAGTATTCCATTGTGTAGATGTACCACAGTTTTCTAATCCACTCATCCGCTGATGGGCACTTAGGCTGTTTCCAAATCTTAGCTATGGCAAATTGTGCTGCTATGAACCTAGGGGTGCATATATCCTTTCTGATTGGTGTTTCTAGTTTCTTGGGATATATTCCTAGAAGTGGTATTACTGGGTCAAATGGCAGTTCCATTTTTAGTTTTTTGAGGAAACGCTATACTGTTCTCCACAGTGGCTGCACCAGTCTGAATTCCCACAGGCAGTGCAAGAGGGTTCCTTTTTCTCCGCATCCTCTCCAGCACTTGTCGTTTGTGGATTTATTGATGATAGCCATTCTGAGAGGTGTGAGATGGTACCTCATTGTTGTTTTGATTTGCATCTCTCAGTCTGTATGTCCTCTTTTGAAAGGTGTCTATTTAGGTCCTTTGCCCAGTTTTTGATTGGATTGTTTATCTTCCTTTTGTTAAGTTGTATGAGTTCCCTATAAATGTTGGAGATTAAACCCTTATCGGAGAGATAACATTGGCAAATATGTTCTCCCATGCAGTGGGCTTTCTTATTGTTTTGTTAATGGTTTCTTTTGCTGTGCAGAAGCTTTTTATTTTGATGTAGTCCCATTTGTTTATTTTCTCATTAGTTTCCATTGCCCTAGGAGCTGTATCAATAAAGACATTGCTATGACAAATGTCTGATATTTTGCTGCTAATGGCTTCTTCTAAGATTTTTATGGTTTCCTGCCTTACGTTTAAGTCCTTTATCCATTTTGAGTTTATTTTTGTGTATGGTGTAAGTTGGTGGTCTAGATTCATTTTTTTCATGTATGCATCCAATTTTCCCAACACTCTTTATTGAAGAAACTGTCTTGACTCCATTGTATGCTCTTGCCTCCTTTGTCAAATATTAATTGATCATAATGGCTTGGGTCAATTTCTGGATTCTCTGTTCTGTTTCATTGGTCTATATATCTGTTCTTGTGCCAGTACCAGGCAGTTCTGAGAACAGTGGCTTTGTAATATAGCTTAATATCTGGTATTGTGATCTCTCCAACTTTGTTCTTCTTTCTTAAGATTGCTGCAGCTACTCAGGGTCTTTTTTTATTCCAGATGAATTTTTGGAGAGTTTGTTCTAGATCTTTGAAGTATGCTGTTGGTATTTTAATGGGCATTACATTGAATCTATAGATTGCTTTAAGTAATATGGATATTTTAATGATGTTGATTCTACCAATTCATGAGCACAGTATATTCTTCCATTTATTTATGTCTTCCTCTATCTCTTTCTTCAGTATCCTGTAATTTTCTGAGCACAGGTCCTTTACCTCCTTGGTTAAATTTATTCCTAGGTACCTTAATTTTTGTGTTATAATGGTAAATGGGATTTTTTTTTTTTTAGTTTCTCTTTCTGTGAGTTCATTATTGGTGTATAAAAAAGCCATAGATTTCTGGGTGTTAATTTTGTATCCTGCTACATTGCCAAATTTACTTATTAAGTCAAGTAGTTTTTTAATGGAGTCTTTAGGGTTTTCCAAGTACAGTATCATGTCATCTGAAAATAAGGACAATTTTACTTCTTCTTTTCCAATTTGAATGCCTTCTATTTCTTCATGTCTGATCGCTGTGGCTAGCACTTCCAGTACTATGTCAAACAAGAGTGGTGAAAGTGACCACATGTATATGAACAGATAATTTTCAATAAAGGAGCCAGAAATGCACACTGGAGTAAAGATAGTCTCTTCTATAAATGGTGCAGGGAAAACTGGAAAGCCACATGCAAATGAATGAAACTGCATTGCAGTTTGTCCCCATGTACAAAAATTAATTCAAAATGGATCAAAGACTTAGACATAAGACCCGAAACTATAAGTCACATAGAAAAAAATATAGGTACCAAACTTATAGACCTGGGTGGTAGAGAACATTTTATGGACCTGACCCTAAAGGCAAGGGAGGTAAAGGCAAAAATAAATGAATGGGACTATATCAAACTGAAGAGCTTCTGCACAGCAAAAGAAACAGACAATAAAACAAACAGGCAGCCAACCAGATGGGAGATGATATTTGCAAACAGTAGCTCTGGCAAAGGTTTAATTTCCAAAATATATAAAGAATTGATAAAACTCAACACCAAACAAATAAACAATCCAATCAAAAGTGGGCAGAGAACCTAAAGATACATCTCTCCCAAGAAGACATATAAACAGCTAATAGATATATGAAAAGATATTCAACTTCTCTGGCAATTAGGGAAATGCAAATTAAAACTACAATGAGATACCACCTTACACCAGTTAGAGTGGCCATTATCAACAAGACAAGCAACAAGTGTTGGAGAGGTTGTGGCAAAAAGGGAACCCTCAATGCCCTGCTGGTAGGAATGTAGACTGGTACAATCACTATGGAAAGCAGTCTAGTGGTTCCTCAAAAAATTAAAAATTAAGCTACTATATGACCCAGCACCCCCACTCCTGGGTATATACCCGAAGAACTCCAAATCATTTATACGCAAAGATATATGCACCCCTATGTTCACTGCAGCGTTATTCACGGTGGCCAAGACTTGGAAACAGCCAAAGCGCCCTGTGATAGAGGACTGGATAAAGAAGATGTGGTACGTATACACACTGGAGTGCTACACGGCCATGAGGAAGGATGAAATAGTGTCATTTACAATAACATGGATGGGCCTTGAGAACATTATGGGAAGTGAAGTAAGTCAGACAGAATAAGCTAAGAACTATATGATTTCACTCATATGTGGGATATAAAGCTGAAACTTATGAACACAGACAGCAGTGTGGTGGTTGCCAGAAGGAGGGGGGTAGGAGAGGAGGAAGGGATCCTAATATGAGGTGACAGGAGAAGACTTGACTTTGGGTGGTGGGCACATGGTCCTATAACTTAGTAATCCACACATGAAACCTATATGTTCATGTTGACTAATATTTAATTAGTCAACAATAAAATTTAATTAAAAAAATACAGGTTTAAAAAGTGGGTGTCCTTTTGAAATTGTTCTTGTAGGAATTACTAAAGGAATACATATTCATTATAAGACATTGACACAGAACAGAAGAGTGTAAAATAAAAAGGTAAAATTTCATTGTGCTTTCTTCTCTCTTAATTCCCAGGAACTCCTGTTAATAGATAGCCAGACTTTAGTTTTCAATGCATATACAATGATTGGGTGCATATCTAGTTATATCTGATTTGCTCACACAAATGAAACCATGTTATAGATAAACTATGCATAATATACCTGAAAAATATGTTTTTATTGATTTTAGAGAGAATTGAAAGGAGAGCGAGAGAGATTGAAACATTAGCATCAACATGAAATAGAAATATCATCATCAATCAGCTGCTTCCTGCATGCCCCCTCCTGGGGATCAAGCCAAAATCCAGCCATGTGACTAACTGGAATTGAACCCGTGATTTCTTGGTGCATGGGTCGAGATGCTCAACCACTGAGCCACACTGGCTGGGCCACAAGATACTTTTTTCACTGAATTCTGTATTTTCATGAAAGTTTGATGTTAGCACATTTTGCCTATTGTTTCAATGCATAGATATTCGATACCTTTTATTGCTGAATTATGATGATTTTGTACATTGGTACAGCTTAAGCAGAATACTGAAAGTTTTGAGGCCTTTTAGATGTGAGTGGGTCTGCCTGTGGAGACAGGTAGAAGCTACACAGAGGGCTTTGAAAGAACTCTGGCTGAATAAGTCATCTTTATCGTTCCTAAATTAACTGCAGAACATTTCCACTATTCTTCACTCTGAGGTAGAATTTGGGAAAAGTCCAGGTTTTCCAGTGACTTACAGTCATTCTGACAGTGAATCATCTTTAGGAGACTTTGCTAATCAATATAGGTTAATTAAGAGAAAACACCAACACCCCTTTTCTTGGACAACTCATTTACTGGGTCCTGGCCAATAGCCTCAGGGCTGGTCAGCGTGAGAGGCAGTTTCAGAAGGGATAATTCTCAGAGGAATAATAGCTAATGATTCCCGTGACTTCCAAATCACGTAAGTTTCACTCATGACCTCACTTTCATGACCTTATTTGTTATAAAAAGGACTCCTAGAGGAATTACTTATATTTACCACTGTTTGACAACATGGCATTGACTGAAACCAGGCCAGTGCAATCTGAGGAAAAAGCAGAATGGGCCTGGCTGGTGTGGTTCAGTGGTTGAGCATTGACCTATGAACCAAGAGGGTTCCAGACTCAATTCCAGGTCAGGGCACATGCCCAGGTTGCGGGCTCCCTCCGTGGTCGAGGGGATGGGGAGAGGCGTGCGGGAGGCAGCCAATTGATGTGTGTCTCTCATCAATGTTTCTATCTCTCTATCCCTCTCCCTTCCTCTCTCTCTAAAATCAATAGAAACATATTTAAAAGAAAAAAAAAAAGAAAGAAAAGAAAGCAGAATGGGCTGATTTGTGAGGTATAAACACTTGGATTGCAATGGTCTGCCACCTGACTAAAAGAATCCACAGATTTCTAAAAAAATGTTTTGAATAAATATAGAGATGGGCAAAAGTGGGTTTACAGTTATGAGTATGCAAAACACAAAGTTTATTCTTGTATTATTATTTATTAATTATTGTATTATTTTCTATATGAACAACTGTGAGCCCATTTCCCCCCACCCCTGTAGATTTCTTCAAAACACTTCAGAGTAGGCGTTATGGGACATCAGAGGAAGACATTTTTAGGCTTCAGGAAGAGCACAGGTTGGCCTATTATCAAAGATCGTGGGAAAGATGTGAGGACGTGGAAATGATTTATTGAAAGGGCTGGACTTGATAGGAGGCACTCAGAAAGTAGCTTGACTTTTCCCCCTGTGACTGCCCTTTAGACATGCTCTTTGGGATCTTTTATTCTCATTCCTGGTGATATCCCGGGCAAATTCCTTAGCTTTTTGATCATTTTCAGGTCACATGAAATGTTATCATTCAGGTATTAAGAAATCCCATTCAATTTGAATCCATTCAATTCTTTCTCCATAGCTCAGATCTCACTTGAGCTTAGAAAATGAAATTGGGGAGAGGGGTGTTTTGTTTTTTATTTGTGCTAATGCTTGCTCTCCCCCTTCACCTTGCTGCTTTGCTGCTTTTAGCTTTTCCAAGATGATACTGAGGATCAGTGATAAGACCGGAGGGGTCTTTCTTGTCTGCTGCTGTTTGTCGTCTCTCTCAGCTGTCTAATGTCCTCTGTTGCAACAGACAGTCCTTTGGACCTTTCTGTGTCCTCCACTCCAGGGCACTTCTGACCTGCAGTTCCTGACAAGGCTGATAGACCTTAGCAGTATCTTTAGTCAACTTCAAGTTTGTAGAATATGGTCACTTTGATCTTACTAAAATTCATAGTGCTGAAATGTTAAAATTTGGGACTGCACTTGAATGGAAATCTACTGTTGACTGTAATTTTTTAGTGGTCCCAGGGCCTGTGACCCCTATTCCAGTTTACTTTGTTTCCAGAGTCTCTTTAAATGCTCTGTGTGGTTGGGCATTAGATCCTGCCTGAGTGACTCTATGTAATGGTCATGATCCACTAAGGCTTATGTGAAGGATCTTATAGTTGAGGCTCAGAAAATTCAAAAGACATAGTCCCCAGGAAGAGATCATTAAACATTTCAGGTTTTACAGTGTCTGATTTTACTTATTTATTTATTTTTAAAAAAAATATATTTTATTGATTTTTTTACAGAGAGGAAGGGAGAGGAATAGAGAGTTAGAAACATCAATGAGAGAGAAACATTGATCAGCTGCCTCCTGCACTGGGGATGTGCCCGCAATTAGGGTACATGCCATTAACCGGAATCGAACGTGGGACCCTTCAGTCCTTAGGCCGACATTCCATCCACTGAGCCAAACCCGTTAGGGCAATTTTACATATTTAAAAAAATATTTTTATTGATTTCAGAGAAGAAGGGAGAGGGAGAGAGATAGAAACATCAATGCTGGTACAATATTTGCAAATCAATAAACGTGATACATCACATAAACAAATTGAAAGACAAAAATCACATGATCATTATCAATAGACGCAGAAAAACCATTCGACAAAATCCAACACCCATCTATATATCCTATATAATAAAGAGGTAATATGCAAATTGACCATCACTCCAACACACAAGATGGCTGTCCCCATGTGGTCAAAGATGGCCACCCTCATGTGGACACAAGATGGCCACCACAAGATGGCTGACAGGGCAGGGCAGTTGTGGGCGATCAGGCCTGCAGGGGAGGGCAGTTAGGGGTGACCGGGCCAGCAGAGGAGGGCAGTTGGGGGTGACCAGGCCAGCAGGGGAGGGCAGTTAGGGGTGACCAGGCTGGCAAGGGAGGGGAGTTATGGGTGATCGGGCCAGCAGGGAAGGGCAGTTGGGGGCGACCAGGTCTGCAGGGGAGGGCAGTTGGGGGCAAACAGGCCAGCAGGGGAGAGCAGTTAGGGGTGACCAGGCCAGCAGGGGAGGGTAGTTGGGGCAACCAGGCCTGCAGGGGAGGACAGTTAGTGGTGACCAGGCTGGCAGGGGAGGGCAGTTAGGGGCAATTGGGCCAGCAGGGAAGCAGTTAGGTGTCAATCAGGCTGGCAGGGTAGTGCTTAGGGGGTGATCAGGTGGGCAGGCAGAAGCTGTTAGGGGCAATCAGGCAGGCAGGCAGGCAGGCGAGCAGTTGGGAGCCAGCAGTCCTGGATTGACAGAGGGATGTTCGATTGCCCGTTTAGGCCTGATCCCAGGGCCTAAATGGGCAGTCAGACCTCCCTCAAGGGGTCCCAGATTGGAGAGGGTGCAGGCTGGGCTGAGGGACACTCCCCTCTGTGCATGAATTTTGTGCACTGGGCCTCTAGTTAGTATATAAAAGCCTAAGTGACCCTTACTACTGAATGACCAGAACGACTGGTCACTCTGATGCACACTGACCACCAGGGTGCAGATGCTCAATGCAGGAGCTGCCTCCTGGTGGTCAGTGCCCTCCCACAGCGGGAGCGCTGGTCAGCCAGAAGCCAGGCTCATGGCCTTTTCTCTCCTTTTCAGCACATGATAGGATTGTGGCTACCAAGCGGTGGCAGTGGTGGCAGGCACAGCAGGCTGGGATGAGCAGCAGCGGAGCTGTGCCCGGCCCCAGCTGGGCCTCCTCCCTGGCCACCTGCTACTTTCGCACTGCTACATCCCCTGAGGGGTCCTGGATTGCGAGAGGACGCAGGCCAGGCTGAGGGACCCCACTCATGTATGAACCCGTGCACTGGGCCTCTAGTTTTTGATAAAATCTCTCAGCAAAGTGGGAATAGAGGGAGCATATCTCAACATGATAAAGGCCATATATGACAAACCTACAGCCAAGATCATACTCAATGGGCAAAAACTAAAAGCATTTCCCTTAAGAACAGGAACAAGACAGTGATGTCTTTCACCACTCTTATTCAACATAGTACTGGAAGTCCTAGCTACAGTGATCATCAAGAAGAAATAAAAGGCATCCAAATTGGAAAGGAGGAAGTAAAACCCTCATTATTCGTAGATGACATAACACTGTATATAAAAAATCTTAAAGACTCCACCAAAAAACTATTAGATTTAATCAATGAACTTGGCAATGAAGCAGGATACAAAAAAGAAAAAAAAGAAACAATGATGAGAGAGAATCATTGATCGGCTGCCTTCTGCACAACTCTTCCTGGGGATTGAGCCCTCAACCCGGGCATGTGCCCTTGACCAGAATCGAATCCGGGACCCTGAAAGTTCACAGGCCGATGCTCTATCCACTGAGCCAAACCAGCTAGGGCTTTACTTATTGTATTTTAGAAAGTATTTTTATTGATTTTTTAGAGAGAGAGGAAGGGACAGGGAGAGAGAGAAACATCGATGTGAGAGTGAAATGTTGATCAGCTTCCCGCAGCACGCCCCCTACCAGGATCGAGCCAGAAATCCAGGCACGTGCCCTGACCAGGAATTGAACCAGCAACCTTTGGTACAACTGAGGTACACCAGCCAGGACAGATTTTACTTACTTACTTACTTACTTACTTACTTATTTATTTATTTTTGCCATCCATGTTAAAAGTTTAAAAGGCAACTTAAAGAATTTAAAAAGACCTCTCAGCTATTTCCATTGTAGGATATTTTTGTGTGAAATTCTCCTGGCCTTTGTTATTGGGATATGAGGTGTGGAAATCATGAAGGCTGCTCACCTAACATTTCAGGTTTTCTCTCCTTTTCAGCACATGATAGGATTGCACTTTCCTGTCCCTTTTGAGGGGCTAGAACCAGGGTATGGTTTGCATTATCTTTCCTAGGTTCAGTGATTGTAGAAGCATCAGACAGACAGACAAACAAACAAACAAACTCCACAAAAAGTCTCCATCTACCTGAGTCCCTGAGTAACTAGTTTGAGAAAAACCTCCTTGATGACGCATAGTGTGAGCAAGAAACACCCTTTTGTTTGTTAAGCCACTGAGATTTTGGGATTGTTTCTCACTGCATCATAACCTAGCCTTACATGATTAGTATAGGCAGTTTATGAAGATCAGCAGAAAAAAAAGTCTTAACAAGAAACATTTCATATTTAAAAGTACCAACTGTCATGTTATAATTAAGTGAAATAATCTCTGCTAAACTAAAACACAGCAAGAAGAAAATGACTACTGCATTTAGTATCAATATTCTGAAGACAAACAGTGCCATATTCTTGTTTACTATCCTATATAATAAAAAAGTAATATGCAAATTAACCATCACTCCACTACACCCAAAGCCACGCCCACCAGTCAATTAGGAGCGAGTATGCAAATTAACCCAACCAAGATGGCTGTGGCCATGGAGCGAGCAGGAGGCTTGGGTTTCACCAGCAATGGAGGAAGCCAAGCTTTCCACACACCCTAGCTGGCCCTGAACTCCACTCAAGGCTACAAACTTTCAATTATAGAAGATAAATAAATCCCAACAAAAATGGCAGCAGCCATGGAACTAGAGAGAGCAGGAGGCTTGAGTTGCCCCTGCCAATGGAGGAAGCTAAGCTTTCTGCAGCCCTGGCCTGCCTTGGCCTCCGCTCAAGGCTACAAAGTTTCAATTATAGAAGATAAATAAATCCCAGATACCAGGGCCTCCACTTGGGTCGCTGGGGCATGTGGCTGGCCTACAAACCACCACAGGCCCCTCGCCCAGGCCACCCCATGCCCCAAGGGAACCCCCACCCTGATCCGGGACACGCTTCAGGGCAAACCACCTGGCCCCTACCCATGTACCAGGCCTCTATTCCTATCTAATAAAAGAGTAATATACAAATTGACCATCACTCCAACACACAAGATGGCTGCCCCCATGTGGACACAAGATGGCCGCCACAAGATGGCCAGCAGGGGAGGGCAGTTGGGAGGGATCAGGCCTGCAAGGGAGGGCAGATGTGAGCGATCAGGCCAGCAGGGGAGGGCAGTTGGGAGGGACCAGGCCTGCAAGGGAGGGCAGTTGGGGGCGATCAAGCCTGCAGGGGAGGGCAGTTAGGGGTGACCAGACTGGCAGAGGAGGAAAGTTGGGGGTGACCGGGCCTGCAGGGAAGGGCAGTTAGAGGCAAACAGGTTGGCAGGGGAGCAGTTAGGCATCAATCAGGCTGGCAGGGGAGTGGTTAGGAGATCATCAGGCTGGCAGGCAGGCGAGCAGTTGGGAGCCAGTAGTCCTGGATTGTGAGAGGGATGTCCAACAGCCCGTTTAGGCCCGATCCTATCCCGGGCCTAAACGGGCAATTGGACATCCCTCGAGGGGTCCCAGATTGAGAGGGTGCAGGCTGGGCTGAGGGACACCCCCCCTGTGCACAAATTTCGTGCACTGGGCCTCTAGTAAATGAATAAAAATATTAAAAACAAGAAACCTATGAGCTGTATGGTAGCATCAGTTATGATGAAGGATCTTTAATTTTGCACATTTTTTCTTCCTCTGGGAAGAATAATTCTAAAATTCTTTCAAGATTATTCACAGAGAATCTGGAGACATAAATGTGTTTATTGGCAAGGTATAAAACCAATCCAGAAAAATAAAATTACCAGTTTAATAAAATTATTGCACACATTCTTTAAAAAATTATTCTTAATCATTTATGTGGAAATAATTTTAAATCTACAGAAAATTGAAAAAAAATAGGACAAAAAATATTGTACCCAACTTCACCTTTTGTTAATATTCTGTTTTACCTAGTTTAATCTATCGATGTATCTAATATTTTTGCAATCACTTGAAAGTTCCATACATCATGACTCCTTGTACCTAACAACTTAGAGATATTCTCTTATATAACCACAGAGCAGTTATCATCATAAATAAATTTAACATTAATGCTATACTTTTGTCTAATATTAATAATCCAATTGTTCAGGTGATCCAATAATGTCCTTTGTAATATTTTTTCCTAGAGTAAGAAATCTCATCTTAATGAGATGTTGCTTTCAGTTGTCATGTATCTTTATTGTCTTTTAACAACTAGAACATTTCCACAGCCTTTTATTGTCTGTTATGACATGGACATTTTTGAAGGATATTTTCCTCCCTTTGTGTTTTGAAGAGAATATTCATCATTTTGAGTTTGACTACTATTTCCTCATAACTAGATTCAGGTTATACATTCTTGGCTGAAATCCTTCATAGATGATGATGTGTATGTTTCAGGGTATCACTTATGGAGGTGTATGATAGGTATTTGTCCCTCATTGGTGAAGTTAATTTTGATCACCTTGGTTAAGATCTTTACTGACTTTTTTCCATTGTATACTATTCCATTCTATAATTATGGCTTTTTTTCTTCCTTGCAGTCATGAAATCTGTGGGGAGATACTATAAAATCATGCATATCTACTATTAATCAAAACTACCTCCTAGATTTAATATCCATTGATGAGTCTAGTCTAAACCAGTCTTTACTTAGATACACAATGATAATTTTCCAGCTCTCTCAGTTTCTGCACAGCTAGTTCTCACAAAGGTATGATAGTTGTTAACTTTCTCTGTGAGAGAAGAGTTTGTAGCTTCCTAGTGAGTCATCTTGCTGACCCACATCTTTGCTATTAAAGCACAAATTTTTCTTAAAATCTAAAGCTCTGCAAGATTCCCCTCATACATTCAACATTTGATCACTCTCTACCTTGGATATCTGCTTATTTCGGTACACCTCTTTAATCCCTTTAAATTGAACAAGTCCCATTGAAGGTCTTTTGCTACCAAATGTTCATTCTTGTTCTGAGTGGTGGACCTCAAGATTTCTAAAATAGATTACTTTAATTCCCAGAGCATTTTTACCCCCCTCACCTGAGGATATGTTTACTGATTTTAGAGAGACAGAGAGAGACACAGAAAGAGAAACATCGATTTGAGAAAGAATCATTGATCATTGCTTCCTGTACGCACCCAGATCCTTTGGGAATCGAACCCGAAACCTTTAATTGTATAGGATGATGCTCCAACCAAGCTGGCCACCTGGCCAGGGCCCAGAGCTTTGTTTTTCATGATGAACTCAAACCACAGTCTATTCAACAAATAAATAGCTTTCAGTCTTCACATACTATAAGCTATGAGGTTATACTGATGATCCTCATAGATGCATATCTGCTCTGTTCTCAGAGAATTATAGATTTAGGGCTCTCCATTTTATGTCCTCTATCTCATTACGTTTTGACTTTAGCCAAGGTTCTGCTGTGCCAGAGCTATGTTCTGTTCAGTTAGTAAAGAAAAAAGAAAGAATAATGTAAGACTTTTTGCAGCATTATTAACCTATGATTTGCCTTTAGGTCTATGAGTAAGTGCATGCAATTTTACCATGGCTTCCTGGCTCATAAATGCTCCTTAAAAAATTTATTACAATAAAAATCTAATGGATAGAAAATAACCTTTTCTCCATCCTTAACTACTAGTATATGAAGTCTTAAGACTTTATCTCTCCATTTCAACCTAAGCTGTTTGACAAATTTTAGATGAACTGAGTACACACCTCATTACTGGAGCAAAAATGGAAAATAAACATACTTTCTATTTGCTGGATTATTATCAGAACCTACTGGGAGTGGTGGGAACAAACAATTGAACCTATTGGCTAATTGCTAACAGAAGGAATGCTTAAGTGTCAATTATTGAAAACATAAAAATTATCCCTTTAGTCAGGCTTTCTTTAGCTCCCAGATGGATAATGCTTTCTTTAGCTCTCAGTTATTTGGGTGGCTGTTCTGTTCCAAACTATCTTTGCAGACCTCAAGATGGGACATTAGTACTTAAAAATTAAGTACTCTATAAAATCACTTGATTGCCTTATGATAGTTAGAGACATCTGGTGATTCCTGCTTTCAAAATCTTCTAAGGAGAGGTGTTCTACTGCATGTTTTTTTGGAGCAGAATTTGGGTGTTTAAAAAATGCCAACTTAATACAGTAAAAACACCCCAAAACATTCAAACACATGAAGGCTAAATAGCATGTTTTTAAACAATGAATGGGTTACCAACGAGATCAAGAAAGAAATAAAAAAAACTTCCTGGAAACAAATAAAAATGAATACACAGCAACCCCAAATCTCTGGGACACAGCAAGAGCAGTCCTGAGAGGGAAGTTCATAGCACTATAGGCATACCTCAAAAAACAAGAAAAATCAGTAATAAACTATTTAACTCTACAACTTAAAGAACTAGAAAGAGAACAACAAGAAAAGCCCAGAGTAAGTAGAAGGAAGGAAATAATAAAGATTAGAGCAGAAATAAGTAACAGAGAGACTAAAAAAATAATACAAAAAAATCAATGAAACCAGGAGCTGGTTCTTTGAAAAGATAAACAAAAATTGATAAACCGCTAGCCAGACTCATCAAGAGACAAAGAGAGGACCCAAATAAATAAAATCAGAAACGAAAGTGGAGAAGTAACCACCGACATCACAGAAATACAAAGGATTGTAAGAAAATACTATGAACAACTATATGCCAACAAGCTGGACAATGTGGATGAAATGGACAAATTTCTAGAAAAATACAATCTCCCAAAACTAAATCAGGAGGAATCAGAATACCTGAATAAGAGAATAACAATTGATAAAATAGAAGCAGTAAAAAAACCCCACAAAAAACAAAAAACAAACAAACAAAAACTCCCAGCAAACAAAAGCCCAGGTCCAGATGGCTTCACAGGGGAGTTTTAACAAACATTCAGAGAAGAACTAACACCTATATTCTCAAAATATTTCAGAAAATCCAAGAGGAAGTAACACTTCCAAACTCTTTTTATGAGGCCAGCATAATCCTAATTCCAAAACCAGATAAAGACACTACAAAGAAAGAGAATTACAGGCCAATATCCCTGATAAACAAGATGCTAAAATCCTCAACAAGATATTAGCAAACACATCCAGCAATATATTAAAAAGATCATACACCATGACCAAGTGGGATTTATTCCAGGGATGCAAGACTGTACAATATTTGCAAATCAATAAATGTAATACATCACATAAACAAATTAAAAGACAAAAATCACATGATCATATCAATAGATGCAGAAAAAGCATTTGACAAAATCCAACACCCATTCTTTTTTAAAAAAAATATATTTTATTGATTTTCCACAGAGAGGAAGGGAGAGGGATAGAGAGCCAGAAACATCGATGAGAGAGAACCATCCATCAGCTGCCTCCTGCACACCCCCCACCGGAGATGTGCCCACAACCAGGGCACATGTCCTTGACCGGAATCGAACCTGGGATCCTTCAGTCCGGAGGCCGACGCTCTGTCCACTGAGCCCAACCGGTCAGGGCCCAACACCCATTCTTGATAAAAACTCTCAGCAAAGTAGGAATAGGGGGAGCATGATCTCAACATGATAAAGGCCATATATGACAAACCTACAGGCAACATCATACTCAATGGGCAAAAACTAAAACGATTTTCCCTAAGAACAGGAACAAGACAGGGATATCTGCTTTCACCACTCTTATTCAACATAGTACTGAAGTTCTAGCCACAGCGATCAGATAAGAAGAAGAAATAAAAGGCATCCAAATTGGAAAGGAGGAAGTAAAACCCCTCATTATTCATAGAAGACATGATATTGTACATAGAAAACCTTTAGGACTCCATCAAAAAAACTACTAGATTTAGTAAATGAATTTAGCAATGTAGCAGGATACAAAGTCAACCCTCAAAATCAATGGCTTTTTATACAGCAATAATAATGAATCCTCAGAAAGAGAAATTCTGATTTCTATTGCAAAAAAAAAAAAAAATTAAGATACTTAGGAATAAACTTAACCAATGAGGAAGAAGACCTGTATTTGGAAATCTACAGGATATTGAAAAAAGAGATAGAAGAAGATATAAACAAGTGGAAAAATATACCGTGTTCATCGACTGGTAGAATCAACATCATTAAAATGTCCATACTACACAAGACAATCTACAGATTCAATGCAATCCCTATTAAAATACCAATGGCATATTTCACAAACCTAGAATAAATACTCCAAAAATTCATATGGAATCAAAAGAGAACCTGAATAGCCACAGCAATCTTGAGGAAGAAAAGCAAAGTTGGAGGAATCACAATACCAAATTTCAAGTTATACTGCAAAGCCACCGTAATCAAACAGCCTGGTATTGGCACAAAAACAGGCAAATAGATCAATGGAACATAATAGAGAACCCAGAAATCTATCCAAGCCATTATGCTCAATTAATATTTGACAAGGGAGGCAAGAGCATACAATGGAGCCCAGGCAGTCTCTTCAATAAATGGTGTTGGGGAAAATTGGACAGCTACATGCAAAGAAATGAAACTAGACCACCAACTTACACCATACACAAGAATAAACTCAAAATGGAGGTCATAAACGATAAAAACCCTAGAAGAAACTGTAGGCAGCAAAATCTCAGACATCTCTCATAGCAATATGTCTACAGATATATCTCCTAAGGCAAAGGATAAAATTAACAAATGGGTCTATATCAAAATAAAAAGCTTCTTCACAGCAAAAGAAACAATCAACAAAACAAAAAGAGAACCAACTCTATGGGAAAATATATTTGGCAATGGTACATCTGATAAAGGGTTAATATCCAAAATATATAAGGAACTCATATAACTTATGAGGAAGATAAACAATCCAATTAAAAAATGGGCAAAGGACTTAAATAGATACTTCTCCAATGTGGACATACAGAAAGCCAAGAGACATATGAAAAATGCTCAAGGTCACTAATCATACGAGAGATGCAAATCAAAACAACAGTGAAGTACCATCTCACACCTGTCAGAATGACTACCATCAACAAATCAACAAATGACAACTGCTGGCGAGGATGCAGAGAAAAGGGAACCCTCATACACCTCTGGTAGGAATGCAGACTGGTGCGGCCATTATGGAAAGCATGGAGTTTCCTAAATAAATTAAATATGGATCTGCCATTTGATCCCATTCTAGGAATATATCCTAAGAAACCAAAGCACTGATCAGAAAGGATATATGCACCCCTATGTTCATAGCAACACAATTTATAATAGCTAAGATTTGGAAACAGCCCAAGTGCCCATCAGTAGAGGAGTGGATAAAAAAACGTGGTACATTTATACCATGGGATACTATGCAGCAGTACAAAAAAAGAATCTCTTACCCTTTGAGACAGCATGGAGGGACCTGGAGAGTATCATGCTAAGTGAAATAAGCCAGTCAGAGAAAGACAAGTATCACATGATCACACTCATATGTGGAATCTAATGAACAACATAAACTGATGAATGGAGTGGATCCAGAGACATGGAAGCATGGAACAGAGTGTGGAATCTCAGAGGGAAGTCGGGGAGGGTGGGTGGGTGGGAGGTAATCAACCAAAGACCTTAAATGCATATATGCATAACCCATGCTGAAGGCCTGGGGCAGGGAGGAGGGGGGTGAGGGGGCAGGCTGGAGGGGGTCAATGGGGGAAAAAAGGGCACATATGTAATTCTTTCAACAATAAAGAATTATTTAAAAAAAAAAGAGTGTACCCTTGAAATGTTTATATAAAAAAGAAAAGAAAAATGCCAAGCTAAACTATTTAATTTGCATAATGAAACATCAGCTTTGTCACCTATAAATCTGAAAAATAAAGCATGTAGTGATTCTTTCAAATTCTTTCAGATGGCAGCAAAATCTCAGACATCTCTCATAGCAGTATCTTTATGGATATCTCTCCTAGGACAATGGAAACTAAGGAGAAAATAAACAAATGAGACTACATCAAAATAAAGAGCTTCTGCACAGCAAAAGAAACCATCAACAAAATAACAAGAGAGCCCACTGCATGGGAGAACATATTTGCCAATGTTATCACCGATAAGCGTTTCATCTCCAACATTTACAGGGAACTTATACAGCTTAACAAAAGGAAAACAAACAACCCAATCAAAAAATGGACAAAGGACCTAAATAGACATTTCTCCAAAATGAACATACAAAAGGCCAAGAGACATATGAAAAAATGCTCATCCGAGGGATGCAAATCAAAACAACAACCAGATACCACCTCACACCTGTCAGAATGACTATCATAAACAAATCAACAAATGACAAATGTTAGTGAGACTATCTAGAAAAGGGACCCCTCATACACTGCTGGTGGGAATGCAGACTGGTGCAGCCTCTGTGCAAAACAGTTTGGAGTTTCCATAAAAAATTAAAAATGGCCAAAACCGGTTTGGCTCAGTGGATAGAACGTTGGCCTGCGGACTGAAAGGTCCCAGGTTCGATTCCAGTCAAGGGCATGTACCTTGGTTGCGGGCACATCCCCAATAGGGCGTGTGCAGGAGGCAGCTGATCGATGTTTCTCAGCGATGTTTCTAACTCTCTGTCCCTCTCCCTTCCTCTCTGTAAAAAATCAATAAAATATATTAAAAAAAATTAAAAATGAAACACCCATTTGACCAAGTGATCCCACTTCTAGGAATATATTCCAAGAATTCAGAAACACCCATCAGAAGGAATATATACACCCCTATGTTCATAGCAGCACAATTTACAATAGCTAAGATTTGGAAACAGCCTAAGTGCCCACCTGCTGATAAATGGATTAAAAGCTGTGGTACATCTACACAATGGAATCTAAGTAACAAAATAAACTGATGAACGGAGTGGATCCAGAGACATGGAGACATCGACCAGACTGTCAAACCTCAGAGAGAATGCAGGGGAGGGTGGAAGCGGGGGGGAGGGTGGGGGGGGGCACGCACGGAGGGGAGAGGAGATCAATCAATGAACTCATGTGAGTATATGCATAACCTATGGACACAGACAGTAGAGTGGT
Organism: Cnephaeus nilssonii; assembly: GCF_951640355.1. NCBI lineage: Eukaryota > Metazoa > Chordata > Mammalia > Chiroptera > Vespertilionidae > Cnephaeus > Cnephaeus nilssonii. Next base: position 70,522,091 of record NC_137080.1, on the reverse strand, counting down.
GAGGGCTGGGGGCGGGGTGAATGGGGGATTGGAGAGGGCAATGCAGGAAAAAGGGACACATATAATACTTTCAACAATAAAGATTTATTAAAAAAATAAAAATAGGAGTTCTAAAATATTTTAACTTAAGAACCTGAAACGGATTCATATTTTAAAAATGAAAATGATAAAAATATCTATGTCAACATGTCCTACATTTGAGTGTAATCTGACACTTTTTTCTTTCCTCTGTAGGATGGCTAATATTTACAGGGTGTGTGCTAGGTACTTGGCTGGCCTCTTTATTTCAAAGACTCCTCATTACAACCTTTATGAGGTGTGCTAGGAAACAGAATCCTGCCTCTCAGACCATCGGCTTCATAACCAATGCCTGTGATATTCCTTGGTCACTGGAAGAGCATGGTACAGGAAGGGTCACTTTTAGGTTTCTTAAGATAAATTATGCAGATTTTAACAAAAGAAAGGCATGACATAATGAGATGTTTTGCAATCTTTATATATCTCCCTCTATGGTGGTGAGAAAGTTCGCTTGTCACTTTTTAATATTTCTATTATAAACTAGAGGGAGCATGTCTCTCAGTTCTCCAAATTAGAAGGCAAAGTTTGTGGCTGGATCTCATTCATGTCAGATTTAAAGAAGGTGGACAGACCTGCTTCAGGGAAAGAGGCAACCAAGTCCTGTTCATAGAAACTGATTGTAAGCAAACCTTTTTTTTTTTTTTTTTTGGTCTGCCTTCCTAAGATGGGGAACCAGGTATTTATAGCTCAACATGTGAAACACTAAAGGGAGGAAACTTTAGCAGTAGTGGGCTGAAAATCCAACATGAGTGCTTTTTGTTTATTAATATTATCTTAAAAAGAAAATAAAAAGGACTTCGTTGAAGAAAAACCTCAAGTAGATGTCTGTCTTTGGAGTTTTTAACCTTTGTCTCACAACCTTATAAAAAGTAGTAATCATTAATTTAAGACTTGGCAAGGAGAATGGACTATCCCTGAACTTTGCCCCAAATTCCTCTACAACAGAGATTTTTACATATCCCCTTTTCGCATGTGAGAAGTCTGATATTCAGGTAAGTTAAGTTTACTTGCCCAAGATCCAAGGTTAGAAAATGACAGTTGTGTATATTTTTTTCTAAGACTCACTAGCAACATCTATTCCTTTTGATACTCAAAAAGCATAATGTTGCCCGCTGGTGTGGCTCAGTGGTTAAGTGTTGACCTATGAACCAGGAAGTCATGGTTTGATTCCCAGTCAGGGCACATGTGGGTTTTGGGCTTGATCCCCAATAGGGGGCATGCAGGAGGCAGCCGATTAATGAGTTACTCTCATCATTGATGTTTCTATCCCTCCCTCCCTCCCTTTCCCTTCATCTCTGAAATCAATAAAAATATGTTTTAAAAGAGCATAATGTTTATATAACCTTTAGCATTGTTATATATAATTCATTTTCTCACTGAGTTTCACTTATGGTTTAGCAGGTTGTATTGAGAAGCATAGAAAGAAGACTAAGGAATTAAAATGTGTGTTCCTAGGAATCATAGCTAGTGCCTATTTATTTATTTACTTTTTAAAAGGATTATCAAACTGTAGGGATAGAGGATCTAGTACACATATAATCACACTAGAGGCCTGGTGCACGACATCTATGCACTGTGTGTGTGGGGGGGTGTTCCTCAGCTCGGCTTGCATCCTCTCGCAGTTCAGGACCCCTTGGGGGATGTCCGCCTGCCGGCTTAGGCCCACTCCCTAAGCTGGCAGGCAGACATCCCCCAAGGGGTCCTTAGTGCTGCTGCGGAGGTGGGAGAGGCCCTGCCACCACTGCTGCGCTCGCCAGCCATGAGCCCGGCTTCTGGCTGAGCGGCGCTCCCCCTGTGGAAGCACACTGACCACCAGGGGGCAGCTCCTGCGTTGAGCGTCTGCCCCCTGGTGGTCAGTGCGTGTCATAGTGACCGGTTGTTCTGCTGTTTGGCCGATTTGCATATTAGGGTTTTATTATATAGGATCCCTGGTAATCATCACAATGGGATTACAAGTGGAGAAACAAAGACTAAAGCTGTTTTTATTTTCCTATAAAGAAAGCAAGTGCATTTCCATATGGCTAAATGCACCTGAAAACAGTCACACAGCCTGGCCGGTGTAGCTCAGTGGTTGAGCTTGATCTGTGAACCAGGAGGTCACGGTTTGATTCCCGTTTGGGGCACATACCCAGGTTTAGGGCTTGATCCCTGGTGGGGGCCATGCAGGAGGCAGCCGATCAATGATTCTCTCTCACCACTGATGTTTCTCTCTCTCTCTCCCTCTTACTTCCTCTCTCTGAAAACAATTAAAAAATATATGTAAAAAGCTGTAGCCGGTTTGCTCAGTGGTTAGAGTGTCAGCCTGAGGATTGAAGGGTCTCAGGTTTGGTTCTGGTAAAGGGCACATTCCTTGGTTGCAGGCTCGATCCCTGGCCCTGGTTGGGGCAGTTTAGGAGGCAACCAATCAATGTGTCTCTCTCATCTCAATGTTTCTCTGTCTCTCCCCCTTCCTTCCACTCTTTCTAAAATCAAAGGAAAAGATATCCTTGAGTGAGGATGAACAACAATAACAAAAAGAGAACAGGCACACAGTAATGATTTCTGAAAGCGCCATCTAGAGCGCTATGGACCCATTTTGCTATCATTAGGAAGACCAAAGGCTTGGCAGGAGAGCACCCCATGTTTCAGGAAGGCTGGAAGAACTGAACTTCTCCATGAGCTTGAATTAATTGCAATGAACACTAGGGCTTATTGAACCATAAAGTACCTTTGACATCAAGGGACTAAGTAGCTTAAACATGTGCCTGTTTCATTCAAAATGCCAGCATGTGCTGGGTTTCTTTACCTTAGGGAATGAGAAATGAATGGAAGGAAAATTGTACTACGGATGGAAAGAATGTAAGAAAAATGGAAACATTTTTCAATACTTGGTAGGCTAAAAGTTAAAACCACACATACTATGAAATCTCATTTGGCTAAATGTCAACGATACGCAAGAGCTAGAATTTAGTAGTATAAAACTGTTCAAAGGAAAAAATGCAATTCACCAATAATGTGGGGAAAAATAAATGGAGAGGAGAGATTGTATGACCCAGGAAATGTTATATATGTAGTTGTAACTAATAAATTCTAGCAGGAAAGAGCAATAACACAGAAGAAAAGAGCAAATGAGCAAGATTTGAGTGTATGAGAAAAAAAAATGGGACATATTTTCTATCTCGGAAAATAATCGTAAACCAGAATTTTGTCTAAATTGAATGTTTTAATGACTAAGCTAGATTGCAAAATATTCTACCCTAGTTTAACCTATTATGATTTATTTTTAATTTAAGATCAACAGTCCTTGTGAAATATTCAACTCAGATGCTGTTGTTTGCTGACATGCCTTCTTCACCTTCAGTTTCATTTTTAAAGCTGGTTTAGGGCTCCTGGGTGTTTAAAAGCACTTATCTGAGCTAGTGCCTGGGTCAGACAATGTGACCATTGTGGATTCATGTACTTCTGGAACTAGGCTCAGATATTTTGAATAGCTTTTGGTGGCTATGACCCTTTATGCCATCGGGTTCAAGTGGTCTTTTAATATTTTATTACCACAACACCGTACCTCATGGAATTCCAAAGAAGTTTGGGGTGATGTCACAGTGAAAGAAAATGTGCTGTAGGTGAATGTTTTAAGGGACTTGAAGGATCACTTTTTTTTTTCCAATGGCAAGTCATTCTGAGAGTAAGGGGTAGACGAAATAAGATTTCACTACTTAAATTAGAATGCTAGTATAAAAAACTTCCCCAGCCACTCTCTTCTGAGATATATACATATATTTTAAAATACTTTAGACAATTTAAAATACAGGGACAAGGACATTTCATTAATCAATTCTGCATACCACAGACTGCACAAGCTTCCACTTATTTTGTGTCATGGCTAGCTTTTATATTTTGATTATGAAATCCTATATAATAAAAGGCTAATATGCAAATAGACCGAACAGCGGAACAACCGAACAACCAGTTGCTATGATGTGTGCTGACCACCAGGGGGGCATGCATGGAACATGGCAGGCGTCGGCCACAGTGGGATGGTGGAGCAGGTGATTAGGGGTGCCAGACTGGAAAAGCCCCTAGTAAAAATATAAAAGCTGAGCCCCTAGTAAAAATATAAAAGCTGGCTGTCACATAAAATGTAAAATCTAGTGGTTTCATGGGGTAATGTAAAACTCACTGGATTGGTGGTGTGAAGACTTAAATCCTCACTCAGTCCTGCTCAGTCACAGTTTTGATCTTAACCTCTTTCAAGGTAAAAGAATTAGTATTAAGTGGTTTTTAAGGCTCTTTTCAACCCTAATGTTTGATAACTTATTTAAAGACAAATTTTGGTTTTGAAGATATTTGGCTTTTAATGATTATGCTTTCTTAGACCATTGGAGTGTGATTGCTGTTGATAAAATGTTACCTCTACATTGTTGGTTCCTATGTTATATTTACTGAAGGAATGGCTATTATGAAGGACTGCTACCATCTAGAAAATAGAGTGTTTTTGCTGATGATCTACTGTGCCTTTAAACTTCAAAAATCTGGCTTGCCCTATTGTTACTATCACTAGTCCTTATGTTAACTTGTCCTATTATTTCTTTCAGGTTCTAGTAGCTATTCCTATGGAAGTTATAGAGGTAAAGTTTGGAGTACTTTATTGTTCACTAAAATAAAAAAAACTATTTCTTAAAAATTGTCCCAATCTATTTTTATTATTTTAGAACTATTAAGTTGAAATGTATAACAAAGTTTGTATTCTATACTATAGGATGGGTAATAGAGATTCAACAACAATAAACAAAAATAGGCATAGTCATTGCTCTCAGTTCTATGAAGGAGAAGGCTTGCCTAAAGAAGTAAGGTCTGAGTGAAAACCTGAAGGATAAGTAAGTGTTAGCTGGGTGTGGAGGCTGGGGTAAGGGTCAGGGAATTACAGGAGGAAATGAAATGCAGTTGGAATTCCTGCTTATAGTTTGGGGTTGACAGGCAATAGATAACTATGTTCCTTGCTCTGCCAGTGTTGGCTGAGTGGTAGGTAGTCTAGGAAGAGGAGTCTGAGCTATTGGGCTGCAAGGAGGACAGTGGAGGGATGACTGTGGCCCATCTCTATTAAGGAGGGAACAAGCCTGCCCTGCTCCATTCACCCCCTCCCACCCCATGGCATGCTTGTGATGTGGAGGAAAAACGTAAGGTCTTATGCAAGCTATAAAATAAAGGGGAGATAGCTCAGATCTAGAAGTACACTTAGCACTAGCCAAGCCCATGTGAGGAGCACTCAGGAGACTGTGGGGAGCACTCAGAGGCACTGCCATAATAACTCGCCCCAGTGTTAAGGATGTTATCAATCATAGGTATAAGGAAGAACAGTAAAGCTGATGAGATCTAGAACATTGAAAGCTCCTTATTGTTCCCACTGGACTTGGGCCATTTCATCCCTCAAACGTCTCTTCCTTTGAACCAGAGCTGATGTCTCTTCCTCTTGCTACTCCTGAGAGTTTCGCTTCAAGTGGAAGGTACAGAAGGGAGAAGATCAAAGATGGAGCCTTGCTCTGAAATTGAGTTATGAACCCAAGTTCACTTGATTGGACTGCACTTAGCACAAAACATCTAGAACGTTTAGACTAAACGGACAGGGGGTTTAGAGTTAATAAACTAAAACAATTCTGAAAACAAACCCCTACTACTGAACTGTGAGGACTCTCTTATCTACAATTCCACATATCCTGGGGAGAAAAGAGAGTAGAATCTTTCATTATCATATGTATTTCATTTTACTTTTCCCAAAGGAAACTGACTCAAATTTGTGGGCAGCATGAGCTGAAATTCTGCCTCACCTTGTTCACAGTGGACTCCAGTGGTTCCCAGAGGACAGGAACAGGTGTATCCATGAGGCAACGAGAAACAAGTTGACCCTTTGCTACACTGGTGTGGAGGGGCGTGTTCAGGGTCACAGGTGGAAACTGTCTCCGTGCAGAAGGCTCCTTTCCACCCAGCGGGACAGTCACAGCTGTAGGTTGAGAGAGAAGCCAGCACGATTTGAGCACTTGACAAAGAAAAGAGCTAATAACTGGTTATGGGACTACTGCCCTCCACATCAAGGATTTTAAAAGGCTCAGGACACGGAAATGAAAAGAGAATTTTACAAGAATCATTTCTTTGGACAAAACAGCATTGTAAGTCCCTCTCTTCGCCCCAAGGAGGAAGACTGTGAATGGAGTTGCTGCCTCCTAACCTTAAGCCCTGAGAAAAGAAATTCCCCTTGAGAGATGTTCGGTGCCATTGTTGACATCCAGGCCCAGGTCCTGGGGCTGCAGAAGAAACTGCAGACCCCCTCCAGAGATGAGGCAAATGGTAGCAAATCCCAGGGATGGGTTGTGGCCCTCTGAGAGAGGTTCAGCTTGGGGACACAGGAAGGGGGTCTTGCCCAGAGGGTGTCTTGGTGGCTGAAGAGAACTTGGCAGTAAGAGGCAGTGGCTTAATGACTGGGGCAGGATCTGAGGGGTACTAGGGAGCACCCAGTGTGAAGAGAGACCTTGTCTGGGTTGAGAGAGTGATCCTGGGAGGAGCCCAGCAGGGGAGTCTCGGATGGACCCACTAAAGGTAGACTTGCCAGATAAAATGCATCTAATGAAATTTAAATGTCAGGTAAACGATGAATAAGTTTTACTATAAGTATGTCCCATATAATATTTGAGATATATTTACACTAAAAATTATTGTTTATCTGGAATTCAAAATTATCTGAATGTTCTGCATTCCTCCTTTTACCCCCCATAAACCTGGTCACCTTATGCTAAGGGCACATAGAGAAAGGGTTGGGTTTAAATCCCCATCAGGCCCAGAGAGCACTGGACTCTCAGGCAGCAGTGAGAGTCAAGGAAGCCCATTCCAGGATGCGGTGAGGGGCAGACTGAGGAGAGAGCAGTAGCCGATCGCTCACACCTCCTTCAGAGACCTCCCATTCATGCCACTGGCGGGGCTGGATTTAGTCTTGAAGACCGGAGTGATGCTAGCATTTTGAAGTGGACCCTCAGTGAAATGAGAGTGTATTTGTGAATTAAAGGGCCCATTAATGGAGTCAAAGCAGAAAATTCAACCGACTTCCCCTGTTCATTAACTTTCCTCCCACCATTTTGTATGTAATAGTTGAATATGATTTCACTGAATGGATGAAATACACTTCATTTTTGTTGTCACTTTTGAGATATGTTTGGAAATTTTCACATTCTGCAAACAATAGTGTGATAAAAGTCTTGTAGCTAAATCTTTGTGCAATCCTTGGATAAATTCAAATATCATGACTTCTGGGCTTGGATACATGTTCTAACTTGCCCTCCATAATAACTGTACCAATTGACATTCCCACCTCAGTGAATGAGGATGCTCCTGAAATAATAGGTGCATATATAATTGAAAATATGGAACATTTTTATACGCTTCTTGTTCTTTAGAGACCCAACAATTATTTATTAAAATAAAAATGATTTAGTGTCTGCCTACACATATTTATCAAGAACATGCTGATCTCAAATTCTTATGTTTTCTTTTAGTTTGGACAGTTTAATCAAACTTAGGCTTCACCAAAATTTCTCTTCCTCCTCTTCCTCCCCCCTCCTCTTCCTCCTCATTATTATTTTAGTGTTTACGATGTGCATAACACCACCTTAGGTTATGCAGCGTGTGCAGATGTGTAAGGTGTGAGTCTGGCTGGCTGAGAGGAGGTGTGCTGGGGGAAAGCAGCGCCAGGCAGCATGTGTTGAGGAGTCCAGTGAGTCGCACACAGAATGTGACCAGAATCCTGAAGCCAGCACGGGGAAGAACTCAGGATGAGAACATAACATCACACCACATGTTCAGCAACGCACTGCTGGACTGTGGCTCTAGGAAGGTTTTAAAACAAAGATTCTCATCTACCAGGAACTTACAAATAGAGACATAAGCTCATTGATACAATAAGCATAGAAATCTTCCTTCATTGTGAGCCACACACACATCCTATTTAATGAAATGGCAATATCCTCAGAGACATCTGTCGGTTACCATTTTGTGTATGTGTATGTAATAGTTGTGCAAAATACAAGTTTGAAAAGTTGTATAAGGTTTTCCAAAATGGAGAAAAACAAAATATAAAGTTAACCTGCTACAAAATTACATAATGATTTTGGTTATTGTTTGACAATCAGAAGGCATAAAATATGTAAAGACCTTTTATACAAAATGGACTGTCTTACCAATTTCATAAAATAAATAAAACTATAGTTTTAATTCTTATTAAAGAATTTTTATATAAAATAAAATTCTAATGTGATTACTTTTTCATGATGATTGCACCATCTAGTGGTTCATTTTTATCTTCTGGGGAAAAAACAAAGCAAAGAACAAAATCTCATTGCATTATAGACAGACATGGCCATGGTAAATATTTTTATGTTAAATATAGCTTAAATCACATTAAACATAATATATATAATACAGATACCATAATTCTATTTGAAAAATGATAAATAAAATAAGTCCTCATATGATTTATTTTAGAATGTTTAGGTCTGAAGCAATCCACTATGTCTACAAAGATTTAGAAAATCATTTTTAAATATCATATACTACTTTCTTACATTAGATTTTAAAAGAGATTTTTTGTCAGAATGATTTTGTACAAGCTCAGATATTTCTTTTTCTCTCCTCCCTGGCTTCTTTAGAACCCTGTGACATGTAGTCTCGAATCGTTTTTCATTATTCTCCACTTTGGGTAATGATATATACTACCTTGTCCTGGAGAAGGATGTATGTGAGGTGGCATACCCATAAAGGGGAAAATGTAGAAAAAAAGAGAGAGGTAGATATTAATTCATTTAAACCAAACACACACACACACACACACACACACACACACACACGCACACAGTGGGGCAAAAGTATGTTTACAGTTCTGAGCATGCAAAACACAGAGTTTATTCTTGTATTAATATTAATTATTGTATTACTAGAGGCCAAGTGCATGAAATCTGTGCACAAATAGGGCCCCTAGGCCTGGCCAGTGATCAGGGCCTTCTGGCTGCCGGCCGGGGCCTCCCTTCGTTCCATGCCACCCACTGGTGGTCAGCGCACATCATAGCGAGCAATAGAACTCCTGGTCTCTGGGTTAAACTCCTGTGGGGACACTTTGCATATTAGCCTTTTATATATAGACTAGAGGCCCGGTGCACAAAATTCGTGCACGGGGGGGGGTGTCCTTCAGCCCAGCCTGCCCCCTCTCCAATCTTGGACCCCTTGAGGGATGTCTAACTGCCCGTTTGGGCCCAATCCCATTGGACATCCCTCTCACAATCCAGGACTGCTGGCTCCCAACTGCTCACCTGCCTCTGCCTGATTGCCCCTAACCACTTCTGCCTGCCAGCCTGATCACCCCCTAACCACTTCCCTGCCAGCCTGATCGACAGCTAACTGCTCCCCGGCTGTCCCGATTGCCCCTTACTGCCCCCCCACCCCCCGCCTGCCAAGCTGGTTGCTCCTAACTGTCCTCCCCTGCAGGCCTGGTTGCCCCCAACTGCCCTCCCCTGCTGGCCTGGTCACCCCTAACTGCCCTCACCTTCAGGCCTGGTCCCTGCCAACTGCCCTTCCCTGCAGGCCTGGGTCCCCCTCAATTGCCCTTCCTTCCTGGCCTGGTCTGTCCCAACTGCCCTCCTCTGCTGGCCTGGTCACCCCTAACTATCCACAACTGCTCTCCCCTGCAGGCCATCTTGTGGCGGCCATCTTTTGTCCACATAGGGGCAGCCATCTTTGACCACATGGGGGTGGCCATCTTGTGTCTTGGAATGACGGTCAATTTGCATATTACTCTTTTACTAGATAGGACTAGAGGCCCGGTGCATGAAATTGTGCATGGGGGGTGGGTCCCTCAGCCCGCCTGCACCCTTGCCAATCTGGGACCCCTTGGGGGATGCTTGACTGCCAGAAGTCGGACATCCCTAACACAATCCGGGACCGCTGGCTCCTAACCACTCACCTGCCTGCCTGCCTGATCACCCCTAACCACTCTACCTGCCTGCCTGATTGCCCCTAACTGCTCCCCCCTGCTGGCCTGATCGCCCCCTAACTGCTCCCCCCTGCCAGCCTGATTGCCCCCTAACTGCTCTCCCCTGCCAGCCTGATCGCCCGTAACTACCTCTGCCTGGCCCCTGCCACCATGGCTTTGTCTAGAAGGACGTCTGGAAGATGTCCGGTCTAATTAGCATATTATCCTTTAAAAAAATATTTTATTGATTTTTACAGAGAGGAAGGGAGAGAATTAGAAACATCAATGAGAGAGAAACATCGATCAGCTGCCTCCTGCACACCCCCTACTGGGGATGTGCCCGCAACCAAGGTACATGCCCTTGACCAGAATCAAACCTGGGACCCTTCAGTCCACAAGCCAATGCTCTATTCACTGAGCCAAACCGGTTAGGGTGCATATTATCTTTTTATTAGTATAGATAGATTTTTATATGAACTGTAAACCTACTTTTGCCCCACACCATATATTTGTACATGCTAAGTGTCTGCCACTGTGCTTACTACTGAGGATTCCATAGCACATAAGACCCCATTTCTGGCCTCATGAACTTGCTGTTTGTTGGAGGGATCTGATTAGTAAGCAGACAACATTACACTGTGACAAGTGCTAAAATGAGTACTATGGAATCCACAGGCAGGACGCCTAAGCAACTTTAGTGAGTTCCCGGGAGGCTTCTGCAGTGAGATTTGCCTATAGAAATGAGTGCAGAGGGTGAGGGCAGTAGATTAGGTTGAAAGAAGAGACTGGAGGTCAAGGCTTTGAATAACAGGCCGAGATAGTGTAACTTTTAAGTGACAGACAATGGGGAATGATGAGAATGATGAGGCATATCTGAAGAATAGTAATTTCATATGTATGGGATGACTCCATGATGTAACAATAAACTCTCTACTGATGGACGTTTACTTTTAGTGGGATCTTATTCTATCTTCACCACTAGAACAGGAGTTGGCAAACTTTGCCAATTTACAGTTTGCTTTATGGGCCATAAAGACTTTTTTGCAATGACTCAACCCTGCCACCATTAAAAGCAGTCACAGATAATCTACAAGTGGATGGGTGTGGCTGTATCCCAATAAAACTGTATTAACAAAAACCGGTGTGGTGGGCCAGACTTGGCCCCCAGGACATAGTTAGCTGACCCCTGCACTAGATCATTAGTTCTGTGGAACCAACCAACTAACTAATTCCACGGCAGCAGAGACCAGGTCTGCTTTACTCTGTTGTAGTCCCAGGGCTTCAACAGTTCCTGGCCTATTGTAATTTCTCCCTGAGTATCCCAGGAATAAATACATAAGTAAACGAATGAGTCACAACAAAGACTAGGAAGTGGATGAATGCCAAGAGGCCTGGGCCGGACAACGGCTTTGAGCTGGAAAGGTGGAAGCAAATGTGAGAGGCATCTGGTAAGCGTGTTGGTATGGATGATGAAAGATGATAGTAGTGGCGAGTGTTTACTGAGGCTTACCATGTGCCAGGCACTCTTCTAAGCCTTTTGAATGTATTTACTCATCAAATCCTCCTTCTGACCCTATAAAGAGGGTATGAATAGAATCCTCATTTTGCAGAGGAGGAGCTAGAGGGACAGAGAAGTTGAGCAAATTACATTGCCAGTAATTGGGGAGGGGGAGTGCACACATTAACTGCCTTTCTATGTTTCTCAATCTCATAGAAATCTTTGGGGATTTTAGGATTACATAACTGAAAGAATATGGTGCATTAGTGAGAATAGGGTATTCAGAGAGGAATATGGTTTAAAGGGAAAATATAAAAATCTACTTTTAGCTACACAGAGTTGGAAGTGAGAGCAAGTTATTAAAAGGGCTATTTTTTTGGGTGTGTGTGTGAATTAAGTAGAATAAGCAGGCAAAGGGGCTAAAGCATTTACTACATAATAGCTAAGAGTATTCAAAAGATACTGAGAAATCATTGACATTACACATAGAACTATTTTCTCACCTCATGTCCATTAAAAATTTTTGCACTCCTAAGTTGTTAATACAGAAAGAACAACTTGTGTGTTCTTCTGCCTCTAAACACAGAAGAAAATGTCAGACGTTTTGAGTAACAGCTGGTCATAATGGCAATCAAGAGTTGAGTATTGGAATATGTTTTTATTAATATAGTTAATTATTTTACATCTGTGCACTTAGAATACATGAATTTAAATTCCTAAATTGCAGATAAAGTGTTTGCTTTTTATTGTCAGTTTTATGGCTCAGAAACATCTATGGATTAATTTTTCTCATTACAACAGATATTCAACTTGAAGACTTTAATTTTCTTGTAATTAACCAATTTTAAGACTGCTAGAGTTTAGGATAAACATGGATACATAAAAATTAACTGAAAATGAGATGATGGAAGATTTAATATCTTTTGTTTGAATATCACTTGAACATTATTCACTTGCTTACTAAATAGTCACCAAAAAAGGAGTAACGGTGTACCAATCCACTTTGTTACCAGGTTGAATACAAATACAAAACATAGTTTTGCCCCAAAGACTTAAAGATAATTTATTTTAAAACAATGTATTTCTATGAAATATATATGACATATATAAAATAAAATATTCAACATTTATTAGGATTTCACCTTAGTGCTAGACTGGTTTTGTTGTTGTTAATCCACACCCAAGGATATTTTTCCATTGATTTTTGGAGAGAGTGGAAGGGAGGGTGAGAGACAGAGAGAGAGAAACATCGATGTGAGAGAGACACGTTGATTGGTTGCTTCCCACATGCACCCTGACCAGGGCTGGGAATTGAGCCTGCAACTGAGGTGCATGTCCTTGACGGGAATTGAACCAGGACCCTTCAGTCTGCAGGCCAACACTCTATCTACCGAGCCAAAGAGCTAACGCTAGACACTGTTTTAATTACTTTATATGTACTAACTCGTTTAATTTCTACAATAACTCTACAATTATTAGTCCTCAGTGTGCAGATGAAAAACTGTGCCTTAAAAAAATATAATCTTTACTTAATCTACTTTTGTTGCTGTTAATACTCACCCAAGGTTATTTTTTTTATTAATTTTTTTAAGAGAATGGAAGGAAGGGAGGGAGGGGGAGAAAGAGAGAGAAATATGGATGTGAGATAGACACATCGATTGGTTGCCATTCAAACAAGCCCCCCAACTGGGGCCAGAGATCAAACCTGCAACCCAGGTATGTGTCCTTGACCGGGACTTGAACCTGAGACCCTTTGGTGTGCAAGCCAATGCTCTAACCACTTAGTCACAGGTCAGGGCTTAATATACCGTATTTTCCATCATATAAGACAACTTTTTAACCCAGGAAAATCTTCTATACACCCAGTCATCTTATACATCAGAAAATATGGTACTTTTTCAGTTTACCTATCAGATATATATTCTTACTAGAGGCCCAGTGGTTGAAAATTCATGCACTGGAGAGGGGGGGCGGTGTCCCTCAGCCTGGCCTGCCCCCTCTCACAGTCTGGGAGCCCTCAGGGGCGGGAGGTGACCCGGTGACCAGAGGAAGGTGACGCCCCATCACACCTCTGCTGCTGCCACTGCCAGCAGTGCAAGCCTCAGCCGGCCCTGGTTACCTGAGCTTCATGCGGCCATGGGTGGCTGGGCAGCTGCCATCTAAGGGTTGCCTGCACCTCAGGCCCGCCCTGGGCGGCTGAGCAGCTGACATCCAATGCTTGCCTGTGCCTTGGGCCGGCCCTGGGCAGCTGGGGGTCTGAGGGCAAGTCCGGCTGCACTGCATGCCTGCCACCCCCCCCCCCCCACCTTGGCGAGGCTGAAAAGGACTGGGGAACTCTGGTGGGGCTGAGCGGACTGGGTGCCGCCATCTTTGTGATGGTGTGATGGTCAATTTGCATATTCCCTCTTTATTAGATAGGATTGCTTTGGATCAGAGAGATTCTTTTATATGCATTGAGGATAATGAGGGAAAAGTATTAGAATCATCATTGTGAGATGAGAGCAGAAAGAAAAAGTTCTTATAGAAAATTTACCTTGAGCTGGACCTGTAAGACAGTTATGGTAACAGATTTCTATGCATAAGCAAAAGCACAGATATAGTAATTAAAATGAAATGTGCTGTGATAATAAAGTCATATGAATAATGGAATAGATATGCATTACTTAGCAAGCAATGATCACATTGCCTGAAGGACTCACTTCTGCATATATAACTCATTTCTCTGCTATTTACAGGGAAAGGGAAACTGCTGAATCTCGTTCTCCTAAGACAGTGGTCGGCAAACTGTGGCTCACGAGCCACATTCGGCTCTTTGGCCCCTTGAGTTTTTAGCAAAGGCCAGCTTAGGAGTACCCTAATTAAGTTAATAACAATGTACCTACCTATATAGTTTAAGTTGAAAAAAATTTGGCTCTCAAAAGAAATTTCAATCGTTGTACTGTTGATATTTGGCTCTGTTGACTAATGAGTTTGCCGACCACTGTCCTAAGACCATCTGTTGTGTTGGATGGCCTCATTCATGTCAAATGGCTTTTCTTCATCATTGACTTCCCTTTGAGTAACAAGTTGGGAGAATGAGGTGTAAGTAAAATGATGGATCTCATTCTACCTACCAAAATTTCCTGGATGTCAAATGATATGCTCAAAAATAGAGCCTTTGAAAAATAAACAAGTGCTAAAACAAGGGAACCTCCCGGTACATTGGAATCTGATGGCATGACAACACTCGACACGGGTACAAGGAAGGGTTGCTATAATCACTCCACCTGCTGATGTCTCCCCGTGGCCTTCCTTTCTTTGATGATATCTCAGAGAGTATAAGAAGGATGAGATGAGTTACTCCTTACATACTAATAAACGCACTGGCACTTGTCTGTGGGCCTCAGTCCTAATGATTCTGCTCTCTAGGTTAAGGGCCAAAACATTGTATTTTGCTAACAGTTGGACCCACTTCCTATTAGAGAGGGAGGTGTTTTTGGGAAATTATTTAGAAAAGCTGCTTGGAGTTGATGGTGGACCCTGGTAGCACTGATGTGAGTATGAGTTTGGACTACAGAAAGAATATACAGTAACTAAACTGCTTTGCCTGAGAGCAGAAGAGGAATTAGGTTTGTTCTAACCTAGAGAGTCGGTTGGAGCAAAATGAAGCAATGGGAAGAATACAGAGGTGGGGTGGAGTGGCCATGTATTCACTGTAGTGATGGGATGACCAAAACATAGGTTCACACCTTGCCCTTGGGGAAAAAACAAATAAAAACAAAATCACCACCAACAACAAAACCTTTCCACTACATATCTGCATACACCTCCTCCCCCTGCACCAAAGCAGTCTGGTCTATCTTTTATTTTTTAAATATATTTTTATTGATTCCAGAGAGGAAGGGAAAAGGAGAGAGGCGGGAGAGAGGGAGAGGGAGAGGGAGAGGGAGAGGGAGAGGGAGAGGGAGAGGGGGAGGGAGAGGGGGAGGGGGAGGGGGAGGGGAGGGGGAGGGGGGGAGGGGGAGGGGGAGAGGGAGAGGGAGAGGGAGAGGGAGAGGGAGAGGGAGAGGGAGAGGGAGAGGGAGAGGGAGAGGGAGAGAGAGAGAGAGAGAGAGAGAGAGAGAGAGAATATCATTGATTGGCTGCCTCCTGCATGCCCCCTACTGGGGAATGAGAATGCAATCAGGGCATGTGCCCTTGACCAGAATTGAACCTGGGACCTTGAGTCCACAGGCTGATGCTCTATCCACTGAGCCAAACCAGTCTGATCTATCTTAAAGTGTGAATGACTTTGCTCATTTAGTAAAATTCAAAGAAATTGACTATTACTTTTAGGCATGCACGGTATAGTGTCTGTATGGAAACAAGAGAAGGCTTTGAGAACATACTCTTTCCTGCTGGTGCTTGCATGAATCTTGGAAAGATCTTTGACCTTATCTGTGAGCCAAAAAACATGTTTAGGAAACTCTGGAGCAGTGAGATTTCGTGCTCGCTGATAGACTTATGCTATAAATCAGCCTCACTTATGAACTTGGTATAAATCCTCTGATGCATTTCCCATTTTACATCCATGTTCTCTGTACTCCTATTGTCCTCGCTGTCTGTGCTGCTCATTCTGACATCTGTTTTTGGAACTTTTGGTTTTCCTACACTGTGCTTACTTTTAAAGGAACACGTCACCTATTACCCTCAATCACAGCCAGGATATCAGTTTAAGGTCAAACGAAGTACAACTTAAATGAAGTCAAATTTGCCTGAAAACACTTTGTACCAAACAAATGCATATAGACCTAAGTTAGAACTAAACACCCTCCCCCCACCCCTTCTTTAGCCTAGGTTACTAACAACAGAAAGAGTTTACTGTTTGTTGCATCAGAGCTCATCCCTCCCAGGAGCATAAGGCTTTACAAGAACTCTGCCTTATTATACCCTCATTTTAGCAACTGCATTAGAGCGCAGCTGCATCTGTGTTTGCTGACGCACTTGGAGCAGGAAAGCAAGGCTTTTAGCAGTTTCCCGGAGCCCAGCCCCGGATCCAAGCCTTATCAAGCCCCCCTCCCTCCTTACTTGGCACAAGATTTCACCTTAGGTACCAGAACAATGCCTCCCCCCACTTAGGCACCCCCACCCCCAGCCTGCTGTGAGAAGTGAACGAAAATGAGCATTTTCCATTTTTAATTTTTTTTTATAAAAAATTACACCATTAAGCTGTTAAGACACTTTGAGTGGCTTTGAGAGTTTGTTTTTAAAATGGATTCTGAAATTTATGCTTCTGGGTTGGGACTTGCCTCTTGAGCATTACAAAAAAATTATCATGTGTTATTTTTTTTTCAAGAAAAGATTGAATTTTAGCTCTGGGCTGTCAATAATGTTACCTGGAAATTCAGTTCAGTATTTCTCTGGTTGTGGGAGCACAGCTTCTCGGACGCCGGGTTTTAGATGCAGACATGAGACGCCGTTGGCATACACAGAAGAGACTTCATTGTAGACCAAGTGGCCGTTGCTACTACAGGAGCCACCAGACAGAGGAGTCCTTCAAGGGAGCCCACAAACGCCGCCGTGCACCGGCTGGTCAGTGGCAGCTTACGTACACGCTCAAACACAAGCGGCCTCCTGCCAATTAGTGACGCTCGTGCTGCATTAACATAAACAGGTTTCATAAGGGTGCGCGTGCGCAGTATGCATCCTGCTACGACTGAGTCATTGCCCTCGCACCTGTGTAGGGCAAAGGGGCCTTTCACCTAATAATACTGCTGTGTCCTCGCCCGCACGCATGCGCATGGCAAATGGGCCTTGATCATCTGGGTTCTCTGAGTAGGGTACCCACACAGGCGCAAAATAAAAGTGAAGAGCCATACAAAGTTGAGAGCCTGGGACTAGGACAAGGGTAGAGGAAAACTTCTCAAACACTATTAGAAAGTATATTGCAGCCCTAGCCGGTTTGGCTCAGTAGTAGAGCATCAGCCTGCGGACTGAAGGGTCCTGGGTTCGATTTCCGTCAAGGGCATGTACCTCCTTTTCAGGGACCATCTGGGAGGCAACCAATCGTTGTCTCTCTTACTTCGGTGTTTGTCTCTCCCTCTCCCTTCCACTCTCTCTAAAAATCAATGGAAAACATGTACTCGAGTGAGGATTTAAAAACACACACAACTGTGTAAAAAAAAAGTATATTACAAAGAACATCTTTTTCCTTTAAAAACAAGAATAAATTCAATAAAACAACAACAACAAAAATAATTCTTATTATTGAGATTAGAGCAGAATTTCAAACACTGTCAAAATGAATGACATTCTCTTTAAACTTATGCTGCTACTGAAGTTGAATGTCCATGAGTGGGGAAATAGCTTTATTGGGGTCTAATTTACATACCATAAAACCCATCTCTTTTAAGGTCAGGGAGCCATCCTTTTAATGTCATTATATAATAGTCACAAGAGCTACTTCTCATTCTGCAGTAATGCTTCATGAGTCATCGATATAGTAAATATTTTGTTGTTATGTCAACAAGGGAGTCCCAGGCAGTGGTCATAATTTGATAAGAAAGATTGCAGAATCCTGTAAGAAATCTTGTCAGAGGTATTGGTTCCATTACTGAAACCTGAGGTTCTCATACAAGTCTGTGACATACAGCTTTCCACCCAAATAGGAATTTATGAAACCCCCCGGGGATTTCTGAGGCAAGGTACTTCCAATTTGGAGAAAATAGGAAATGCTAATTGAAGATAATATCAACATTAAAAAAAAATTAAGAATAAATGAGCCTGGCTGGTGTGGCTCAGTGGTTGAGCATCGGCCCAGAAACCAAGAAGTCACTGGCTCAATTCCTGGTCAGAGCACATGCCCCGGTTGTGGGCTCAGTCCCCAGTAGGGGATATGCAGGAGGCAGCTGATCTATGATGTTTCCCTCATTGATGTCTCTATCTCTACCTCTCTCTAAAAATCAGTAAAAACATATTTTTAAAAATAATATATTACATCCAGCTGATAAGGGGCTACTGTTAATTGCTAGCTGCTTTTAAACTAATTTCTTGCTAATTAGGTTCTGAGAGAATCTTGACCCAGGAACTGGGAAATTTGGTTTTGGGTCCTGCCGCACTATTTACAAGATGCTGGTACATCCTCTTGTTTACTCATAATCACTGGGCTTAGTTTCCCATGGATTAAATTGGGGCTAGGATGGTCCCTGACTAATTTAGAAAGTTTTAATTAGGGGCAATGGAAATAATGCATGCAGAAATTTGCTTTGTTGGCCACAAAGTGCAGTACAATAGAAAGATATTACTTTTATTATCACAAGTCAAAAAAAATTTCCTATGTGAATCAAAATAATCTTCAAATAGTTGTGTCTATCTGTATGTGGCTTGATGTATTCCAAGATCAACACATGTGGCTCTCTTATAAGCAGTTAGACAGACATGAGCAGAGCAAGGATGATGGGTCAGGTACAGAAGGTCACCAGGGCCGAAGCCCTGGGTGTCTAGCAAGGGGCAAAACTGGGAAAACAAGAACCTCACCCTCAGAGTAACCTTTCCTCCCCTAGCATATAGCTGTTCATGTGGTTTAGACCCCCTGACCTTTTCCTCCCTAAAGATAACATCTAGGCCCGTGGTCGGCAAACTGCGGCTCGCGAGCCACATGCGGCTCTTTGGCCCCTTGAGTGTGGCTCTTCCACAAAATACCACAGCCTGGGAGAGTCTATTTTGAAGAAGTGGCGTTGGAAGAAGTTTAAGTTTAAAAAATTTGGCTCTCAAAAGAAATTTCAATCGTTGTACTGTTGATGTTTGGCTCTGTTGACTAATGAGTTTGCCGACCACTGATCTAGGCCTCAGCTCTAGGCCCAGAAAAGCAGCAACGCCAGACAAGTGATGCTGTGGCTGCCTCAGGACCAGCTGCATTGATTGATGACCTCCTGCCCTGGTGAGGACCAATCAGTGGAGAAGGAGACCCTAGAAAAAGCACACCTGGAAAGCTGATGAATATTCTATTGAGATCCTCCCCTGAGACCTCCCCTAAGATTCCCACCTGCAAGAGAGAGAGAGAAATACCCTCAACACAAAAGACCCAGTGAGCGCTCTCCCCCAAGGGAGCACTGCTGAACTATTCCCCTCCCTCTCTTCCTCCCCCACAGGCACGTATCCCCTAATCTCTAAGGGACCCCACAAGGCTTGCAACCAAGGGAGCAATGGGCAGTGGCAGCTTGTCCTGGGCTAACCCCTGAACCTGTCTCCAAGGCCCCCTTTTCTCTGACTTCCCAGTGAGCCAAAGCAGCCCAGCCGAGGCTCTCTTGTTGCTTCTTCTACTTCCTTCCTTGTTTCACTATCTATCCTAAGTATGGCTGCGGCCAACAAATTCTTGCTTGCTTTGCTGAACTTTGTCTCTTGATTGAAATCTTTCCTTCAGGAAGACAAGAATCGAGGTTTCATCGTCTTGCCGGCAACAGCCGTATGTTGAAACAGCTAGACCTTTGTCCCATGTGGGGCAATAAGGAGTTAGGATGAATTTCCTACCTGCACCTTCACCTTCACTTTCTTACTGACACTTGCCATTCTTTTTTAAAAAATATACTTTTATTGATTTCAGAGAGGAAGGAAGAGGGAAAGAGAGATAGAAATGTCAATAATGAGAGAGAATCATCCATTGTTGCCTCCTGCATGCCCCCTAGTGGGGACTGAGCCTAACATTCTGGCATGTGCCCTGACCGGGAATCGAACCATGATCTCCTGGTTCATAGGTCGATGCTCAACCACTGAGCCACTCTAGCTGGGCTTATCATTGATGTTTTTATCTCTCTCTCCCTCTCTGAAATCAATAAGAATATATTTTTAAAAACTTAAAAGAATTGAGAAAGATGATGCAAATGCCGGGTTGGTTTCTCTCTAGTTTCTTTTATCTGTCCCCTAGTCATCTAGCAAGTCTACCTGAAAACATTTAAGATATGAGGGTCAGTTTGTGTTCCTAGTTTGTGTGACCGAAGTACCAGCTAGGGTGCTAATAACCCACTACCTTCCTTCCTAATGCCATACTTACTAAACAGTAGCTCCACTGTCTATGCAGGTCCCACCATTGCCACAGTTCATTAAGCTACAAGGAGAAGTCTCACACTGGCCAACACTGCGCCCAGGAGCTGGGTGGCCCTCAGGATTTCCCAGCCTTCTGAAACGGCCGTCCTTCCTGGTGCGAACTTGAATAGTGAAAATACAACCTTGAAGAAAGGGGGAAATACTTCATATAAAAAATGGAGGAAATAGATAAAATAGAAAGACAGTTATTTTCTCACTTTTAAGGTATCATATTGTTCTGTTTAAAATTTTATTAATTGGATGATGGATGTGTTCACTGACTTGATAGTGGTACTCTTCACAATGTATATGTATACCAAACCATGACATTATACACATTAAATATACATAACTTTTATTTGTCAACTATACATCAAGAAAGCTGGGAAAAAAGAAAGGTCTTTTCCACCCCAATATTAAATAAACATAACAAAAAGGGCAGTCCATTAGCTAATTAATGGAATTGTTTAGGATACTGAACTGTATGGTAATTTTCCTCATTTCCTTCAGGACTTAGAGTTTATTTACAATGTTCTATAAATCAATATTGACAACAACCATAAATAGGGTCTAGAAAATGATAACAGATAGGCTAGATTAGATTTTATTTCCAAAACATTTTCTGAAGCAAGTCTGAAATAATTTCTCATGGTGAAAAAAAAAATAGGTTCTGTTTTGAAAGGTCAAGAATTTGCCTTTTAACCTAGTTCTCCCTGACAAGCACCATCCTTAGCCTTCACCGATATTTTCTCATTGTAAGAGAACTGTCATTTTCTTCCTTAGATTTAATCTTTGTTCTTCCCCCAACTACTGCTATTACACAAAAAAGCACTAATATGGTATACTGGGTGAAGAAGTGAATGAATGAATGCCAACTGCTTTATATGGAATAACCAGGTAGCTCAACTGACACAGCAGGGATTTGCATGCCCCTGCCTAGTGAAATGTACTCAGCAGAGAGCAAAAGGAGGACTGAAGTCAGGTGTGTCCGGGTTCAATTACAATCTCTCTCACAAAATGACTAGATGACCCAAACCTAAGTAAGTGCCAACCTTTTTAACTTTAAAATGGGGACAAAAATAAGTACTCCGTGGGTTAAGAGGAATAAGGTCACATACATAAACTGGCCCATATTATGATTGGCAGTTAGGCCTTATATTTCAGCTCCCACACATACCCCCTTCCTCACTGTCTCAGAAATTCTTTATTTACTTTATAAAAAAATTCTCTTTAACAAAATATTGTAGGATACTAGTATTAGGTTTTTGTAGTTTTATAATCATGCACCAAAAACACAACAACACTTGGCTAAATGATAATATATATTAATGTCTGAAGCTGTTCATGTAAAACCTCTCCCCTTTTATATGGATAAGAAATAATTTTGTTATGAGGAACTGCTAAAATACGTTTTGACTAAAAACCTGGCAGTGATATATGTAGAGAAACATTTAGCAAATACAATTAGTTACATGTGTTTATTTTAGAGAGAGACTTCCTATCAGTCAACATATCATCAGTCTAAAAGCAATATAGTGGGAGCCAGTTGTAGAAGGTACATTGTAAAACTTCACTCCTATTAATATTGAAGATGAAATATAATCTGCTTAGTACAGCACCATGCAGCAGGTATTCACTACATTTATTCTGCAGGTGATACAGTAATTATGATAAAGATTTTTGGAGCCATGAGCCATGTGTATTTGAAACCCAGTCAAATATACTAGGCTGCAAATAAGTGATGGCTTTTTTTTTGGACAGTAAAATGATATTTAAATTATTGCAGTAAACTCATTTTCCCCCCTTATGGACTCTGGTTTGAAAAAGCTCATGCAATTAAAAAAGAGAGAGGGAGAAAAGTTGAACTAAAGAAACTGACTGTACTGACAGTGTAGGGCACTTTCAGGTTGGAATAACATCCTTACGGTGTTGTTAATGAATTCGAATCTATTTTATGTCCACTCTGTTCAGTTGAGTAATAAATATTTAATAATCCCTGTATCAGAGAACACTAGCTTCTATAACACTAGAATAACAGATGGATGGGATAATAGATTTCCCCATGTTCACACTTGTCAAAAGCAATTTTTAATTCTATGTCAGGATTAAATAGGTCAGTCAGTGAAAGTAACAGATCTTAGAACATTGATGAAAGCTATAGGCCTTCTCCTAGAAAAATGCACACACAATTACATGCATGATTTCAGGACACTCAGGAACCCACTAAAGCCCATCCCTGACCCTCAACCTGAGAGCCTGCAGCTTGGTAATAGATGCTACTTTGGAGAACAGGGGAGAATTCCCTTTACTAGGACAGGTAATCAGGAATGCTTGGCATATGTAGATGATTTAATCTGGAGAAGAGTTAAAAAACGTCAATATCTTTATCACTGTTTAAGGTTATAGGGAAAATAATGACTCATGATAAGCCATTTCCAGAACAGAAACAAATGGACTACATTAACAGTAACAATTTGTATTTTAGACTGAGGAGTTCTGGCTTAGATTTGTTTATCAGCAGTGTTTATAGAAACGGGAAAGCCTAAATCAGATAATCTTGTACTCTGTGTGATTTAATCCCCATTCTAAAGAAAAATAAGTAGGCCTTATTTATTTGTGCTAGTGATGTTAGACCTTAATAATTAGGCTAAGGCCAGACTAATTACTAAATTCTTCCATAACTCTACTTGCTTCGTTATGATTAATTAATGTAGTGATTTCCAAATCTGGGAAGGCTTACTTGAAATGCAAATTTTTAGATCCCATTATGGAGATTTTGATTAAGTAGTTCTGGGGTAGGGTTCAGAAGTCTATATTTTAAAGAAGTCACCCTATATCCTCCTCTAGAACCAGTAGAGTTCAGTTTTGGGAAAGCATAGGTTTACGATTTAGTTGCAATCTGGTATTTATGGTAGGTTGGTAATGACTGTCCGCAGCGTACAGTTCATAGTAAATGCTGGTTTATAATGGAGAAGAGGCAGGTAGACAGGGAGAATTCAAGAGTCAAATGATAAAATTAGGTCCTGGAGCTTCGGTAAGATTGTGGATTTAGTGTCAAGTTCCAAGAAGACCCTCTCAAGATTCTCATCCTAACTGAGGACCATGGCCGCTGACAGCCTTCCGGACCTGCAATCCTGAGTTTCTCTCACAGGAGGGCCAGCTGTTTGAGTGCTGAACTCAGGCTCATAACACACTTAAGGAGACAATGACAGGTTTTGAAGAAAGCCTCTCTTTGTTCTCATTATCAAGATGTGAAGAAAAGTTCCTAATAGAGGGGGAGAAAATAACGCAAGGAAACCAGGAAGCTCTGGACTCCAGTAAATCTGAAAACGTCAAGTCCAATGACAACAGGATGGAGTACTGATATCAGTTAACATTTATGGAGTGTTTATCAGGTGCTGCTTTCTGGGTTGAGCACTTAACATTACTTTAGCTAATTGATCAACTCACAAGAACCCTATGGGGTAGGTATTTTTATCTTACAGAGGAAAAATGGAGGTTGGGAGAGTTGA
The DNA here is from genome assembly GCF_951640355.1 of Cnephaeus nilssonii. Taxonomy (NCBI): domain Eukaryota; kingdom Metazoa; phylum Chordata; class Mammalia; order Chiroptera; family Vespertilionidae; genus Cnephaeus; species Cnephaeus nilssonii. Next base: position 70,497,979 of record NC_137080.1, on the reverse strand, counting down.
AGTAAAAGGCTCAGAGGGACGTAGCTTCTGGGTGACAGGACCCGAATTTGAAGACAGCCTGAAGGCAGAGCCTGTGCTTGTACCCACCGTCTGTGCAGCAGAGAAAGAGAAGCAAGTGTGTGACTGCAGCTATGTCACCTCCATCACCAGCACCACCATCATCACTAACACAGGGAGCACTCTAATCCAGGTAGTAAACTGTGTTCTCTTTCCATTAACTCGCTCTCAGAACTACAAGCAAGACAAGTGCTGCTATTATCCCATTTTACAGATGAGGCACAGCGAGGCACAGGGATGTTCGGTTACTAGCCAGGGTCATGAAGCTTGTTGGTGGCAGAGCTGAGGTGCATACCCAGGCAGATGGGTTCCAGAGTCCACATTTTTATCCTTAACTAGAGGCCCGGTGCACAAATTCGTGCATGGGCGGGGTCCCTCAGCCTGGCCAGCGATCGGGGCTGTCTCGCCCAGTCCCGAATGGGGCCAATCGGGGCTTGCTGGCCAGTGGGAGGGACCATGGGAGGTTGGCTGTGGGAGTGCACTGACCACCAGGGGGCAGCTCCTGCATTGAGCGTCTGCCCCCTGATGGTCAGTGCATGTCACAGCTACTGGCTGGTCATCCAGCTGTCCAGTCGTAACAGTTACTTAGGCTTTTATATATATAGATGCTGTATCCAGAGTATTTATGTCAGAATCCTGTCTGTGATTAAATGACAGCAAGTTCTGATGACTCTCCCACGAGGTCTCTGTTTCAGTGAATGGAAGATGTGTGCTTCTTACACATTCATAAGTTTACCCATCCTTTTCCTTGAACCGAATGTTTTAAAAAACTCATTGATTTGTTATGCCCTCACAATCCTTTCCAGATGGTCTCCTGCTGTGAAAGAACTATTGAGCTCTTGATCGTATTTAGCATAGTGCCTTAACTTGCTTCAAACTGTTTAACACACCCTTCCGAGAATCAGCACTGATTACATAGTCAAAGAAAACGTTCCTTTGAGAGCCCTGGCACAAGGAACTACTTGTATTGAAACCCGCCCTTGTATTATGTTGGATTAGCTGTGTTGCTTTCATATGTTTCGAGTACGTGGCCTCCTGCGTCAGTGTTTAGGCAGAAGTCGGTGAAGGTGGGGAACGGGATGGTGCCAGGCAGGCAGAGAGCTCAAGTGCCTGAGAGGGCTTTGGACTTCTCACAGGGACCTGCATCCCATTCTGGTACCTGTTCCTTGATCTCAGATAGCGATTAGGCTGGTCGTGGGAGAATGGCTCAGGATACTATAAAGAGCAGCCCCTTGACCGAATATTCTGGGACCAGGGATCCACCAAAAAGCTTATTTTCACTAAATTCATTATTATAACAATTCAAAGCCTGTGTTTATTTTATAACTCTGCTAGGAATCACTTTTATAGGAAAGATCTGAATGTATGTTCCTTTTTGAACACAGGAAACAGATGATGGCGATCTGATTATTTGCCCTAGCATGGTGTTGGGTCTTTTTTTCTTTTTTTAAAAATACGTTTTTATTGATTTTAGAGTGAAAGAGAGGAAGCGAGAGGGAGAGAGAAACATTGAACAGAGGAAATCATTGATTGGCTGCCTCCTGCAGGTCCCCTACTGGGGAGCGAGTCCGCAACCAGGGCATGTGCCCTGACAGGGAATTGAACCAGTGACCTCTCAGTGCATGGGACAACACTCAACCAACTGAGCCACACTGGCCAGGCCTGGAGTTGGGTCTTAATCCTCTTGGCTTCTGGTGGCCTCAGTGGGACCACACCTTGGTGGTATGGACTAGTTGGCTGCAGTCTGTCACTCATCTTTTATATCAACTACATTCCAAAGTGGGCTGGAATTTCAGTTTTCACTGTGACTCCATGAGGTCTACACTACTTACCCTATATTAAAAAGCCCCCTATATAAAAAACCACTCACATTCGACTTTTCCTTTCTTTTGCTCCACAGAACTTATCACCTTATACCACTCTATAATTTCCTTATTTATTATATGTGGTGTTTATTATCTCTTCCCTCTTTTGACCAACTAGAATGTGAACTCACAAGCATAGAAACCTTTGTGTGTGTTTTTTTCTACTGAAACATCCCAAACACCTAGCACATAGGTAGTAAGTGATTAATAAGAATAAATGCTTTCCTTTAAAATCAAACTTTGATCAAGTCCAATCAGAAAGCAATCCAAATTGCTGGTTTGGGAACTAGAAGTATACTCTTTAAACGTTTTTTATTTTTACAAATTTTGAAACAAGTAGGTATAGTATAAATATCATCCATGCCTTACCTGGAAAGCCATTTTTAAAATCGGCTCCATTTGGCAAGAGATCTGGAGTGTATTCACTGTAGCCACCTACATAAAACTGACTGAAGACATTGAGACCAACCAGTCTTCCTGGGGAGATGATGGATGTATTTTTATGATCATCTACCTTCAAAAGGAAAAAAAAAATCAAAACCTATTAAGAAAGGAATTAATTCCCCAGGGTGAACTGTTAAGATACTCTTTTTTATTTCCCATTAACTTGGCATGACAAAGACCTGAATTTTGAGGAAATAAGCACTTCACCACTCAATTCCTTGCTTCTCTGCTGGTGTCTGTTACCATGGATATATTAATATAGCAGTGGTGGTTTTGCATTTCACTCAAAATCACAGTTCTTCAAAGATTTAGGAGCCGGCAACCTGCTGGTCCGCCTCCATCTAGCCTTGCCTCCCTCTCCCATCCATTTTCAATACAATCACCAGAGTCAATTAACCGAAAGTGGAAATGGTCTATGGTACCCAACCCCCTTCTTAAATTTCTCAGTCCTTCTCCACAGCTCCCTGGATAAAGATGGAATCTTAGCGTGACATCTAAGTCCTTTGATGGTACAGACCCTGTCTACCTCTAATCACATCTCTTGCTTCCCCTCACCTGAAAGCCAAACCGAACTACTTGCGTTCTTGAAATCCACACTGGCGGCTGCTCTTTTCCCAAACTCTTATTTATTAGAAGTTAGGCTCACACGTCACCTGTTTGGGGAAGCATCTTCTGAATGTGTCCTCTCTCCTTATTTATATCAGTCACCCCCCCCCCCCCCCCTTACCTATTCCCGTGTCACTTAATTGACATCATCCCTCTGGTCCTCCACGTTGTGCACTGGTTTGTGAACTTCGTGGGGACGCGTGGCACGGCCTCTGGCCTTTGCACAGACCCGACCAAATACAGTACTGGCACTGAGAAGTCCGAGGGGCAGACGAAGGGATGACTCTTTACCTTCAGCCAGCCCATTCGGAGGAACCTCCCCAGATGGACCGTGTGGATCCCAAGGCTCAGATCAAGAGGATCGCTGATCGCTGCTGATACTTGCGATGCCGGACCCCAGGTTGTAACTGTACACCACGCGGCGGTTGCGCAAACCCACTGCCAGGAAGTCATCGCTGTTCAACCCTGCAATGAGAAGATGCATGGGGCCCGCTCATCGGAGGACTTTGAGAAGTCCAGCCAGCTTCATCTCACTGGCTGCCTCTGAGTTACAGAGCAGGGCAGGGAGTTTGAACACGTCTAGCCTCTCATCGGCACTCGGGTATGTGTGTGACTGACTGCCCACAGTTACATACATACCCACGGAAACTGTCTGAGCACTAAGAGGTGTTTTTCTTTTTAAGCCATCAGGATTCTCGTCAACCCAGGGATATAATTAATACCTAAAAAGTTGGAATTAAAAGCTTTTTTTTTTTTTTTTTGGTCTGGGTGAAATTCTGTGTGTACTGTACAATGAGTAGGTCTTTCTACTGGAGTAAAACTGCTCTGGTAGTTAACAAGATTCAAACGATGGAGATAACCTAGCATTAGCTTTGAAATACTCTCCATGGTTTGAGGGGAGTATAAAGAAGATCTATTTCTATAGCTGCTCAGGGTATGCTATCTTTGTTCTATTGCACAAGCTCTTGGCCATGCCACCACGACTAGGGAAAGGCGGGCTGCTTCTGTGTCCTTCTCTCTCTCTCTCCCCCATTAGTGCAGGGCGCCCTCCAGCACAGGGAATCCCAGTGCCCGGAGAACTCAGGGTACCGCTAAGAGAGACCCATAGGAAAAGGGAAGATGGTTGAGAGAGACTTAGCATCAGGCACCAGGGAGAGGTTCCGGCAGTAGTTTTGGTGGCATTAGGAAGGCCGGGATGGTTAAGGGTATAAGACCTGGCAGGTGGTGAAGAACTGGTAGGTGGCAGAATACACCTAGGTAAAGACTGAGCTTCTAGAACTAGGTGGAGGCAAAAGATCTATTGACAGGGAAGAGGGATCAAAAAACACCCCCCAGTTTCTGAAAGGTGTGTTTGTAGACCTTCATACTGAGGCTTGCAGGTAGGGAATCGAGGCAAGGACTTCTGCTTGGAAGAAGAATGTAAGGACCTCATAGAAAGAAAAGGCTTAATCACAGGGCAAAAAGCAGGAGTGAGTTCTGGGACATAGATGGAATTTGTTATCATATGTACAGCCCCTCCCCCCCCTCCTGTAATGCTAAGGGTAGGGCCTTGTCTGCTCCCTTGGCTTCTGCTGTTGGGCTGATCAAGGTAAAGGAGAGAAAGACCAGCAGGAATGGGGTAGCGTATGGAGGTGGGCTCCCAAAGGTGCTGGAAAGCAGAAGACAGAAATACCATTTAGCCCTAGCCGGCTTGGCTCAGTGGATGGAGCATCGGCCCACAGACTGAAGGGTCCCAGGTTCAATTCCGGCACTTACCTCAGTTGAGAGCTTGATCCCCAGCCCTGGTTGGGGCATATGTGGAAGCAACCTCTCTCACATTAATGTTTCTCTCTCTCTGTCTCTCCCCCTCCCTTCCACTCTTTATAAAAATATTCTTGGGGGAGGATTAAAAAAAAAAAAAAGAAAGAAATATCATTTAGAGATGTTTGAACTCTGCCTCTGTTTTCCTAATAACTCTTCCCTGGGCCCTGAGCTGAGTTATTTTTGGATGTTCCTTTGGTGAATCTAATATACAGCCAAGGTGGAGAGCCACTGTGTTAAATGCCATACCAATGACTAAGCACGTTGGGAACAAATAGCAAATCTCTCTCTCTCTCTCTCTCTCTCTCTCTCTCTCTCTCTCTCTCTCTCTCTCTCTCTCTCTCTCTCCTCTCTTTCTCTCATGATTTCTTTCCACCTGCAATGCTGCACCAGGTCAGCTGGGTTGTATATTTAAAGTGTAAAGAGCTCCCAGGAGGAAGCATAGATTCAGGAAGGCGGTTAGGCAGAAAGGAGAAAACCTCCATGAGAGACTGGAGACAGTCTCTCAGGCAGCTGGTGAGATGTAGAAGTCCTAGGGAGAGAGGGCTGGAGAGGAGAATGATAAGCGAGTTGTCTGTGGGCTGTGAGTGGTAGTCTTTTTGAGAAATTCTGGTGGGCATCTGAATCGTCCTCCCAATGGTCTAGGGGTAGGCATGGGACGGTATTCTGCCCACTGAGCTGTGAGGTGGTGGGAGAGCAGATTTATTCGCACCACCCTTCTTCTGGGTCTTGTTGCCACTCCTTCTGCCCCCAGTTGCTGACAGCCTCTTTCCTGCAGGAACCGCATTCTCCTCCAGGTCCTCACAGCCTGGTTGCGAGGACACAGGAGGTTGGTCTCAAGTGCCATGGGGAGCAGAGGAGAAGCAGTAATGGGGGATGGTTATTAAGACGGGGTGGGGAGGAGGGTTAGGAAATTGAAAAGGAGGTGATTTTTAAGTTGGTTTCTAGCCAACTCATAACACGACAAACAAGAATTGACTGGTGGATGAGGACAGGGGCAGGGCTGAAGCGGCTGCTCAGAGCAGAGGGAAGCACCTTGCCGAAGCCCCGGAGGGGCAGAGAACAGGTGCTTCCAGACCCGCTGAGCGCTGGGCCTGGTTGGCATTTCGTGTCTGTGGCAGAAACAGCCGTCTCTTTAAGGGCCTAACATCGGACAATAAAGGATTTAAATATTTTTCTCGAGAGTTTCAGGAGCCATGAAAGGATTTTGAATAAGAGAATTATATTAGAGCTGGATTTTAGAGGAATCTCAAAGCCATGTTGAGGGCAGACATGGAGGCAGAAAGGAGTCTCATTGGAAGGTTATTCAAGAGACTCAAGAAGAAAGAATGTCAAGGCAGGGTCTAGGGCAGAGTCACCAGAAAAACAGAGGCAGAGTTCAAACGTGTCTAAATGATGTCTCTGTCTTCTGCTTTCCAGTGCCTTAGGGAGCCCACCTCCCTACACCTCCTGCAGGTCTTTCTCTCTCCTTCACCTTGTTCAGCGCAATAGCAGAGGCTAAGGGAGCAGACAAGGCATCGGTGTGTGATCTGGAAGGAAAATTTGAAAGAACAGATCCATTTGGAGTGAAGAGTTGAGGAAGAGGGAGAAGTTGAAGGTGGTTCTGAAGAAGCTGGTTGAAAGAGCCAGGTGGAAAGGCAGGGTCCGTCCCAGGACTGGGGCCTCGGATAGGAGCAGCCTGGGGAAAGAGGCCGACGTCAGTGTACAGATACCCCTGCTTACAGAGCAAGGGTGGGCATCAGAGAGCCAGGGAGCCAATCAGACTGCCAAGCAGATGACAGCATCTCCCTCCGCCCTGCCCCCTATGTGGGATGGTTGGTCTTGAGCCTGCAGGGAGCAAGCTGGCTCCAGATTTCTCCACATCCACATTTCTTTGCTTCCAATTCTTATATGTCCAAAGACAGGGAACCGTAGACATGCCTTTGTAGCATGGTGCTAGCATTTATTTACAACCCATGGCTCTATCAGGGTTGTTTTCCTTCCCTTTGTCACTCTTTCCACTCTAGACTTATGCCTTCCAGGTGTGTGTGTGTGTGTGTGTGTGTGTGTGTATCTATATCTATATCTATATCTATATCTATATCTATATCTATATCTATATCTATATCTATATCTATATCTATATCTATCTCTATCTATATCTATATATCTCAGAGGGGAAGGGAGAGGGAGAGAGAGATAGAAACATCAATGATGAGAGAGAATCATTGATCGGCTGCCTCCTGCGCACACCCTACTGGGGATTGAGCCCACAACCCCAGGCATGTGCTCTTGACTGGAATGAAACCCGGGACTATTTAGTCTGCAGGCCTATGCTCTAGCCACTGAGCAAAACCAGCTAGGGCAGGTGGACATATTTCAAGGGCTTGGAATTTCTCTAGGGGGTGTTTTGCAAACCTGGACGTCCATCCCAACGACACAGAGATGTTATAAAAAATACAGATTCTAGAATTTACATGAGAATCCTTGAATTTAGGTCCTGGAAATACTTTATTAGCAGGCTCCCCATCTGGTTTTACACAAAGCTCGACTGATGTTAATAACCCTAGCAGGGCCAGGGCATGTGGCCTATGTTGTCACACAGGGCTCTGTGCTCAGAAGGACCCTGTCCTTGGTTCAACGCTCTGCTGTCACTTCTTGAAATTCTTTGCACTGTATTTGGAAAGTGAAGTCCATGGGACAGTGGATCAGAGATACAATGTTGGCTGTTGCTTGCCACCCTATTCACATGTAGTGTCTGTGATATCCCATGGGAACAGAATGCCCACAATCCTGGGAATTCACGGAGACTCCACCAAGTGCAAGACAAGCATGCTCCTCTAACAGCTGAGGCGGTAAGAGTGCTGACAATTCTCAGAGGCCATGCTTTCCAACTGAACCGGAATCTACTTCAAGCACAGAAAGGCAATGGTGGTCTAAGAAACACGAATAACCAGGACCTTCGCATTCCTTTCCTTCTCCCACCGTTTCCCGGTATAAGCTAATTATTTACACCCAAAAGGATGGCAGAGAGGGGAAGGGAAAGAGAAGGAAGTCCCTAGTGTTTTTCCTTTGCATCCTTCCTTACCCAATAGTAGGCCGAAGGTCGTGTGGACAGATGTGCCTGGGTGAAGGGGTGGAATAGACACAGTTGACCATCCCAGGCGGCGCCTCTGCTGTTCTGACCAGAGAGAAGCACAGATGCCTGCACAAGCGGTGCCCTACCAGCTGTGCGGTTTCAGTGACCCTGCCTATGAGTGCAAAGCTCTCAGGTGTGCATTTCAAACCAGCGTCGCACAATCTAAAAACGAATGGTAAAGCTCATGCTCACAATTTCACATTTTAATTCTTCCTAATGTGGACTCACATAAATAATAAAGAAAAGGCACTGTAAAACGTTGAGAGACCACCGAAGGAAAGCAAAATGCTTTTCGTACCTTTAATGGCATTGCTCCTCTGCTTCCTGAACAAGGAGCCCTGCATTTTCATTTTGCAATGGGCCCCACAGAGCACGTCGTCGTCTGTGAGGGGGGCCTTTGTTGCCTTTATAAAGCCAACCGGGAAAGAAGAGCAAAACGAAACTAAGTTGGCCTGTGCATCTGAGGTTGCCGGGAGACTGTAAGTAGATGAGACACAGACTCGTGGGGGCAGGAAGTCTACAAGGTTTGTGGGGTGATGGTGATGCACGGGTGCCTCGAAAGGTCACATAGCTGCTGGGTGGCTGGGCCTGCCCCTGAGACAGACAGCGTGCCTGCAGAACCCACGCCCGTGCAGCAGAGAAAGGGAGGCAAGCGTCTGACTGCAGCTGTGTCACCTCCTTCCACCAGCTCTCCCGGGTGCTCCCCTCTGAGGAAGAAGGGGGACAATCATATCTCCTAACAATTTCCCAAGGATTCAGTGATATTGAATAGTACATATCAGCACGTGGTGACCTAGCACATAGCAGGTACTCAATAAATGCCTGTTTTATTCCTTTCCTCTCCACTGTGGCCTGCCCTTAGCTTTGTGAACTCCACTTTCTCCCCTGCTTCCTAATACAAAGCTGGTCCCCATGCAGGAGCTCACATCTGGTCCCAGTTAACTTTTGGAGTAGAATTTTTCTTTTCCTTTCCCACCCCCCTCTCCTTCCTTAAAGCTATAGCAGTCTTCCTTGCTTCAGTGCATTACTCTGACCCAACAAAAATCTTTGGAGAGTCAACCATGAAGATCAAGTAAAGTGACTTGAAGTTATAGTTTGTTACCATCCATTTATACATCTCATGTCACTATCCTGTAATTTATTGTAATGGGAATTTCTTGGCTTAACGCATAATAATATAAGCAATGCCTTACTTCAAACAGCCACCAATGCTATCCACTACTTTTATTCTCAAATTCAGTGTTTTGCTAGAACATTATTCTTTGAGTAACTTTGAGAAATATATGGTACAATGAAGTGTTTGCTTTTTTCTTTTTCTTTTTCTTTAAATGAAAAGAATTGGAACTAAGTCATTTGGCACACAGAGCACAAACCCACAATGACTCTTAATGAAACCAGGTGTAGGAAGAATATTTTTTGACCAAGCAAAGGATAGTTGTTGGATATTATCCGCTGATGCTAAGAAGGAAGGGTTTAGAGAAATTATGTTGTGCAAGCGGTAAAAGGGGAGGAAGGAAACAATAAGAAATGACTAGATGAATAGAAGTTAAGAGCAATGAGATCTAGCAAGTGAATAAAAATTCTTTCAGAATGTACTGAAAAACAAACAAACAAACAAACAAACAAACAAACAAACAAATTTGGTCTCCCTTTGGCTAGAAAGACAAGTCATAACTGAATTCTACAGTTCCTGCTAGGCAGAGAGCTTTGAAGTGGTGTGTTGTGGTGAACCATGCTTAGCATTTTAACAACCCATAATGTTGGTTAGAGGAAATGGTCTGGTGGGAGATGAGATGCAGTGGTCAGAATAGCATCTGGTCTCATCACAAACAGAGGACAGTGCTTAGCAATGAAACAAGAACTTAGTCTAGGCAAAGAGAGGGATGGTAGTGATAGTAACGATGATAAAAAATGGTGATGATAAGGAAGGTGAAGGATGTACTGGTAGCCATGGATATTCTGGAGGGAAAGATGAAAAAGGCTTAGAGAGTCACTGGACCATTCCAGGCTGTTTCATATGGTTCTTAGAATTGTCTGATGCAGTAGGGTTGGGTGGTGGTGATGGTAATAGGTCCTAAATACATAAAACCTTTGGAGAAAAAAAAAATAAAATTAAATGCTTGCATCACAAGCAGGTGATCATTGTTAAGTTTATGGCATTTTGTTCCCTAAATTACTTAGAAGTATTTACTGGATTGTTTGCTTGTGGTTCGTTTTTAAACCTAAAGGTTTTAGTATTAAAAAATATATTGTTATTGATTTCAGAGAGGAAGGGAGAGGGAGAGAGATATAGAAACATCAATGATGAGAGAGAATAAGCTGCCTCCTGCATGTCCCACACTAGGGATCGAGCCTGCAACCTGGGCCTGTGCCCTGACTGGGAATCAAACCATGACCTCCTAGTTCATAGGTCAATACTCAACCACTGAGTCAAGCCGGCCTGGCAAGGTTTTAGTATTTATATCAGTGGTTTTCCAACTTGGCTGGGCCTTGTCAGTATTGTCTCTGATTTAGTTGGCAAGTATGGACAAGAAGGGGAAATCAGTTATATAGGAGTGAGGAAGGGTATCAAAGGTGTCAGATAGTAAGCCCAGGAGAAATCACACAGGTCAGTTTGACCTGGAGAAAAAAGAGGGAAACAAAGAGAAAAGATATACAGAACTGTGAGTAACCTTGCCATCTCATGGTAATTGTAATGGAGTTCTGATGAAAAACAAAACAAAACAAACAAACAAACAAAAAACAACAACAAATCAAGTATAAGTAATTAGCTTTACCTTGAAGGAAGACCTGAAGAAGAGTAGCTAAAGTTTTGAGCCATGGATTCCTAATGAAGATCGCAAAAGGAAGAATAAGACTCAAGTACAGAAGAATTAACTCAAGCCCGTGCATTGGAGGGAATTTCTGGGCACACCTGTCCAGCTGTTCTTCCCACTGATTCTAGTCAATCACTGTATGTTGTAAACCACGGAGCCGCACATGCAGGTGCCTCAGTTGGTCTGTGCGGAAGAACCCCTCAGAAATCAGGACTACGAGCTGGGAAGAGGCAGAAGCTCACTCTCAGGAGCCTCCCCGAGGGCTCAGCACCATTCGGTTCGGGCCGTTCCTTGGATTGTTCTGAGGGAGCATTTTGGGAGTCTAAAACATTTACATAACTTTCTAACTAAGCACATAATTTTCTAACTAATTTGCTGTACATCTGAAACTAATACAGGACAATTTGAATATAAACTATAATTGAAAAAAAATAAGAAAAAAAATGTATATAGGCAGCACTATGAAATCCAGGTGTATTCCAGCACCCTCTAGTTAAAGGTTATATTGTGACTTTTAACACGAGAGAAACCTGATAACTCTCATCCTGCTGATCCAACAATCTTTTAATTCCAATAGAAAGAAAAATTAATCTTTCTGAAGTATTTAATATAGAATAAAATGTCAATTTATTAGTAGAGAAAGAGTGAATGTAACTTATTATTTCTTCAAACTATTCTTCCAATATGGTAAAATAATGTCATGTGTCACATCTAATTTACCCCTCTAAAAATGATAATAGACTTGCAACCGAGGTAAGCAGAGTCCCAGGTACTACAAAGACTTGAGTGTTTAATCTTGGCCTTTGTGCTAATGTAATTTCTGGCCACTCACATCCTCTTATTTCTTTCTTTTGAAAATATGGTAATGGAAATAATAACACTTCCTAGGATTGTCTCTAGCAATAAATTACTGTTTTAAAAGATCTTTTCAAATGGATTCAGAAACTCTAAGTGGCAAGTGGGTGTTGCCTCTCCCCTCCTCCTTTCCATCCCGAGTGAACGAAAAGACGGGCGAGGAGCCATGAGATGATGCTCTGCCTTTCCCATCTCATGAATCTGCTTGCTGGGTGGCTCCTGACTCTCAGAGGGATTTCCCTTCTGAAAGAACCATTATTTGTGCAGACACACGTCATGGGAATATTTGAGTATAGTTCTAGCATCTGTAACACTTTTAGATTTCTGAAAGACAGAAACTACCATTTTATCAAATATTCTTGACTTTGTGGTATAAGGATGCTGACACGGAGACACTAACATAAACTAAGATGAGTTTTAGTTGACTGCTCATGGCTATGAGAGGGTATATTCAGAGTGTAGAAAGAAAGCTTAGTCAATATGAATGAAGAGTTAGAAAAGTGTGAATGATTTTAGGAAAATAATGGAAGACATTTAGAGAATTAGAATCAAAGATAAAGGGATGCAAAGGAAAAATATATCTAGGTTGAATGGAATCTCACCTACCAGAACAGTACATATTGAGTGGTATAGGATTCTAGACACTTGAGCCATTTTTACCCCATAGTCAGTGACAGTCTCTGCTTTAGTGGGTGCTCAAAATCTAAGATGACTGGAGATTTTGAATGAACTCCTAAGGAGCATACAGTCTGTTGATTCTAAGATCTGTACGGCTTCCAATCACAGTGGCCGGTACTCAGCTTCCTGTAATGTTGATGGAACCATTAAACGATGGATATTCCAGAGCTTTGAAAGCATCAGAACCATACACAGCCATGTCCATGACGTGTCTTCGTTTGTCACTGTGTATATTGGAGACCATGTAGTGTCTACTTCAAGGGATTCAATTATTAAAATGTGGGCAGCGTAAACTGGCTGCTGCATGTGGCCAAATCAAGATGGTGTCCCGACTTCCAGCTGTGCTGGTGCAGACTGCGGGTTGAGGGTGACAGTAACAGCACATGCCATGCTGTGCTCAGAGCACATGGAAATGGAACAAAATGCATTTCCTGGGGCTACAGAGGGCCCACATTTTTCTGTTTCTTGAACAAAAGGATCTGAGACTAGTAAAAGTAGAAAGTCTGGTTTTCTCTTGCTGTCTGCTGTGCGAGATAAGACCATGAAAACAAGGAATGTAAGCACCAGTTTATGGGTAAACTTGAACTTCCATAAGATGGAACCATATGTGTTTCCTGGAAGTGTAGAAAAAAATAGTGCAAATGTGGGCTGTAGTTTACTGATTCGTACTTGGCCCTCATCTTTTTCTTGTCCTCTGGATGTTCCTCCATGGCACCCAGGTTACCCCACTGAACTATGCTTAAATGAGCATTCACTCTTCATGTACATTTAAAAAGGGGTGGTAGTGGAAGGGGATGTGTGAGGATCTACATATTTTTGTCATTTTTAACCCTGTTTGAGGACTGGTCAAATATGATAATCTTAGACATTTCTTAGTCAGCAAAGTGAATTAGTTTATTGAAGTCAAAGATATTTAATTTCACAAAAACTAAGATTGGGTAGTTTGAGGTTGTCAGGAAGAAATTTTCACGATTTCCAGTCCATTCTGATGTGATTACAGAAGAAGATAATGAGCATTTTTCTGTTGTAAAAAAAATGGAATATGAGCATCTACTGTCAGCTATGTTTACAAAATGCCTCGGCCTGTGGAATCGGGAGAGGCGTTATATGAAGGAATTGGCTGCAGCCTGCTCTCTCATTCATCAGGGATCTTCCTTCTGCCTGATTTATACTACAGCTCTATAAAAAAACAGGCTGAGCTGATTGGATTTTGTGACACTCCTCTCGTCATTTTTCTTTTTTCGTTCTGTGGATGACATTCATTTCATTTATTTCCACAGAAAAACATCAAGCTATATTTATGCAGTCTTATTTGTAGTATAGTGAATAACTAAGGGCTCGAAGCAAACAAGAAATTAGATGGCATGAAATATGAGGTGATCTTTCCTAATTACAGCAGCACAGAAGACTTACATGCTGGTGACTGACAGGAAGCTACACGCATAAAGGGCTTAGGCACATAGATCATGAAGTTATAGATTTTTTTTCTGAAATATTCCTTTGTGACATTATACCTTTTTAATACAGGCTATTGTCAGATTTCTTGCTTTGTTAATCCTCAACTAAGGATATTTTTTTCCCATTGATTTTTAGAGAAAGTGGAAGGGGAGGAGGAAGAGAGAGAGAGAGAGAGAGAGAGAGAGAGAGAGAGAGAGAGAGAGAGAGAGAGAGAGAGAGAGAGAAACATCTATGTGTAAGAGACACATTGATTGGTTGCCTCCTGAAAGCACCCTGACTGGGGCTAGGGATTGAACCTGCAATCCCGGTATGTGCCTTTGACCAGGAATCAAACCCACCATCCTTTGGTGCACAGGCCAATGCTCTAACCACTGAGTGACGCTGGCCAGGGCTAATGTTCAGATTGTAACTTACATTTCGATGATGTAAACAGTGATACATGTCTCCCCTCCCCGCTTTATTTAGGTCCTAACTTCTTCACTATAATCCAGGTTAATCTATGTCTACACAGTATTATTAGCTACCAGGATAGCTTGTCTACAGAGTCTTTCTGTTAGTGGAAGAATCAATAAGCAGGTAATTATTGATTTCTCACTCAGTATGTGCCATGTGAATGATGCAATTACGGATACAAAAGAAAACTGAAGTCATGACGTCATGGCTTGCCCAAACAGAATTTAAGATTAATCTTGCTGAGGTACAAGACTAAAATGATGAAATTGTTGTTATTCTAATGTTTTTGACGTATGACAATGGTGACTTCATATGATTGAAAGTAGGGATTGTGGATGACAAAACGGTATACAATTAGATACCAACTTATGGGATGCAAATTGAAAGTTCTACACAGGCTTTGTGTAGATAAGCTATAAGGAGACACAAATTCATTAGGAAATGTTGCATGATGGGTAGTTTGGAAGAGGTGATGAACTGGAACAGTCTCCCAGGCAGGTGGAAGCTGTGAAGGTGGAGCGAATGGGAGTGACAGATCTCGGGTGGAATAAACCGCCTGTTACAAAGCTGCTGGCTGGGGGTTCGCTGGGCCCAGGCTAGGGGAGAACGGAACTGGGAATGCAGCCAGGCTGCAGTGGCACTAACTGTAGAGGACTGGTTGCAATGGAAGGAAAGGACGAGAAACACACGAAAGGGAACAAAGTTCCTGACTGTCCTAGCTGGATGGAGTGTCTACTTTCTGAATGTCATCTTTTCCATCACTTATGCACTTCTTCTCTTTCAGTGATGCCTATGTTCATGCATTAGACACTATGACAGGTGCTGTGAGTACCAGACAGGGTCTCTGACCTCTGGGTGAGGATTGTTAATTAAGAAAATTTTAAGCAGATGTGTTGTGCCTCCCTACATTGATTGTAAGTTTTAGATCAGGGGTCCTCAAACTTTTTAAACAGGGGGCCAGTTCACTGTCCCTCAGACCGTTGGAGGGCCGAACTATAGTTTAAAAAAAACTATGAACAAATTCCTATGCACACTGCACATATCTTATTTTGAATTAAAAAAACAAAATGGCAGAAACACCCGCATGTGGCCCGCGGGCCGGAGTTTGAGGACGCCTGTTTTAGAATAATGGGGACCATAGGGTTTTTTTTGTTTGTTTGTTTTTCTGTTTTGGTTTTTTGGTATTACATCTTTCAAAAACTGTAATGAGTGCCTATATGTGGCAGCCACTATCGATATAAGAAAGAAAAGCCATGGTACAATTCTCAAAGAGGTCCAAACAGTTATAGTAAAACATTGTAATTGTTACCAGCCAACTGCAGTGAGATTAAGTCTTAAATGTTCTTGGCAGTTAAAGACTTCAAAGAAGAATGATCTTTTCAGCGGAGGCTTACGGGACAGAAGTGTTTTGGAGGCACAAAGTGAAGGGTGCCTAGCTCAGGAGGGTGGAACAGCCTGTGCAAAAGCACAGAAGCAAGGACATCGCCACACAACCCAGAACGCACACATGCACGAATCCTGCTGAGTGGAGAGTGGATCGAAGGAAACACAGATTGTGCAAAGGGGATGGGTGAACCTCTGTGTAATTATGCAAAAGATCTTGGGTGATAGGTTATGATCAAGCATGTTGATTGGGCAAGAAATGTTTGAACTTATATGTTAGGTCCCCTGGAGCAAAATGGAGAGTCGAGGGGAAGAGGGACATGACTGGACAGAGGGACTGGAATGGAGGCTATTGCAGAGAAGCTGGGGGCAATGAGGAGAAGAAAGAAGATAGAGAAGATAAAAAAAAAAAAAGGAATGGGGAGGTAAAATGCACAGGCAATGGCATTTGGTAGAACATGGGGGATAACATGGAGAGAAGACAAGGACCTTGCCTATCTTGTTCATTACTGTCTCTCCACCACCTTGAAGAATGTCTCATCTAGGTTCCCAGGAAGTCGTTGTCAAATGAGAGAAACGGAGATGGATATCCAGGTGCCTCCTAGGTTTCTGGCTGGAGCAGAATCTTTATGCCAGTCCCAAAGGAGGGACACAGGAGAGGACACTAACGTACGTATTCATCTGTGAACTGCTGGACATGCTGGTGATTTCTAGAAGAATAAACCACAGGACATACAATATAAGGGTGTGGGGTAGGAAAGGAAGAAGGGATGATGAAGGAAATGCCACATATGCCTGCAGGAGCATAGGAAGAGGATTCGGTCAGGGTGGGTTAAAATCACACGTCAAGAGAGACATTTTCAAGCTGAAATGAGGGTAATTTGTCCCGAGAGTTCAATGAGAACCAAGTCTGGAAAAATTGGTGGGCAGCTTAGGGAGACTCAGGGAAGAGTATAATCAGTGCTGGGGTATGAAGGTCTCTTGCCTTCTTATGTAGCCATGTCAGAATTAGAGGTTGGCTTACATTTCAAGTTATTATAGAAACTCTGTGGCTTTGTGCATCTATAAACTAAGGAAGATAAAAGCAGCATATGGAATGGTAATTTTAATAGTAACAACCAGTATTCAGATCAGAGATTGAGGCTACTAAACAAGAATAACAACTAAAAAAAAAAAAAAGAGTAACACCTAGCTTTGGCCGGTTTGCTCACTGGTTAGAGCACCCGCACGTGCACCGAAGTGTGGTGGGTTCAATTCCTGGTCAAAGGCACATACCTGGGTTGCAGTTCATCCCCAGACCCTGTCGGGGTGAGTGTGGGAGGCAACCAATTAATGTGTCTCTATCACATTGACGTATCTCTCTCTCTCCCCCCTCTCTCTCCCTTCTTTCCACTCTCTCTAAAAATTCAATAGAAAGAATATCCTTGGGTGAGGATTAACAATGACAAAAAAAAATTAAAAAGAAAAGAAGAACACCTAAATGTGGAGTTAGTACCACCATGAAAAACAAACTGATTTGGATCAAAGATTTTTATGTAGAATAGATAATTTCAAATCGTGTGGTTAATATTAATCATTAAATATTTTAGAGAAATATGTATCTCTTGAATGAATAACTTTGTGATACACAAGTGGACAAATCATTCCTACATATTACATTATGGGCAATGACTACATATCTTAGTCCATCCCCACACATGGTGTAATTTAGATAGTCCCTAAAGGTTTTGAGAGGGTGCTCTCAAATATTAGTTGTGTAAAAAGTACCAAAGGTGCTTAATAACATTCTATTATTTAATTCAAGAGGGCCTGGGAATTAGCCTTTTAACAAACACCCTCATGTGACTCTGATACAGACATGAAGTGGTCCTACTTGGAGAAGCAGTGCCTTAAAAATCAGTTTAGTGCCACTTGCATTTTTTTTTAGCTGGTGTTCTTGCTCCCTCAGGTGGTATAATGTGGAATTGCATGTTTCAGATTTCTTTTCACTGATTAGAAACTAGAGCTCCACGATTGATCCTGTTCATCTAGCCTTTACGTAGCCATGCTGCCAACCTACAAATGCCTAGTGCAGAATTAGCATTCCTATCTATCCATACAAATAAGATGAGTAGAGAAACCCAGAAAACGTTATATGTGAAATTCCACAATTTAGAAAAACTGTGGCCAAAACATTAGCTATTTTTTATTTTATTTTTTTTGAGAATTTTGCAAGTGTTTAGTAGAAGCGTACTGAAGAGTTATTTGGTGCAGTGTTTTCATGGACCAAGTGTTGATGCTTTGCTTGGGTTCTCCCTCTGGGAATCGTTCAGGATTTAGAAGATACATTTTAAAATAAGAAGGGCCCAGGGTGCGTAATGCTCCTTTGAATTTTTTATTTGCTACATTTTTTTGGTAATGAAAAGGATATAATTGACAAACATGCTGAAGTGTGTGAGGATTAAAGAGTGAGGGGTAGGAATTCCTTCTTTCTCCCCTCTTCCCACAGTGACTTCTGGCAGCCATTCAACAGATTAGTTACTAAAACCACCGGGGGAAGCTTTGTGATTGATATAGTGATAACTGGGACACCATTCCTATAAAAGAGGAGAACTATCCAGCCAGCCACGGCCTGGCACAGAGGGTCCAAGCCCTAAGTGCGGGGCAGGCTATCAGTGCTCAGAGGAAGGGGGCATTGACCAAAGGAGGTGGGGCAGGGTAGCCTCCAGGGACATCCTAATGGAGAGGATGGCATCTGACCTGGAGCCCCTAATAAGGCTACTTCTTAAGTACGTACCTTTGTACAACCGTGTTGCCTATTTACATATCACACCATTATCTGTCCTATGAAATTTTTTATTTTTTTTTTACAATTATCTGTACTTATTGTGGTTCTCGTATTCATTCATTCAGTACTGATTGTGTGTCAGGCAGTGCGCTAAGTGTGGGCATACAGAGTCAAATGGGGACAACTTGGTCTGTGTCCACACGGAACTCCCACTCTCTGGTAGTGACAGACAAGAAACAACTACCTAAAACGGATAAAGGAATTATACATCGAGGTAAGGGCTTGCAGGAAATAAATAGGAAGGTGAGGTAGAGAATAACTTGGGTGGGGTGGGATCAGACCTACTTTCGTGAAGGTGGCTGTGAAGGCCTCCTGAAGAAAATACAACCTACTGTGTTTATTGCATTCAAGGCTATTTTAAGTGCTTTGCATGTGCTATGTTAATCCTCACAACTCTACCGGGGAGTGTACCATTATTATGCCCATGTGACAGGTGAGGAAACCGGGGCACAGAGACATTAAGTGACAACACCTAATTGGTAAGTGGTGGAAACTGGATTTAAGTCTACACTGCCAGGCCTCAGAGCCTGCTCTCGTGACCACTCCGATGGCCATTCCCTGTCCAGGCAGAGGGAGGAGCATGCGCTAAGTCCCCGAGGCAGGAAAAAGCCCCGGGAGACTAAGGCACTGGGAAAGATCTGTGGGGAGGGGCCCGGAGGTGGGGGGAGAGGCCTGGTGGAGTTAGAGTTGAGGTGAGGCCCTTTGAGAACATGGTAAGAAGGTTTGGATTTCATTCTGAGCACAATGGAAAGTCAGGCGGGTTTTGAGCCGGGCTCACCTATGATGAGAGGCCTTTTAACAAGGTAATTCTTGCTGCAACTTGGAGAATGGAGTGCAGGCAGGAAAGGACACATAGGAAGACCAGTTAGGAAGAGGTCACGAGGTTTTGGCCACAGAGGTGGGGAAGAGACCAGAACAGATTTTGGAGGCAGAATGAATAGCACCTCCCATGATCAAGTGCCACCTTCCAGTGGAGGAGGTGGGGTCCGGCCATTATACTACCCCAGGGGCAGGCTCCTTTCCTGGGTGTTACTATGGAAACCAATGTGCAGTAAGAGGAGAGCCGCTGAGGGAGCTGGGAAGAGCAGAATGCTATTGCCCCAGCACCACAGAACTGCCCGTGGCTGGCAGTGTCCTGTGTTCATTTCACAGATGAGGACGCTGAGCTCAGAGACGGTGAGTGATTAATTGCCTAACTAGTTAGTTGTTTACTTGGGAGTAAAACGTATGTGCTTTTCCTTGACCCTCACAGGTGCATAACTGCTTTCTACTTAAGACAGACAAATTTAACGTATGAGGTGATTTCCCACCAATTCTAGGGCACTGGTGTCCTTTGGTACAGGCCGAAAACTTCCTTCATTTAAAAAAAAATATTTTTATTGATTTCAGAGAGGAAGAGAGAGGGAGAGAGAGATAGAAGCATCAGTGATGAGAGAGAATCACTGATCAGCTGCCTGGCGCACGCCCCACCCTGGGGATCAAGCCCGCAACCTGGGCATGTGCCCTGACCGGGAATTGAACCGTGACCTCTTGGTCCAAAGGTCGGCCCTCGACCATGGAGGCACGCCAGTCCTGTAATTTGAAATAGCTTTCTTTGATGGCAACAATTCTCATTTCCCAACACACGGTCAAATGCTGTTCCTATGGAGACGTTCCCTTCTCTCCTTATATGTGACACAGTCAGAGGGAAGGACTAGTCAGTAAGCTCACTTCTCACGTGACTGGGTCACCTTCCCCACCCTCCTGTTTGCCTGCGGGAATTTTGCCCTTGATTATCACAGGTAGCCCTGGTGTGAGCAAGGTTACAGAGAAGGTCAGGGAACTGCTGAACACCTGGGGCTGCAAGGAACAAGCTGGAAGCAGAAAACAGGAGGAGGCGCATCTAAGCAAATGTCTCCTTTATCCACAGCCAATTAGAGTGTCCATGAAGAATCTCCAAAGTTTTCTTAAAGGAGCTAAGCGAGTCCTGGAGGGTTCAATTAATCTTACCATGGCCCTTCTGTCCGGTGAAGAAGATGACGTTATTTTGCAGTGCCGAGTGGTTGTTTGCTAGCTGAAACTTCAAGTGGAATTCGTAATCGAAGCTGATGTCTGGGATCCGTGGATAAGCCAGGAATGAAGTGTATCCGAAGGCATCCATGCCACTGAACCTGGGCTGAGTGATATTAATAGCTGTGGAAAAACCCAAACCCAAGTGTTAAAATAAACCTGTACGCGTACTTGTGAAAGGAGGGTTTGCTGATGCAGCTGGCCAGACGGTCTGTTTACTGTCACATTAATTACACTCGAGTGCCCTCAGCATTGAGCCACTACGTGACTCAACAGGGGATTTCAGAACCAGAACCAAGGAAGTGCAGTGTTTTGGGATCCTGTGTATATACTTTCGCTCCCAAACCCTTTCTCCATAATGGAGAATTTGCTTAAAAGAGCAAAGCCTTATATTTTGAAGATTAATTTTAGAAATAGAAAAGATCACTGGCAGACAAAGTGTTTACCCAGGTGCTTTGTAAACAAGATTTGGCATCCAAACACTGACTTTGACTAAGAGAGGAATTCTCAGCTTGGAACACACTGTGTTTCTAATCCTGCCCCTTTATAGAGTGGAAGCCCTAGGTCAGGGGTAGGAAAGCCAAAAAATCAAAAGGGAATGTGATCAGTTTCTGTGACCATATTGTGAATGATGAGAACTTTCTGTGAAGTGAAAAATCATTGTCTAAAAGAAATGTTCATCCCTACTGTGCTGAGATGCTTGTTAGATCATGAAAGCATGGGTTTCAATAGGCCTGGAACAATAAAAAGCCTTCATAGAAACAGGAAGTGGTAAGAAACAGAAGTTCAGCACTGGCTGGTGTGTTCAGTGGTTAGAGCATCTGCCCCCCCACACCCAAAGGTCACGGGTCGATTCCTGGTCAATGGCATGTACCTGGGTTGCAGGTTCAATCCCTAGCCCTGATCCAGGCATGTGCGAGAGGTAACCAATTAATGGGTCTCTCTCTCATCAATGTTTCCCTCTCTCTCTTTCCCTCCTACCCTTCCTACACTCTCTCTAAAAATCAATGGAAAAAATATGATAGGGTGAGGATTAACAAAACAAACAAATAAACAAAAAACACAAAGAAACCTCAGAAGTTCAGGGGCCAGTGTGGACAAAATAGAATTGAATTGAGGGGTGCTATCAACCAGCCAGCCGCTCTTTTCGTCCTAATTCTATCTAATCTTGTACCCAAATTTTCTCCTTCATTGCTGTTGCCTTCATCAATAGTCCCAGCTGGCTTTTATTTCCCCAGGCCTAGAGGACCGCAGGAAACAGGAAGGGAGATTGTGACTCCCACCCCCGTCTGTTACGAATGGTGTTCCCAGGTTAAAGGATGTTCCTACGGATCTATTTATATTGGTTCCAGAGTTTGCCAGAGGAAAGAAGAGATTGTTTTGATTACCTTTTATTGCTCACTTCTTCTCAAGAGATGTCTGGCTCTCCTGGGAAGCTATAAAACTAGAATTTTTACAAGCCTTAAGAAATAGCCTCGTTCTGGTATCCAACACTTAAAATGAAAGAGCTTGTTATGTCTGGTTATAACTGTTTATATAGCAAATGATTGTGCTATCCTGGGAAAGATGATGCGAGTTATCAGAGGCTTTTATTTTTGTTTGTTTCACATAACTATCCAAATCGGGTAATTGTGTGGAATAAGTTGAATACTTCATTTTAATATTTAATATCTAATTAAAATCTGATCATTTTATTCTTTGGGAAGTGTGGCCTAATTTTTTTTTTTCCTGAAAACTCACCAAAATCTAATGTGGGATTTGGAGACCTATCGCCTTTCCCATTTATTTTTTTATCTAGTGGCTTGTGTTCCAGAAATAATGAGACTCTTCCCATCAGGCCTTCCACTCTCAGTAGTTCAGGGAAGTGAAATGTGTTGCAAGCGAAATAAAGTAAAAACACTGACAGTGTTTTACCATTGGCAATCAAAACAGTGAAAATAGAGTTCAATGAAATGTAATAATAAAATAGAGGAATGACTTAAAACATTTCTTCCTGTTCGTAATTTACAACGGAGTCGAAAGGTATCGTACGTTTAGGTTATGCCAACAAATCTATCACTTGTATTTCACCGTCAGACCCTGTGCTAGATGCTGGTGACACAAAGGCAACAGAGCACAGATAACTCGATAACTAGTTCCTGGATCCCTACCCTCAAGGAACTAGTGTGTGGCCAATTTATTCAACAGAACCGGGCTGAAAATTGAGGCTTGGCTGCCGAGCAGCAATTCCCCCGACAGATGAAAGGGAAAATCATTTCAGATGCAAAGAACAGCACGTTCCAAGGCGG
Organism: Cnephaeus nilssonii; assembly: GCF_951640355.1. NCBI lineage: Eukaryota > Metazoa > Chordata > Mammalia > Chiroptera > Vespertilionidae > Cnephaeus > Cnephaeus nilssonii. The sequence continues at coordinate 70,475,282 of NC_137080.1, read as the reverse complement.
GGAGGCCAGAACAGCATGTCGTTTACCCAGGAAACTCATGGAGTTTGCAAACTGCAAAGTGTAAAAAAGGAAGAGAGCAAGCAAATGAAACGAGATCGCCAGACGGGAGTCTGATCACGAAGGGCTTTATATCTTCTCCTCCACCTCTGGGTTGGTGGGCAGTGACCAACGTGGCCTTTTAGATCGATCACGTGGGTGATGAAATGTGAAGCTCAGATCAGAAGAGAGAGCTGGAGGACGCAGCTCTGGTCAACATGAAAAAGAGGACTTTGATGATATCAAGAAATAGGACCATGAGTTAAGGTTATACTGAACTGTAAATGTAAGATAATTGATGGGTAACTTGTTAAAAAAAAGGTAATGGTGTGATGTTTATGTGAATAAACAGTGTTATCTGACTTAAGTTTATGACACAATTTTATACTCGTCAAAACCGGAGGATAACAATGCCCACAGGAGTGGATCTGTCACTCGCCTGGCATTCCTTAGTCTACAGCTATGCTGTTCGATAACATTTCAACCTGCCCCACGTGGCCATGGAGCACTTGAACGGTGGTGAGGCCTGACCTAGATGGATTTAGTACAGAGAAAAGAATGTGAACCATCTTATTAATAATATTTCATATGCATTAAATATTGACTTAAATAAAATATATTATTAAAATAAAGTTCATTTGCTTCTTTTTACCTTAAAAATGTGGCTACTGCCCAGCCGGTGTGGCTCAGTGGTTCAGCGTCAGCCCATGAACCAGGAGGTGGTCACAGTTCCATTCTGGGTCAGGGCATGTGCCTGGGTTTTGGGCTCGAATCCCAGTGGGAGGTGTACAGGAAGCAGCCGATCAATGATTCTCTCCATCATTGATGTTTCCATCTCTCCTTCTCTCTTCCTCTCCCTAAAATCAATAAAATATATTTGAAAAAACTGTGGCTACTAGAAAACAAAATTACAGTCAGCTCACATTCTATTTCTACTGAATAGCCCCTGTTCAGAAAACCATGTGTCATCTGGCAGGCAAGTTTTTTCTCTAAATCCTTAATTCTGACTTACTTCAAGGGGCTAAACTGCTTTCCTCACCTCCACATTCCTCTCTAATCAGCTACTCCCTATTTCTCTATTCATCCTTACAGTAACTCTTTTTTTTCTTTATTGATTAAGGTATTACATATGTGTCCTTATCCCTCCATTGCAGTAACTCTTATTCTAAAGAGTATCTGCTGTGACTTTCAATTTGTTGCCACCCTTCCACCCTTGATATCCATTTCAGTATCTACCTTTCCGTTGAGACTTCTTATGTCAAACTCACCCATGACCATCATCTTTCTAAATTCAATGTCAGTTCTGTTTTCATCTTCTTCAATGTCTCAGAAGCAATGGACAGGGTTGATTATCTCTTTTTCAAAAACAAATATGTTTCATTGATTTTTTTTTAGAGAGAGAGGAAGAGAGAGGGATAGAGATAGAAACATCAATGAGAGAGAAACATCATCGATCCGCTGCCTCCTACATGCCCCCCACAAGGGATCAAGCCCACAGCCTTGGCATGTGCCACGACTGGAATTGAACTGGTGGCCTCTTGGTTCCTGGCTCAATGCTCATTTGCTGAACTACACTGGCTGGGCTATCTCTTTCTCTTGAAACTCTTTCTTCACTTGGTTTCCGCAGTACTGCACTCTCCTAGTAGTCTTCCTATTTTATTTTTATTTTTTTAATTTCTTTATTGATTAAGGTGTCACATATTTGTCCTCATCCCCCCATTCCCATCCCACACCCCTCCCCATGGATGCCCCAACCCCCTGTTGAACTTAACCATTGGTTAGGCTCATATGCATGCACACAAGACCTTTGGTTGATCTTAGTCTTCCTATTTTAAACAGCTCTTCCACATTCTCCTTTTCTTCCACTTGTCTCCATCTACCATCACTCTCTGCTTCATCATACAAACTATCTATAGGAGGAAGATCCTGAGTAGAAGCCTTTAACCTTGACTTCCTTCCAGACCTCCAGAGCTCCAGATTCATACACCTAACTACCTATTAGATACTTGAATATATTTGTATGTCCAAGAGGAGTCTGCAACTGAGCATATACAAGACCGAATTCTTTATTCTCATATATTTATAGCCTTCTTCCAAACCCAATCCCTTCCCTTTTCTCTAGTCTCCCCTGTCTTTGTTCAGAACAAAAATCAGTCATCATCCTTAAATTGTTTTTCTGTCTCAACTAGTTGACTGGAAAATCCTATTAATCTCATCTTCAACATATATCCTAAATTCCACTAACTTCTCACCACCTCCATTAATGCCACCAAAGTTCAGTGTAGTATTCTCTCCAGCTTGGACTAATTATATTTGCTTCTTCACTGGTCTCCTTTGCCACCTTTGTACCTTACAGTCTCCTTTCCATATTCCAGGGATATAGGCTTTTAAATATGAATTGCATGTTCAAAGTTCTCCAGTGGCTTCCCTTCAATTTGGAAATAATTAAAAAAACACACACAAACCCTTAATATAGCCTAAAGACCCTAGTCTCCAAGGTTATTTTATACCCATTTCTTCTTGCTCATTCTGTTCCAAACATGTTAACTTCTTTGTGTTTCTCAAACAAATCAAACAGACTGCCAGTTTAGGGCTTCTGCTCCTTAAGTTTCAAATGCCTGACATTTATTCTCCCCCAAAGATGAGATATGACCTGCTCCCTTATTTCCTTCAAGAGTCTGCCCAAGTGTCCCCTCTTCACAGGGGTCTTCCCTGACCACCTTATTGAGGGATTCATCTCCTTTTACCCCCATCACTTAATCTGCTTTGCTTACTGCAGCCTAATTACATTATACGTTATCTATAGTTTCTCTCTCCCTAATTAGATTGCAGGTTCCATCAGGGCAGAGAGCTTGCATTCATGAACCAGAACAAACAACAGTGCTTAGCTCAAGTGGGTATGGAATATAGTATATCCCTCAAGTGGTTGAATGGATAAATATAAAGGGCTTTGAAAGATAGTGTTGAAAGATAGTGACAAATAGAGTTGTTATTTTTCAGCTGTTATTCTTTTTTCTGGTATCTTAACTATTTGGTACATATATGACTAAGGGAAAAATTGAAGCTACTGAATGAAGTTGGGAAATAGAATTTCTATACCATTTCCAATAACAATCATTGCTTGTCTGATTTTTTTTTTGCATTTTCTAGTCATTTGCTTCTAAATAATAATATATTTCTGGATTTTTGCAAAGATAGTAGAATCTTAAATCTTCTTGTGTGGGCAAAAATTCAGATAATATATAACATGCTGATACTGAAAATCAAGATGGAGACCCCCAAATTGACAAATCAGTTGTTCTTCATAATTAAGTTATATAAATACAACTAAAATTTCATCAGTTTTAGCTTATAAACATTGTTTCCTCTTCAATATTTGGTAATAATGGCTTTGCAACTTGTAAGCTAAAAGCACTAAGTATGTTTCTTAGGGAAATTAATAGTTTTTGACAAAAACTTTTGGCTTTTACATGACAAAACATCTGTATGATTCCTTACAATCTTGTTTAACATTTTACAATATGGACTTTTAAAAAGTTCCTAAGTTCATTGAGGAATTCTTGAAAATACACAGTGTTTTTAGGATACATAGTCTTATATAAATCTATTTTTTTAAAAATAAAGCCCATTGCTCTATTTTTATACCAACACAAAAGATGAGAACTGTGGTTGATTTTCACTTGGATTCCGTTTTCTATATAGTTGTTGTGTGTAACCTCCACAGAGTGGACACCAGGGAGTGCTGAGCCAGTGAAAGTGCATGTCCGTTCTTCCTCCTCTGTCATGTATTTTAATGAAGCAAGCAGATGGTGGATGGATTTTCCCCCTGGAAACTGCTGATTTGGAAGACTCTGGTATGCCAGTTTTGCAAGCATGGTGTTCAGCAGCACATAGTACCTCAAAATATACATTTTACTTCATCGGGAAAATGCCTTTGCTCTTAGGCAGATGGATAAATCCGCAAAAAACGCAAGACCACTGCTTGCCTCTCTAGCTTTCTTTGTGGATTTGAGTATAAACAACGTTCCTCTCTCTTAGTTCATAACTTCTTGGTAAGATAGCAATAGATTTAGCTCCATAGCCTGCACAAACGCAGTTGGGTTATAAAGACCATGTACACAATCATTGTTTCTATCTCTGCTGCTGAACAAGCTCCTCGTGGGGTATGTTTCCACACTATTCAGCGTGATCCTTCACAAATAAAACAGTGGTAACCTACACACATGATGTTCATTTAAAGAAACAGAAATGAGTCTCTTCTGAGATGTTACTAAGAGTAATAGGTGACTGTGGCTTGTACAGAAAACACACACTTACCTATCACTTCTGAACCAGGATGATACTCAACACAATCAAGTTCTCTATTCAAATGGGTATACAATATTTATTTCAGCCACAGGTAAAAACATGAAATAAATATCACCGGTTGATTGCCAATTCCTGCTGATACTAAATCATTCAAACCGTCTATGTAGATAGATAATTCCCACCGTTCTCACTTCTTCATCTGTCAGAGATGAAGCAGAATTTTACATTAAAATATGAAAATGTAGAGCATCATTATTCTCATTCGCCAAGGAAATGGGAAATGATCAGAATTCAAAGTAGCACCTTCTTTTTAGATGCATAATTCTTAGAAATTAGTGCCATCTTCTGGCTCCTCAAAGTACTGCTTTAAATCTAAACCAGATACTGGCAGGATTTTTACAGTACCATGAAGTGTACATATGAGTCACATTGTAACATCTGCATTACAGTTTATGGCATAAACGTTAGGAATGGTAGCCTGTACCATGTATTTATAATTCACATTACATAAACTGTGCAGTTTATACCAGATTAAATATGCTTTGTAGTTTATCGTGATAAAAATCCCCAGATATTTCACACATGGAATACTCTAGAACTGATGTGTTTGGAACACTTTTCTCAGTCCTAACTTATGAGCTTCTTGTTGATGGTGGATTTCTAGTTAAGAATTTAAGAAATATCAAGGTTGGAGCGGGTTATCATTCAAGTGCTGTGGAAATATCTTTTAGTCTTTTAATCTATTATTTTGTAAACCATGGATTTGTAAATGTATAAATACTCTATGTATTTATATACTCCAAAGTAATAAAAACAATAGCAATTGCAATACCTACTATGTTTCAGTTGCTAGGTACAGTACCTGAATTACTTTATTTCTTATAGAAACTTCAATGAGACATTCTTATTCTTATATTCCTGTTTTATAGATGAAGAAACTAAGGCTCAGAGAGATTGAGTTACAGAGCTAAAAACTGAAAGAGTCAGGATTTCAATCCAGTTTTATTTGATTCCAAAACCTGTGTTCTTTTTTCCCTTTCTTTCTTTCTTTTTAAAAAATATATTTTATTGATTTTACAGAGAGGAAGGGAGAGGGATAGAGAGTTACATTGATGAGAGAGAAACATCGATCAGCTGCCTCCTGCATGGCCCTTACTGGGGATTGAGCCTGCAACAAGGTACATGCTCTTGACCAGAATCAAACCTGGGACCCTTCAGTCCATGGGCCGATGCTCTATCCCCTGAGCCAAACCTTTTAGGGCAAGCTGTGTTCTTTATAATGATGGCTGGAATATCATTGACATTGGATGATTAAAATAATGTCAAATATGGGCAGATGTTTTATATTATTAAAGTTAGTACCCCTCATAAATTAGTTTCATAAATTTTATTCTATTCCCTTCACACACCCCGCCCCCCCCCCCCAAGTCCTGGGTCATAGATTTGTGAAAATTGGTAGGATTCACATTCTTTCTTTCATATTCTCTCTTTCATGCTTAGAAGAAATGTAAACTTATTAATTGCCTTACAGTGCCAAAAACTTAATTGGTACTCAATATATACCAGTGAATTTACCAACAAATAGGTTTTAGTAAGAACTCAATTATTTATTTTCCAATTAAGTGGAGAATATGAGTGAAAAATAGTATTTCTAAAATAATATGGTTAAAAAGATCAGTATGTCTTTAAGAATTTCTAAGTGTTTGAATATTTGGGAACACACACACACACGTGTACATATATACTCTGGATAAGTAACTGTAATTTTCATTTTTTGTTTTGGTATGGTGTAGAAACAGTTTAGAAATAGCAAAAATATGAAAAAGGACCCAAAATAATAAAGATGATTTATCAAAAAACCACATGTACTTTGTGAGAGGGAGAAAAGAAAGAATTTGGGAGCTTTAAAATCATACTAGAGTATTATTTTTGAATGGAACAGATCTTGTTATACATAATAGTCCCAAGACTTCATGTACTAATGGTGAGCAGATGCCAGCTTCAAATGATGATGTAAACAAAACCATGAAAAATGACTAGAAGATTAAGAGTTAGAGATACAGTATGAAAACAACAATCAGGAAAGATAATGAAATGAAATATTTTATTTGCTATAGCATGAAATACCTGGAATAAAACTTCATTTATTATATTAGTTTTCTCAGTTTTAGGCAACAGAAATCAACTCTGGCTATCTCACGTGGGAAAGGAATTTGTGGGCAGGTAGATAGACTACCTCATAGATTCAATGGGAAGACGGGAGAACCAGTGGGGGACATAGGCAGAAATAAAAGAATCTAGGCAGTTTGAACATAGCCAAGTTCACATTGTGTGAACAGTGTTGTTAGGATGTAGGCGCTGGTTCTCTAAAACTGGGGACAGCCATGTGGCCATCTCAGTTACACATAATTTCTAAATATCACTCTGCCTTTGGATAATTTCCTTAGCATTTACGTCTTGGGGAAAGCATCTCACTTGCCTATTCCAGGTCATGAATGTGCACATAAATAGAAAGGTGCTGTGTAGCCAAAAACAAGAACAAAAACAAAACATAATACCCAATGAATGTCTCTCACAGACATTTGGTTGCCCAGTGTCAATATGCATCAATTTTCTCGTACTTGTATGTTTAAATCAAAACTTCCTTCTATGACAAAGGAGCCAAGGATATACAATGGGGAAAGGACAGTTTCTTCAATAAATGGTGGGAAAACTGGACAGCCATATGCAAAAGAATAAAACTGGACCACTATTGTACGCCACACATAAAAAATCAACTCAAAATGGATTAAATGTAAGACTGAACATAAGACTAAAACCATAAGACTCCTAGAAGAAAATTGGGTCGTGAGCTCCTTGACATTGGTGTTGGGGATGATTTTTTGGAATTGATTCCAAAAGCAAAGGCAACCAAAGCAAAAATAAACAAGTGGGACTCTATCAGACTAAAAGCTCTGCACAGCAAAGGATGTCATCAACAAAATGAATAAGCAAACGACCAAATGGGAAAAAAATATTTGCAAATCATATATCTGATAAGGGGTTATTATCCAAAATACAGAAAGAACTCATGCATTTCAATAGAAAAAAAAGGGAGAAGCAAATAATCTATTTAAAAATGGTCAAGGGATCTGAATAGACATTTCTCTAAAGAGAAGATATAGGTGGTTAAAAGGTACATGGAAAGATGCTCAGCATCACTAATCATCAGGGAAATTCAAACCAAAACCACAATGAGATATCACCTGACACCTGTTAGAATTACCACAAAGACAAGAAATAAAAGGTGTTGGTAAGGTTGTTGAGAAAAAGGAACCCTTGTACACTATTGGTGGGAATGTAAATTGGTGCAGCCACTATGGAAAACATTATGGAGGTTCTTCAAGAAATTAAAAATAGAACTACCATATGATCCAGAAATTCCACTGCTGGGTATTTTTCCAAAAATATTAACTCGAAATATGCACTCTCATGTTCATTGTATCATTATTTACAAAAGCCAAGATATGGAAACAACTTAAGTATCCATGGATGAATGGATAAAGGAAGTGTGATACATACACATACAAATACACACACACACACACACACACACACACGAATACATTCAGCAATTACAAAGGAGATATTGCCATTTACAACAACGTGGATGGGCTTCGAATGCATTATGCTAAGTGAAATAAGTCTGACAGGGAAAGACAAATACCATGTGATCTCACTTATATGTGGAATATAAAACAAAAGTAAACAGAAACAGACTTCATAGATACAGAGAACAGATTTGTGGTTGCCAGAGGAGGTGGGGTGAGGGCTCGGTAAAATGTGTGAAGAAGGTGAGAAGATAAAAATTAGTCATGGGGATGTAATGTAGAGCATGGTGACTATAGTTAGTAATATTATATTGCATATTTGAAAGTTGCTAAAAGGTAGATCTTAAAAGTTCTCATCACAAGGAAAAATGCTATAATTATGTATGGTGTTAACTAAATTACTGTGGTAATCATTTCATAATACGTAAATATGTGGAATCACTATATTGTATACCTGAAACTAATATAATGTTCCATGTCAATTATACCTCAATAACAAAAACAAAACAAAATATAAACTTCCTTCTAATATAACAATACTCTCTATATAATATAAAACAGTTACACTTTTGTCCAAAATGGAGTTTTCTTGAAGTCTTTTTTTAATTGCACTTTGTTCCAAGTCCAAGAGCTCTGCATAGTGGCCATTCATCCTCTGTTGTGATTCTGTCCTGTTAGGAACTAAGCCTTAACATTTACTAAACGCAAGTGCTTTACATAGCGACCGGGCTGCAGGTGACAACTGCAAGGAGAGGGAAGTATGTGTAATTTTCCTTGTGGTTTGCTGCCCATCATAGTCCACAAGAGGTGGTTCAGAGGCAGGAACGTGATATAGGGAACTAATTATAAAGGGGGAACAGGAAAGACGAACCGGGGGACAGTGAGGCCACCCAGAGACTAGCAACAGCTGAAGGCACCCACCAACTGCTGAGGCTGAAAGGGAAGACATGGTGTTGTAAAAGCCCAAGAGCCAGATCACCCGGAGGGAGCTGGGCCCACGAGGAGGGCCACTCATCAGATCAGGGGACCACGGCAGGGGGGTGGGGGTCTGGGACCTGGAGCCAATGGTAGACACAGTTACTGATAGACAGGCCACGAGAAATACTCTGGCTTCTCTTTTCCTCCTTCCCTCCAGGCCCCTGACAGGGCCTCCCCCTGGCAGGGGAAAATGTAGTTTGCATATTTGAGCCGGGGATCTCAGAGCAGAAGGGCAAAAGATTAGCACACATTACAATGAAGGCAACCCTGGGGCTACAGCCCTTACTTCCAGATCTGGCCCAAAAGCCACTTCTGATGTAACGTTCCTCCTTGAACGCTCTCCTCTTCCATGTAGGGGAAGCAAACTTAAATTGTTCCTTCCAGGGTCTTATTTTCAGCTGGCCCTGCTGCTGCTGAGATTCTGTTGTGGTGATGTGAGCCTTCCTTGGCGGGCCTGAGGTCTAGGCCTTCATGAGGTTTTAACATTAGATGTGTGAGGCAGTACCCCAGAGCAGACTTTTGTGTGGGTGCGTGTGCCTGTGTAAGTGCGGGTACACCTGCCTCCTGAGCCCATTTAGCCATCTAGTGGAGTCCGTGGAGACCTCTGCAGAGCAATGTTTCTAATTAATTAAGTTAAAATTCATAGGAGTATAAAATAAACCAACCTTTTGGAAATATAGCTAATAAAATATAACAAGTTTGTAATAAAGTGAAATTATGCTTCTTTTGTAATGCATTTAAATAAAGAGATCTAGCAGTAGGTATAACAAGTAGAGCAATTTCAAATTGTGAAGAACACAAAAATATTGCAAGGTGGTGTGTAATAATTGTAATGTGCACAAGTGGATCTGATTTCTCTCGGTGACAGAGTCACGGGTACTGCCAATACTACTGTGGTTTGCTGCTGGCATTCATAATTAAGAATTTGTTAAATTTCTGTTGGAGGTGGAGAAAAGGTGTAATTATTTTTTTCTCAGCCACAGTCACACTTCCTTTGAGCTGGAGAATTACCTGAGTTCTGCCAGAACACTTCCTCACCTTCCGGCTAATTCTCCCACCTTCAGTGTTTGCTCTAACCACCCCTTCTCACCGAGGCCTGCCTGGCCCATCACATTTACTAGTAATTGCACCTTTTCTCTGTGTGATACAATTTAAAAAAATGCTGTCTTGACCCAGTTTTGAAGTCCTGATTACAGGATGGTCAGTTCCTTTCTTAAGCAGCCAAGTCAATACCCCCAGACACGCCCCCTGTAGGGCTCCGGATGCCTACACACGCCCTCATTGCATGGGTCCAGGTACCAGACAACAGGGGCAGCTGCTATGCCCCGGAGCACATGAAACCATTCAAATTAGCCAACCCACAGGGAGCCCTGGAGACCTAACTCCCACACCCCTCTTGTCACAGATGAGCAGCCAGCGCTTTACAGCTCGGCTTGCTGGTTCCCTGTCCCTGGTGCAACCTTAAGTGTGTCCCTGGTAGCAAACTTCTTTCACTTGGAGTTGTAAGTAACCAAAAGTTCTTCCTTTCATCTATCTGAGTGTGTTGTCCCACCATAAAAGAAATAAAACTTTAAATCTTATAAACCACCCTGATTCCCCCAGCCCACAGCTATGCTCTCTCTCTTTCTTCTCTGCATGTTTGTTTTGTTTTCCCATAGCGCTCATTACCTTCTAACAATTCACTAGACCAGTGGTCGGCAAACTCATTAGTCAATAGAGCCAAATATCAACAGTACAACGATTGAAATTTCTTTTGAGAGCCGAAAACCGACTTCTGCGCATGGGCCACGAAGTTTCAATCGCATTGTATGTGCACGCCCGCACGTGGTATTTTGTGGAAGAGCCACACTCAAGGGGCCAAAGAGCCGCATGTGGCTCGCGAGCCGCAGTTTGCCGACCACTGCACTAGACTGTCTCACCCCACACTGGACTGAAAGGCTCGTGCAGGCAGGATGTTGTCACTTTTGTTTTCTGCTGTGTCCCAAGCACTTGGAACAGTGGCCAGCACCTAGCGGCTCTCTGTTCGTACCGGTATTTATTGAACAACTGCATGAACCTCCTTCCTGTGTCTATTGTCATGCAGGGCAACGTAAGTACAATAGATAAGAGGCAAGTTCTAAATAAAGAAAACCTTAAAATCATTGAGTGACTTAAGTATCTAGTAAGGAGAAATACCTGTGATGTTCTTGAATAGGAAGTTTTAATATACTATATTTGTCAATTCCCACTAAATTATTTTATCAATCCAATCCGATTTTAATTAAAATATATGCAGGTGTGGATAGAGAGTTCAGAATAAGATACAATATACCTGGAAGCTTTTTATGATGAATGTCTTTTTTAATTAGTGAGAAAAAGGAGGATTAGTCAGTAAATATTACAGCTAAATGAATCATTAGAATAAAAGAGGATTCATTAACTTAACCCATATCCCCAAACAAACTTCATCTGGATAAAAAATTAAATTAAATTGTTTTCAAATCTTGGCTATTGTAAATTGTGCTGCTATGAACATAGGGGTGCATATGTCCTTCCTGATTGGTGTTTCTGATTTCTTGGGATATTCCTAGAAGTGGGATTACTGGGTCAAATGGGAGTTCCATTTTCAGTTTTTTGAGGAAATTCCATACTGTTTTCCACAGTGGCTGCACCAGCCGCATTCTCACCAGCAGTGCACGAGGGTTCCCCTTTCTCCACATCCTCACCAGCACTTGTTGTTTGTTGATTTGTAGATAGCCATTCTGACAGGTGTGAGATGGTATCTCATTGTCATTTTGATTTGCATCTCTCAGATGATTAGAGACTTTGAGCATGCTTTCATATGTCTCTTGGCCTACTGTATGTCCTCTTTTGAAAAGTGTCTATTTAAGTCCTTTACCCATTTTTTGATTGGATTATTTTCCTTTTGTTAAGATGTATGAGTTCCCTATAAATTTTGGAGATTAGGCCCTTATTGGATATAACATTGGTAAATATGTTCTCCCATGCTGTGGGCTTTCTTGCTGTTTAAGAAACTATAACAGCTTTAGAAATGAAAAGCATGGACTAATGTATTTATAATCTTTCTAAATTAGATATAATAAATGGAAGCAAAAAGAAAAAGTGATAAATTTGATTAATTAAAATTTAGAAAGCTTCTTTATGTCAAAACGGTGGAAAAACTAAGTCAAAAGACAAATGAATTATATTTTATGGGTATACCATATTTTGGTTACCCATTCTTCTGTTGATGTACATTTGGGTTGTTTCCATTTGTTTTTGGCTATTATAAATAATGCTGCCCTGAATATTCCTATACAGATTTTTGTAGGAACAAATGTTTTCATTTCTCTTGGTTATATACTAGGAGTAGACTTACTGGGTCATTTGTAACTCTGTTTAATATTTTGAGGAATTGCCAAACTGTTTTTCAAATTGGCTATACCATTTTAGAATCCTACTAACTATGGATGAAGTACTGATAGATGCTACAACATGGATGAACTTCTAAAGAATTATACTAAGTGAGAAAAAGCCACAAAGTGCAAAATAGGCAAATCCATAGAAACACAGAGTAGATTAGTGGTTACCAGGCTGGGGCAAGGGAGTATTGGGGAGTGAAATCTGAGGATACAGGTTTCTTCTCAGGATGAAGAAAATGTTCTGAAATTATATGGTGGTGATGATTGCACTGAATTGTACATTTTATGGTAGGAAATTGTATTGCAATAAAGGTGTTATTTAAAAAAGACAAATGGAAAAGAAGGAAAATTCTTTTTATCACAACACACATGACCATCAAATGCATTTTTTTCTAATTACTAAAAAGTCATTCAGAAACAGAAGGCAAGAATAAGCAATGTAAGCAGTGTTATGCTAGCAAATGTTTATCTAACAACTCTCCGGAGGCGGGTGGGGTTTGGTGAGGGAAGCTCTTAGTTGTAGCTTTAGTTGATTTTTATAGTGTAAATATTCCTATCATAGTTGATTTCAAGTTATTGTTATCATTAGCTCCAGCACATATTGCAACACAAGTAAAAATAAATGGACATGAAATATACATGGGAGATTTACCGGGAAATACAAAGGACCAATAGACACATTGCTCAACTACACTTAGAAATAGAGAAATGCAAATTAAAACAATGGTGAGATTTTTTTTTTTAATCCTACATAATTAGAAAGTTTTGAGGAAAGGCCCTCTAAGGTTTTGGTGGGAGCACAAATTGTCTGAAGGGTAGTTTGGTAAAATCTTTAAAATTTAAGCAGGAGCTTATAATTTGACCCAGTAATTCCACTGACAGAAAATCTTCTCTACTGACTTTCTGGGGAAATAGAAATTTTGTTGCTCTTGGGGGAACCTAAGATGGAAAGAAAATAAAACCTCGAATGAAATGAAAAAAAGAAAAGAATAATAGAGTCACATAAATTTTTCAACAATAAACATAGGCCACTATTAGGAGCATAGGATTTTTATGAAATATCAGATATTTGTTTAATGTAGCAACAAGAAAGAAAAAAGTGAACAATAATGAAATACACATGGTCTATCAGAAATTAATGTTGTCCAGCTAGTGTGGGTCAGTGGATTGAGGGTCATCTATGCACCAAAAGGTCACTAGTTTGATTCCCAGTAAGGGTACATGCCGGGGTTTTGGGCTCTATCTCTAGTAGGGATCCTGCAGGAGGCAGCTAATTGGTGTTTCTCTCTCATCAATGTTTCTATCTCTCTCTCTCCCTCTCCCTTCCTCTCTCTCTAACATCAATAAAAACGTATTAAAAAACAAATTTATGCTAAACAATGGCAATAGTCATTGTTCTAAAAAGCAGAAAAAAAATCAAATCCATTTACTTATGTAAAAGTATCATATCTATAATTACTGTATGGGAAAAAAACTAAGGAGCAGTTATCATAGAGTGAAGATTTTCAAAATAGTAACAGAGGGATTGGATTCATTAGGATTCCTGTTGCTTGAGGAATGATAACACATCCCTCAGTCAGCCATAGCACACAAATTTAATGTAATTTATTTGGCACATTTATTAGTCTACTAGCACAGTATGTGAAAATCACAACAATAATAACTCTGAGTGGCAAAAAGATGAATAAGACCAAGTTCTTTGCTATAATTCAGCCTTGTATCATTCTCTGACTTTTTTTACGAGAAGAATTTTTTCTTCTCTTCACCCCATCCCCACCTTTCAAAACAATACATTTGAGGGTAAGGACTATATTTGTTTTGTATTCCCTACAGCATCTGATACTATGGCATCCCATCAACCACATGCAACATTCATTCAATATCTGTCAACAAATATACTGACAATAATTTGAACTCACAAAATAAAAAAGTATTTTATAAAAAAGAATACCACATTTGAACACTCTATGGAATTATTATAGCGTCCATAGTGACCAGTCGTATCTTTGTTTTTCTACTTGTCTACACATAGACTAGCCTTAAGCATCTTGGTTAAATTAAAACCAGTTTGCAATCTTTTTTTAAAAAAATACAATTTTATTGATTTCAGAGAGGAAGGAAGAGGGAGAGAGAGATAGAAACATCAATGATGAGAAAGAATCATTGATTGGCTGCCTCCTGCACGACCCCCACTGGGGATCGAGCCTGCAACCCGGGCATGTGCCCTTGACCAGAATCAAACCTGGGACCCTTCAGTCCGCAGGCTGTTGCTCTATCCACTGAGCCAAACTGGGTAGGGCACCAGTTTGCAATCTGATGGTGATTTTTTCTTCTGAGTGGAGAATTTTGTTACTGATTTTTCCTCCCTTGTTACAAAAATAAAACTTCAGTCATTCATCTAAAATGAGGCAGGTTATTTCTGTTGATGTCTCTTTTAGTTAACATTCTGTGAGGATGAGGTGGCAAATACGTGTCCAGACTGTGTTATGGACAAGAAGCAAGAAATGGGGAAAATATATAAAAATCATAAGTGACTGCAATGTAACCAAATGGCACTCTAACCTTCTAATTAAGACAAGAGATGAAGTGAAGGTTGAGAATTCAGACAACGAATTTTCTGGTATTTAACTTTCTATTGAAGTATACCATAGAAAAATTTACAAATCTAATGTGTAACCAACTTCCAAGTTATGTGTTGCTGAATGATGCTATCATTTTGTTTAGGATTTGGCATCAATATTCATGATTGACCTGCCATTTATTGTTCTTATCAAGTTCAATATCTAGACTGTGCTCACCTCAAGGAAAAGTTTGGATGTTTTTCCTCTTGTTTATTCACTTGAAGAGCTTATCTAAGACTGGTGCTTTTCTTCCTTAAATGTTCAGAAGAGTTTACCAGGGAAAGCTTATAAGTTTTGAGTTTTCTCAGTGGGAAAATATTTAATGAGGAATTTAATAACAGGATCATTAATGTGGTGGTTTCTTCTTATGCCAGTTTTAATTAATTGTGTTTTACTAAGATTTTATGCAGTTTATATAATTTTTCATGTATAGTGAGATGAAGTGGTTCATCATATCCTCAATCTCTGTATGATTTGAAATGATGTCTTACTGATTAAAAAAATTTCTGTATGATAATTCAAATAGCTGTGCCATATCCATATCAGATTATGTGTTTCTTTATTGTTCTTTAGCATACCTTTTAACTTTTTTGTTGAAAGTGGGACATGATGGGTCATGTAACAACAATTAGGGTAGAAGGCTTCCAGTGTAAAGTTTTATGTGGATCTGGTTAGGAGTTGAGTTTTATTTACTAGTAGTGTTTGTTGAAGTTGTAGATGCTGAAGCTTCAAATTTCTGTAGTGTCTATATATGTGTCTTCTCCATTTTGACTGAGTTTCTCTAAGTACTTCTCCCCAGAGAGAGTGCATCTTGTAGCTGTCTTAGCTCTAAATCTCCGTTATTATGCTGGAGACTGTACATGTGGGGAAGCTGTGGAGTGGAAGTGTCTTCTACAACCTTATGGTTAAATCTCAGTTTTTTAGGAGGAGGCTATGTTCCTGGGCTGTGATTTTCACAAATGCTTCTTAGCTTTCTTTTCACCTCCAGTCTCCCCCCCCCCCCCGCCCCGCCTCTGCCTCCCCGCCCCAAGGTGAGACAGGAAGACTAGAGGGCTGAAGGTGAGATCGGCTCTGGTAAAGATCTTTCCCCTGGAAAATAAACTCTCTCGGCTTGTGTGATACCTTGCTCTCCAGGTTTTTCTGTTCCTTCTCAGACACATCTTCTCAGTCTCCACTGCTTTGTTCCTCTTCTCTATCTAAATTATTAATGTTGTAGCTCTCAGAATGTAAACTTTCTCTCCATTTTCTTTGTAAGTGATTTCGTATAATATCATGAGTTTAAAAACTATATGCTGAAAACTCCCAACTTCATATCTGTAAGCTAAGCCTCTCATTTTAAGGCAAAATGAAATATCCAACTGCCTCTTTGACCTCTCCACTTACACATTCTACAGGCATTTGAAGCAAAACTGAATTCCTGTTTCCACCCCAAGCTTATTCTTCTCACTTTTCAGTAAAGCATTCTATTATCTAACTTGCTCGATCTAAAAATCTGGGAGTCATTTTTGTTTCCTCCTTCTCCATACCCCTAACACAATCTAACAGTAAGTCTGATAGAATCTACTTCCAAATAAAACTTGAATCTGGCCAATTCTTTCTCACTCTGCTCAGAAGACATCTTTTCTTATATGGATCACTGTATTAGTTTCCTATTATTCCCTCTCTAATATAGAAACCAGAGTAATATTTTAAAACCCAAATCACTCCCATATTTAAACTCATGGCTTATCATTGGACATCGAAGAAAATCCAAACTCATTACCATGACCTAGAAAGCCCTGAATGATTTTGCCTCAGCTAATTTCTCTGACATCACTCATGACACCTTTGTCTTGTCCTTTATACTCTAATGTAATTGGCCGTCTCAGAGAGCCCCTCCCTGACCATTTGTCTGGGTAAGTCCTACTCTGCTATTTCTCATCATGTCATCTGTTTATTTCCTCCACAGCACCGATCACAATTTGGAATTTGTTTATTTATTTATTTTTTGTTTGTCTCCTTTGTAGACATTAAGCCTCACCGAGGAAAGAAGATATGTGTGTTCTCTTTGCTGTGCTTGACTAATCATCTAGGACAGGTCTGGCACATAATAAGTTCTTAATTAGTACATGTTAAATGAGTAAGTTATAGGATGTGTATTCTTACAATTAAAGTGACATAATTAAACCATATTTATTATCTCATAATTTTCCAGGTGATTTCTAATACTAAAGCACAGTGATGTCAAATATAATAACTTTCTGTGCCAATGAGACAAATCATAACTGATAATTAACACATCTCCCCAAATGTCTGGGTTTCTTTAGATAACATTTTAATGAGAAGATAAGATTTGGTCAGTGACCGATAATTTCATACTTGAGCTATTATTCTTAAGACAGTTATTTCTGTTTCTATTAAAAAAATTAGTAATCGCTTTCATGATTAGATTTTGCTTTAAATACACTAAAACGGAATCTGTGTAATTGAGACAAATTCATGGGATTCAGAGTACCCCATAAAAGTTAAGAGCAGCCTGGATGGCTTAACTCAGTGGTTGAGCATGGACCTATGAAGGAGGTCATGGTTTGATTCCAGGTCAGGGCACATGCCAAGGTTGCAGGCTTGATCCCCAGTAGGGGGCGTGCAGGAGGCAGTGGATTAATGATTCTTTCTCATTGATGTTTCTAGCGCTCTTTCTCCCTGTCCCTTTCTCTCTAAAATAAAATATATATATATATATATATTTAAAAAAATAAAAGCACAGGCTCTATATTCAGGTTTTAATGATTTGGATTACAGCTCTGCCGCTAAGTAGTCATTTCTCATACTAGTTTTTACCTTTATAAATGTTCAATGTTCTCGTCTATAAAATGGGGATAATAATAATAGCTGCCATTTGTGGTCTTTTGAGGATAAAATAAGATATCCTATATAAAGCACTTAAAACAATGTCTAGATTGCAAGCATTCAATACCTACTCTTAGTAGCCATTCCATAATGAACTGTAATGACTTGTAATAATAGAGACACAAAATAAAATTGCATTTGAATCACTAATGGGAACATATTTCTCCTATTGCCAATTTAAGGGGTCTGATTGGAATAAAAAATAATTGAAGAAAAGGAGGATCATCTACTCCAACTCTTCCAGCAGCTGGTGATGAACGTGAAGTGCAGGAGGTGAAGTGACTTGCTTGCGGTCACACAACTGGTTGTTTCCCATCTTGAACCTAGATGTGTCTCTGTTCGCCAAGAGTAGGGCCTTCCGTCACACAGCTCTAATAGTTCAACGTGGCCACATTGAATTTAATCAGCTATGAAGTGATGTGAGGATTTGAGAAAACAATATCTATCTGAGTTTGCTTAAATGGTCCAGTTCATTAATGAACAGCAGGCAGGTGTTGAAGGAATTAAGAGTCAACTAAGAAGCAGCATCCTACTCTCCTCTAGAGAATGAAGGATGAAAAGAAAAAGAGGTGTTGTTCTTTGGCTTCTGCATTCAAGAATGCTTTGAGCAACACTTCTTTCCCATTGTATCAAGTCGCACATTTGGGATATAATAATTTCTAAGTTTGTTGTTAAAAAAGCTGATTTTCTGAAAATAGACTTTTGCCAAGGGGATTTTTTAATCAAGTTATAATTAGACTTCACTTAATATACCCATCAATTTGCAGCCCTTTGTGTTTTGCACAGGTGTTCTGATAGTCTCCTCTTCCAACAGGGCAAGTGTTGACTAACCAAAAAAGCTTTTAGATGTTGGCAGAGAGGCACTGTAAGTCCTTAGATTTGCAGGATGGGAATTGCCTGATTCCACAATAATTATAACATGAGGGAGAAATGGCTTTCAGGGTTTTCCATTCTTCTTTTGCTACACTGATTTAGAGTAAAATTCAGTAGCTCAAAATCCAGGACCCTAAAGATGCACTTTTCTCAAAAGTGTTTGTTTATTTTAACAAGTCATGGAGAACAGAGGTATACTAGTAATGGAGGCAAAGAGCAGGTTTTACAATCTACGAACCAGAGACCTCTGAAATAAATATTTCTTAAATATTTTCTTTTTTAAGCTTACAAGGGCAGTCAAACTTAAAATGCCATGGATACAGCCGTGTAAGAAAAAATCAACTCCACTCTGGTTAGGATAGCAATCCTGACAAGTACTTAGGGGACGCTCTCGGCAGAGCAGCCACAGTGATATATATTCCTTCAGGAAAGCCCCCTTTGGTGTTTGCTGTCAAGGAGGCGTGTGTTAAGCTGTGTACCCAGGAGACTGACAGGGATACACTCCAATAAGCAGAATTATCGGCCAATCACCCTTATGACAGCTTTTCTTCCTCTAGAGCTTTAAGACTTGGGGCAGAAAGAGTCTCACCGTAACAATTTCAAGTTGATTTAATACACAAGAACAAAAAAGATGAGATTTGAGAATACTCTTGGCCCTTTTAGAATGGCACCGAGAATTACAAAATGCCATTTTTGAGACTGAATCATTAGGTGCAATATTTAGCTCTGCCCTCTGGAAAAGATTGGATGTTCCCTGCCAGGTGTGAAGTCATGGATGCAAATCAAAATGGGCATGAAAATGCTGACTTGTTAAGAGCTGTGTTAACTTTGCAAGCTGCTAACACACCAGTTTTGCTCTAAAGTGACTGATCAACAGCAGAGACAAGAAAGAGTTAATTCCAGCAAATCCCTTACTTAGGACCAAAGTGCTATGATTAGAACAAGGGAATTAAAAATATGCCTGCACTTGTCTATAGTTTAGTCCATAGAAAAAAACTTATTTTGAAATATATTAATAGGTGTACTTTTGCAAATTATTGTTTGCTCTTCAAATTTTTAAGTTTCAGAAATAAACAGGAACCCAATTTTTAGTAAGCCCTATAACATGCTCTTCTTAGGAAAATAAGAACTCAAATAGCCCTTCAGGAATCATTGTGTGCATAATTCATAAGTTTTGAGATATGAACAATATCCCTGATATTGTGAGTTTATAATTCCCTTTTGAAGTTTATATTCAAATCCAGAGTTTATAGTATCATCATTCCAGCCAAATTGGAATCATGACTTTATCATCCAAGACTGTTTACATTTAGCTTTGGGTTTTTCTTTAGCTCTCAAGTAGAGGGATAAGGCATATGGAACACTCAATATGGTGAAGAGCATACAGATGTTAGATACATTGGAGAATCTTAATGCAATGTAGGTACATATGAAGTCAGGATTTGGTTACAAACTATAATCTTCAGGAATATTCTCTCTCTCTTCCTCTGTTTCTTTCTCATTATTCCCCAATTTTAATCTTTGTCTCACAAATGTGCAGTGACAGGAATTCCAGACCTCAATGGCCAAGTCATTGCATCATAGACACAGACCATGAGTTTGTTGGAATTACCAGTTTACTTTGAGTAATCAATTCTGCAGTAATTGGTACACTTTCTAAAAATACTCCCTTGCTGAATTAATATTTTCCTCTAAGAAATCGTTTGTGTGAGTTGATGAAATATCTCTAAGTGTCAATTCTTTCAGGTTTAGTTGTTTCAGTAAAATATATAAAACATAACTTGTATTTACACCATTTTAAGAGTAAAAATTAATATTAAATGATCATGTGGTTTTTTATCAAAGTTGGGTACTTTTCAGGACACTTAAAATATTGAAGGGTCATCATTTGGTGGACAAAGAATTGAGGAGAACCAAGATGGTGGCATAGGTAAACACCTATACTTGCTGTCTCTCACAACCATGAAAATTACAACTAAAAGGCAGAACAACTACCACCCAGAACCATGGGAAAGCTGACTGAGTGGAAGTTCCACAACTAGAGAGGTGAAGAAAGCGCACTGAGATTGGTAAGAGGTATGGAGACACGGAAAGTGCTGGCACCTAGATGTGCTGTTCTTTTAATCAGGAGGGAGATACAAGCTCCAGTTTGCTCTGAACTCCAGTTATGGGTGACTCTGCACCCAGACACATATGGGGAGAAACTGGACTGTCTGGCATCGGGACAGGAACGTGAAGGCGGCTTTCTCTCAGAGGTGCTTGCAGCAATCATTGTTCCTGCATGGGGGTGCGGGACACGAAGACCTGGAGACCTCTCCTGTGCAGGGCTGACTGGCAGCCATTGCTGTTTGCTCCACCCTGGTGATTCCCAGAGACCCTACCCCACCCAATTTACAACCCCACCCAAGTTGTGTTCAGTGGCTTTTGCATATGAATGGCCTGTCCTTTCTCTGCCTAAAACCTGTCAAACTGCAGCTGGGTCATAGAGCCCCAGAGCCTCCAAAAGAAGGCCCAAGGTCCGACAGCAGCAGCCTGCCTTGCTTCACAGCTGGGCCTCGTCTGAGCACTTCCAAACCCCATACAAAGAGGAGGAATCTGCAGATGTCTCTGTAGCTCCTGCTGGGTGGCCCCAGACAGTGGCTGACCTTGCACCTCCTTGGAGATCCAAGAGCCAGTGTACCCAGTGGTCAGAGTGAGACCATACCGGATTACAACTCTTCACATCCATAAGAGACACACTCAAGGGGCAGACTCAGTGAGCACCAAAGCACCACTGAAGCAAGTCCTGCCCCATAAGGGTCTCTCCTACGCAACAGATCTTCCAGTGTAGACACAGCTGGTCTTCACATCCAATTGGCCTGGAGGTCAATTCCTCCCAGTGATACTAACAGCAATCAAGTGTTAACTATAACAGGACTGTGCAAACAACCCACAAAGGGGTGCACCAAGAGCGTCCACCTCAGGTGACTGGAGAGGGTGAGCCACTGGGCCCTATAGGACACCTACCACACAAGGCCACTCTATCAACTCAAGGAGACTTAGCAGCTACCCAGTACATAGAAACAAACACAGGGAAGCAGCCAAAATGTGGAGACAAAGAAACAAGTCACAAATGAAAGAAATGGATGAAAGCAAAATACTGGATATAGAGTTTAAAACCACGGTTATAAGGTTATTCAAGAATCTTCTAGAAACCTCCAAGAAATTTAGTGAGACCCTCCTGGATATGAAAAAGGACCAATCAAAAATTAATCATACACTGACTGAAATAAAGAATAATATACAGAGATTCAACAGCATACTAGAGGATTTCAAGAATCAAGTCAAAGATTTGAAATATGAAGAAGCAAAAAACCCAACTGGAAAAGAAAAAAGAATTAAAAAATATGAAGATAGTATAAGAAGCCTCTGGGACAACTTCAAGTGTACCAACATCCGAATTATGGGGGTGCCAGAAGAAGAGAAAGAGCAAGATATTGAAAACTTATTAGAAGAAATAATGACACAAAACTTCCCCTACCTGGTGAAAGAAATAGACTTACAAGCCCAAGGAAGCGCAGAGAACCCCAAACAAAAGGAATCTAAAGAGGACCACACCAAGATACATCATAATTAAAATGCCAAGGGCAAAAGACAAAGAAGAATCTTAAAAGCAGCAAGAGAAAAACAGTTAGTTACTTACAGGGAGTACCCATATGATTGTCAGCTGATTTCTCAACAGAAACTATGCAGGCCAGAAGGCAGTGGCAAGAAATATTCAAAGTAATGAATAGCAAGAACCTACAACCAAGATTATTCTACCCAGCAAAGCTATCATTCAGAATTGAAGGTCAGATAAAGAGCTTCACAGACAAGAAAAAGCTAAAGGAGTTCATCACCATCAAACCAGTATTATATGAAATACTGAAGGGTATTCTCTAAGGAGAGGAAAAAGAAGAAAAAGGTAAAGATAAAAAATTATGAACAATGAAGTGACAACAAATACATATCTATCAACAAGTGAACCTAAAAATCAAATGAATAAAAAACCTGATGAACAGAACAGACTGGTGAATGTAATAGAATCAGGGGCATGGAAATGGAGCAAACTGACAATTCTTGGGGGGATAGGGTTGTGGGGGGTGCGGGAAGAGACTGGACAAAAATCATACACCTATGGACGAGGTCAGTGGGGGGGGGGGGGGAGGGAAGCCCTGGAGTGGGGTGGGAACCGGGTGGTGGGGAGCTATGGGGGGCAAAAGGAGGAACATATGTAATAATCTGAACAATAAAGATTAAAAAAAAAAAAAGAAAGGACAAAGAATTGAAAGCAAGGATCATAACATTTTATACATTGAGAAAAATCAAAACAAAAACACCCTAAGTGATGAATGCATAATGTAATTTTAAGCATTTTTAATTTTTATTAAATTATAAGGAAGAGGAAGATTAGAAATAGCTCCCACTTAAATTTATTCTGCTTAGTTTAGGCCAACTAAAGTGTTTGGGAATGCCTACCACAAATGGGCACATTTCCATACAATGGCCATAAAACAATGCACATTTAATCCTTGACTTCCTGTAATGAGACTTCTGTGGTGTTAGCTGAGGTCATAGTCACTCTCCTCCCGCACACACATTATTCCTGCACTCTCTCCACAGCTCAGTTAGGATGAGTTTAGAGAATGCAAATTTAAGTAATCTTTCTTGAATTGGTGGAGATGAGTGGGTGGTTTTAAAGTAACTTTAAAAACAAGAATAAAACTTTTTGAATATGCTACTCTATTGTTTCCTCTAACTACATGAACCAAGTGGAATTATATAATAAATTTTATATATAATAATTCCAAGCATTTCAAGCATAAGTTGAAATCAGCTTCTCTAAATTAGTTCTATGAAATTAATGGAATGAATAAAAGCCTCAGACAATAGTTTGAAGGGGAATTATCTAAACTGAAAGGGAAAATAAGACATTTGGGGGGCTAGCTATCTGCATCTGTGCCAGTAATCTGCCTTCTGACGTATACCTTGGCTTGCCGATAAACTCCATTCTTATCAGACTCCATTCTTATCTGTGATGCCTGTCCTGCCTTGCAGAACCTGTTTCCCAGAACACTCCCATTTTAAAGAGACCATAACCATGAACCATATACAATGCCCGGAGGGACTGGTGCCAGTGCTGGCAAGCCTCTGGGTGTAATCTCACTTCCCCCATCCCAGCTCATGGGGAATCCATATTTTGGGGACAAAGGAACTAAGATTATAAAGGGAAAGCTTCGTCCATATTCATCACTCAGAATTTGGAGACAGACTCCCCTGAGTCACGGCACTAGTGCCATCTGCAATAAAGGCTACTTTTCTGAAAATATCCTCTTGAGTGCCCAGCTGATAAATCCTCCTGCGCTGCCTGGCAGCTTATCTGCAACAAAATCAGTGGTTGCTAAACTTTTTTGATTATGGATCTTATATATTATTTATTTAAAATTATATTCATATACAAATACAATATGGACACCATGAAACATAAGAAATGGAAATTATAAGATTAAGATAAAAAAAGATACAATGTTTTCTACACACTGATTTCCTGAAAGAGGATTAGAGTATTATATACTGTTTTCAAGAAAGACTGAAGCAATAGGGGGGTGGGGGCATGTGCTGGGGGTGGGAGCAGGTGGTGAGAGGTCAATGAGGGGAAAAAGGAGATGCCTGTAAAACTTTCAACAATAAAGAATTTTTAAAAAGGCTGAAATTAGAGAGATCTGGATTCCAGATTTACCCACCACTATTGCGTGATATTACTTAACCTCCCCCCCACCCGCAAGAATATTTGTATTGATTTTAGAGAGAGAGGAAGGGAGAGAGAGAGAGAGAGAGAAACATCAATGAGAGAGAAACATTGATCGGCTGCCTCCTGCACACCTCCAGCTGGGTGGGGATCAAGCCCAAAACCTGGCATGTGCCTTGACCAGGAATTGAACCGGTGACCTCTTGATGCATGGATCAACACTCAGCCACTGAGCAACGCCGGCCGGGGAGCTATATTACTTTTGATTAGCTACTTAATTTTTCAGAGCCTCAGTTTTTCTATCTGCACAATACAAATAATGACATACCTCATGGGGTTATGTTGTGGATCATGTAGGAAGATGAATTTAAAAGCCCCAAGATGAGGGCCTGGCACATAGTAGGTGCTCAGTACATGCAAGTTTATTTCAACACACTCTTTCTTTTATGGGCCACCTTATTGCACTAGTGTGCCCGGGAAATATTTTTTGGAAATGTTCCAGGTTAGAGTATTTGTTCATTGATTATTTTATCATTTTACTTTTTTAATTGACAAAGACTTATTGACTATCTCCTAAGTAATAGGCGCAGTGGTAGGTTCAGGGTAACAGCTTGGATGAATATTCTGAAGAACTTTAAAATCATTTTCAATTCAGCAAAAGGTTTAGAGCCTACCCTGTGGCAGGCACCACGTGCTGCTCCAAGGTAGAAATGATCTCTACATTCACAGAGCTTACAGTTTGAGGCTGTTTTCATTTTTTTTTTTTTTATGAGCTGAGGTCTGCCCACGCCAGGTTTGCACATTTTCAGCAGTTCTTGTCTCATCCTCAGGTAAATAGGAAGCCATTTTCAAGCTCAAAGTCATGGAATGGCAAAATATTAGAAAAGACACAGTATGAGCACATCCCTTGTCTAAACAAAAACCCTTTAACTGAAGAGCTGCCATCATTGTACAAAACGAAGGCAATTTACATCACACGCAAGCATCTCTATCCCTATTTATTTCATTCCTGACAATCAATAAATTCCCCTGCCTAGTCATAAAATGTTGACTGCACAGTTTTTCATGTAGCATAAATCAACTCAGACTCTAATCAATTTTCCATTTCTGTGAGAAGTTTTTTTAATGTAACAAATGTGTGTGTGCCCTCCATTGCTTGGTAACTGGCAGGTGCATCCCATTAGCATAGCTCTTAAACTGACCAAGCATAACCTGATGGGTGTGGTAGGATCCGACAGCCTGGACCGACAGACCTGCAAAATTCAATTCCCTGCTGAGCTGCGGGATACTCTGCAGAGGTTTCTATTTCCACACATGGTCTACAAAATCAATTTGCTGTAAATACCTTCCGGAGAGACAATTCTGCCCCGATGCAGAGTCTATCCATTTTCAAGGCATTTTTAAGAAGCAGGAAATGCTCGTGTTGGGAGGGAGAATTCCGTGATGTTGCTAAACAATGACAAAGTGTGGGAATGAACAACAACAACAAAAAAAATTTGGCCTTTAGAGTTTCATGTTCTTCTGACAGTGTTCCAGAGGCAAACAGTGAGCGTTAGAGAGTGAATATTCTGTTATCTGTTGAAAGACAATAAAAGCTGCGTTGTTCCCTAGGAATGGAGTTGTGAAAATCTACACACTAATTTGATTTTCATTTAGTTTGATTATTAGAAATTGCCTCGGTGGGTAGTTTTAAGACAAGAGGTAATGTGTCATAAGTAAGATCTGGATTTTGTTTTTAAAATTATTTTTTCTAATTTGAAAAAATGTTTTTCATTTTGCTGTTCACTTTGATATTTTTTTACAATATTAGAATAATATTCATACCACACTTTCATTAGGTTGAAAAATATATTTTATAAACTTATAATTTATTAAATCTTCTAGACTGAAATAAGAAATAAAATACAAGAAATTCTGTACTTGTTCTTTGAGAAGGCATCTAAGGACTTATGAACAAAATCAGAAATATTTGAGAAAACATCAGACTATAACATTCAGGGAAATCATGACACTGATTATATTAGTAAGGATTAGGTTTAGCCTCATATAACATGACATATGACAAAATTATAGAGGTTTAAGCAAAATAGATTATTTCTCCTTCATTAACAATAAGTCTGATGGTGGCAATCCTTGACTGGTAATGTTAGTTATCAGGGATTTAAGCTTTTTTCATCTATTTGCTTCTCTATCCTTAGATCTCCTTGAGATGACTTCTGGAGTTCGAGTCGTCTCATTCACATTCTAGGCTTCAGAAAGAAGGAAGGCTGGGGGTCATGTTGCTCTGAAGGAGTTTTCCAGGGGTCAGTATAGTACTCCTAACAGTTGTGCTTATATCTGACTGTCAATAAATTAGTCCCATGACCACATTCTGCTTTAAGGGAGGCTGGGATATCTTAGCTGGGTATATTACTACCCCCCATCCCCGTGTAGTAACAAAAAAGGACAGAATATATTGGTCAAACATCTAGTAGGCCCTGTCAGAACTGATATCATTCCCTAAGTCAAGTAGCTTATTTTTTTGCTGTTTTTAATAGATGTGTGTGTGTGTGTGTGTGTGTGAATACATATATGTGTATAAATATATAACTAAATGTAATACTAATCATTGGTAGAAAGTATAATGCTTCTAGATAATGGTTATAGCATTAACTATAGACATATGAATAATTTCTAAACCTAATGAAAGTCTTTGACCAGATCATATTTCCCAGATTATGTTTTAAAGACTCATTTGCTCATAAAAATAAAATTGGTAATAATCATTGAAATAATAAGCATAATTTTGCTCTGCTGAGACAGCCACTTGCATAAAGAGAAGAAATGTGCTTATTCAAAATGCCAATGGATTGGACTGCAGGAGTCCATCAAAACTATTCTTCACACATTTTAGTACACATTGAAATATATACTTATTTTAAGTGATGCTTTTTTATATGTGCCAGTCTAACTTTTCCCTTGTTAAAGATGCTGAAATAGGAAAAAAAAAGGAAGGCAGGAGGTACACACCTTCCCACTGAGCAAAAGGTGAGGCAATCCCCTCAGTTCTTAAGGAAGAAAAAACGCAGACCACTCAAAGGATGCCGTCCACAGAGCAAGAGGAATCACTTTTCTGAGTGCTTTCTTGTGTGGCCACAATCACCTCTGTCTCCTTGCTCCCCTCTGTGATTGGACTTGATCTTTTAACATTTCTTTGCAACCAGGAGCTAGAAAACACAGCATTTAAGCGTGGTGGGAAATGAGGACTGTTGAGACAGGTTGGACAGCTGTTGAGTTGGAAAGAAAAAGCTGGACCGCATCAGAGTGCATGCTATCAAAAGAGTTATGAGCTTACATGACAGAATATTACATGAACTTGAAATATGCCTTTACCAAATGCCAGCCTGACAGGAATCTGCTTTATAGAGGCATTATGTCCTTAAATAGCCAGGTGATTATCGGTGTCCCCGGAGCACTGCTTTCTGCCCTGATTTTCTAATACCCTGGCTCATCACTAATCGCTGCAGAGTGTCACCAGTTTAGAAAAAAAATCTCAAAAGAAAATTAATTTTGACTTCCTTTAACATCCTAGAGAGTTTTCTTTTCAGCTGGGATTGGATCCAGCCCTCTTTCCCACAACGACAAAATGTGGCCGTTAAATGTGGCATGTGAATCCTGGCCTGACACCCTCCCTCCCCTCCTCTTATCCCCCATTAAAAAATAAAAGCATTTTCTATGTGACCAGTAATGTGTTAGGCATGCTACATAAATTATCTATTTAATTCTCACGAAATTTATAAGGCTATATTATTAGACTCCTTGAACTTGAACTACAGAGAGACCAAGTGCCTTGCCCAAGATCACTCCCCTGGTTAGTCAGCAGTAGAATGGGGATTTTAATCCAGCTAGACCACTTCCAGGGCCTAGTTCTCAGTCAGTGGTTACACTGCTTTTTTCAAAGGCAGTGTTCCATTGAGACACCAAGGTTGGGAAGATAAGGTAAATTAATTAGGAAATATTTCTAGAAGGGACACAGAGGGCAAGAGATAAGACATCCCATTCCCCCTTTGTGGTTAAGAAAACAAGAAGAGATTATTCTTTCATAAGAATAGGCAACAGAAAGTCTGAATAAGAAGCACAGAGGTGGAAAGTAAAGCATTTTACAAAGGAAGGCAGCTGGGAGTTTTCAGTTTGTAGTGTTTGTTTGTCTCAGCTCCAGTCATCACTACCAAGATCTCTCCAGAATGAATTCCTCAGTGAACATATCAACAAGGTTGGAAATGTCATAATTATATTTTTTATTATCCCCCAAAGAATACACTAGTATGGTACATATTGCTATAATTTAAAAGAAAAGTGCTATGTAGCAACCACGACTGCTGATGAAATAAAACAAGCTGGCTTTTCATCCTCTGGTATTAACAAAAATGCAAAGATTAAAAAAAGGCATTTTCAGATATTCTGTGCCTGTTCTAAATGTAGTTGTAATTGGACAACAGCTCTGCTTATTGGTTGCTCAATGCTTTTCTCTTTTGAATAAACACATATTCAGCATGTTCTGGACAATCTTCCTGGAAGTCAGCTTGGTAACAGCGAATGGTCCAAGAAATGTTTTGGGTACCACCTCACACTAACTGATGGAGTAAAGGAAGCATTGTCCCTGCTTGATGCAAAGCTGGCTCCTATACGGAGCTGACACTTGAATGTGCATGTGAGTGATTGTTATGGAATATTGATATGATAAGCTCTCCTTCCTTGACCTCCAGCTTCTCTGAAGCCTTTGCCTGAGATGCTTGCAAGAGCTTGCACTCTGGCTTGTATGGCAACCTAGAAGCGTGGGAAAATTAATGTCCTGTGGGCAACCCTCTGTCGAAAGGCACCATGAGAAAAATGGTCAAATGCTTCTCTCTTTTATCCCCAGGGCAGACAATTCTCAGACTCATTCTATACATTTCCCATAATGTCAGACAATTCTAAAAACTCATTTTAAAATATGTTTTATTGATTTTTAGAGAGAGAGGAAGGTGGAGGGAAAGATAGAAACATTGATGAGAGAGAAACATCAATTGTCTTGCCTCCTGCTTACCGCCTACTGGGGATTGAGCCCACAACTCAGGCATGTGCCCTGACCAGGAATCGAAATAGTGATCTCTTGGTGCATGGGCCGGACCTTAGACTCATTTTAGATAGCTCTTCATAAGACCCCAGTAGAATCAAGCATGATTGCCCAGGGTAATGTTCTACTCCACATGGGCCTTTGTACTGACTTTTCCATTTTATTCTTTCTAGGCTTTTACTCCACTCCTGTTTCCTGAGATAATTTCCAAAATAAACTACTTGGATGCAATTCTTTATTCAAGTCCCTCTTTTATGAAGAACCCAGGCTAAGACAATGACCATTATAAAAGGAGAAAAATTTATGGGCTAAAAGATAATAGGGGGTATTTGTGTGTGGATGGTATTACTATTTAACATGGTTTTCTTTCCTCTACCAGATCCCTAAATATTGGAACCCTAAAAGGCTTAGTTCTTAGCCTTCTTGTCTTGATCTACAATTTCTCCTTAGACAATCTCTGGCTCTATGGTTTTAACCACCACCTCTATTTTGATGCCTTCCCTAATTGTATCTTTAGTCCTGACCTCTTTAGCGAGTACCAGAATCATTTATTCAATTGTCTACATATCATCTCCATGTGGATATCTAACAGGCATCTTTCCCATCACCTGTGCATAGTAAAACTTGTTTAGCTCCCAATAATGCCCTGTAAAAATCCTGGTATGCCTTTAATCTTTCGCATGTCACCACCACCTTCTAGCTATAGTTCCAACAAATAAAATAAAAAAATCTGCATGTTCTTGATTCAGCCCTTTTCACACATTTCCCAGCAAGTTCTGTCAATTCTCTCTCCCTCTCCAGACTAAATAAATCTCAAGTTCACTTATTTGCACCTCCACTGCCATCACCCTTGTCTTAAGCAAAATGGTCTTTTGTGAGGATCACTGACAAAAGTCCTCTAAAATCAATTTCTATACTGCTGTCAAAATGGTTTAGACAAACAGATATGCACCACATGCCTCTTTAAAACATTCCAATGGCTTTTTAAGGGACCTAGAAATAAAAGTCTAGAGGCTTCCCAAGCTTCCAAGGCCCTGCTAATGTCAGACAGAATTTTCTGCCTTGCTCCCTTAGGCTCCAGCCATTGTGGCAACTTTTCATTCTTCCAAAAGCCTCGGTTCTATCTCTCTTCCGAGTCTTCCATTTTTCTACACCTTCTGCCTGAATACTTGTTTTTTCTGCTTTTCATATGTTACACTCCTTCTTTAGGCCTTGGTACAAATACCTCCTCTTCTGGAGTTATTCTTCTAGTAAGCACCTGTCTAGAATAGTGCCTCCAACCTGTTACTCTATTGCTTCTTGTTTGTTTCCTTCATAATTCTTTTCATAAAGGTATATTGTGTCTTGAGCCATTTTTATTTTCTTTTTATCTTCTCAATTAGGAGATTAAGCTCTATGAAAGGATCTTGAAAGGATCTGACACATTTGTGGAATATATTAATGGATAGGCTAATTATTTTGAGAAATTCTTCTGGATGGGTGCACGTAGGCGTTTCTTCTTAGCTACCCTGAGGCAAAGAGCCTAATAAACATTGTCTAATATTTCCTTATCAATAATCCATAAATCTCTGCATCTTGAGATGAGAGTAGAGAGTAAACATTTTTTTTTGAGATCAAGAGATGAGAGTAAACTTTTTTTTTTTTTTTTTTTTTTTGGTAAAAACGTGAAGACATTCTTATAATTCTTCATTTCTTATTTTCTATGGTAGTCTTGTTTTCAAGTAGGGAGTAAACTGATGATTCATCCTATAGCAATCAAATTTATTGTGATTATTTGCATTTCAATTTGCTTTTTTCTAAGTAGGATAATTATGTCTGAGAAACAAGAGGTTTTTATGGGAAAGAAAAGGACTTCATACCATCCAGTCTAGGATGCTTTTTCTTATAAAACTTACTTGGCTAATTTATACTATAACTATGCTACACACCAAATAAAATTCCTAGTAATTCTTAGCTTCCCCTTTTCCAACTATGCTTAGATCCATGGTTTCAATTCCCTTCAAAGACATACATACCCAAAACTTCAAGGCCTTTTAATCCCAGATTCTTCTTTATCCCAGTTTCAGTTTTCATGCCTGTTACATCAGGGTATGAACCCTAGTTTTTTGATGAGTCAGCAAAGGCTGGATCTGTTTACTGGTGGACCGGGGGCCCAGGGCCCTGTGTTCACCTTGGTAGTCTTATTCTAAAAATTTGATAATAAATATCACTAGTGCCAAAGGGGTAAACTTTGTGTGTTTTTTTTTTTATCTTTATGGTAAAAATAAAGATGAAACAAGTCCAGTCCTGAGCTGGTGAAATATTAATACCAATTACTTTTTGTTATTTCTGAAAATATTTATAGACATTCACGCCTGTATATCAAGCCAACATTGCATTTTTAGGCAATTTGCTTCTTAAAGCAATCTGGTACCGTCTTATAATTTAGGGTTTCCACACTGGATTTTTCCTAAGGAGAGGCACATGGCTATTATTTGTGATTTAGATTCTTGATATATAATAACTACCATAGGCTTTGTTGTTTTTAAACAAAAACAACTGTTCTACACACATTTACTAATTATATGCCCAGTTTGCAAAAATGACATAAAATAATTTGATTTTATGTCTTGCACCTGATTTTCCTTGTTACTCTTTGAGCATTAGAATGACTTTGAGATTTTATAATACAGAGATTTTCTGTAGTCTAACCTTAGGGAAGATTCATTACCTCCTTTGTAATTACTTGATGGTATGAAAAATACCTGCTAAGTGATCAGTCTCATTAACGGATCTTGTGTTTTTCTTTTTTCAATTACAGTTTACACTCAATACCATTGAAAAAAAAATCTTCTGTCAACCCCATTTTTAAGAATTGATTTCAGAGAGGAAGGGAGAGGGAGAGAGAGATAGAATCATCATTGATAAGAGAGAATCATTGATCGGCTGCCTTCTGCACGCCCCCTACTGGGGATTGAGCCCACACAACCCAGGCATGTGCCCTGACCAGGAATCAAACCGTGACCTCTTGGTTCATGGGTTGACACTCAACCCCTGCACCACACTGGCCAGGCACACTCAATACAATTTTGTACCAGTTTCCAGTGTACAGCTTAGTGGTCAGACAATCATATACCCTACGAAGTGCTCCCTTGTTATTCCAACCACCCGCCTGGCACCATACATATTTACCACAATTTCATTGATTATATTCCCTATGCTGTGGTTTACATTCCTGTGACTGTTTTGTAACTACCAATTTGTACTTTTTTTTTTTTATTCCTTCACCTTTTCACCCTGCCCCCCAAACCTTCTCCTTTTTGGAAACCATCAGTCTGTTCTCTGAATCCATGAGTCTGTTTCAATTTTGTTTATTCTGGTCTTTAGATTCCACATATAAGGGAAATCATATAGTATTTACCTTTCTCTATGGATTCATTTCACTTAGCATAATACTCTCTAGGTGATGAATCTTGTCTCGACTGACTTGGAAAGAACCAAGAAAACAATTTGAAGTATGTGATCAGTCAGATGCTGTCCCTCACTGCTCTGAGTGGCTTCTGTCCTCTTCACCTCCTTCTGCCTGTGCCCCAGGCTGAATCATCAAATGCCTTACCGTCCGTGCAGAGGAGTCCAGACCTCCCGTAGGGGCAGCGGCAGACGATGTCTGTCCCAGATTTGGGAACACAGGTGGCCCCGTTTCTACATGGGTTGTTTTCACACGTTGCGAACTGGCACAGCTTGCCTGAGTACAGCCTTGGACATGCACAAAACCAGTGTTCACCATCACTGAGAAGACAAAAATAATTTATTCAATCAGAAAACAACCGATCTTTACACACATATACACATGCACGCATGCACACACGTAAATAAAATTATAATTACATCTTGGAAGTGGAACTTTTTCTCCTCCCTTTCCCTTTCTGTGTTATTTAACTTTTAAGTATTTGTAGCTGTGTACTTTGCATCGAAAGCAGATCAGCAGCTTTATAGATCGTCTGAAGCCAGGAATTCTATTTTAAGCCACCCATTTTTACTTTTGATGTATCTTATCTCCTATTTCACACTAGGTGCCCTTTCAGAGCTTCATTAAATATGTGTGGCGTTGCCTCAATAAAGTGCTTCAAATAGCTATTAAAATAAAACCGTCTTAGAGAATTTCAAGCCTGGTGGCAAGCGTCCTCCACGGAGGACACTGCCCTCCATGAGTGCCCTAGTGGTAATTTGGAAAGGAAATCACAGTGGGGAGCTGTGATGACTATACAGCTCTCTGGCGGAAAATAGGGCTTGGTGGCCACGAGTGAGCGTGCCTGGGAGAGCTGCGCTCAGGAAAAATCCTCCTCTGACCCGGAAGCCTTCTCTGGAGGGAAAGTGGCCTGAAGTCTGCTGATCTGCCTCCCTGCACCCATTCCCCTTTGAACCGGAGCCTCAGCTTTCCCAGCAGACCCACCCCTCCATCACTCTCAGCGCAAGCCCGCTGACAGGAGGGGCAGACCCTGAATCTTACTGTCCATCACAGTGATTAATGCAGGATAGGTACAAGGGCCAAGCCAGGCCAATGGGCTTTTTTATTGTTTTTAAATTGGGGTTGCTAAACTGGTAGCTTCTGGTGGCATCTGCCTGTCCAGAGGGGAGAGTCTGGCTGAAAGCAAATAACTAATACCAAGCAACACGAGTATAAGAGGCTGGGGGAGATAGATAATTAATGATATTACTTGGGCACCAGATCTAGCCATTACTCTGCAGGTATATGAGCTGATATACCGTAACCCCTTTTAAGTTGTGAACCAATTTAAGTTGGGGTTTCGTCACTTGCTGTTAAATGAATTCCATTTAATATTCATGTCCTTTCCTTCCTTTTTTTTAATCTTTCTTCTCATTATCAAGTCCACACACCTTGCCATATGTGGACCTTTAGGGTTTTGTTTTTTTTCCTGCTTACATCTCATCTTCTAAAAATGACTGTGAGCTCTTAAAGGTAGGTGTCAGGAGCATCCCGGAATTAGAAAGCTGGTATATTTTGTCTTTATGACAAAATAGATTTTGCCCATACCATGGGATTTTCTCTTGTCCTCATCATTCTGGTCTTGTGATGCTTTCCTTACATATTTTAATCCTCTTAGTCCAAAATAAATTCGCTCACAGGGAAGTCTCAGATTTTTTGATACTAATGAATACCCGACTTTGAAATCTGAAGAGGTCTCCTTTTCCAAATATATATATTGATTTCAGAGAGGAAGGGAAAGGGATAGAGATAGAAGCATCAATGATGAGAAAGAATCATTGATCAGCTGCCTCCCACACGCCCCCTATTGAGAATCGAGCCCGAAACCCAGGCATGTGCCCTTAACTGGAAATGAACCCAGGACCCTTCAGTCTGCAGGTTAATTAATGCTCTATCCACTGAGCAAAACCAGCCAGAGCAAAAAATTTGTATATTTTTTGTTAATCCTCACACAAGGATATTTTTTTCCTCATTGATTTTTTAAAAATATATTTTTATTGATTTTATAGAGGAAGGGAGAGGCAGAGAGAGGTAGAAACATCAATGATGAGAAAGAATAATAGATCAGCTGCCTCCTGCACGCTCCCCACTGGGGATTGAGACCGCAACTGGGGCATGTGCCCTGACCAGGAATCCAACCGAGACCTCCTGATTCATAGGTTGATGCTGAACCAGGGTCCTGCTGGCCAGGCTCCCCCATTGATTTTTTGAAAGGGTGGAAGGGAGGGAGGGAGGGGGAGAGAGAGAAACATCAATGTGAGAAAGACATATCAATTAGTTACCTCCCGCATGAGACCCAACCGGGTCTGGGGATCGCTCCTGCAACCCAGGTACGTGCCCTTGACTGGGAATCGAACCCGTGACCCTTCAGTCCATGGGCCAATGCTCTAATCACTGAGCAACCGGCCAGGGACAGAAATATATATTCTTTTATATTAATTTTCTATGTTAATGGGATGAGGCACCATGGAGAACCTTAATGTATCAGATAGCAGGTAAAGCTAGCTTTGGAGGGCTGTGAGGCTTTGAGACCCTCAGATTTTGCTGACACATAAGGTGATCCTGTAAGTGATCAGTAATTTACTCATTTTATAACTCTGATGGCAGCTTGCATAGGGCTTTACACATAGTATACAGATAGAGAATCACATAGGTTTTCAGAGTTGGGAAAGAAAAAAAGGTCCATGTCACTAAGACGGCAATAAAGCACCTTAGACATACACTTCTGTTTCTGCGCTACAGAACAAAGTTTTGAGGACTATTGAGCCAATGCTACTCCTTCTGGCCTGAGAATTGTAAGAGTATAACCAGATTACCTGGCAGGTATAGAGATGCCTTCTGGTGTGACTTAAAAGTGTTAGTTAGGAACTTGATGTTGTTGAGGGCCCTGGATAAACCTAATGTAACTTCACTTCCACTCACCTAACTTGGGGTTGGAAGCTCAGAATTTAGCATCTGTGTTCTGGGAAAAAGTCTAGGAGAACAACACTCTTGCAAGTTGCATTCTGGAAGGACCAAATTAGTCTTTTTATAGTAAAGGAGAATGCCACATATGGGAACGTCAATGAATCTAAATATTGACTGATTGAAGTGCTTTAATCATACAGCCCTCACCATATTTGAGATGCAGGAAAGATGCTTTTATGTTAAAAACCAAGGAAAGCACTAATTTTAATCATGTCCTATTGATAAACCCAGCTTCATTTCCTTTTTGCTTCCATCAGGTGTTGGGAGAAGTTGGTTGTATAAATTGATGCGGATCTGACTAACTGCGTGCATCTGCACATCCGCAGGCAGCTAGAGCAGAGAGAAAAATAGAAATTCTGTAGAAAACACTCCAAGAAAGGGGAAAATCACCTTCTCTGGCTAACCAAGGGCAAGTGCCCAAAGCCCTTTGGCCCACTGTAGTATTCCACAGCATTATATTAAAAAGAGTCAGATTTAACCAATCGAGATTTTGCCAGATGATGGTAACTGTACACTTCACTTCAAATTTTACCTTCAAGCCCTGCTGGTATGGCTCAGTGGTTGAGCATTGGCCTATGAACCAGGAGGTCGAGAGTTTGATTCCCAGTCAGGGCACATGCTCAGTTGCGGGCTCGATCCCCAGTGGGGGGGCGGGGGTGTGTGCCGGAAGCAGCTGATCCATGATTCTCTCCCATCATTGATATTTCTTTCTCTTTCTCCCTCTCCCTTCCTCTCTGAAATCAATAAAAATGTATATTTTTTTTAAAAAAAGAAAGAAAATAAATGATTAAAAAAACCCCAACAACCCAGAAAACAAATTATACCATCAAGTCCAAAAGATTTCCTGGCGTGCCAGATACTTTACCACTGGTTTTAATAAAATATGTTTGCCACCAGCTGTGTAACTCCTGGACCTAAAGGTTTCTCCTATTCAGATCTTACCAGAGATCTGTTACTGAGTCCCAGTTTCTTCAAAGCTAGCAAGTCAACTGTTTCTGCTGCCACTTAACTCACCGTGATGCCTGGCCATACCCTAAAGCGACAGGCAATGTCAACCAGGACAGAGATGCTCTGAGGCTGAAGAACTGTATGTAACAGTCTACTTTTGGAAGCAGAGACTAAAACATGTCACCTTCCTTCACCCAGTTTCCTTTAAATGCTGTAACACTGCCGTGAATTCGTTGGGTGCTGTTTAATTAGCTATGGGAGAATATATTCACATGAAATAAACACCTTTTCATTTGAGAACGTTTTAAAAAGCTAACCCTTCCCAGACCTATGAACCACACATAAACCTGTTTGCAAACTTTCTCTAGACAAGTCAGGGCACTCTTCTGATTAGAAGTAGGTCTGGGAGGGACCCCCAGGTATTGGTGAGGTTTATACCTGAACACCGTATTTAGTGTCAATTGCTGTCAACCAATATCTGCTGTGCACCTGCATCACGGACAGAGCCACGTGCCATGGATATGTAAAACTCATCTTTATGTTGGTAGGGGAGACAGCATCCGTTTATGAACTAATCTCTGTAAGATACAACATGTGTTATGTGGATTTATATGCATAGGTCAACAGTGGCGAGGATTTTGAGGCCTTCTTAAAGCTGGTCTCTGGTCTGGTGCCAGAGAGGATATTCCATGTGGCTTTCAAATGCGGATTCCTGTGCTCCCCTTGCCCTTCGAGATTTTGATTTTGGGGTCAGGCCTGAGATTTTGCACTTAATAAATGTCATCAGCTGGTCCTTTGGCATAGCCTACTGTGAGTTTAAGCCAGCTTCCCTGAGACAAATTTCCTCACAGAGTAAAAGCTTGGTGGCCATCAGCTACTATCATGCCATTAGTAGGATGCTAGGGCATTATAATTTTCTCTTTTTTGGGCTTCATTTTGACTTTTTATTTATTTTTTATTTTTTAAATATATTTTATTGATTTTTTACAGAGAGGAAGGGAGAAGGATAGAGAGTTAGAAACATCGATGAGAGAGAAACATCGATCAGCTGCCTCCTGCACACTCCCTACTGGGTATGTGCCCGCAACCAAGGTACATGCCCTTGACAGGAATCGAATCTGAGACCCTTGAGTCCGCAGGCCGACGCTCTATCCACTGAACCAAACAGGTTTGGGCTCATTTTGACTTTTGATGGACCTGTTTCTGAAAACACAATACAAAGAATAGAGGGTTTTTGTTTTACTAGTGCCAAATATAGCCTATTGCATGTCCCTTATACTTAACAAAATGAAGTAGAAAAAAAATTCACTCAGTCATTTAAAAGCTTAGTTAAAAAAACAACAACCCAGCTATCTAAGTAAATGCAAATATCTGTATAATTGGGCACTGTAACCCGCTACAGCATATTCGATTACAAGTCACAATATGGTTAGCATAGCAAATGACTATCATTAAGTTTCTATGGGTATCAAAAATTATCTTCAGAAAATGGAACTGTTTAAAAAAATCAAAGATGTTAGTTAGAAGGATGCTCCCTATTTACATAACACAGCCAGATGCCTCAAAACCTTCCAGAACTAAAAGGACCTCTGCATGTATTAACTTAAAAAAATAAATCACTCTTCCTGCACTCTTTGTAGCTAAGGGATCATTAGCGGATTTCAAAGTTGACCACCCACAGTGTCAAGAGAGGGAGCTT
This sequence comes from Cnephaeus nilssonii, assembly GCF_951640355.1. Taxonomy (NCBI): domain Eukaryota; kingdom Metazoa; phylum Chordata; class Mammalia; order Chiroptera; family Vespertilionidae; genus Cnephaeus; species Cnephaeus nilssonii. Next base: position 70,436,623 of record NC_137080.1, on the reverse strand, counting down.
CCCAGTAGGAAAGTGTGCAGAATGAATCCTTATGAATAATGTCGCTAGATACTTCTGGAAAATAAAATTGCTATTGGCAGAAATAACTCATCTCTATGTATAGGCGCTTCTATTTATAGAACCACAGCACAGGCATGGGAAAAGAATGCAAATGAGATCACCAGTAGCCGTGGTTCAAGTGGAACTTTCATTCTGTTTTCATGAATTTCACACCACAGTAAGAGTCTGCTGATTACAAGGCAATACCTGCCTTCTCCCCAGCTTCCCTAAAGCGTTAAACTCCTTTCAGACGAGTTGTCAGCTGTATTTGCAACCTGGTGCTCCAGCACCACACACAGTCTTTCTTTGTAAATATATTTTTATTGATTTCAGAGAGGAAGGGAGAGTGAGAAATAGAAAGAAACATCAATGATGAGAGAGAATCACTGATTGGCTGTCTCCTGCACGATCTGGGGGATCAAGCCCACAACCTGGGCATGTGCCCTGATCAGGAATCGAACCATGGCCTCCTGGTTCATAGGTCGATGCTCAACCACTGAGCCACACCTGCTGGGCCAGATAGTCTTTCTTTGTCTCTAAGACAGAGCTGCCCCAAAGGAGGTTACTTCTCACAGTAAGGAACCCCATCATATTTAACATTTTTCATTTTTTTCCTTCCTAAAAGTAGCCACAGGTGAAAATAATAGGAAAAAGCGATGCCAAACCCAAATTACCTAGAGGTGGCCTAGAAAGGGAAGTTGGAGAATGCAGTCCATGTAACAGGCCCATGAACAGAGCGCTCAGGGAAAATGTCCTCTGCTTCAGAAGCCTTTGTCTTTACATAAGATTTTACGTAAGGCAGACCCAAAGAAGATGCAAAAGGATAACAGCAATAACAAAACTCATAGCATCACACGTAAAGGAAGAATACATAAAAAATTACAAACAATAGAAAAACATGTTTGTTTCTTCCTGTTCTAGGATCTGCCCAATTTAATCTCATGGGTATTTTAGAAAGAAAACTTTGATTTATGTTATAATCTCTCTCCCCCCTGTCTCCCTCCTTCTCTCTTTTAAAACCATGGTTCACTTTCCAAAAAAGCCTTTATTGGTAAAGAAAGATGATCAGAAATTTCCTTTCCAGCAAAGGATGTCTTTTACATTTCCTTTGCCTTGTGGCCCACTAGTCCTTATGGAGTTAAAGCTTTGTTTCTAACAGAGGAGCCTCGGTAAACATCAAACCCCAAACAGGGAGCTAAAATGGCAAAACTGGCTATAATCTAAATAAATGATACAGGCATGATGGTGTGTCCGGCAGAGTACTTGGCATTGGTCAGCTGCTCATTATATGTTAGGGAAAGAAGGTTGGCAGAGGTGAAATACTATTAGTGAAGTCTGGGTCAGTCCATGGTGGGATAAGAATGGAATGGAGTCTGGTATAAAGAGAAGTGGGCTGGGAAAGAAGGATGGGGTGGAGGGTATTGATGAGTGGGAAAATACAATGATGAGTTAATAATTATTGAATAAGTATATTGTTTCAATGTTTATAATTACCTTCCTCCAGTTAAAAAAAATATTCCAGGGTCTTAAGATCAGACTTTGTGACTAAGCAAGAACTTAATATTAGATTTTCTTACTCTGTGTTCATTGCAAAATTAGCCAGTCTCCAGTCCCTTGCACTGTAAGGGCAATTTGGGCAGAATCTAATATAACAGAATCAGTAAATGCAGTGCTTATGGAGTTTTCAGATAATTTTCTATAAAGATAATGTGCCGATTTGAATGCTATTTAAGGCCAGAAGAGTTGGTATAAGCTTTTAAAATGGCAATTTAACTTCTACTAAAAAGAAACAAAAAATTCTCTTAAAATATTTGAGCCAATGAAGTGCTGCTTCACTCATTCCCTTGCCTTCAGTAACATTCACATACATACAATTTCTACTCAGCTGTTTCCATGGTGAATTCAACTGTTGTCAGGAATGTGGACACAATGGTGGTGATTGTTCTTTTCTGGTATTAAGACCTATTTATAAAATGGCTGTGGGGGAAAAGTTATTCCTCACAAGCATAAGAAATAGTAAATAACAACTCCTTAGAAAGATGCACATTGGTGAACAAAGAAACATTCTTTGTGAGCATTGCTACATGCCTACATTGAATTTGCAACGAGAAATTTTATTTTATTTTTTTTTGCAATTTCTCATTTAACTGCAGGCCTTCTTTTCCCTCAAATCTTGATGCTCTAAAGAGTTTGGAAAAAGCCAGAAATTCATCAAGCTTGATCTTAAACTATAGTTTGAATCTGCCACTTAGAACAAGAAGGTGACATCTGGAACTGTCCCAAATCCTCTTATTTGGAATCCATGGCCTGAACAATATAGACTAGAGGTTACTGATGGCCAAGATGTTTAATGCCTACCTCTTGAACTACACAAAGGGTAGGCACAGACACAAGGTTTGGTATACAATTATAAGGAAATATGAAATTTGCCAAGTAATGTTTTACTCACTGTACAAAAGTTCATTTCCCTAGTCCCAAACCCTGTTCAGACCTTCATCTCATGCAGCTTCCTCCCTGTACCATAGCTGCACATTTATGTTAGTCCAGAGAATATTCCCCATTCATTTGGCAAAATGTTGGCAGTAATTTTGGCTTTGACTCTTTCATCCTTCTACAAAATAGTTGCTCAGATCTTTTCCAATCTCTAAGCCTCGTGTTCCACCCTCACACGAGATGACTTCACTCCCTACTCTACAGATAGGCTTGCAGTTGTCAGCACCAACCCTTGATTTCCCACATCATGTCTTCCTGACTTATTTCTCCATCCTTCTTTTCTTTTACCCAATTTTGGGGTAAAGGACTTTGGGCAAGGAAATAATTATATTATGTATTAGAATTATCATTCTGGGGAAAATGTATTGGAGGGTCACTGAGAGAAATTCTGATATACTTTCCTCTCTTTTTACTCTTGTTGGGAACTTGTGCAGGAAACTCAGGTTTCAGCAGCACCTCCTCAGGTGAATTCCCTTTGAGAAGATTCAGCCCATGCTCCAGTTTGCTTCCTAGCTAAACTCAGATGGCCCGGCGGCCTAGTCCCAGCAAGTATCAGCAGTATCCCCAAGTGTGGCTTTTCAGTGAGTTCTGAGTCTTTAAGGGGTAGCTTGATGTAGAGTTGCACAGGCCCTCAGTGGGCAAAATCCTCCCAAGTTCAGCAGCCCTGTCGGTGGTTTCTAGTGAGGTCCCTGGAATGCCAGATCACAGCTTCCCAATGAGTTTTATCAGCACCATTGCTGGCTGCTTCCTAGTTTCTTCATCACCAAAGAGGGTAGCTTCCTCTGGACCAGTCCCAGCCTGTGGAACCTCAGTGAACTTTTCTACATCCAATGACCACACTCTTTCCAAGCTGGTCTAAATACCAGCTGGTGTGTGTGTGAATGTGTGTGTGTGTGTGTGTGTGTGTGTGTGTGTGTGTGTGTGTGTGTTTTCCACATTTGTTCCTTTCTTGAGTGTTCTTTCTCAGTCATAGACGTAGGGATTACAACCTACATTCACTATATCTAAATGGTTTAAAGTATTCTTTACCTTTAGAAGTTACTCCTGTTATTAATAACTAGAGGCCTGGTGCACAAAAATTTGTGCTCTGAGGAGGGGGTCCCTCAGCCTGGCCTGTGCCCTCTAGCAGTCTGGGACCCCTCGGGGGATGTCCACCTGCTGGCTTAGGCCTGCTTCCCAAGGGATTGGGCCTAGGCTGGCAGTCAGACATCCCTCTGGCAGCTCAGGAGCCCTCAGGGGATGTTCACCTGCCAGCTTAGGCCCACTTCCTGGGGAATTGGGTCTAAGCTGGCAGTCAGATCCCTCTGCCAGCCTGGGAGCCCTTGGGGGATGCTCAACTAATGGCTTAGGCCCGCTCCCCAAGGGACATCACAGTTGGACATCCTTAGTGCTGCCGAGAAGGTGGGAGAGGCTCCCACCACCGCCGCTGCGCTGGCAGCCTTCAGCCCAGCTTGTGGTTGAGGAGAGCTCCCCCTGTGGGAGCACTCTGACCACCAGGGGGAAGCTCCTGCACTGAGCGTCTTCTCTCTGGTGGTCAGTGCACATCATAGCGACTGGTCATTCCCGGTCGTTAGGGTCAATTTGCATATTACCCTTTTATTATATAGGATTATTTTTTGTTGATTTTAAAATTTTTTATTTTGAAATAATTTAAAAATTATAGAACAATTTTAAAAGGAATAAAAAAACTCCCTATTGTCAGCACTCCAATTTATCCTTGTTCATGTTTTGCCATATTTTTTCTCTCACTCCCTCTTTCTATATATATGAATAAAATTATTATTAAGCCATTTAAGAGAATGCAGCAGACATCATGTCACTTTATCCCTAAAAACTGTATCTTTTCTAAAAATAATTTTTTTTCCTTACAGTGTAATTTTCAAAATCAGGAAGTTTAACATTGCTGTCATATTATTATCTACTAGAGGCCCATTGCAGGATATTCATGCAAGAATAGGCCCCTGGCTTCACTCCCAGCCACCCGGGAGTCGGCAAGTCACTGCTTCCCGGCCACCAGGGAGCTGGCACGTTCCCGCTACCCGGCTGCCCAGAGCCAGCAAGTCCCCGCTCCCCACTCCGGGCCGCCCGGAGCTGGCACGTCCTCACTTCTGTCTGAAGCACCACTAGAGTAGCTCCCTCCACTGCCCCCCTTCCCCTCATAGCAGGCTTCACTCCACTCTGCGCCTGTGTATGCAAATTAACCGCCATCTTTGTTGGGTTAATTTGCATACTTGCTCTGATTGGCTGTGGGCGTAGCGAAGGTACGGTCAATTAGCATCTTTCTCTTTTATTAGGTAAAATTCTACAATCCATATTGAAATTTCAATTGTCCCAGTAATGTGCTGTATTTTAATTTATAGTTGGCATATCTCTTTAGTCTCCTTAATTTGTAATTTTTTCTTTGTCTTTCATGATATTGACATTTTTGAAGAGCAGAGGATCATTTTGTTGAAGGTCTCTCAGTTGGGTTTGTCTGACATTACCTCACAGCAGGATCCAGACTACATGTTTTTAGTAGGAATCCCACATAAATGATGTGCATCCTTTTCAATACATCATAACAGGAGGCCCATTCTGTTTGCGTGTCCCTCTTTTGTCAATGTAAGTTGTGATCACCTGATATGGTGGTTTCTGCCAGATTCACTGTGAGGTTACTGATTTCTAATCGACAGCCTGATGAAGAGATACATAGAGCGAGGTCTTGAACAAAGGACCTCTGTCCTTGTCCTCTGTCCTTGTGGCCCAGCACAGTGGCACCTGGAAGTGTTCTGGCTCCCCAACGTGGAAGCTCCCTGAAAAGGTTAGTTAATAATTGTTAATATTAAACTATCCTAAGTTAACCATGTGGCTTCGGTCTCCTGAGAGTACCCTGAGTTATACACAGAGAAGCAAGCCAGTTGGGAGGAGGTTATTACGAAAATTCAAGTGGAAGTGAAGATAAACAAATGGATATGGGGTATGGAGAGAAGTAATTTGATAGATGTTTAGAGGAAAAATATCTACCTAACCTGATAATTGGTTTCTGGTTTGGACAACTGAGTAGACTTTGATGGCATTCTTGGAACTGAAGAATACAGATTTGGAAAGTAGAGGGAGAATACAATGAGCTCATTTCTATACGTACATTATTTGAAACATCTATAGATATCCTCGTGAATATGTTCAGTGGTATTGAAATAGGTTATGAATATAAAATACTTTGACTTTGATTATAAGAGAACGTATGGATTACAATGCTACTTGGTATTGGGGAAAAGGCAATTGAAGGAAAATAAACTTTGACTCAAATATCTAAAGAATTTAAAGTGCTAGACTAGCTATTTGCCATATCAATGAAATAAGAAAGGTTGCATTAAAAGTATTTATCCATTATAATTTTGTTATCACTTCATGGTAAGATATTATGTGTGTGGGATCATGTATGGCAAAGTTCTTTTTAAGCTTAATGAATACATACTGTTATTTTATTTAAGATCTTTCAATATTATATTTATTTCTGTATACCTTTTTAAATGAAGTCTATTGGGGTGACACTGGTTAATAAGATTATGTAAGTTTCAAGTGTACATTCTGTAAAACATCATCTGTATATTGCCTTGTGTGCTCACCACCCAAAGTCTAATCTCCTTCTGTCATATATTCGACTCCCTTTATCCTATTCAGCCTCCCACTCTTCTTTAATAAATACATTTACATGCATGCAATAACTGTTCTTCGGGAGGGCCATTTGGTTAGCTTCCTGGGGACAGTTGTGAACATAAAAGCTATGCCCGTGAGGGAGAACTGCCTGAACAGAAAGCATCCAGCTCATTTTAATGCATCTGTTGACAATGACAACGAGGTCAACGATGATGATAATTCATTATAAAATGAAACATCTGGGATGAGTGTTGACCTGGATAGGATGCCAGGGCAACGGGTGTAAACAGAAACTCTCCAAAGAAAACTGGGGGTGTGGATGGTTTCTCTTCGTTTGAAGTAATAATATTTCCCTGTAGCCTATTGTTACACTGAATGAACTAATTAAGTGTAAAGAATTCCCACCGCTTATGGGTTAGTTTAATAATTCTGAAGTATAATGGCTGTGATTTTATTTTAACTGCTATATTAACCGTAAAAGCATTCTAGGAGGGTTCAAATTTACATCTACTTAGGGCATGAGCTTAGAGTAGTATTTTGTATTAAGTTGATAAAACTGAGATGCAAAGCTCAGAGAACAGAAAACAACTTTCCTGAAAAAAAGAACTGCTGATAATACATCATTGCTTTGCTACCTTTTTTTTCTTTTTCTTTCTTTAATCTTGAAAGGGATATTTGAGTTTTAAATACAAGAGGTTGAAAGTGGCTTCAGGCTTTTTCAATTAAAAGTTTAAGTTTTCAACTTCTTTGCACTGGAAAAGACTAAATCTCTTCTTGGAATCAGTTGACAGGAAGTTAAAATGGACCCTGCTATTTCTTTGAAAACCTTGTACAATGGCCAGACTTCATCAAAAGGTGTTTTTGGCCAGAGGCAAGCTTCTCAGTTCAGTGACCTTATGGATGGCAAAGGACAGTTTAAAAGGCATTTATACCTGTTTAACACTTTTTTTTTGACACTCTATTAGAGGTGACAATTTTCTTTTACATTAAATGGATAAAAAAAGAAATAGTCAACTTTCCCTGCTGTTTCGATAGTTTCAATTAGTTTCTTTCCCCTCAATTGCTCCATCAGATGGGCTAGATAAGATTTCACTATTTGGGGGGATCATTTTAAGCCTCTTTTCCAGCAGTTTGTTATTTTTACAGCTCCAATGATTCACCATAAAATGCGTCTCCATCTGCAGGAAGCAATTCTAAAATTGCTTCACTCAACAAATCCAAAACTGCTAGGCTCACTATAGCACAGAAATAGACCTGGTTTGGAAAGGGATTACCTATTGGGTTCAGAAAACCTTTTTCTGAGGCAGGTTATGGAATGGAGCAGACCTCTCAATGGCAGAGGTAACTTTTATTTTTATTGAGAATCATTTGAAGTTTTGTTTCATTGGTTTTAACTATTTCTTTCTTTTTCTTTTAGAGAGAGAGAAAGGAGGGAGGAGAGGGAGAGGGAGAAGGAGAGGGAAAGGGAGGGGGGAGAGAGAGAGAGAAAGAGAGAGAGAGAGAGAGAGAGAGAGAGAGAGAGAGAGAGAGAGAGAGAGAAGAGATAAACATTTATCAGATGTCTCCAGTATGCACCCCCTGACCGGTGGTTGAACCTGAAACCTGGGCATGTGCTCTGACCGGGAATTGAACCTGTGACCTTTCAGTGCATGGGACAATGCTCAATCAATGAGCCATACCCGCCAGGGCTTAACTATTTCTTAATGTTAAAAAAAAGTGTATTTCCTGGTAACTAACCTATATGTGTAAGTTATTAGTTGTTACAAACTCTCCAATCCATTCCACACTGCATTAAAATGTTCTCTGCAGCTTAAAATTGTATTTAAATAGACACATATTTAAATTCCTTTTTCTCAGAATTTATTAAATTTTAAAATTGAATTCATTTCAAAGTTAATTTCATGTAATCCCTACCTCCTCCGCCCCTCACGCCCCACCGCCTTCCATGGCATATAGAGACAAAATATTAGCCTTCAGCATGGATAAGTTATTTCTATTTCTTATATAATAGAGTTAAATTTTTGGCATAGATTTTTAGACGAAAGTGTAAAATGGATTAGAAAATCTTGATTTATTGTAGTTGTTTTAAATCTGAAGTAAAACAAATATGAAAAGTGCAGGTCAGTAGATAGAGTTGTTTGCTAGTTGAATCCCACATGGAAGCTATTGCTATCCTTGGAACCTAGAGGGGTTAATTATTCCACAGGATTTTTAAAGACAGAACACAATTTATCTTAATCTCATGTCAACATTTTCCTGAAACTGACTTAGTCTTTCACTCTAGAAAGAACAGACACAGTAGAACTTTTAATGGAAAAATCCTGCAGCTACTTTCAACCTCTGATATCTCCAATCAAGTTCTCTCTTCCTCAAATAAGAAAAAAGAACTAGCTAACCTGGAAGTTGTTCAAGAATCATTTATTATCAAAAAAATTGTTAGGGAGAATTCCAATCCCTTCAGGAAACCCCTAGGTTTGAAGGTATGTCATATGTACAACAGACTATTTAATGGATTCTTGATTTTATCACAAGATGTGTCATTCAATTCTCCAACCAATAGCCTTGCACAAATATTTTTCAGGAACACACCATTTGCTAAAAGCAAGGCTGCCACATCGTGTTTGTTTGTTTGTTTTTTAAATATATATTTTTATTGATTTCAGAGAGGAAGGGAGAGAGAGAGATAGAAACATCAATGAGAGAAAAATCATTGATCAGCTGCCTCCTGCACACCCCTTACTTGTTATTGAGCCCACAACCCGAACATGTGCCCTGACTGGGAATCAAACCATGACCTCCTGGTTCAGAGGTCGACGCTCAACCACTGAGCCACACCGGCTGGGTTCTTGTTTGGTTTTGCACTGAAGTTTCTGGAAGGGGGCTAGGGTCAGTCCTCCCACCCAGTGTCATGCCTCAAGCACAGCTGGTTTGCTCTTATCTCGAATCATTCATTTGTCTCTCACTCAACAAACATTGACTGGACTTCTCTGTGCCAGGCACGCTTGGCACTGTACCACTGTGGTGAATGAAAGATATTGTCCCATTCGTGTTGAATTTACAATCTGAATGGGGGATTAGGAATTAAACAATTGAGTGTAAAATTACAAATGATGCCTACAGCTAGGAAAGAATGTCCTATTGTGTTGCAGGAGAGGGCAACAGGGGCATCTTTGAGCTGAGTGGCCAGAAGGAAATTCTCAGTGGGATTAATAAGTAAACGGAAATATAAACAATTAGAAATTAGTCTAGCTAAAGAGTTGGGAGTGTTTCAAACAGTGAACAACATATAAGAAGATATGAGAGAAAGCCTGACATGCCCCAGGACTTGAAAGCAACCATTTTCGCCTACAGTTCAGAAAAGGGGAGGGGATTTGAAAAACCAGGCAGAGGCTAGATCTGATTTTATATCAAAATATTCCACCATTAGCTTAAACTAATTAGTGTGCTTTTTTGCTCCATCAGTTGATCAAGGCAATACTCTATAAAAAATCCCTACTATACATACATCATTACCTGGTGTTCACCTCTGTTTGTTAAATCGCTTCCTTCAGTTAGAAATCAGTCACAACACTCCCTAGCTTTAAAAGCGATGCCTTCCTGTTACATTTGGAACAAAATTCAGCTTTTTTTTTTTTTAATGTTTTTTATGAGGGCCCACAGGACATGGTCTGGCCCCTGCTTCCCTCTCCGAGTCACTGTGCCCCTGCTTCAGCTGCCTGTCGTGTGCCATGTTAAGTCCCCTTGGCCCTGCTGACTTCAGATTCAGCTTCCCTGGAAAGTTGCCTAGGAACTTAGACTCACTACACTCTGACATGTTCTCACCACAAGAGAGAAAATCCCTTGCCTTGGACTTAGGACTTCTCACAAGTCCCTTCTTCCCTATGTGCAAACATACCCTGAAAGAGCAGAGTTAATGCCCCAGAGACAACCTTCAGCCAACGGTGGTTGAAAGTGACTGAAACAATGCTTCTACCTTTCAGCCTTTAGTTGATCACTGTGGGTGTCTCTGGAGGTCCCAGTAGAATTGAGCCCCCATCACCCAGAGCAGTGACTCAGGAATTTCCCCTTCTGTTAACTTTCTTCCTGCTCTGTCTCCCTGTCTCCAGTCCTGCACTTGCTCCTTGGGTTCACTGCCCATAAGTTGCTTGTCCCTAAGCCTGTGACTCAACCTCTGCTTTTGGGGGGAACCCAACTAATGGTCCTGATGTTTCTGTTTTGTAAACATTCTGTGTTTGCTCCCCTTTTAGGTGCTTTGTGTTCTGTCTGGAACCTTCTCCCCCTTTTGCATGATCTTTGTATGGCTGGTGCCTTCTCATCAATGTTTTAGCTAGAATGTTATCTCCTGAGAGGAGCTCTCCTTCCAGTGGTTCTCAACCTTTCTAATGCCGCGACCCTTTAATACAGTTCCTCATGTTGGCGACCTAAGACCATCGGAAAACACAGATATTTACATTACGATTCATAACAGTAGCAAAATTACAGTTATGAAGTAGCAATGAAAATAATTTTATGGTTGGGGGTCACCACAACATGAGGAACTGTATTAAAGGGTTGCAGCATTAGAAAGGTTGAGAACCAATCTAATCCAACATTGCCCCCAGACTTCTCTTCTCTGTTCATTACATTATTCTTAATATGTTTATGACAACTGATCACTTTTGAAATCTTATTTACAGATGCTCCTTGACTTATGATGGGGTTATTTCCAGGCAAACCCATTGTATCTTGGAAACTGTGTGAGTTGAAAATGCATTTAATAGAACTAACCTACTGAACATCATAGTTTACTTAACATAGCCCACCTTAAAGGTGCTTAGGGTATTATTTTATTTTTGAAAATAAAACTTTTGTTAGTGGAGACTGGATATTAATTTTCTTTATTAACTTTTATGAAAATGATCTCTTTTCAATTCTTAGTGTTGGTCTTGTGAGGAAATGCTTTATTTGGCTATGTAGAGCACTTCCATTTTTATTAAATGTGTTTTGGCCTGTTCTTTCCATTTGGGTCTTATGCTAAATTACATGGCGAAATGAACACAGAAAGATAAATATCACATGATCTCACTTATTTGTGGAATATAACGAACAACATAAACTGATGAACAAAAACAGATCCAGAGACAGAGAAGCATCGATCAGATGCTCAAACCTCAGAGGGAAGGCAGGGGAGGGTGGGGGTAAGAGGGAGAGATCAACCAAAGGACTTGTATGCATGCATATAAGCATAACCAAATGACACAGACACCAGGGGGGTGAGGGCATGAGCGGGAGGGGGAGGAAATGGGGGGATAAGGACACATATGTAATACCTTAATCAATAAAGAAAGAAAAAAATAAAAAGAGTTACAAAGAAAAAAATATATGCTGTAAAAAAATATATAAAAAAAATTTACCTAAAAAAAAAAAGAGTAGTATTTAAATAGCAATTAACCTTTTTTTTTTTTTTTTGCGGTGGAGTGGTGATGCTCATATCCCATGAGGCGCTGAAAATCTAGGAGAGATTCAGTGGCGTTCAGTGCTTTTGTGCTATGGGTTGAGAGGCTGGATATTCTCACACCCACAAATATCTGTTTGCCTATTGTCCTGTAGATGCTCCATGAAATTCTGTTATCAGTGCTTAATTCTTTTCAGGTGGAGAGCTAAACATTCTTCTCATACTTTAACACTTCAATGTTACCTTCTCAATGGTATTCATGCCAGAAGTAATTTCTCTTTTCTTTGACACATGGATGCCACTTATCCATTAAGAAATTCAGCAAATATTTATGAAGTCAGGCACAGAGTTGCCTTGAGAGAAAAAGACACAAGACATGACTATATCTTACTAGTTTAGTTTAGATTAGTAGTCTTTAAAATTGGTGTTGCATCATAATTGCTATGGGAGCTTGTCAAAAATACAGATCCACAGAGCCCACCGTTCCAAGAGGATCTCCAGGAACCTCTTGTGGGCATGGGAAGTGGGAATGTCTATTTTAAAAAAGTCTTTAAATGAAAAAAAAAAAAAAGTCCTTAAATGGTTTCAATACACACCTCTGCTGACCTGGTTTCCTCCCTTCCACAATATTTCCACTCCAAAAGTCTAACCTTGGGAGTAAAAAGGGTCTTTATGTTGAATTGAGACTGTCCAGTTTTTTTGTTTGTTTTCTTTTAGATGTAAGCATTGGTTATAGTTGGTCTCTTTGTGGGGGAATATTCTTATATTCCAATGTGAATGGTATATAGTTAATATCAAATATTTGTTTAATGAGTGAATAACTGGTAGTCTTTTCAAACTGAGCTATCCTCAGATGAAACATCTCATATGGCATGGCTTCAAGACCTATGAAGGAACTTAAAGGTTGCCATCTGAGATTTCTGATATCTAGGATGAAAACAGGAAACTTAATGCTCAGTGCTTCTTGTCATGCCTTGATTTTATAGTGTCTAAATAATATGTACATCTTTTTTGAGCAAAAGGAAACATCTCTTTATCTACTGATATGGATCATAAATGGATCATCTTAAATCTGTTTCATTTCAAGGAACATTGAGTTTTCTTCTGAGTACACTTTACAGGATTAAAACTTGGAATATTTTAAATTTGTATTTTTAAAATATGTTGTCAACAAAACAGGACCAATTCTCCATTTTCTAGGGTAGATGATATGAAATCAAGTCACCATTGGAAATGCCAAAGATAAAAATTATGTATAAATGGTTTCACATAGAAAACAAATTGATATTATTACTTTAGAGCACTGTGTTCAATATTTGTATGATTCCAGAAACACGTAATGTTATATAAGCTGTAGCATAGCATATTTTCAAAATGATAAACTCTTTAGGAATTTGGTAATAGGGTGATAAGGAGATGATGAAGTGTTAAAGAAGTTAGTTTCTGCTTTGAATTTTTTTTTAGTCCTTTATTTTTATAGATGTCTTATAATACTTCAATCCATATACTGACCTTTTATTCTACTACCTTAACTGTGCCTATCACACATTTTCAGGAGATGACTATAAATTATGAAAAGTTGAAAGTTCCCCCAAAAGTGTTCAATCAAATGCTATAAAATTGAGTGTTGACATTTTCCAAAAGTGCAGAAAGTGCAATAGCAATAGTTTCAGAGTGCTGAATATTACCATGGAAGAAAACTGTACCTGAGAAAATTAAATCTGAGGATAGAAGACGAAGAAACTTTTATATTTGTTGTAAAAGGTTGTTTTCTTTTTGCTAATGGATATAATTAAGCACTTAATTACTTATATTGTCCTTCAAATTAGACATTGAGGGGGGGTCAGCAGCAGGTAGGTCAGGACATTGTCTGGCTCATTGTTTACAATAAAATGTAAACTGTCGACCTGGAAACAAATTGATAGAATATGAGCCCACTAGTGAGACAGCATTTGAGGCAGAAGGTCCAATTAGATATTAATCTAAGCTTCAAATATGTAAATACACTACCTTGTTCTAAGGAAATGTTAATGTAGTTTATTTATGTTAAGGAAAGAGTATAATAGGAATATATTCAGACTTTAAGTGACCCAAACTTAAAGGACCTTAAGTAAAAGGAAATAATTGTTGACTTCTGTGAAAGAACAGGGATTTTGAGCATAAATATTTGAAAATATGTTCTATTTAAAATTTAGATAACATATTTTCTCACAATGTTAATGATTTAATTTGCTTCAGTTGTTATTTGATTCAAATCAACTAAAAGTGTATCAAGCTACTATAATATGAATTATAGTATTAGTTATTATCTATAATAAAAGTGTAATATGCAAATTGACCAAACAACCGAACAGCAGAACCACTGTCCGGATGACCTTCCGGACGACCATGCTATGACACGCACTGGCGCCAGGCCAGCCAAGGCGGGTGCAATGCGATTGGTTGGGGGGCCCGTCATCGCCCCACAATTGTCCCGCAGAGGGAGGCCCAGGACACTGGCCAGCCAGGTGATCAATTGGGGGGCTCCGTGATCGCCCCAAAGAGGGAGGCCCAGGCCACCCTCTGCAGGGTGATCATCGGGGGGCTCCGTGGAACCGGAGAACTGGGGGTGTGTGGTGGTGAATGTGGGCAGCGCCAGGCCAAGGCGGGTGCAGGAGGGGGGCAGGGCAGGGAGGCAGCCAGGGCTGCAAAGGCCTACCCTTGCACGAATTTCAGGCCTCTAGTATACTATAAGAGAAAACAGAGGAATAATAATTGAATAAGCATTTAGATTTTTAGGAGATGTAAAAAAAAATCATTTAATTTAACATCTGTTTTATTTTAGAGATGAAGAAACTGAGAACTTTAGCACAGCTAGTTAGAAGCAGAGCTGGAACCGGAAATAAATCCCTTATGAATAAAAGCAATAACTTTAGGACATAGCTTGTTAACCTGTCCCAGTCATTCTATAAACCTGTCTACTTTATGAATGACCCTAAGGCTAGTGTTGGGTTTTACCTATTCGGTTCTTAATCCACCTGGCATCTTTCAGTAAAGTGCATCTACCAATCAACTAGGTCAGTGGTCGGCAAACTGCGGCTCACGAGCCACATGCGGCTCGCGAGCTGCGGTTTGCTGCTCTGTTGACTAATGAGTTTGCCGACCACTGCCTTAGGGAAAAACACTTAAAAAATTTTAATAATGTACTAATGTCTTTAACCTGAAGTCAAAACTTCTGGGTAAGAGTAATGCCTTAAGCTGTGGTCGGCAAACTCATTAGTCAACAGAGCGGCAAACCGTGGCTCGTGAGCTGCAGTTTGCCGACCACTGAACTAGGTAAACTAATTTCTTCTTGCCCTTACACACTTTTCAAGCTCATACTCTGCTACCTTAAATCAAACACTTTAATTCTTCCTTCAATGATGTATTGAGCCCTCTGTAGTTCCTAGCATACCCTTCCCCTAAATCTTCCTCTTCTTCACATGAATAATTCTTATTTAATTTTCAGGGAGAAGATCAATTGCCTTTTTTTTTTTTTTTCCAGAAAGCTTCCCACAAACTTGATAGGTCTGTTGGGAATGGCATCTCTTGCACACAGTCTTTCGCTCCCACTTGGCTGCATAAGAACAGGCCTTGGCCCTGAAACACTTCCTTACAAAGAGATAAAGAGCCCACACAGCCTGTGCTGGGTGTATCACCCTGTGTGGGAATACCCTGTTTCACGTTCGACGAATGCTCTTTTGTTCTGTCTAAGCATGTATGTCAAAGGCCCTTAGTCATGCTTCAAGTTTCAGTATTTCAGACTCTATGGGGAGGAGTTGGGGTCCTTCTACTGCAGCACAGAGAGGTTTGTGTAGGCCATGGCCCTGCATCAGCTGCTGGGGTGGGAAGAGAGGGACTTGCTGCCATGAGAGACGAATGCACATTATTGGGGCTGATCTTGCTCTGCTTCTTCCACAGAAGAGTAAAGAAAGAGTAAGTAAAGCATTATTCCACTGAGTCCTTGACTGTGCTTTCTTGGCAACTTTGATACCGAGATGCAGTAGGGCCAAGTGTTTGACGTCCTCCCTTGGGACTGATCCTCGGTGCACCATGTTCTGCTCTACACCTTCCATGAACTTGGGCAAGTGTTTCTCTCATCACCCCAAAGCACTTTGTGCATATTTTTATGTTAGTAGTTATCAAATTACTGGGGGATATGTGTCCGTCAGTCCAGCTATACTGTAAGTGACTTGGAAGACCAGGTACACTGAACTGAAACAGCTGCCCTCCATAACTTCTTAATTTTTTCTCATAATTTTCTTGACTCCAAGGATTTTCTACTTAATTATGAATCCCAAATCTATATGTCCATTCTAGCTCTTTTTCATGAGTACCAAGGTTTTATTACCCTATACCTTCTAAGCAGTTCTTCTCTCATTATATGAATCACAGTGTATTGAATAATTTGTTCATAGGTCAGGCCTCTCAATGCCAAATATTACATCTAAATCATTTTGTATATATAATTCTTATGCATTAAATACATGTATCACTTTGCTTAGGTTATTTTTTATAGACTTCATATTTTATTATTATTTTTGTTTTTTAATCCTTACCCGAGGATATTTTTTCCCATTGATTTTTAGAGACTGGAAGGAGGAAAGGGAGGAGGTGGGGAGAGAGAGAGAGGGAGGGAGAGAGAGAGAGAGAGAGAGAGAGAGAGAGAGAGAGAGAGAGAGAGAGAGAGAAACATTGATGCGAAAGGAACACATTGATTGGTTGCCTCATAAACAGTCCCCAACAGCCTGGCTCTTAAACTGGTTCATTCATTCAATAAACTTGTCATGAGAGGTGACTGGAAAGCTATGCACCAAACTATTAACCCAGCTTATCTGTGGGGAGTGGAACACAAGTGAGAGGAATGGGAAAGGCCTCAGTATCAATACTTACTGCTCTATACACTTCCATATATTGTAATAATTTTCCATATATTGTAATAACCCGGTCTCAGGATCAAACCTGCAACCCAGGCATATGCCCTTGACCAGGAATCAAACCCAAGACCTTTAGGTTGCAGAGGCCGACACTATAACCACTCAGCAACACCTGTCAGGACAAGACTTTATATTTTAGAGCAATTTAAAAGTTCAGTGAAAAACTGAACATGCAGTACAAAGAGTTCCCATGTCGTCCCTGTTCCCACTCATGCAAAACCTCTCTTGTTATCAACATCCCACACTAGAGTATTACATTTGTTAGAATTAATAAATCTATATTGATACAGCATTATTACCCAAAGTTCATAGCTTACTTTAGTGTTCACTGTTGGTGTTGTACATTTAATGAGTTTTGACTAATATATAATGACATATATCCACCATTATAGAATCACATAGACTAGTTTCACAGCCCTAAAAATCCTATGTGTCCCACCAATTCATCTCTCCCTTCCTCCTAATTCTGCCTTTTTCTAGCATATCATATACTTTCAGATTCCTTTCACTTAATAATATGCATTTAAATTTCCTCCATGTAATGTATGGCTTGGTAGCTCATTTCTTTTTAGTGTGGAATAATATTCTATTGTTAGTATGTACCACAGTTTATTTATCCATTCACTGTTGAAGTACATCTTGGTTTGGCAATTATGAATAAAGCTGCTATTGCTTAGTTATTTTCATAATGTAAAATATATTAAAAATTATTACAATATATGGAAGTGTATAGAGCAGTAAGTATTGATACTGAGGCCTTTCCCATTCCTCTCTCTTGTGTTCCACTCCCCACAGATAAGCTGGGTTAATAGTTTGGTGCATAGCTTTCCAGTCACCTCTCATGACAAGTTTATTGAATGAATGAACCAGTTTAAGAGCCAGGCTGTTGGTTGATTCAGTTCAAAACATCTACTGAGTCCTATAGTAGGCTAAATAATGTCCCACAAGGATATTGGCTCCTAATTTATGGAACATGTAAATAGCTACATTAATAAAAGAGAAACATGCAAATTGACCGCCCCTCCACTACACCCACCAGCCAATCAGGAGAGAGTATGCAAATTAGCCCAACAAAGATTGTAGTTAATTTGCATACACAGGCACGGAGCAAAGACTGAAGACAGTGTAGAAGGAAGCCAAGCACTGCAGAAGGAAGTGAAGTGGTGGAGAAGGGAGGTAGCAAGCCAGCAGAGAAGGGAGGGAGCGAGGCAGCAGAGAAGGGAGGGAGCAAGGCAGCAGAGAAGGGAGTGAAGCCTACTGCAGGAAGCCCTATTCTTGCAGGAATAGGCCTGAGGAAGCCCTATTCTTGCAGGAATCTTCCTGCAATGGGCTCTAGTTACCTTATAAGGGAAAATGTGTCCTTTTGTCTATAATTAAGTCTCTTGAGATGGGGAGATTATATCTTAGATTTTCAGGGTGGGTCCCAAATGTCACTACAAGCATCTTTATAAGAGAGAAGCTGAAAGAGATTACTCAGACGGAAGAGGAGAACCATGTAGGTAGAGACTGGAGTGACGTGACTACAAGCCAAGGAATGTTGCAGCCACCAGAGGCTGAGATGCAAGGAACAGATTCCCTTCTACAGCTTCCAAAGGGAGCATGGCTATGAGCTATCCTTGATTTCAGTCCAGCGATGCTGATTTTGGACTTCTACCTCCATAACTATGAAGGAACACACTTTTAAGGAACACACACTTTTGTTGTTTTAAATCACCAAGTTTGTGGTAATTTCTTACAGTATCCATAGGAAACTAATACAAGGTCCTGATACGTTTCTTCACTGGGTCAAATGGTACAGGTAAAACAACAACAAGAACAGATTAGGGCATTGGCTTGACCTTGAAAAGTTAGGAATAGGGTCTGTATAATAGTTTGGCTATAGCAAGAAGGGCTATATGCCAAGGTAAGGTGTATTCATTTTCCAGTGACAAATAAGAAGCCAGCAGAGGTTTCAAAGTAGGGTATTGACTCCATCAAATTGTCCCTCTGATAAGAATTTGAACCATGACAGTGGCAACAGTACCAAGGAGGAGAGATTTGAATGTAGGAGACTTTTCTGAAATTGAATTGAACATATTTAGTAATTACATAATTTTGAGCCATATTACCATTCTTGGGTCAACTTCTTGTCCCTAGTAGTACTTTCTGCTTAGATTTTTGGGCTTTCCCTATCTAAGTCATAGCAGTTCTTCTGAAAATAAAAAAGAGCATTATTTTGAAAAAATTTATCAGAGATAAATATTATATTTAAAATGTGATTAATTTAAACCACCTTTTCCCATATTCTTGATAGTGGGTTTTTTTGTAGTGTAAATCCATTAAAAATGAATCAAAACAGAAATTTACACCATACACAACTTCCATCAAGTAAATATTTCTATTGGAATGATTTAATTTTAGGTGACCTCAAATGCCATTTGAATAATGAATCAGGTTATTGTTAATAGACATAACTATACTTTCAAGTGTTAAAAATCCCAGAGAAAAATATAAGATTAAATAAATAGCATTCTAACTATGCATCGATGAAATCATTTCGTTAATAATAAAATAAGCTAGTCAGACTAGGGAGTAATGAGTTTTTAATGCATCTTTCTGAAGAATAAATGCAATTCTTTTTCAAATGAAGTGAATAACCATGAAGCCACTACCAAGCTGCTCTGTATTAGTAATAATTGCTTTATAAAGGTTAGTAAATGTCAAGTAAAACCAGCTATGACCTGTCTAAAGGTTAAGCTGAAAACAGCTGAAATGAAAAAAGAAAGCACAGATGATTACATTTATTGACTGACACTGACACTTTAGAGAATAGGCAATTCTGGAATGATTAATTGATAATTAAATTGGAAACTAGCGTCTTTAACCTCTAAACATGAAGATAATTTAAGAATCTTGTCAGACTCAGACTGCCTACTAATGTATTTCCCTTCCCCCTGTTTTCTAAGGATCAACAAAATCAGTGGCTAGTTTTACTTCTAAGTATCTCCATAACATGTATTGAGTTAGCAGAGAAGATATCCACAAGTAGATTCCCACAGAACAGGGTGGGGTGGAGCCCCAAATGTCACTCTCTTCTCTTAACATCCAACAGGGGTTCCAATCATATTGAGAATAATGCAAACACTCATGTTAGGATACAAGAACTTGCTGATATGATCTTGCCTTCTCTTGCGTTCTCTCTCACCACTCCTTCAAAAACATATGCTTCAGCCAGTAAACTATTTGCAGTTCTTCCAAATACTCCATGCTTTTGCTTACACCCAGAACACCATGTCCCTTCTTCAACTGAAAAGCTAATTCCTATTTATGTGTCAGGATCCACTCATGTCATCTCTTCTGGGAAGAATTCCCTGACCCCTCCAGGTGGGATTCCTTTATCACAGGATTGAACAGTATATTCACATTTTAGCCTTACTCATACCCCTCCCTCCCTTGCTCAACCATATAGTCCTTTAGGACACAGGACGACTCATATGCTCAGTATGTAGCAGAGTGTCTGGCCCATGTCATGTGCTCAATAAATGCCTGTTGAATAAATAAATGAATTTCTTAGGGGGTAAAGAGAGAATATTTAATGATAGAAGGCTAGAGGGGTAGGCTTTCTGTTAATTTTGGCTGAAACCTAAATTTTATAGTGTGATGTCGTGAGAATGTTTTTAAAAGAGAGCATCATTTATTTCCAGTTGATATGAGCCTTTCCTCCTCCTTAGTGCAATAATTGGGAAACAATCAGATGCAGCTATGTAGTTTGCTTTGAACCTTCCTGTGAAATCAAACTGCTTTCATCTGTTACTCCCTTTTAGTATGGCTATTTAAAAAATTCATAATGTTTTTTAATGACATTGAACAGCCTGCAGGGGTCACCCATGTTCCTTTTTTCCTTTTTATTTATTTATTTATTTTTCTTAGCACAGAATAACAGCATTAACCAATACATTAGTTTTTCCTAGAGGTAAATGTTTGGTATATTAAACTATCCATTTTTTTGTCGGTACCCTGCTATGAAATGCCCTTGCTTTTTGTAATGAGCTTTATTATCTCTCAGAAAATAAGTATAATGGGAGGTGGTCCATGAGAAATCAAATTACATGTAATTTCTCTTACTAGAAAGCAAGAACATCCCACTTTTTGCACAGCACACAACTTTCTCATATGTTCAGGGCTCAGGCAGATCCTCAGGATGTGCAAGTGTATAACAGAGACCAGAGAGGTCCCAAGTAACCTACTTTTCCTTGGCTGATAGAACCTGCGCATGGATGTAGAGGAGATATGAGAGAACCTGGTGCGACTTTAAAAGCAGGGGAAAGAGTTGAAAAGGACCTGAGTGTTTAATAGTTTTTCCAGCTCACACACAGAACCTTCAGCAGAAAATGTAAGCCATACTGGCTTGAGGTGTTGGAGAACAATCACTGTGCAATCTTTTATTGGATGCTAAACTATTTGAGTACAGGGGTGACCGCTAGGAAGGCAAGCTTAAAAGTAAAAACAGGCAAATAATAATTGAATGCAGACATTTGTGGCTGCACATTTTGGAGGAGGTAGACTTCATAAATTTATTCTAGGCAAGTTTACCAAACAAACAAAGAAAATGAAATAACAACCCCCAGGAGGGAAATAGGCAGAATCCAGAGTTGCTACAATATACTACCTAAAAAGGCTAATATTAAAAATATATGAGACATGCAAAGAAATAAGAAAGTGGGACACATATTTAGGGAGAAAGTCATGGATAAAAACTGAGTGTCCCTGGACATTGGATTTAGCAGACAGAGAGTTAAAAGAAGCTATTATAAATATGGTCAGAGAACTAAAGAAAATGATGTTTAAAGTATCCAGGGAAAATACGATGATAGTCATTCAGTGAATAGAAAATCAAATAAAGAGATGGAATTTTTTTTTTAAAGGGAACCAAATGGAAATTCTGTAATTGAAAAGTACAATGACTGAAATGAAAAATTTACTAGAGAGGCTCAACAGCAAACTTGAGATGACAAAAGAATGATTCAGCTTAAAGATAAATAAATGGACATTATTCAAACAGAAGAATAGAGAAAAAGTATTGGAGGTAAAATGAACCCAATCTCAGAGACACGTGGGATAATATACATCAAAAAGACATGTGTAATGAGTTTTAGAAGGAGAACAAATAGAAAAAGAATAAAAATATTTGAAGAAAAAATTGCTGAAAACCTCCCAAATTTTATGAAAAACATTAATTTACAAATCCAAGAAGCTCAATGAATCTCAAGTAAAATTATCTACACTTAGACACACAATAATCAAACTTTTGAAAGCCAAAGCCCCAAAGAAAAAAAAAACTTGAAAGTAGCAAGAGAAAAATAACTCATCAGATACAGGGCAACAACATTATGCTGATAAGCTGCCTTATAGAGACAATGGAGGTCAGAGGGCACTGTAATAAGATAGTCACATTGCTCAAAAGAAAGTGTCAATCAAGAATTCTACCCAATGACATTTAAATGGTACAGTCAGAAACATTTATTTAGCATAAAAGAAGGCATTAAAGGAGAAATAGAGGAATAGCTCATCTAGTGAGGGTTGGAGTATATGGGTAAAGATGTATATTGCTTGGAGAGGTTTGGTGGTAGAAATATGTGTGTTCTCTCCTGATTGCTTCTATTAGGGTAATCAGCTAAGCATTAAGCAGGGGAGGAGGTGCTAGATATTTGAGGAGAAAGGAGGCATGTGAAATTTGACCTAGGAAAAGGGAAAAGTGAATAGAGTTGGGGAATGTGGTAGGATTTTGGAGTGGCGCTAAGGATCTATTGGAAGTTAGCGATCATGAATTGAAAGTTCAACCCTTAATCATGTGTTTTTCTCAAGCCCAGGTCATCTACACAGGTGCAGTGGAGGAGAAAAAAAGGCAGGGGATTTGAGGTTTGATAAAGGGAATACACTGATTGAGGATGGACTCTGCCCTGACTGTGGGGGAAAAAAATAAAAACATTAGGGATATCAAGGTCATTGTGTTGGATATCCAGGGTGTAGGAGGAACAACATGAGCACAAGCATAGAAGTAGACATAAGTATAGAATAAGTAAAGTAAGGAGTTAAACCTGCCTGATGTGGCAGACATGTAATGG
This sequence comes from Cnephaeus nilssonii, assembly GCF_951640355.1. Lineage (NCBI taxonomy): Eukaryota > Metazoa > Chordata > Mammalia > Chiroptera > Vespertilionidae > Cnephaeus > Cnephaeus nilssonii. The sequence continues at coordinate 70,413,959 of NC_137080.1, read as the reverse complement.
GAAATTTGTGAGACTAAAATTGGTTGGAAAATATAGATTCAAATGACACTTAGATATTTTCTCAGCTTCGTTGACTCTCTGATTTATCTATCTAATAACTGCTGGTGTTAGTAGAGTTGGGGTTAGCAGTCAAGGCAGCAGTCTGCCACAGCAAGCGAAGTTCAATCCTGGAAGCCAGCAGGCTGAGGAAGTGCGTTCCATCTTCTCCCAGACCCTGTGTAAACAGAAGACCTCCCCATGGCCCACAAGGTCGGCCTCTCCCCTTTGCTTAGTCACTTGCAGCCTACCGAGGCTGTGCTTCTCCTTGATGTCTAAATGGTTCCCTCCCTCAACTCCTTTAAATCTTGAGCAAGTGACATTTCTCAGTCTCTCTTATCTTCTCAGGCCTAACCTGACCATATTTAAAATGGAAAACTCTCCTCTTGCCACCCTGCCCCTTGAAAGCACTCCTCATCCACTGTTACCCTGCTTTTTTGTTGTTATATCCTTCTAACATTCTCAAATATCTATAAATTTAGTATGCTTATTGTCTCTTCCCAGCCACTAGAATGTGAGCTCCATCAACCCTTTGCACTCGCTTGCTTTTTTCTCGATTCCTTTATTCTACTCGGGATTTAATTTTTTAAATACCCCAGATTTTACAAAGCGCGGCAGTAGAATAAAAAACTGGAGTTTCTTTTCATACAAACGTATTTATTTAATGTAAGAAAAGCCCAAATAAAGGAGGAGGGATGGAGGGAGGGAAGGGATGGGCTACCGATGCTAACCGTGTCGAGTCACACTCGACATCCGAGTGCAAAAGGTTAAGGCAGGGAGCTTTTGTCTGCTCTGTTCAGCATTAGAACAGTACCCTGGGCCCTGGCCATCCCCAGTAAATGTTGATGGAATACATGCGGAGGTGTCCTGCCATGCAGCAATAGCCACCAGCTGGGATAGATTAGGGGACAATGCCTCTAATTTAGTCTCACTCACTGACCATGTGACAAGGATACGTAAAAGACTGCAGGACCTAAAATATTCTGGAAAGGTGGGATTATACAAACATTTTTATTTGTAACCCCAAATCTCCACCCTTATATTATTATTCTTTTAAAAATATTTTTATTTATTTCAGTGAGGAAGGGGGAGAGAGAGAGAAATAGAAACATCAATGATGAGAGAGAATCATTGATCAGCTGCCTCCTGCACGCTCCCTACAGGGGATAGAGCCCGCAACCTGGGGATGTGCCTTTGACTGGAATAGAACCTGACACTTTATCCACTGAGCCAAACCAGCAAGGGCTCATCCTCATATTATATATACAACCCCCTCTCCCCGCTAGAAGTTTACTCCAATATGAAGATAACTAAACCATAATTGATTCACTCTTATTAACTGTTTATTTTCCTGTGGCTTTAAAAATGAATGTCTTTAATATATGAAAGAATCCGACTTATAATTATGGTAGCTGGTCATGGGCCTGCATCACTTAGAGTTTAGACCTTTGCTTGCCTGGATGGGGCTCTGTGTCTCAATTGTCCTCACTTCATGGTCTGGGAACTGTAAATAATGTGTCTCCTCCTCTTTACCTTTTCCATTTTCTCTGAATGATTTCTTGACATGTACTGTTTCCAGTAACTCAGCCTGATATATTTATTTCCCATATTCATCATAATAATCCTAATAGATTCTCATTTGGACTTACTCAACATTTTTTTCTACTTTCACACTCTACTGACTCTTGTAACTGACTTAGCAACTGACTATCCAGCAATGGGATCTATGCCAACTAATTTCTAAGACCAGCAATTTTAACATGTGGTTCAATATTGCTCAAAGCGTACACACCCAGCCTAGGAAAGGAATGTCAGACCTTATCTTAGAAAAAAAAAAAAGAAGTCTTTTAAAATTGATTTAATGGTATGGAACACGGTGACCTTCTAAACCACCCCCTGGAATGGATTAAACTAGGGAGATCGCCATTCTCCCTTTTGCAATTCTTGTGGAAGGACCTGAGAAATGTCTTCATGAGGCTCTGGAAGCTTAATAAGCCCCTCCCATCGAAGCTACAAATATTTTGTATTTGTGATTCTGCATGAATTTTTTAGAAGTCTCCTCAAATTACAAATGCTCTGGAGCCTCACAAAACCTAGATCTACCACTGGAACGAAAGCTTAGGCCTGCCCACTACTGGAGAGAAGCGTGGTTTCATGGTACCAAACCAGGCAAACTGGAAAGGCCTCTTTTGCAAATGTGGTAAAATACACGTAAAGTTGATCACTTTAACCATTGTAAAGCATACAGCTCAGTGGCATTTAGTGCTATAATTTGATACTAGAGAATGTTTATCCCCCCAAAAGAAAACACAATACCCATCAAGCACTCACTCCTCGTTGCTATTGTCTCCTGCCCTTGACAATCACCAATCCACCTTCTACTTGGATGGAATTGTCTAGTCTGGATGTTTCATAAAAATGGAGTCATACCATATGTGGCCTTTTGTGTTTGTGTCTGCCTTCTTTCCCTTAGCATAATGATTTTAAGGTTTATTTATGTCCTAGCATCTGTCAGTGTTTTATCTCTTTCCATGTAGAAAGGCCTACTAAATAAAGGGTAGTTTTAGAGAGAATTAGCCAACCAAGAGAATTCCAAGAGTAAAATTCTACAGAATGACTCAAATATTTTGGGCAGAAATTTTCAAGTTCCTGTATCACACTTAATTCTCTAACCCAGTGGACTAAAATTCACCTGTCTTTCCTGGTCTTTGCACTGATTTCAATCAAATGATATAGACTCGTGGTCGGCAAAGTGCGGCTCGCGAGCCACATTCGCCTCTTTGGCCCCTTGAGTGTGGCTCTTCCACAAAATACCACGGCCTGGGTGAGTCTATTTTGTAGTGGCGTTAGAAGAAGTTTAAGTTTAAAAAATTTGGCTCTCAAAAGAAATTTCAATCGTTGTACTGTTGATATTTGGCTCTGTTGACTAATGAGTTTGCCGACCACTGATCTAGACTCTCCTAAACCTGCCTTGACTCATATCTAATCTGCTCAGGAATAATCCTCGTGCTAGCCTCCTGTCCTACCTCCACCCACTTTGTCTAATGCCAGTTACTGCTCTTTTTATCGGGGTCAGCATCCAGTTTGCCCATTAATGTTTCAAAGAAAAATACCTATTTTCTCCTGATTTTAGTGAGAACTTTTGAAAAGAATCTGTTCTCTGCTAAATTCCCAGAACTCATCCGAATGTCTGCTTTCATATTAAAAAAGCTAGGTATGCTACCTACAGGTGAAAATAACGTCCAGGTTCACTAATGTTACCACTATGCTGTCAATCCCTATCGTGCTGTAAAGTCTTGGGAGACATTTTGAGTAAGAGAGACTCTAATAAACAAAATTATATCAATTTTTTTTCTGTTTGAAAGCATAATTACTTTATGGAGTTATAAAGTATCATGCAGTTTTTAGTAACTTAGCATTTTATTGACTTTATTCTTAGTCTACTGTAATGCAAAGTTTGAAAGACCTTTTACATTTTATCTGAGGTGCCATACACAAATTACTGTGCCTACCACACAAGTAACGCCTGCAAAAGAAGCCTGCATTTATAACAGGATAGCCCATTAGCACTTGGCTTTATTTTCTTCATGCTTTGCTTCTTATCTCTGCTCATGACTACTAGTATGTCCATTCCCAGTGAGAGGTTAGTATAATCTTCATGTTTATTCAGAACAACACGTCTCTAAATATATGTCTTTTAGACTTTGGATACATTTTAACATTATTTAATTTCATAACATTTCACTTATATCTAGCTTTGAAAATCTCCTGTCTTGCTTGGGTAATAAAATCAGCCTTCATGATAATAAAATCAGCCTTCAACTGTCTAGCTCATGCATTCTTAACAGGGCAATATCGTTCCCAGGAGGTGAGAATTGTTTCTTTCGGTGGCAAAAGTAGCTTACTCTTTTTATGCATAAAATACAGATATATATATATATATATATATATATATATATATATATATATATATATATTTACATAAACAGCTATATAGTATATCCATGGTATTGAAATTTCATGGATGGAGCAATTAGGAAAAACATGTCTAAAAAAAGCATGTTAGGGGACGATAATGAAAACAGGAGACTGTGAAACCCTGACCTAGCTCTTTAAAGTTAATAGTGTGTTGATATTCACTATTCCATTTGATAGGACAGCCAACTCACATGGCATGTCCATGGCAGATCCAGCCTGGAACCCCATGTTGTCTCTTCACATCCGTGCTTCTCTGTGTTCACTTGGACTGGGGCTCTTGTGAAGAAATAATATTTTCCTTGTTACCTTTCCTTTCAAGACTGGTTCATAAAATAACAGAATGTTTGGTCCCCCAACTTAATGAATTTATTCACAGTTCCCCCCTTTCTGTCTAGTGTGTGTGAGATCTATAACTCTCCCTTGTCCTAAGTGGGGCAAAGGCTATGGATAAAGAAGAGTGCAAAAACAGGATTGGGTGGGAGGATTGTTTCTAGTCTCCATGATCCAAACTACGTTGGATCTATAGGATCGAGGACTCCCAAAGCTTTGAGGTACTAAACTTTTGTCTGATTTTCATCTTTCTCACTCTCAAGATCTGCTAAGCCAGCTTCAGATTTTAGTATATGAACTAGAGGCCTGGTACATGAAATTCATGCATGGATAGGGTCCCTAGGCCTGGCTGGCGATCAGGGCCAATCTGTGGGGTGGACCAGTGGGGTGATCAGGCCCCCCCCCCCCCCCCCCCCCCCCCCCCCCGGCTCACACCCAACTTGGCTGGCCTGGGACCTGAGGGCTGGGGGCAGCACCTGCATTGAACGTCTGCCCCCTGGTGGTCAGTGTGCTGGTGACCGGTCATTCTGCTGTTTGGTTGATTTTCATATTAGGCTTTTATTATATAGGATTCTAAGAACCCATAGGTACTGCTCTTTCTCTGTATTCCTCTTTGTAATGCTCCAAATATCTCCAAGCATCTCCTAAAGTAACCTAGGTATATTTATGTCAAAACATTCATTTTTAAAAACAATTATTTTCAATCTAAATGGCAGTAGTATCAATGCTGACCTCACTCCTCAACTGAAGGCATAAAAGGGAGCAGAAAAAATATTTCTTGGAAGGAAACAAGAGACTTCTGTAGGGAATATGGGATCTTTGAAGGCCATTTTTTTTTTTGAAAGAGGAAGGAGAATATTAGATGTAAACATTGGTTATTGGCTGTGTTTATAGCATAAAATGTGAGATGGAACATGGAAAAAGTCCATGTGATCAAGTCATAAAGAGAATGCATATAGGAGATGAGAAATATGGATTTTATCTATAGGTCAGTGGTTCTTAAAATGCCCTCTATGTAGCCTCTGGCTTTCATGGAAGTCCTTTAGATAATACCACAGGAGGCCAGGAGGAGTAGCCAAGTAGAGGAGGTGCTAGTTCATTTATCAGAGTAATTTAACTTGTGTCTGTTTATCTATCTATCTATCTATCTATCTATCTATCTATCTATCTATCTATCTATCTATTTATCTAATCTATGATGTGAAGCTTCAATTCATAGTTGGTATATTAAACCAATGAAATCAGCAAGTAATACATATCAGACTCTGTGGCCTCCTCCCCCCATCCTTACAGAGAGCTGTTTTTTAAATATTTACTAGCCCATCATTGCCAGTTCTCAAACTTTAGTGCAGAGTAGAATTATCTGGGGAGACATAAAAAATTTGGTGCCTGAGCACCACCTCCAGAAACTTCAATTCAATGGATAGAAGATGCCATCAGGCTATCAGGACTATTAAATTATCCCCAGAAAGAACCCCAGGGAATACCACTGTTAAGGTGTGGATCAACGAGGAGGGAGATCTTACAAACACTGGAAAATGGGAGAAACAAGAAATGAGTGTCACAGCAATCAATGAATTTGAGAGGTTCCAGCTTCATAAGGCAGAATTATAGAATGTCAGGATATTTTACTCCTTATAAACACTTTCTAACTGCTAAGACTTTCTCAGGTAGAGTGGGATACTTTGAGGGGACACCTGGAAGCTAAATGATGAAACATCAGTGCTGTTGTTGAAAGCATCCCTAATTGAAGGGGAGATTGGGACTGATAAAGAATCTTTAAATTAGAGGTATCCTAAAATTTAATTACTAACTAACCAGATACATGAGATTCTAATTAATTTATGACAGAATTCTGTGTACACAATAATCTTGTTAAAAATAATGGGGAAGGGGGGTAAGGGCAGAGGGTGGGGTGGGAACCGGGTGGAGGGGAGCTATGGGGGAAAAAAGAGGAACAATTGTAAGAATCTGAACAATAAAGATTTATTAAATTAAAAAAAATAATGGGAAAAAAAGAATAATTATTCAAACCGTGAGGATTATATACTCTGGCTATTTATAAGTAAATACTTCTGCCCAAATGGCCATCAGTTAAGTCTTTTTTTTGGTTCAATGTAATAACACTAGTTTTTATGGCCATTTTGTTTTATGGTTGATTTTACTCTTATTTTATTATGTTTTTAATTGTGCTATTTATCCAGAAAAAGCTTGATATCATTATCAGGAATAAAACTCTTTTAAAGCATGTTGATATTTTAGATGGTTATAAATGGCAATCAATTCTTTAAAAAAATTGTCCAATGGTTGGGTGCTGACCTATGAACCAGGAGGTCATGGTTCGATTCCTGGTCAGGGTACATGCCCGGCCTGCAGGCTCGATCCCCAAAGTGGAGCAGGCAGCAGGCAGCCGATCAATGATTCTCTCTCATCATTGATGTTTCTATCTCTCACTCCCTCTCCCTTCCTCTCTGAAATCAACAAAAAATATATTTAAAAAAATTGGTCACTATAATGTTTATTTCAAGTGTGTTCATCTTTCAATACACTTTCCTAAGCAAGAAAATTAGATATTTGAAATACTCATATATGTTTAGAATCTTTCAAAAATTTTCTGGTACTGTTTTCTATATTTGCTTGATTTGCTGTTTTAAATTTATGGCAAATTATTTTAGACTGCAGTTGTTCATTACTTGGCATTAACTGAAGCGAAAATACATATCAAAGATATTCCTCAGCATGATTTCTGAGTCTGGTTTCTGAAAATAATATGCTGTCACAGTGAGAGAGGAATATAAACACATTTGCTTTGAACTTGACTGTTCACAGATTATGATATTGCTTAGCAAAGCAAAAAATTGTGAAATCTAGGGTGAAGTCATTGGTTACAAAAAGTCCTAATATAAATGCATCTGCACACATTCCAATTGTAGTCACTTTTCCCACAGATCAGCTTTATCAGCTCCATTATCAGTTGAAGATGATAAAAATCGGAAGCTGTCTTCCTGATGCTTAGCCTCTTAAGTGTCAGAAATAATATATTCTGTGTTATAAATGTCCTAAAGTTATACATGTCTGCTGCTTCCAGCCCAGCTATAACTTATTCTCCAGGATAAACATCTGCCCTTATGCTCATTAAAAATTGCTTTTAAAAATAGGAAATTGAATAAAACAAATTAATAAGTGAATAGCCTGATACAGGCGAACTGCCAAGAACAAACAGACTTGTTCTGTATTTAAAACATCCATTGACGTCAGACTTGGCTTGATTTTAATTCATATGATTTTCCATTCATTTATTTGTTTATTTGGGCTTTCATATCATTATTGACTACTAAGACTAAAAATTATCAAAACTTTGGGCAATATGACCTTGAGCTATTCTTTGCAAATTATTTTGATCATGATTTTTTCTTTCTGCGTGTAAAGATACAGATTGGCATAGATTCAAATTTTTTAGGTTAGTAAAAATATAATTTTTCTGTTGGAAAATATTTATTATTTATTGTACTGATTGAAGATACTATGGGGTTTTACAACTCCAGATTTGGAAATAAGTAACATTGTAGCTGCTGAGAAAAAACACAAACCAAAAATTGTGCTCTTGGCCAACATGTTCTTTCCTGTTTATCTCAAATTTGACAAGTATCCTATCTAATAATAGACAAATATGCAAATTGACCATACCTCCAACACACCCACAAGCCACGCCCACAAGCCACGCCCACCATCCAATCAGGGTGAGTTTGCAAATTAACCCAAACCAAGATGGCTACAGCCACAGAGAGCAAGGTTTCCTAGGTAACAGAGGAAGCCAAGCTTTCTGCCTGCCCTGGCCAGGCCTAAGCCTCCACTCAAGCTACAAAATTTCAATTATAGAAGGTAAACAAATTCAAACAAATGGCGGCAGAATGGAGCTTGAGAGAGCAGGCCAGGGTTGCTGCCGGCAACAGGGGAAGCAAAGCTTTCCGCACACCCTGGCCGGGCCCACCCGCTTAAGGCAACAAAGTTTCAATTATAACCCCAACACAAATGGATGCCGGCCTCGGAGGAGCCCCAGGCTTGGTTCCGCTCCAGGCTACAAAGTTTCAATTGTAGAAGGAAAATAAAATCCAGATACCAGGGCCTCTGCTTGGGTTGCCAGAGGCCGTGGCCGGCCTGCAAACCACCACAGGCCCCTCGCTCAGGGTGCCCCACACCCCAAGGGAACCCCCACCTGATCCGGGACACCCTTCAGGGCAAACCAGCTGGCCCCCACCCCTGTACCAGGCCTCTATCCTATCTAATAAAAGAGTAATCTGCAGATTGATCATCACTGCAACACACAATATAGCTGCCCCCATGTGGTCAAAGATCCTGCCCCAATGTGAACACAAGATGGCCACCACAAGATGGCCAGCAGGAGAGGGCAGTTGGGAGGCACCAGGCCTGCAAGGGAGGGCAGTTGAGAGGGACCAAGCCTGCAAGGGAGGGCAGTTGGAGGTGATCAACCCTGCAGGAGAGGGCAGTTAGGGGTGACCAGGCCAGCAGAGGAGGGAAGTTGGGGGCAAACAGGCTGGCAGCAGAGTGGTTAGGGGCTGATCAGGCTGGCAGGCAGAAGTGGTTAGGGGCAATCAGGAAGGCAGGCAGGCAAGCAGTTGGGAGCCAGCAGTCCTGGATTGTGAGAGGGATGTCCGGTGGGATCGGGCCTAAACGGGCAGTCGGACATCCCTCCAGGAGTCCCATATTGGCGAGGGTACAGGCTGGGCTGAGGGACAACCCCCCTCCGTGCACGAATTTCATGCACCGGGCCTCTAGTTAAAAAAAATATTTTTATTGATTTCAGAGAGGAAGGGAGAGAAGGAAAGTGGGATAGAAACATCAATGATGAGAGAGAATCATCGATTGGTTGCCTCCTGTACGCCTCCTACTGAGGATCGAGCCCACAACCCAAGCATGTGCCCCTGACCAGAATTGAACCAGGGACCCTTCAGAACACAGGCCGATGCTCTATCCGCTGAGCCAAACCAGCTAGGGCAAATTTTACAAGTATTTATTGAGCACTTACTATGTGCTGGGGGTGTGCAAAGATGAATAAAACATATACATTGTCCTTAAGGAGCTAATAGTGTAAGAGTGAAGGTAGATGTAAACTAATAATTAGGATCAGCACAATCAGAAAGATGTTCATAAAGCGCAAAGTTTGTTTATCTCTTTATTTTTGCTAGTACTGCTAATGTAGGTCCAAGAGCCATGGGGTAAGGTTTGTTTCTTGCGATTTGCAGTTTTAAAAATGAAGGCAGAGAGAAAGGGAGAGAGAAGGAGCAAGAGCACCAGCACCAGCCTTGCACTTCCTGTTTCTTACCATTTTATGTCTCTACTAGTGGCCCAGTGCACGAAATTCGTGCACATTAAAAGGGGGACCCAGAGTCAAGTCCCCACCCACCCACATGTGCCTCAAAAATCATGTGAGACCCAGACCCAGCCGCCCCCCGCCATTGGGTTAGATCCAGACCCAACCAGTCCCACCCTTGTCAAGCCCTGCTGGGCAGGGGGTGTAGCCTCAGGTCCCCTGGCCTGGTGCCAGGATGGGGGGCGTGGCCTGAGGTCCCCCAGATGGGGTGGGGGGGCATGCCTTGAGGTCCCCCATCAAGCCCTGCCAGGCAGGGGGGCTCAGCCTCAGGTCCCCCGGCCCGGCACCGGGAAGGCGGCACAGCCTCAGGTCTACCATCAAGCCCTGCTGGGCGGGGTGTGTGGCCTGAGTTCCCCAGACCCAGCACTGGGGGTGCACCTTGAGGTCCCCCATCAAGCCCCGCTGGGTGGGGAGCACAGCCTGAGATCCCCTGTTAAGCCCTGCCAGGCAGGGGGGCGCAGCCTCAGGTCCCCCGGCCTGGTGCCGGGGTGGGGGGCACAGCCTGAAGTTCTCTGTTAAGCCCCACCTGGTGGGGGGCGCGGCCTGAGGTCCCCTAGCCCAGCACCAGGACGGGAAGAGCAGCTTGAGGTCCTGCGTCAAGCTCCGCCAGTCGGGGGGTATGGCCTCAGGTCCCCTGGCCTGGCACTGGGGTGGGGGTCTCAGCCTGAGGTCCCCCAGCCTGGTGCCAGGGCAGGGGGTGAGGCCTGAGGTCCCCGTCAAGCCCCGCTGGGTAGGGGCATGGCCTGAGGTCCACCAGCCTGGTGCCAAGGCAGGAGGTGTGGCCTGAGGTCCCCCAGCCTGACTCCAGGGCAGGGGGCATGGCCTGAGGTCCCCTGTCAAGCCCTGCCCAGGGGGGGGGGTGCAGCCTGAGGTCCCCTGTCAAGCCCCAAGGGGGTGGGGGAGGGCATAGCCTCAGATCCCTGCTGATTGCTCGTTAAGGCTCCTTAAGGGAACTTGGCCTCAGCTGTGGGTGCAGCCATCTTTGTGATGGAGTGTTGGTCAATTAGCATATCCCCCTTTACTAGATAGGATTTCATTGCCTCAAGAGTGAAGCATTCTTCTTGTGCTAAGTCTCTCCATGTTGCTAGGAGTTTTGATTGGCTAGTCTCATGGTATTTTGAGTATTCAAGATTCAAGGCCAGGGTTGGCCAATCCTCTCTAATAAAATGGTAATATGCAAATTAACCATCACTCCGCTACATAAGCCACGCCCACCAGCCAAGCCATGCCCACCAGCCAATCAGGGCGAGTATGCAAATTAGCCCCAATCCAAGATGGCTACAGCCACAGAGAGCAAGGTTTCCCAGGTAACAGAGCAAGCCAAGCTTTCCATAGCCGTTGCAGGCCTAAGCCTCCACTCAAGCTACAAAGTTTCAATTATAGAAGGTAAACAAATTCAAACAAATGGCGGTGGAATGGAGCTTGAGAGAGCAGGCCAGGGTTGCCGGCGGCAACAGGGGAAGCAAAGCTTTCCGCACACCCTGGCCGGGCTCACCCGCTTAAGGCTACAAAGTTTCAATTGTAGAAGGTGAATTAACTGCCCCAGAAATGGCTGCCGCCCCAGGCTACAAAGTTTCAATTGTAGAAGGAAAATAAATTCCAGATACCAGGGCCTCCGCTTGGGTTGCCAGGGGGCGTGGCTGGCCTGCAAACCACCATAGGCCCCTCACTCAGGCCGCCACACACCCCAAGGGAACCCCCACCCTTATCTGTGACACCCTTCAGGGCAAACCAGCTGGCCCCCACCCGTGCACCAGGCCTCTATCCTATCTAATAAAAGAGTAATATACAGATTGATCATCACTGCAACACACAATATAGCTGCCCCCATGTGGTCAAAGACCCTGCCCCCATGTGGACACAAGATGGCCTGCAGGAGAGGGCAGTTGGGAGGCACCCGGCCTGCAAGGGAGGGCAGTTGTGAGGGACCAGGCCTGCAAGGGAGGGCAGTTGAGAGGGACCAGGCTTGCAAGGGAGGGCAGTTGGAGGTGATCAACCCTGCAGGAGAGGGCAGTTAGGGGTGACCAGGCTGGCAGAGGAGGGAAGTTGGGGGCAAACAGGCTGGCAGGGGAGCAGTTAAGCATCAACCAGGCAGGCAGCGGAGTGGTTAGGGGGTGATCAGGCTGGCAGGCAGAAGCGGTTAGGGGCAATCAGGAAGGCAGGCAGGCAAGCAGTTGGGAGCCAGCAGTCCTGGATTGTGAGAGGGATGTCCAACTGCCCGTTTAGGCCTGATCCCACCAGGATCGGGCCTAAACAGGCAGTCGGACATCCCTCCAGGAGTCCCAGATTGGAGAGGGTACAGGCTGGGCTGAGGGACAACCCCCCGCCGTGCACGAATTTCGTGCACCGGGCTTCTGGTATAAATATAATCCAAGCCACATACAAAATTTTAAAATTTCTAGAAGCAACATTATAAAAGGAACAGGTGAAATTAATTTTAGTAATATATTCTACTTAACTCAATATATCCAAAACATTATCACTTCAAAATGTAATCAATATAAAACCTGTTTGAGATATTTTACTTAAAAAAATCCAGTGTGTATTTTACACTTACAACACAGCTCAGTTTAGACTAGCCACAGTTCAAGTGCTCAGTGGCTGCATGAGACTGGTGGTTATGGTGTTGGACAGCATAGCTCTAGACATTTAACTCTTTAGGGCTCCTCCTTATCTACTTAATTCTGTGTGTATAAGAATCTTGACAACTTATCCGACAGCTTTTTTCTCAGGAGGAGCCAGGCAAAATCATTTTCTTTCTTTTTTAAAAAAATGTTTTTATTGATTTCAGAGATGAAGGGAGAGAGTGAGAGACATAAAAACATCAATGATGAGAGAGAATCATCGATTGGCTGCCTCCTGCACGCCCCCTACGGGGATCGAGCCTGCAACCTGGGCATGTACCCTTGACCAGAATTGAACCTGGGACCCTTCAGTCTGCAGGCTGACACTCTATCCTTTGAGCCAAACCAGCTAGGCCCCATTTTTCTTCTTTATTGAATTTATTGGGGTGACATTGGTTAATAAATTATACAGGTTTCAGGTGTATAATTCTATAATACATTATGTGTATATTGTATTGTGTATTCACCACCCCAAGTCAGGTCTCCTTCCATCATCCTGTTCTACCTTCCCCCACCTTTCTTCCCTCTGGTAATCACCATACTGTTGTCTGTGTCTATGAATATAACCATATTTTATATCCCCTCAGGGGAACCAGAGAGCAACTCTGTGGGAGTCATAGAAGGCTCAGTTGTTATAGCTCTAAATTCTTGCAAACACAGAGGAGTTTTCATATTTCCTCTTCCAAACCATGAGATTACTCTAGAGACTTGGGTGTGAGTGAAGGAAAAAAACTGACAGGTGAACCATTCATTTCATAGATATATACAGCTTTACTGAAGTATAACTTATAAATAAGAAAATTCACTCATTTATGGTCTATAATTTAATGGTGTTTAGTATATTCAGAGTTGTGCAACTATCACTGCAAACCAATTTGGGACATTTTCAATACCCCAGATAGAAACTCCACATACATTAGCACCCATTATCTATTTTCTCCCCACCCCCTAGTCCTAAGCAACCATTAATCTATTTTCAGTCTCTATAGATTTGCCTAATCAGGATATCTTCTATACTAATAAAAGGGTAACATGCTAATTAGGCCGGGAGACCTTCTGGGAGACCTTCCGGACGTCCTTCCGGACAAAGCCATGGTGGCGGGGCTGAGGCAGAGGCGGTTAGGGGCGATCAGGCCAGGAGGGGAGGGCAGTTAGGGGTGATCAGGCTGGCGAGGGGGTCAGTTGGGGAGTGAGCAGGCCAGCTGGGGGGGAAGTTGGGGGCGAGAAGGCTGGCATTGGGGGCAATCAGGCTGGCAGGGGGGGCATTGGGGACGAGCAGGCTGGTAGGGTGGGGGCAGGTGGGGGTGATTAGGCCGGCAGGGGGGCAGTTGGGGGTGAGCAGGCTGGCAGCCTGAGTGGTTAAGGGTGATCAGGCAGACAGGCAGGTGAGCAGTTAGGAGCCAGCAGTCCCAGATTGTGAGAGAGATGTCCGACTGCCGGTTTGGGCCCGATCCCACATGGGGCCTAAACCGGCAGTCAGACATCCCCTGAGGGATCCCAGATTGGAGAGGGTGCAGGCCGGGCTGAGGGACACCCCCTCCCCCCCGTTCACGAATTTTGTGCACCAGGCCACTAGTACATAATAAAAGCCTAATATATGCTAAGTGTCTGGGCGTCTGCTCGTCTGTTCAACCAATCAAAGCATAATATGCTAATGATATGCTAAGGCTGTTCAACTGCTCGCTATGACGTGCACTGACCACCAGGGGACAGATGCTCTGACTGGTAGGTTAGCTTGCTGCTGGGGTCCAGCCAATTGGGACTAAGCAGGATGGGCCAGACACATCCTGGAGTCCTCCTGCATCCCTCCCTGGCCCTGATTGTGCACTGGTGAGGTCCCTATGCCTGACCTGAGCCCACTCACAATTTGGGGCTCCTCGGGTTTTGGCCCGATTCTACAGGCCAGGCTAAAGGACCCCACTGGTGCACAAATTCATGCACTGGGCTTCTAGTTTCATATAAACAGAATCATGCACTATGTAGTTATTTGTGCCTGGCATCTTTCATTTAGTGTTATGTTTTCAAGGTTCATCCATGTTGGAGCATGTATCAGGACTTCATTCCTTTTTATGGCTGAATAATATTCCATTGTATGGATATATCACATTTTGTTTACCCATTCTTCAGTTGATAGACCTTTGGGTTGTTTTAACTTTTTGGCTATTTTGAATATTCATGTACACAATTTTGTGTGGCTATATGTTTTCATTTCTATTGCATATAAACCTAGTAGTAGAAACTGGTTGTACCATTTTACACCCCCACCAGCAATATATGAGGGCTCTATGTTCTCCACATCCTTGCCATCACTTATTATTGTATGTTTTTTTTATTATAGCCATCCTGGTGGTGTGAAGAGGTATCTCACTGTGGTTTTAAACTGCATTTCCTTAATGCTAATGATGTTGAGCATTTTTCATGTGTTAATTGGCCATTTTTGTACTTTCTTTGAAGAAATATCTATTTGAAAATTTTGGCCCATTTTTAATTTGTTTTTCTATTTTTGAGTTGTAAAGGTTATTTATATTTTCTGCATACAAATTCCTTATCAGATATATGATTTGTATATATTTTCTCCCATTATATAGGTTATCTTCATTTCCATGAAGCACAAAAGTTTTTAGTTTTGATGAAGTAACTTATTTTTCCTCTTGTTATTTCTGCTTTTGGTATCATAGCCTGCATTATATTTTCAACACCTTTGTACATGAACAAAACTGGGCATTGCCTCTGTTCACCTGGAGCTGACGGAGAAGAGAAGCAACTGAATAACCAGTGACAGTAAAGCAAGAAGGGCAGGGATCAAGGTCTTGTGGGTTCACTTGGCAAGAACAATGAATATCAGATCTTAATGGAGAGAGACCAGAAAAGGTTTTGGAGAGAACAATTTGGAAACCAAGAGTCAAGAAGTATTATTTAACAGTGATGGGAAGAAAGAATCAGTCTTGTTCACTGTTCATAGATATAATTTTTAAAATACTTTCACTGGGATGAAAGTCTTGGATTTCTGATATAAGGCAGAGTGTCATGTATGGGGTCGTGTGTGTGTGTGTGTGTGTGTGTGTGTGTGTGTGTGTGTGTGTATGTGGTGTGTTCAGAGCACCCACTTAAGGATCTTGCAGCCTATCTTCAGGTCATCTTTCTGAAGGTCAGTAATTGGTCTGGCTGAACACAGAGGTGCTGGCCTTAGAGGTTGCTGGTTGACAGAATTGAAAAGTCATATAAGGACAGCGCTGCATCATCAGCTGGCACTCTGGTTAAGTCTCGAATATTCAGACCAACGCCAACTGCGAGCAACCTCTGTATTCAGAAAAGTACGCTGTGCTCAAGAGTCTTTTGAAGGCCTGTAGTTTCCCTCTGCTCATATTAAGGAGAAACAGCAACAGGAGAAGGAACGACAGTTTCAACTTCAGCTTTTGCATTTAAGCAATCTAGCAGACCATTTTTATTTTAAAGTCTGTTCAGGTAATGGCATAACTTATCAAGAACACTGGGAAAAATTATAGGTAACATGTCCTGCTTGTACTAAATGTCAGGAATTGAAATTAAAACAGACATGAAAAAGGCAATAGAGGTAAAATCAATAAGAAATCTTACCCTTTGCGACAGCATGGATGGACCTGGAGAGCTAAGTGAAATAAACCAGTCACAGAGAGACAAGTACCATATGACTTCACTCATATGTAGAATCTAATGAACAAAATAAACTAACCAACAAAACAGAAACAGACTCACAGATAGAGAATACACTGACAGCCTTCAGAGGGGAGGGGAGTTGTGGGGCTGGGTGAAAAAAGTGAAGGATTAAGTGAAAACAACTAAAAAAACCTTAGAGACACAGGCAACTGTATTGTGATTACCAGAGGGAAGGGGGGGGGGCAGTGAAAGAAATAGAAGAGGGTATAGGTAAATGGTGATGGAAGGAGACTTGACTTGGGGTGGTGTACATACAATACAATATACAGATGATATATTATAGAATTATACACCTGAAATCTATATAATTTTATTAACCAATGTCATCTCAATAAATTCAATTAAAAAAGAAAAAAAACCCCATTGATTTCACAAAAGGCTGAGTTAGCTTTTATGACGAGTCTAATTTTTAGAATAGACAGAACCCTGGGCATCTATTCTCCCATCGGTGTGCATGCTTCACATCTATTTACCTTAATGAGCCATCTCAGTGGGAAATGAGGAAAAATAGATTCCCCAGCTCTCCTTTCCTATTGCTGGCTCCAAAGCCCTTAACAAAGCACATGCCGTGCATTAGTTTTGGGCAATATTCAGATAAGAGACACTTGGTGAAAAAAAGATTTAAAATTCTACACAGTCTTCTTTGTGCATATTATTTAGTACATCAGCAGCTATTCTCTATACCTGAGTATCTTTATCTTAGGCTAAGCAGATTTAAGAATTACACCAAGGCAGTCTATTATGCAGATGATTTTGTCAACTAAGTGCAAAACAGATAAAAAATATTATGGTGTAAATAATACTGATGATGTGAATTAGCAGGTAACATTTACAGGCTTCATGCTATCCCTTGCAGTCTGATGCTATATAAAGCCACGAGATTTTGTGATTTATTTGAACAAGCAGCATTATGAAAATATTTTATTTAAAAGGAAAACGGTATCCTAAAATTGGGGTGGTCTATTAATACGAATGCATTGATTGTAAATTTTAATATTGTGTGGTGTTAATTGTGTGGTGGTATTATTTAAGGCGGTACTTTCTTTTGCTTTGATCACTAGTCAACAGATGAAAATTGTCTCTACCATATAACATAGACACGGTGTTAATTACTAAGACATGAAATGAACAACATCCTGGAAGGATTTTAGTGGTGATGGGTGGGCAGGCCACCAGGAAGCTTACCTACAGATCTGTGTGGGTCCAGAAGGGACACTTAATCAAGTCATGTGGCATCAGTGAAGGCTTTAAGGAGATGATGGGAGCCAAATCTTAAAGACTCAGGTTGGAACTAGCCAGGTGGCAGGAAGGGTGTTGAAGGCCAGAGAATTCACCTCATTTATTATAAGTGCTATATATCACTTTAATCTGAACAGTACATTAGGGAGAAGACAGCCCATCCAAGAGTGCTATTCTCTTTATTAAGTCCCATAGAAGCTTCTCAGAAGTGGCTGCTCCTGTCTAGTCCGTTCCATTTCATTACACTGGTTAAAGAGCTGTCCGAGAGCCTCGCACTGGGCTTACACTCAGGGCTACTGGGTATCCAGGGCTATAATTACACTTGACTTTAGGTGGCTACTTTCTTCAAAGCTGTGCGCTGAAGACCATTTTCTAGTCCAAGAAGACTAGGGGAAGAGAGGAAGTAAGTGTGGAGAGAAAGGAGCAGAGCAGGTCAATGCTGGGCCATGCAGGGCGGCCGCTGCGGTTCCAGCGATGTTGGTGGGCGCGGGGGGGGGGGGGGGGGGGAGGGTGGGAGGGGGGGTGGAGAGAGAGAGAGAGAGAGAGAGAGAGAGAGAGAGAGAGAGAGAGAGAGTGTGTGTCAGTCCCCGGGTGGGGAGACCATAGGAGGAATGGTGAGCAAAAGTGGATTGAAGTGGGTGAGTGAGGTGGGAGGAGATGGAAGGGGAGAGGGAGCAGAGATTTTTTTTTTTTTAATGCAGTCTGGGAGCTTGTTTTAGTCCCAGTCCATGGAATTGAAAAATCGTGTTCCAGATTTTACTGAAAAAAAGAAAAAGGAAAAAAAGAAAAAAAAGAAAAAAAAGAAAAGGAACCCCCCTCCCCCACATCCTTATTTAAGTTGACTAAAGGTATAATTTCTAGTCCCCTTTGTATCTAATCAAAACTGTGATTTTATTTCCTATCTTCCTGATGTCAAAATTCAGACAAGAGAGTTTGGAAAGTAGGCATACATTCTACTGTGCCACATACTGACCTCCCAGGCCAGCTGTCCAGGGGGCGGGGGGCGGGGAACAGGTGGGAGGTGCCACAGTCCACACCTTCCCTGGGTGGGCTCCGGAGGTGAAATGAACACGCAGAGCCACACTGACCGCTGGCTCTCACCCGCAGCTTTTCTCCACTCACCACACACGCCCTGTCTGTCTGCTCTGCACTCAGCCCGGGAGCTGTGGGGTCCAGCGGGAAGCGGCCCCCCCCACCCCATTTCCTGCCCGCTGCAGGCAGTGTGCGGTCCTAATTTAGCAAGCCTCCGCTGCGTGGTCACACCGCCACATCCCGATGAAACGTGCAGACCGTTACCCACGTGTTTCTAAATATATGGATGCTTGGCTTCAAGTAAATTGGGTCAGTCAATTCGTTGTTGCTTGTTTGTTTGCTGAATCCCCTGGCAAAGCTGCGCCTGCTGTGTTCTTCCTTACCAGTGACCTGGAGAAAAGCAGAGTGACCCATCCGCCTACCTGTATCTGCCTACCTGCTTTCCTCTGTATGTGCGCATAGATATTGCAGGCGTGCATAAAGACACCTCTAGACTTAGCAAAACATGGAATCCCTAAAGGTCGGACTGGTAACCTTCCACAGCATTCCATTTCTCACAGAAAACTCCTTTAGATGCTAAAGACAAGGCTCGTGCAGTCTATTGTCCTTCCTGGGCCCATTCTTTTCCTTCCCCATCCAGGAGGCTGACCGCTGTCCCCTCTGCCCAGGGTTCCTGCTGGGGGGCTGCTGATTGGGTCCAGTTAGTGGGAAGCACCAGCAAGAGACCGAGGGTGGGAGGAAAGAGAAGCCAGGGTGTTTCTTCCTCCCTGCTCGGGCAGGTTTCTGGAAGGCGCTGCAGCCTCCAGAGCAACAGCTCCCGCCTGTCCATGTCTCCTCAGCTGCGGTTCTCACGGCCCCTGCAGCACCACTCCCGTCCCCTTGTCCCCTCCGGATGCTCCCCAGGCCCCCCAAGGCGCTTCTAGCTTCCTTAGTGCTTGAACCTCCGAAAAGAACATCCATGAGAGTCTCTGGAACCAGCTGAGCTGGATTCCGCTGCCTGCCAGGCTCCGACAGGAAACAGGTATAAGGGGGCAATTTCCAAAAGCATACTTTCTATGTTTTCAGGAAAGAATTGGTTTTCATGCATGTAGCCTTAGGGAATGCCTGCTGTTACACAGGGTGATCGCTAGGACAGGCCGTGGGACGGAGTGATGAGCGCTGGAAAAGGGAGCGAGAGGAACTTGTACTTTGTGACCTCAGGCAAGCCTCTCACTTAGTCAGTCCTATGGGCTACTTCTCAATTGCAGCTGGCGGGCTGGTTCCTGCTGCACCTGTGCATCGCACTGGGCGATGGCGAAGGGCGCAGGAGACACCAGGTGGGCAGCCCTTTGAAAATGATGAAGTTTAAGGCATGAAACATGATGTACCTCTGTAGCAGCTGTCTGGTCAGGCCATTGAACCTCATTCTCTCATCCCCCCTTCCCTACCCACTGTTCTTTATGATTTTGGGTTTTCACATGTTATTCATGGATGTTTAGATTCTTATTTTTGTTTAAATTATATATGAACTAGAGGCTCGGTGCACAAAATCATGCATGGGGGTGTGTGTGTGTGGGGGGGTCCTTCAGCCCAGTCTGCACCCTTTCCAATCCGGGACCCTTCGGGGGATGTCCAACTGCCGGTTTAGGCCTGGTCCTGGCAGTCGGACATCCCTCTCACAATCAGGGACCACTGGCTCTTAACTGCTCACCTGCTTGCCTGCCTGGTCACCCCTAATTTCCCCCCCTGCTGGCCTGGTCACCCCCAACTGCCCCCCCTGCCAGCCTGTTCACCCCTCACTGCCCCCCTCTGCTGGCCTGGTCACCCCCAACTGACCCCCCTTGCAGGCATGGTTGCCCCACGCAGCCTGCTGATCAGTCATTTGGTCACCCTTCACTAACCCCCCTGCTGGCCTGGTTGCCCCATGCAGCCTGCTGCTCAGTCGTTTGGTCATCCCTCACTAACCCCTCTGCCAGCCTGGTTGCCCCATGCAGCCTGCTGCTCAGTCATTTGGTCATCCTTCACTAATCCCCCTGCCGGCCTGGTTGCCCCATGCAGCCTGCTGCTCAGTCGTTTGGTAGCCCCTCACTAAGCCCCCTGCCAGCCTGGTCACCTCACGCAGTCTGTTTGGTCGTCTGTTTGGTTATGATGGTCGCTTAGGCTTTTATATGTACAGATTGCCAGTAGTGTAGTTTTGTGGCTGGATGACTGGGTTTGGAAATAGTAGGTGGAAATGGCTGTTGGTTCATGTGCTGCTTACATATTTATGAATTGACTCTCTCTAAGGACTTCGGGGCCAGGAGTAAGCTGCATGGCCTCCAGTGAATTTCATTTCCTTGTGGATGAAATTGTAATAATAACATCTACCAAGCTTTCCTCACAGGGATAATGTAAAGACATAAAAGAGCAACAACACGAGAGCATTTTTTGAAACCAATAGGAACAATATCATTATTCTGAACCTCTGGGTTTCAGCTTCTTCTCCTATAAAAAATGAAATATTGGAATGGGACCAGATGGTGTTTAGAGGTCCATTCAGACATTAAAAGTCTTAGTTTTTAAGAATCTATACAGAGCCTTAGAGCCAAATGAAGAAAGGAGATATATGTTCCACATTTTGGAGACAGTTTTACCAAATATAAATAACAGCATTAATACAAATCTTACACTGGCAATGCTCAGAAGAGGTAGGTCTTGGCAAAGATCAGAAAAAAAAGAATACTAACTATAAATCACAGATATTAAAGCTGTGAGTTTACTGTTAATTTTCTTCTCAAGAGAGTTTGTATGGTTCATAAGATTTATAAGTTATCTAACTTGGACAAACCGCTCTCCTCAAAATCATATATGATACAGCAGTACTTAGAATCAATTAAGTAGTAGTGTCTCATTTTAGAACTCAAAGTCTTAATGCTATGGACTGAATTGTGTACCCCCAAATCCACATATTAAAGCTCTAACCCCCGATGTAACCGTCTGCAG
The DNA here is from genome assembly GCF_951640355.1 of Cnephaeus nilssonii. Taxonomy (NCBI): domain Eukaryota; kingdom Metazoa; phylum Chordata; class Mammalia; order Chiroptera; family Vespertilionidae; genus Cnephaeus; species Cnephaeus nilssonii. The sequence goes on along the minus strand of NC_137080.1, from coordinate 70,392,671 downwards.
AGATTATCTTAAGAGGTAATTCAGGTTAAGGGAAGTCATAAGAGTGGGGTTCTCATTGGTAGGAGAGGTCTCTCCTCAGGCGTACATTGAGGAAAGGCCACGTGAGCACACAGCCAAAGGTGACTGTCTACAAGCCAAAGAGAGTTCTCCCCAGAACTGACCATGCTGGCTCTCTGCTCTTCAACCTGCAGCCTCCAGAACTGTGAGAAAAGGAAATTCTGTTGCTTAAGCCAAGCAGGCTGTGGTATTTTGTGAAGGCAGCCACAACTGACTCATACACTTGAAATAGCTTTAATTGTTACAATAATAATCATAGATTATTGACAAGTCTTTAAATTCTTTAGATCTAGGGAGGGAAGATAATTTGGCATAACCTAAAAGATAAAGGGTTTTGCTTTAGTGAGTTCAAACTAAAATGTTAACTTCTCATACCTCACTGTTAATTGTCCCTTCATAAGAAACATCCTTTTATTGTGCTCATTGTGGAAAAAAATCTGGTTAATTTTGTGAATGAGTAAAATTTTGAGGGAGTGATTTTGTAAAGCAAACTAAAGATAATTTTTTGGTATTGATCCAGCATGGTCATTTAAAAACACTGACTCTGATGTCTAATCAGAAAAGCAGGATGTATGGTGGAAGGCATCCTGGCTTGCAGCTGGCTGGCCTCATTTCTAGTTCTGTCTTGACAAATAGCTAGCTGGCTCCGTGACTTTGTACAAGTCCTTTTAGCCCTCAGTGTCCTCATCTGTAAAAAAAAAGGAGCAGTACTTGAGTGGTGTCTGGAATGTCTTTGAGCTCTCACATTTTATAAATGTGTCTGCCAATGTGTTGTAAGTTTGTCTTAGTTTATTAGTCTGAAGGATGCTGTATAGGCTGTTAAAGAATGCTGCTAAAACAGTGCTTATATATCTTCTAGTGATAGGCAAATGTAGTCAATGTACTCTAATTTTTAAGTGTGTTCTTTTCATTACCCCAATATAGAAAATAAAATGCTATGATTTTTAAATAACAAGACAAAAGGAACAAAATCCATATGTTCTATAAACCAATATTCCTTTTCATAACATTATATGCAAATAGGCTTTTAAAAAACTTGCTATTCTAGCAACGGTACACTAGATGGAAGCAAAGAGTAAGTGAACATGTTAAAGGTTAGAAAATGATATTTCCTATGATAAATGAACCATACTTCTTTTGGATTGTAAAGGTTATTTAAATGAGAGATTACATTCCCATTTAAAAGATGCTAATTAGAAAAGAAAACAGCAAGTAACAGTGTCTATTTAAGCCACTGAAAAAAGACCAAAATGGACCACTGGTTAAGCCTAATATTTACCTTCTTATAGACTGACTGGTATCATAAGAAATTAAATATCAAACAATTTCTTTTAATTTTTTGGATCCGACTGATCAGCAGGCATTATAAAATAGCCAGTCAAATGGTGCTATTCATAGACCTCTATTTTCAAAAGCTTACAGGGATAAAATATGTCACATTAAAAATTTTTTTTCTCTCTAAAGTGCATACTATTTTGAGCTCAGTGTTGGGAAGTTTAACTTATTGCATATAATTATTCATGTAATTCTTTTAAAAATTGTATTTTATCTTTTTCCTTTCTAAAATAATTGGGTCTTATCATCTTGGTCCTAACATGTGAAATGATGTGATGATTTCCATGGCTTGTAGCAAGTCCAAACTCAGTTCATTACCATAATGGTCTTTATGCCAAGTGGCTCTCCTGAACCTACTGTTGCTATATGCATAAAATAAATGCCTTTTTATTTTAGAACTAGAGGCCTGGTGCACAAAAATTCATGCACTGGGGCGGAGGGGGGCGTCCCTCAGCCCAGCCTGCCCCCTCTCACAGTCTGGGAGCCCTCAGGGGATGTCCTACTGCAGGCTTAGGCCCGCTCCCTGTGATCTGGCCTCCCTCTGTGGGAGGCGACCAGAATGATCAGGGGAAGGCACTGCCCCCATCACCCCACTGCGGCTGCCAGAGCCAGCTACCACAGCTGCCAGCCCTCCTCAGCCCTCGCAGCTGCTGCAGCTTTGTCCAGAAGATGTCCCATCTACCCAGTCTAATTAGTGTATTACCCTTTTATTAGTATAGATAGCATTCTGGAGTTGTTTGTGTAGGTAGTAAATCACAAGCAATATTCTGTGCAAAGATAATTCCTATACAGTGTTTTAGATGAAATCCATTGTTTAGAGTATAAGAAGGCACTATTGGTTGTGAAATACCTGGTAGTAAATGTAAAGTGTATTAACAATTACTTAACATGGGGACACTGTAACTGAGAAAGGGACTGGTATGGAAAGAACTCTATTGGCCACCATCAGTATAAATAGACTTCAACAAGCTTTGTAACCTTAGTGGCAATCATTTCATCTCTACTGGGGAGCAGTTTTCTGATCTTTAAAATATGAAGGCAAGGGCAGACAATCTGTGAGTGTCAGTGGTTACTTACTAAGATTTTAGAATACTTGTTCCACGAAAGCCAAGCTAGAATAAACAAACTAGGTCTTTTGAATTAGAATTTATGTTCTTAGCTTTGCTTAGGTTCCTCTTTGGCCCATGACAGAAGAGTAAAAATGAGAAATAAATGACATCTGTGAGGAGATTTGGAGTCATCTGTATATTCTTGGTTAATGTTATCATTGATAGTTTGTAGAACTGAGGAGTGAGATTTTCTTCTGTCACCCACCACTCCCCAGCAATGTTGACAGAGGACCCCAGGGCATAAACCAAGATAGTCCATATGTATATTTTGGGTTGACAACAGCATTAGATGCTCAGGGCATTAACATTTATGTGTTGGACATCTCTAGCAACTAATCTCCTTGAGCCTCATATCTATATATATAAAAGCCCAGTGATTGACCGGCGGAATGACCAGAATGACTGGTCAACCAGTTGCTATGAAGTGTACTGACCACCAAGGCGCAGACGCCTAACTCAGGACCTGCCCTCTGGTGGTAAGTGTGCTCCCACAGTGGGAGTACGCTCAGCTGACTGGGATGAGCGACTGCTCCCACAGCGGGCCGATCCCCACGGGCCATGCCCCCACCAGTACATGAATCCGTGCACTGGGCCTCTAGTATTTGTATAATGAAGATACCAATGACTTAAGAAAGCAGTCCTGAGTGCTCATAGAATGCCCTGTGTGTTAAGGGGGGAATTTCTGGGCAGTATTGTCAAATACATCTAAAAAATATGTTTCTAGACAAAAATGGCATTCCTGTAATTTATTCATGTTCTCCAAGTCTAAATGCCATCAGCTCAGTTCATAAGCAAGAACAACACAAAAGAAGGAAAATATAATGTCATACTAAAGAAAACAAGTACATTTTACCCATCCTGGGCAGCAGATAATTCAGAAAACTCTTATATGAACAAATTATTCTCATTTCATTGTCCTATATAAAACAGACATTGTAGTACATTTCATTTGGTATTCAATTACTTTCACATATTTCTAGCATCTCTTTATCTACATGAATCATCCTATCAGCATGGGCTCGTCAACAGGTGATTAATTCTTTCAAAGTTTCCCTTAACTGTCACCTTTAAAGATGTCCAGTTAAAGTTTGTGAAAACTGGGAACTAATCCAGTCAACCATATCCTTAACTTTTAATAACTCTAGAAAAAGTCACAGAATAAAAGAATCCTTACCACATGCTATGACAAGCTATACAAAGGGAACAACTGGCCTTTTCTTCTTAGACTATAATGACCTAGCAGGAAAGGCCTTTAGCATTTTTATTTTCTGCGCAGTTCATCTTATAACACACTGTGTGTAAAAGTTATATATTAATACCACCTGGGACTTTTACAATGCACTTAATGGGCTCAGCACATCTTATATCTAGTGTCTGAGAACTACAGTATCTCAACAACACATGTACTGGTGGGTCACTCTTTCTCCATTATACAAAAGACAGAGGTGAAGAAATGGAGAGGGTAAGTGGCCGATAAAAGGCTATTAGGAGAAAAACTAGACTGAGAACATGGGTATCATTTTGACAGTTATCCCAGAAGTTAAATCACAGCTTTTTGGGGTCAGTATTGATGCCTATGATGGTAATAACTTCATAGTAATATCATGGATACAGTTAAGTGCTTAATGGTTCTTCTACTTGTAAGAACTGGAAGCACTGAATACTTAAAACTTAATGAAGTGACTTATTCATGACATTATCATTATGTACAAATTGACAGTGATAATAATGACCTACATTTGGGCAGAAGCTAGCTATACCTTATACATTATAAGTCAACTACTATATTAATACTTAGCTTAGCAGTCACCAAAAATAAGATTTCAGTAAATATTCATGGATTTGTTCAAAGAGCTTTTGAAATAATTAGCTCACTTCATTTCACAACAGCTCTGTGAGAAAGATTGGGTGGGTGTCATTATGCCAATTTTGCTGTGAAACAGGTAAAGACTAATAAAATGGGTGTGGGCTTTGGAGTCAAGTAACTTGGGTTCTTAGCTTGGATCTGCTTTTTCCAGTTGTGTGATGTTGCAAAAATTACTAGAACTCTCTAAGCCTCAGTTTTCCCAACTGAGAAGTAGGGATATTAACATCAAACAAAGAGTTATTATCAGGAATAAATGAGATTATGCACCTAATGCAGCTAGCTCAGCATTCCTGGTCAGGGTCCTGCATTTAAGAGACAGAAATGAGATCAGAGCTCAGGTCTCCTGACTGGGGTCATATGCTCTTTGCTTTAAGTCAGACCTACAGTGATAATCTGCTCCTCATTGTATTGTGAGCTTTGCCCAAAGCAGCTGACAGGCTTTGGAAATTTGTTATTACTTTGCCTTATGGAAGCTTAAAAAGTCACGATCATAAAAAACAATTAGCGATTCTGCTGATCTGGAAGCAATGTCACTTGAATTGAGATGGATTTTCCTTTTTCCCTTTTCCCCCTGTGGGCTGAGTGTGGTCGAAATGAGTTTTCTGAGATGGCAGTTCTCAGATATCACTTCATTCAATATTCTATATCCCTCCTGTGGTCGGAAATGCCCACTCACTCCTTAACTTTAATTCTGACATATTATCAATGTGTCTAAATGGAAACCAGTTGCTGCAGAATCTCTGGCACAAGAGGTCATTAAGCAGAAGTTAAAGCAGAAGCTAAGCTTCTGAGGTAGATGCCAGGTCGGGGACCCTTCACATTACTGACTGGGCACAGGACGGCTGTGTCAGGAAGTGTGGAGGTAGTGGGAGAGCTACAGTTTTTCCTACTCATGACTGTTCAGGCCATCTCCATGCATTTAAGAGAAAAATATAAAAATTGTGGTAGTTACAATAAACTGCCAGGACTTTAATTTTTATATATGTATATATATTTTAAAATATTTTTAAAATTGATTTCAGGGAGGAAGGGAGAGGGAGAAAGAGATAGAAACATCAATGATGAGAGATAATCATTGATCTGCTGCCTCCTGCACGCCTCCCACTGAGGATCGAGCCTGCAACCGGGGCATGTGCCCTGCCCGGGAATCGAACAGTAACCTCCTGGTTCATTGGTCAACGCTCAACCACTGAGCCATGCCAGCCAGCTGGACTTTTATTTTTTGATGCTCAGACTGATTTCTGTACTCCGGATTGAAGTTTCATGCATTTTCCACTAATTTTGGAAAACAGTATGGCACAATAGAACAAGCACACATTTCTGACAAACTGTGTAACGTAGGCAGGTCACTTACTCTCTCTGCATCTTTTTCTCAACTGTATAATGAGGATGATAAGAATACAGAGGGTGAGATCAATTATGTATATTAATGTGGGTGAAATACTTTGAAAATTAAAAGTGCCAGACAATGCTGGCTCATAAAGTAAGTTTCATTACTAGCAGAAAGGGGAGGTTTATGTTGACTTATTTGGTTGAGGATGCTCCATGCCTTTCGCACAGTGCCAACTGTCTGTAGTAGGAGTTTATACCCATCTGGAAAAAAAGATATGATACCCTCTTACTTCACTCTCCGCATTGCTCAGGATGACATGAGAAAACGCGCTCCATGAAGGCAGGCCTTTTTGATTGTTTGGTTCAAGATGTGCCCAGGGTGCTTATGACAGCGCAGGGCACACGGCCTGTGCTCAGTAACCATCTGTCAAATGACTGAATGATTTAAAGCAGGAGGCACAGGTATCGACTGCTGCTCACCTTTCTTCTCTCTCTCTCTCTCTCTCTCTCTCTCTCTCTCTCTCTCTCTCTCTCTCTCTCTCCTCTCTCTGTGTGTATAAGGAAAACTGGGATGATCTAAGCAATAAGAATATTTCCTTACATATATTCTATCTCAGCTTAACTGGTAAACATTTTATCTCCTGATTTCAGATTTTGGGTCAGGTAGCAGCTGCCTAAGGATTCTGACATTCCAATTCCAGTCACAATTCAAATCCCACTAGTACTGGTTGTTCCTGGATCAACACATTAATGCACTCAGCTTAATGATACCCTACCAAGCCCCGAAAGTCGTGCAGAGATACACAATTACCAAAACCCACCTAGGAGGCCAGCACACTCAAGGACTCGCTAATGGGATTCAAGAGGGAGCACTGACGATACAATCAGTCTTTAAAGGAAGAGTTTCTTATGTGCGAGTTAAATCCAGTCAGAGAAGCAGGGGGCAGCTTTATGATTTATACAAATCCACCAGCCCATCAGTAGTAATTTGAGGCTGGCTGAAACACTGAATGTCCAATTTCTGTTGAATCCTGGAAAAACATTACCTAGATTTATCTAGGCAAGCAGAGGGGGTCAAATGAGATCCATAATATGTCATCAATAATGTTTACTGATCTGTTATTTAAGGAATTTTAATGAAAACGAAGTCAGATGAAGTGAACTGTTTCTAATCTGATTTCACTGCATCAAGCTAAGCCCTTCTCTACTAATCGAAAGCCCAGGGAATCTAACAAAAAACAAATAAGTAGTGATCAGTAGACTGTAGGGAAATTGCGGGCTGCAGGCCTGTGCCCACTGCTAATTTCGTGGGAGCTCTCCGTTCTCACTGCCCGGAGACGCAGAGCTGTGTTCCCGGGAGAGAGGCAGCTGTAGGAGCGCTCTCTCTCCTTCGTGTAGAAAGCAAAACAATGCAAGATTGGACTTGTCATCGAAAGGAACGAGCATCCCTTTAATCTCTTAGAATCATCTGCTTCTCCAGGTTATTAAACCCAACATTTCCTACAAATAAACTCAGGATGATTTTAGCATGACTTGGAATCCTGAAATCACAGTTTGCACCTGTACGATGCTCTTTCAGCTGCTTGGAAAGGAAGAGAGTCCTGTCATCTACTATTACTATTAGTTTTTCTCTCTCTGTTAATATTTTATCAAAGTGATATGCGCATAGGGTGAAAACTGCAGTAGAATAGAAGGGCTTGTAATGAAAGATAGCCGTTTCTCACCCATCCTTTCCCACCTTGTGTTCATTTCCCAGCAACAGCAGCTTTTTCTGCTGTTTTCAATTCTTTTGATCTTTTCCCTCATTGGATGATGACAGTGCTTTCTCTGGGTTAATCAAATTCAGACATAACCTGTTAATTCTCTGCTACCAGAGTGTCCTTAATATATACTACTCTCTCCCAGTATTTGTGCCTCATGTTTGACTTGTCCTGTTGTTATCTTTGTGCCATTATGTTACACATTATGAATCTGTGTTTCTTTATATATCTAATATACTCAGTATGTCTTGCCTGTCTGCTCTGTTATATTAAAATATTAGTGCCCTGCCCTATTTTCTCCTCCATTGCTCACTGTCAGCTTCTGTCTCCCGCCAGTTCAACCTTTCCTTTAAAAGTGTCAAGGTTGATCACATTTGCATTCTGCTTTGTATCCATGTTTCAGTTTTACATGTTTCACTAATAGGCGACTTTTAAACATTGAAGAAAACCAATAAACACTCATGACATCACTATTATTTTAATGTGTTGCCTGCATAGGTGAACAGTGTGGGAGGATGACAGTCCTTTCTATGAAGGTCCACTTTCACAATCTCTGTTCAAGCTAACAACATTTCAAAGGCGTCTTCATGGCCCAAAGCAACACAGAGATTGCTTTCTAAGTAATTGCCTTTTATCTGGTTATCCAAGTAATGCTCATTTTAGACATAAAAAATGCAAGAAGAAAAGTCCAGAGAACTTAAAAAATTACGAAAAAATTCTACTCCTCCAAAATCTTAACATGGGTTATGTCTCAATTTGATTATTTCCCCTCTATTGAAATGGTAGACTGATGAATCAGACTGGCCAGTCCAATACTGCTTCAGGGCTCAGCAGGGGACTAGTGGGGGCTCTAAACTACCACAGGCACACTTAAAGAGACGATGCTCCCAAGCACTGCCACCCACTCCGTTATCCTATGACACATTTTATTAGAAAGGTAAGTATTATTTGCTTGGGCCCCTAAACTCCTGCGATGATCATAGTAACACTTCCTTGTATCTTCATATATAGTTTCTTCCTCTTTTGCTGTCTTAGAGAAAGCGTGTTCCTCCTTTGCCTTGCCAAGAATTACCAAGAGTATTCTTCTAACTGATTCTATTTGACAAGTGAAAGGGCATGCTTTGAGTCATTCACCTGAGGCAACAGGCATAACTGGGTCACGGAGACTAGCCTCCCTAAGGAGGAGTCACTGCCGCTGTGACTGCCCTCTTCACCCTCACCCTTGTTTAAAGAGGAACCTGCTTTACCAGCCACCTTCCTGAGTTCTAGTCACTGTGACACCAAATACACTTCCTTCAAAGTCACAAATTCTTAAAAAGATCCAAGCTCTATCCATTTCTCATCTTCTTTCACTTCTCTGCAGCATTCATCATTGCTGCCTACAATTTCTTCCTCGTGTTCCTTCCCCTTGGCTACTGACGCTTTGCTTTTTTAGGTCTCCTACTGTTTTAGTAAGTTCAAGCTGCTTAACAAAACACCATATAAGCTGGGTGCATAAACAATAGAAATTTATTTTCACAGTCCTGGGGGATGGCAAAATCAAGACCAAGGTGCTGGCAGACTCAGTGTCTGGTGAGGACTCACTTCCTGGCTTGTAGACAGCCGCCTTCTTGCTGTATCTTTATATGGTGAAGACACAGATAATCTCTCTAGTGTCTGTTCTTATGAGGGTACTAATCCCATTCATGATGCTCTACCCTCATGACCTAATTACCTCCCAAAGGCCTCACTTCCAAAAAACATCGTATTGGAGACTAGTGTTTCAACATATGAATTTTTTTTTGGGGGGCGGGGGGGGGGGAGACACAAATATTCAGTCACCTACCTCAGGTGGCCTCCTTTCCTTTTCTATTTCTTTTTAATTGCTCTACTACTCATTTTGCTCCCTTCCTGCAGCAGCCAATGTAATTTTTCTAAAAATTTCTTGCTCTGCTTTCTTCTCTCTCTCTCTCTCTCTCTCTCTCTCTCTCTCTCTCTCTCTCTCTCTCTCTCTCTCTCTCTTCCTTTCAGTAATCACATGGTTCAGCCTAAGCTTTACATAGCTGGTCTGAAATCTACATGTTTGCCCTGACCATTGTTAACATTTGGATATCCCCATTTGGACAGTCATCTGTCTCTTGAGGACAAAAGGCCCAAACTGAACTCATCCTCCTCCCTCTTCTTCCTGTAATTATTCCAGCATTCCTGTTGCCAGGTTCTAAACCCAGTAACCATTCTTTACATCTTCCCTTGGCTCCCTGCCTTCAGTGAATTTTTCAATCCTGTTCTTTTTATCTTGTAATATCTGATGTTTGTTCTCCTCTTCTCTGCAGCTTTGCTTTCTTAGTTCTGATTCTAGGAAAATTCTAGTATAAAGGCTAGACTGCTCTATATGAAAGCTCGAGAGACACACATTATCATCTTATAATGAATAGTCTTATCTTAATCATTTCATTAGCCATCCATATGCTTTTTCCTGGGCTCTTCCAGGAGCATAGCCCACACCCCTTCTTTACTCAAACATATAAGCTAATTAATAAAATCCAAACTCCTAGACTAGTGCTTACATTTTTATTTAGACCTTATATTCTATGACATGTGTAGCAGAAATAATTTTTCAGTAGTTTGCATGGCTTTCCCCTCCCAGCTCCTTACCCGGAATGGGAGCTGCCTAAAGCAGGAACTTATCTGCCTTGTGCATTGCTCTATTTCCTGTGCTTAGTAAAGAGCCTGAAATACAGTGTTGCTCTCAATATTGGTTGAACAAAAGAATCAATTCATGAGTGGATAGAACTGTCCTCACCTTGTGTTTTCTGGCCTCCATGGCTTTCTAGGCAGTACTCACATTTATCGGGTGCTTGTTGTAATGGACTGAATTGTGTTCCCCCAAAATTTATATGTTGCAACCTTAACCCCCAGTACCTCAGAACATGACTGTATTTGGACAAAGGGCCTTTGAAGAGGCGATTAAGTTGAAATGGGGTCGTTAGGGTGGGCCCTAATCCAATCTGACTGGTGTCCTTATAAAAAGAGAACATTTGGACACACACAAAAATAACACATCAGGGATTCATTACATAAAGGAAAAGGCATGATGAGGATATATGAGAAGGCAGCCATCTGTAAGCCAAGGAGAGAGGGCTTAGGAGAAATCTGTAGACAGCTTGATCTTGGACTTCTAGGCTCTTGAACTGTGAGAAAATAAATTTTGCTTGTTTAAGCCACCCAATATATAGTATTTTGTTATGGTAGCCTTTATAAAATAGTACACTTGCTCTTGCCAGATACTCTTAAACTTTTTACATATAATGCTAATAAAAATTCTGAGATGCAGATATTTTCTATGATTCCCATTATACAGATAAAGGATGAAAGAGTTACTTGAGACATTAATTAACTTTCTTATGGTCACACAGCCAGGATTTGGAATGTAGGCAACTTGATTCATGCTCTTCTCTCTAACTAGACCAGCCTTCCCCTCTTTTCTGAACATACAAACTCTAACCATTTATAAAGCTAGAGGAAAAGTCCTTTCATTGAATTCCCGTACTCTTGTTCTGAATTTGCATTTTTATAATTGTTCTTCTGTCTTATTTTTATCTCCAACCTGGCCTGCTATGAACCTGGCTCACTCTCTAGGACTAGGGTTTTTCATTATTCACTACAACCCTTTGACATTAAACCCGGATCCCTTGTGGGACAAGAGTCAGTTTATTTACCTGGGGCCTGGCTATTAGCTGATAGGTATCCCTGGCGTTAGCACACACCAGCTGACATGTAATTATGAATTTACTTTTCTCAGAATTCCACATTGCTATTCTCTCTGTCAGATGCACACGAATCCTTGTTAGCCTGATATTGATTACATCTCTGCATCATCATTGTTGATATTTCTCTACAGCCTTTATGTATAGTGTTCTACCTCTTATATGTGGCTTCCTAAAGAATCAGAAGCTGAGTCTTTCCTAAAACCTCAGTTTTATCATTAGTTCTGCTAAGAAGTCAATATCCAGGCATAACCTGTGATAGATAATCCTTAGATTATTGTCAGTGATCTCTTCCTTCATTCATGTATGCATTCTTTGGTTCTTTCATTTATCTATCTGACTGAGAACTTCTGATATTCTAGGCATACCACGTGGTAACTTCAAGGTCAGATTTATATTTTATTTTTTATTTGATGCTAAACACAACTACAAGCCTTTGATGTGATTAGGAGTCTATAAGAAACATTCCCCAAAGTAACCTATGCTAAAATGTAATGTGAAGACATGTTACTGAAGAGATTCAGGTGTCTTCCTACATGTCACCAGGAAGCTATCTAAAATGAAATCAATGGGAAATAAGCTGCAAATGGGGATACTGTGATATGTCATGAGGGTGTGTTAAATGAAGGAAAACGATGATATAATGATAAGGGACAACTAAAATTTCTGAGGATCTGGAGGAAATACTGAAAAGGGAACACTTGAAAAGCATCGGATCAGTGCTACTCCAGTACTGCCCATGAGAGAGAAAGCACAGCCAATATTTTCTCTGTACAGAGAGAAAGTACAGAGTGTTTACAGAGGGTGGTATTTTAATAGAATAAAGAGTTGGGTTTAGCCAACATTTTTGAATAAGCACTATATGCTAGACAACTGTAAGGAGTACAAAGGTGAATCAGATATAATTCCTGTCCTCAAGAAGGGAGAAAACAAACACATTAAACCTTGACCCTTGGGGGATGGGAATAGGACTAGTGTAGCCCTTAGCAACATCTAGGATAATATTAACTGAAGTGCATCAGATACTGCCAAGATCCAAATGTATTATCCTCATTTCTTTTCTTTTTAAAAAATAATATATATTTTGGTTGATTTCAGAGAGGAAGAGAGAGGGAGAGATAGAAACACCAATAATGAGAAAGAATGATTGATTGGCTGCCTCCTGCATCCCCACACTGGAGATCGAGCCCTCAATCTGGGCATGTGCCTTGACTGGGAATTGAACTCTGACCTTCTGGTTCATAGGTCGATGCTCAACCATGAGCCACACCAGCCAGGCCTATCCTCCTTTCTTAATAATATGAGCCCTAGTCGATTTGGCTCAGTGGATAGAGTGTCAGCCTGAGGGCTGAAGAATCTCAGGTTTGACTCTGGTCAAGGGCATGTACCTTGGTTGCAGGCTCAATCACTGGCCCCCATCGGGGCTCATGCAGGAGGCAACCAATCTATGTGTCTCTCTGTCACTCTCCCTCCCTTCCACTCTAAAAATCAATGGAAATATATCCACAGGTGAGGATGAACAACAACAACAAAAACAAAAACAAAAAAACATACCAAAATACTTGGTAAAATTCCCAGATTTCTGCTTTAGGGTAGGAAACAAAACACACAGTAAGAGAGACTAATATATTTGGGTGGGTGATTGGAGAATGTGTTGGATATTTTACATTTTCCTCTCCTATTCCACTCCATCTTTCTCCACTACGAAAGGTGGAGAGTGTGCGAAATAATCATTCAGGAGTCCTTGCTCCTGAGGCCAAGGAGATCAAAATAAAGGGAGAAATAAAGTCAGAATATTGTTCCCAGATTCCTTTCTTGCTGGACCATGTTGGATTGGCTATATACCCCTCAATGGGAGCTGACCTCTTTTCACTTTCAAGTCTTTTCTTCTGGGTCCAAACAACTGCTCCATCCTGCCTCCTTTGGGCCTTAGGGTAGTAACAGCTTTCTTCTTACTAGCCCTAGATTCTGCACATTCCTTACGGTTCCCCCACACCTTGGTTACATCTTGGTAAATCTTCATTGAATTATCACAATTTGAGAGTGCATTCTTTTTCTACTTGAAACTCTCACTTGATTCAGGAACCAATCAAAAGGACTAAAAAGTGCAGGATAGAGGCAGAACCCTGAACTGATGACTAGACATCATGGGAAGTGAAGGGTCGCCTAGAAAGATACAGAGTCCTGTGACCCAAGCACTGGGCAGATTCCTAGGCATTGCTCCTGGACGCTGCATTTGGGAGCTTTTGGGAGCCTGGAGTCTGAGAGACCACTAGTCATAGGCCTGAGAGACCACTAGTCATAGGCCTGAGAACTGGCAGCGCCACTGCTTCAGGTGCGTGGGACTGCAACTCAACTCCATATCCCATTGAGCAGGACCTATCGGTGTTCTGGCTCTTTCGAAGGCCATGGGATAACCTAAGCCCTTAAACAGGGGGCTGCACATGGCATCAGCTCTCAGAAGGAGTCCGAAGCAGAGGGAATAAGACAAGTTCTTAGTTTGAATAAAATGACCTTAATACCATTTTATTTGCTTTTTAAAAGTTTCCATGTTCAGCAGATCACCTTCTGTATTTTAAACAGGTTTCCATTGCATCTCTGCGTTGACCAGCTGATAAAACTAATATCTAATTGGAGTTATATTTGCCACTACAAAATAACAAGGCAATCTGATTGATAAATCAATTATATTCATTTTGATTTCTAAATCAATTGATGGTCGTCGGCAAGGCTGAAAATGAGACCCTTGAGGTAGAAAGGAAATAGGAAATTTGGAAAACGAAGTAGCCTAACTGACTGGACAGTAAGTCCCCATATTTAGGACTGCTTGTCTAGTAGTGGCACTGCTGACCCAGCCACAATGTAACTGCAAGGCTTGGAATGGAGTCCACCACTGTCCGTGAAAGAGGGTTAAAATAACTGGTTTTTATAGGGTTTTAGGATTGTTAGAGCTGTGCAAAAACAGAAATGTCTCCCAGGTGTTAAGAAAACAGGGGTCTTAGAGACTTCCAGATGGGACCAAATGGGCTTAACATTTAAAGATGACATTGGTCACCCTGGTCAACCATTTAGGCAGCCCCGCTGGCCATGGGTAACCCAAAGTGATTTTCTTAAATACATATTCTAAGATAGCTTAAACTGGATAGACCTGTTGAAATGTGGTTGAATTTTCTTGGTCAAAAGAGAAAGTGTAAATGATCTATAAGTGATTTTAACATAAATTACTGACTTTTGTTTCCCTTAATTTCTCTTCCATGTGTCAGGTATGATTTATTTGGTCTAATCTACACTCCTTGTGAATGAACACATCTATATCGTCCAAATATCATACCAGAATGAGTTGGATATAGGGAAGTATTTAACAAGCTTAGCGAGTGGATTCAGTAAGGAAAAGCCGAACGTCCAGGGCACACACATATACCCAGGAGTCCTCTGCTGGACAAGCACATTTTTACAGAGCTAGACAATCTTGGCCCTTGTTTTATCAAGGGTCAGGAGTACAAAAGGGAACTAAATAAGAGAAATCAAAAGGCAAACGTTGACACCAGAAGCTCACAAGACTTAGCAAGAAACATATTCTTAAAAGTCATTAAACATATTTGAAAAGAAATTCAAGCTGCGGGGACTGAGCTCTGAGATCAGAACAATAAGCTCTGTGAATTGGAACAGAGGCTTTGGATAGAAATGTCTACAGTTTTGAAGAATGCTTTCCTCAGACAAGCTTCTTTGTGAAAGGATTTTTTTTTTTTTTTAACAAACATGCCTATTTTTGACTCAGCTCTGATATGAAATATTTCAAAATCCCTATCAAACTCAACATCTCTAAAATTATTCCTTCAGTGTTACACTTTAAGGGTAGTAAAGTATTGAGATTAAGAGGGATACCATGTTTGTGAAATTTTCATAGGCATGATAAAGACAAACAAAAATCGTGACCACCCCAATTAATTTCCTTAGTGGTTTAGGCAAAACAAAAAATACCATTTGGAAACGATGGCAATATTAGCAAGGTTGGAAAAATATTTCAAAGTTCGGTTTTGGCAAAAGGAAGCATAAGATAAAATTGCTTTTTGGGGGAGGGATATAAGGGTTTTTTAAAAAATTCGTTTTACAAGTATTGTTTTTGAAAATACCATAATAATGTCCATAATTAATGACAAAGAATGTCAAATATTATTTCAAGATAAAAATAGTTTCTGGGGAAATGAAATTAAACTCAGAATTAATTTACCTAGGTAGCCACTAATGGTCTTATCCATACAGCCCATTGAGATTTAATTATTCTTTTTTTTAAACTCACCATGATCATTTTAATAATCAACACCAGAAAATTCCAAGCAAAGACTAAAGCAAAATTAATTTCATATCAGCAATTATTTTAAAAGTAGAGGTATAAAAATTAAGAGAAATTGAATTAATATTGTTCCTTTGAGACTTAATTATTCTAATCATAGCTTTGGCTGGTTTGATTTTTATCATGTACAAAAATGACAAGTGAGTAGTTTACATCAGTGAGTTAGAACCAGAGAATATCTTGTACAACCTGATTCTACATGGAAATATGAAGAGATCTGTGAAGATATATATTCACATGCATCTGTGAACCTGAACATTATAAATGTCAATTAAAGCAAGTTGTTTTTTCTTGATAACTGGTTCAAGCTTGCACTGTTACTATTATGGAAGGGTGCTTGTCCCTGCTAATTCTCAGGGGGCACTGTTCTTATTTCTCTGCAGCATCTTGTGGTCTCCAGACACTGGCCCAAGCAAATCACTACTTTTCCTTTTTCTTTTTTAATTGTCTAAAGTTTTTCTATGAATGGGCTACATGTGTTATTTGGCCTGCCTAGTTCCCTTCCCTTGTGTGGGTACCAACCCAGGTATACCGATCAGATATACCTGGACCACATACTATTTCAGTAGGAAGTTTTCCTCACATTGGACAAGTGGATGCAGGAAGAATGAATTTCTTTGTTCTGGGCCGTATGCTGTGAAGACCGTATAGCTGCAATGCCAACAGCCTTCTTTTCTAGCTGTCTGGACAAAAAGCTGCAGAATAAAGCCAGAGAGAAAAGCAGAATAAAGATGGCGAGGATGCAGAGCCAGGACCTAACCCTGCCTGAAGCACAATGACTCCCTTTCTGTTTTAGGCTAGTTTGTGTAGGGTTTCTGTCCCTTGCAGCCAAAATAATTCTGGCTAATCCAACAAATGCAATTTATAGCAAATTAAAAGAGAGTGCATCTTGTTCTTACCCACATATGGCAAAAATGGCCTTTCTATATGTTCTTACATCTACAGCGAGAGAGAAAAATAAGAGTGCTTGCTTTAATATACCTCGAACATAGAGACTTTTAGTACATTTACAAAATGTGTTGACATGCTTTAGTCTGCTAGTTAATTTATAAGGATGTTAAAGGAACTACATTTACATGTGAAAAGTATGATCACCCTAGTAAAAATATATTGTTAATGACTCATAGTTTTGGTTACATGGAAGCGAATCACTGTTTTGACAGAATTATTTAATGGCACTTAATATTATCTTGCCATGTAGACAGGCAGTTTTAGGTAAAGATCAGCAGTTTAGGGAGGTTAATGGCAAAAGATCCAGAATAACCCATCTTACCTTACACCATCCCCATCTCCTCACTATCTATACACAAAACACATGCAAATACACGTAATGATTGTACATAGCAAATAAATATAATTACTGGCTTAAGCACAAATTTCTAGTCAATAAAGCAAGAAAAACTGTATGAAAACATTTGGACAAAATTGGACATCCATAGTAAGAAATCCTTGGATCTCAGGCTGTGTCTACACATTAGATTGGTTTGACTCTTTTAACTGAATTGAATATTAGTTCAATTCCACCAAAATATATTCCTGAACTAATTTTTTGAATGGAAAAATCAAGTAAGGTGAACTGGTTATACAAGTAAACATGATTTCAGTAACATAGTAAACATGGTAAAATAGATTAGATTGAATAAAGAATTTTGTGTAAAATCCTGAATATGCTAGTAGTCTAGTTTTATGCATTACCATTCTTTCTTGGCTTCATGAAAGCGTTAGAAGAATCTTCTGTTTTCCATAATGAGATACCTTTTGAGAAACTGTACAGCAATAGACCTTCAAGAGTTCTAGATAAAAATGTTTGTGATGAAATACCAAGTGTGCCCTAAAGTAATCTTTTATTAAAATCATGATATATAAGTTCATGATTTATATGTATTTATTTTAGGAAATACAAGCAAATCCTTATTTTGTAAGGTGAGGATGATGGTGCTCTGCAGCAGGATTTTTAAGGATAGTGTATGGAATCTGAACAAAATATCATAATAAAATTAATCTATTTTAGCAGCTGAGAGTTTGCTAATAGAACTAAATGGGTTTAAATCTCAGTTCCCAATTTTTTTTTTTAGCTTACATGATCTTGGCAAAAATATTTAAGCTTTTTACATTTCAGTTTTTTCATCTAAAAATGGAGATAATAAATAATTCTTATCTGAAAGAATTGTTGGGACAATTAATTAAACTATGTCTAAAAAGCACTCAATAGATGTTAGCGTTTTTATGAAAAATAAAAATTATATTACTCTAAAAATGACAAATAATTACTGCTATCCTATATAATAAAGAGCTAATATGCTAATTAGACTGAACAGCAGGACGACCTTCCGCATGAAGCCAGGGCTACAATGGGCTGTGAGGGGCTGCGAGGGCCGAGCCCCTTGCACGAATTTCATGCATCGGGCCTCTAGTTAACTTATATATCGCTGCATTTCTATTGAATATTTGAAGGGAAAGTGACAATCTTTAGAACAAACCATTTTTCTAGGTTAAAAGAAAGGATATGTAATTTACTTACTATTAAGGGTGTGCATGCACATTTGTGATTGGCCTGTGAATCTTGCCCAATGCTCTTTGAGATTTGTTTGATGTGCTTCAAAGCTCTAATCTCTTGACTTTTCTTATTATTTTAATTAACTCTTTTCCAGATACTAGCAGAATAAATGGTAAAGATGTTAAAAGTTAATGTATCAAGCAGCAATAGCATAGTAAGCAATTAATCAGGAAAAAATGCCCTCTGACAGAAAGCTATCCTTGAGCATTTTTTGTGTTAAGGTTTTCTGTTTTGTGAGGTTGATTAAATGGTTCTTTTTTATTGAATCATTGTAGAGAAAACAGAGTTGTTTCGTTCGGAGGGTCATGACATATGTTATTGGTGACTTAGGGTAAGAGAGCAAGGTTTTCAGCATATAGAATGTTCACTTGAAGGTGCTTTCTTTGCTCACGTTGCATTCTCCTGAGGTTTTATTAAGTTGAAGTCTTAAATAAAGCACTAATGAGTTATGAGTGAAAAATGCATTGAAGTCAATGATGCAAAAAGTACATCAAGCATTTGATTAAAACAACATTAAATACATATGCACAGGCCAAAGACAAAAAAAAAAAATGCAAAAGGTCTGGCTTTTATATTGGTTTCGGGTTTCCAGGCTTCTTCTTTCATTATTAATCATACTTGGCTGCATAGAACACTGTGCTCTGTCATTTCTTTGTAGTAGCTGCCAATGTGTAGAAGATGGATATGCCTTTTCCTCCCTCTTTTCCCAAAAGATGAATTCTCAATCACTATAGCTTCCTTATAGCATGTGCACTTATCTTAGCATTTTGTGTACTGGTGGAGAACATGCTTCTCCATTTCTATGTCTCTCAGCAATGTGAGACAAGTGCATTTTCCTCTATCTGGTAGCTTCTCTGCAATATCAGCCAAGCTGACACATGCCTCCAGTAGCAAGCCAGTGCCTCCGCAGACAAGTAGCTCCCCACCAAGATGCCAATATCTCTCTCTTCCTATCTCTCTGTCTCTGTGTCCCTCTCTTGCTCCCTCCCACTGTCCCTTCTTCCCTCCATTTCTTTCCCCTTTCTTCCTTCTCCCTGTTTCCTGAACTACTTTTAAAGACTAATTTGAATCAAGCTTTTAAGCAAGAACATTCATTAACTTAGTTTCAAATGGAGACAATTCTATACAATAAAAGGCTAATATGCAAATCAACCGAACGGCGGAACGACTGGTCGCTATGATGCGCATTGACCACCAGGGGGCAGATGCTCAATGCAGGAGCTGCCCCCTGGTGGTCAGTGTGCTTCCACAGGGGGGCACTGCTCAGCCAGAAGCCGGGCTCACGGGTGGCGAGCACAGCGGTGGCAGGAGCCTCTCCAGCCTCCGCAGCAGCGCTAAGGATGTCTGACTGATGGCTTAGGCCCGCTGTCAGTCAGACATTCCCTGAGGGCTCCTAGACTGCGAGAGGGTGCAGGCCGGGCTGAGGGACCCCCCGCAAGTGCACGAATTTCGTGCACCGGGCCTCTAGTAGTGTGTAATTTTCTAGGGACTAGATTTAGGTACTAAAGAGGCACTCTTTCTGCACCTGGACATTTAAGTAGTGTTCCATAAGCCTATCTAATAAAAGAGAAACATACAAATTGACCGTACCTCTGCTATGCCCACAAGCCACGCCCACCAGCCAGTCAGGAGCGAGTATGCAAATTAACCCAACCAAGATGGCGGTTAATTTGCATATCCAGGCACAGAGCGAAGACTGAAGACAGCGTAGAAGGAAGTTAAGCGCTGCAGAAGGGAACAAAGCTGCAGAGAAGCAAGCGGGACGGCGGAGATGGGAGGGATGGAGGCAGGGTGGCGGAGACGGCCCTCAGGAAGCCCTATTCTTGCAGGAATCTTCCTGCAATGGGCCTCTAGTTCATATATAAGCACCACACACATATTTATACATATATGCATTTTTTTTCCTCTTCCACTTTGTGTGGCATATCTATCACTCTTGCACTCTCATTAGTTCTGTGTTTTCAGAATTAGCCAATAAGAACAATGTGCTACCTACAGTAACTTGGAATTTTTAAAACTATATTACAATAAAGTATTTTATTTTTTAATTTTTATTTAAAAAATATTTTTATTGATTTCAGAGAGGAAGGGAGAGATAGAAACATCAGTGATGAGAGAGAATCATTGATTGGTTGCCTCCTGCACACCCTACACTGGAGATTGAGCCTGTAGCCTGGGCATGTGCCCTGACTGGGAATCGAACCCATGACCTCCTGGTTCATAGGTTGACACTCAACCACTATACCATGCTGGCCAGGCACAATAAAGATTTTAAATTATATTCCTAGTGTAGATTCCACACAAATGTGTCTAATTGATATAGGAAATAAATTACTCATCAATGTACATTTTAAAAACCAGACACAAGTAGACACAGTCTGTTAGGAATAAAAAGGAGAGTAGATAAGTGTCTTAGTTTTAAAGATTTAATTTTTCCCCATTACCTTTAGCTACAATTTAGACTTATTTGTCTGGTCCATGGTTCCTTGCCCATCTCAAATCTTATCCTTCTCCTACACGTATCTTATATTCTAACCATACTGAATTCTTTGGGATTCTTCATCTTTCTTCTATACTTTTGTACATGCTGCTCTTTTTTTAAGCTAACTTTAAAACAATTATAAATATTTAGTTCAGTGGCCCTTCCTTTAGGAAGATAGTCTTCATTCAAGTGTCAGACTAGTTCAGTTATCTGCTATTGCTCATATCTTATACATATTTCTTCCATTACCTTTGATTGACTCAGTCACTTATCCATTCAACAAATATATATTGTATGCTTAACAGATGCCAATTATCTAATTGTTTGCTGACATACCTCTCCTCCACTATACTGTGACATCTTGTAGGTAAGACTCATACAGTTGATCCTGGTTACTTCTGGTACTTATGTTCCATAAAGTTTTTAAGAACACTAAATTGGCAAATACTGAACTGGGGGAAATATAGGGTTAGGCTCCCAGGAACCTCTGGTCATAACGTTTTCATTAACCAAAACACCATTTGTATTGTATGAATTCATTCATCAATGTCCTTATAAAACAAACCAGTGTCATCAGTGTTGAAAACCTACTTTTCCACATAAACTTTTATTTATGTAACACTTAGCAGATATTTTAAAAATGGTTCCACAGCCTCCTGATCTGCAAAACCTGTCTTGCTGGCAAGCTTAACATTTTTCATGCGTTATCACCTTATGAAACATGCAAATCAGCCAGCACTAGCCTGACCCTGGGTGATGTGACTATTTTTCTGTCTTTCATCCTTATAACAATGCTCTTCACTATACTTTTTATTGGTTGTTACCTCATGAATCCACAAATGTAGTAAATTTTCTGTCTTTCCAATATCTTCATCATACACTAAATATGTTACTGTAACATTTGCAGGTGGAGCCTGATGTTTATAGGTTGGTAAATTCCCCCTTCCTTTTCTGGATGTTTCATATTGTTGATACATTAAAATACTGGATTCATGGCCAACAGCACTATAACTCATGCCTGAATCAAAGTTACCTAACACGTGATCTTCCTGCACTTATGAATACTAGACAGTAAGTCAGCATTGTGCTTGCGGGCCATTTTAAACAGTACAATTAAGAACAAAAAAATAAACAATGCAAAACAAATGTGGCCCTACATAGATCGCAAGAAACCCCACTTGTTTCTATTCTGAGAGCTGAAAAAAAGGCAGAGTGTCATCTTGTTTGGCTAAGTGTGCATTTCAGGTGACAAAATTTTCACTACTCTGCACACATGGGTGAATGACTACAAAAATGCCACCAGTATTGATTTTGAGGTTACAAGTAAATTTTATTGAGTAGATGAATTTGTAAATATAGAACCCATGAATAATGAGGATCAACACTATTTTTCTCCTACTAAATAATAGGAATTCAATAAATGTTTGCTGACAGGATGAAAAGTGCATGCGATGTGCAAAGCTATTTCTCAAGGTTCAGTGAATTAAAATTACTTATTAGAAACTATAGATTTGACAGTTTTTTGCCAAAAGTCTAACATTTAAAGAAAAGTCTTGTGTCTATACTATATATTATGCTCTCATAATATTAAGTGCTTTCTTTAAGACACAGTCTAACCAATCTTCATTCTATATGATATTAATGTGTAAAACTATAGGGTATCATCTCTGGTAATAAAAGCAACTAGCAACTCTGGAGTACTGCTTGCTTTTGTGCAAACTATCTGGAGTTTCCTATTTTTAATAAAGAAACAATGTCAGTTAAAGGCCGTCATATCCAACTTACATTTACCATAAAATCTAATTATGTCTAATGGAGAAACAATATATTTTTGGTGTATGATAATGTTAACCTATCACAGAAGTCAGTGCAACCCACTGAGACACATAATTTTAGGTTGATTTTCAATTAGCAAAGACTTTGAATTGACCTACACTTATCCTCTTGCTTATTTCTCTTTATGTCAAGGACAAACCTTAACAAATGTTTTCATTAGATCTAGGAATGTGCACTATAACCCTCACTAATAGCCAAATGTATTAGTGTGCCAATGTGGGAAATCATATCTATCATCATCACCAACTACTATAACTCATTCATGTATTTAGTCAACAAATATTCATTGAGTGCTGACACATATTAATTGAAAACATTCCTGGCCTGTGTTAGTGCTAGGAATAAATTGTGAATAAAACAGGTATGGTTCCATCCCTATGAAGCTAGTAGTCTACACGAAGTGAGATATCCTTCACAAGAAAAAGAGAAATAATAATATTAATACAGCTTGTGATTGATACCATAGAAGATATAAGTACAGTGAAAGGAGAGAAGAATGGTTGTAGTGGCATGGGGCAGATATTAGATGGTGTGTTTAAGAGCTTCATTAAGAAAAGGATTTGTTGTTGTTGTTGTTAATCCTCATATGAAGATATTTTTCTCATTATTTTTGAGAGAGAAAAAGAGAGAGAGAGAGAGAGAGAGAGAAAGAGAGAGAGAGAGGTGAGAGAGACACATCAACTGTTTGTAAATTGCGACTCAGGACCTGCCCTTGGCCAGGAATTGAAACCGAGACCCTTTGGGATTCAAGCTGATGCTCTAACCACTGAACACACTGGCCAGGGCAAGAAAGAAATTTTAAAACTGAAATTTAGCAAAGAAAAGGATCCTCATATGGGAAGAACTGTGGCAGCCTATTGCAGACATAGGGAACAGCAAGTGGAATGGTTCCGAGGTTGCCTTGAACTTCTCTTGTTTTAGGAACCGTCAAATAGTCACAGTGAGCAAGGGGATTTGACACAAAGTGCTACTGGAGATTGGGCCATTGGTATACCATGTAGAACCTTGCAGGACAGGATAAGATGTTGCAGTTAATTCTAAGTATATTTGGAAGCCACTGAAGAGTGTTAAGAAAAAAAGGGATCATTATCCGAATTGCAGTTTAAAGAGACTATTTAGGCTGCTGGAGGGAGAATTCATGGTAGGGTGCAAGTTAGGAGTTAGGGAGACTGTTAGGAGCTTTGCAGTAGTTGAGGTAAGAGAAGATGGTGATCTTGAACTGGTTCACAGCAGTGGAGGTAGAGAAGGGCATGGGGACTTTTGCTATATTATGCATATTGAATGAAATGGACTTACTGCTGGATTGCAGTGCGGGTGAGAGAGAGAGAAGGGGTAGAGGATTACTCATAGACTTCCAGTTTGGTTAGCTGGGAAGATGGTGCTGCTGCCTACTGAAGAGAAAAGATTGCATCTCTGACTTTGAAACATCCAACTTACGTTGGCAGTTGGCTTATACTAGTACAGTAAGGGTGGTCAAAATGGGTATTACTAGCCGTTTGGTGGCTTTTGAAGTTAAAGAAATGGATGGGATCATCTTTGTACAGTAGGACATAGTGAAAGGGGACATAGGAGTAGCTCAGAGGAACTTCATTGTTTAATAGAGAAGGACCTCCCACAGCCTTGGAAAACAACGACATAAACGAAGATATCACAAGCAGCATGATGTAAGGAAAAGAATGTTTCTAATCCAACTCGTTGCTTGTGGGACAGAAATTGTGCTCTAGCCTTAGCTCTACCACGAATCAGTTAGAAGCAATGCATTCTGGCAGAAGAATCCTCTTATTTTATTTATTTTTTGTTAATCCTCACCCAAGGATATGTTTTCCCTTGATTTTTAGAGAGAGTGGGAGGGAAGGGGAGAGACGTAGAGAGAGAAGCATCGATGTGAGAGAAATACATTGACTGGTTGCCTCCCACATATATGCACCCCGATGAGGGCGGGGGTTGAGCCTGCAACTGAGGTATGTGCCCTTGACCAGAATTAAGCCCGTGACTCTTCAGTGCATAGGCCTACGCTATACGTTATTTCAGTCATGTAAATCTGGGCTCAGATCCCAAGGCTGAAACTTACTAGCCAAGGGCAAGTTTTCCAAGCTTTTAAAATCTCTTCAAGTCCAGGTTGTATTTGCAGGATTGTTATAAGAAGTGGGAACAATGAGGATAAATCTCATACTATGTTTAGCACATAATATGTCCTAATTTTAAATTTTAGGTACATATAAATCGTGTTACAGTGACTTAAGAGAGAAATGATTAAGTTAAATTTTAATTAAAAACTTTTGTTACTAGGATGTTCTTTGTCAAGTTTATGTATAGTACTAGTAATATTGTGAGAATGAGGCAAAGCAAGGAACTCCATTTCAACATCACTTTTGTTGATTTGGATTAGCTATTAATGAAAACTACAGCTTCAATTTAATGATGCTGAACAGTTTCAATATAACTCATTTAATCCAGTTAGCCACCCTATGAGGTGGGTAAGTTACCATTCCCACTTTACAGGAGATAAAAATGTAACCAGGAAATTAAATAATTTGCTTCAAAATCATTCAGCTAGGTGTGTATGGTTCTGTTCTTAGACATTACCTTTTACTTCTTAGATGACCTTCAATGTCCCCCCCCCCCCCCACAAATATCTCCTTGTATAGTCTGTTAATTTTTTCCATATAACATTTAGACTTGGTAAAGTGTAACAAATACTTGTTCAAAAAAGCAAGAACTCCAGATGATATAGCAAAACCCTATGAACTCTTTTATGATAGAAAGTAAAGGGTTGCCTGGCCAGCGTGGCTCAGTGTGGTTGAGCATCAACCTATGAACCAGGAGGTGACGGTTCGATTCCCTGTCAGGGCACATGCCCGGGTTGTGGGCTTGATCCCCAGTGTGGGGTGTACAGGAGGAAATTGATCAATGATTCTATCTCATCACTGATGCTTCTCTCTCTCTCTTCCTCTCCTTTCCTCTCTGAAAACAATAAAAATATATTCAAAAAAGAAAGTGAAGGGTTAAGTGGACTGAAAATGAAGTGCAAGAATGCTACTATATACAAGGAGGAAAGGAACAGTCAATTAATTGCATACTGAGAAATGTGGCAAAGGAGGTGTGAGACACCTCAAATAGGACCCAAGAAAAGTTACTAGGATGTGGTTTCAAGAACTGACACAAAAATGGCATTCCTTTACGCTGCCAGGTCAGCCTGTTCGCAGGGCTAAGAGGTGGCATTTCTGGTTTCGGGTGAGGCAACAGCTCATTGCAAACGTTGGCTGGCACAGGGCTTGTCATAGACCGCGGGTTTTCTCCCTCTCCTTGAAACTTAGGCTGCAGTAACTGACAACTCACTGCCATTAGGAAGACACTTTTTTTTTTTTTGGAAGAAGAAATGGCTTGAACATACTATTGGAGAAAGAATCTGCTATTTTAATAGCTCTAAATTCATTTAAATCTCATAAACAATCTAATAACCAATGGTTGGGCACTATTCATGTCTCACACCGAATACCTGTAAGATCTATGCCTGTGATCTGTGGGTCTTTAGCGTGAACTCCAGGTTCATCTTTCTTGCTCCTAGCAGGCATTTTCAGACTTATCTCCCATCTGTAGGTGGCAGTAAGTTATTACTGTTTTTGTTACTCTGACCCGTGGAAGGAAGATTAAATCCAGTTTAGAAAAACAGAATATAAAGAGAATATTGTTCTACCTTTGGGCCAATAAAAAGAACAATAACTCAGGGTTTTTTTTGTTTTTTTTTTCAATGGAAGTTTGATTCCCTCCCCCATTTTAATTTGAGGTCAAATTGCAATACTTATGTATTCTCTCTGGACTCTCCTCTAGGCAGATGAACTTGTGTTCACACCAGGCTAAACAAACCTTGAACAAGAGAGTAAAGGTTTTGTATATAAACCAGCAGCTCAAGAAATCCACTGTTTCTTAAGGTGATATGTCTAAGCAAGGTTAGCTCAGATCTTAAAGCCTGCTGTTGTATTTATATTAAGCAGTGGCATTTTGCTACCAAGTATATGCATACAGAATATCAAATAATTATTCTCCCAATTCCACAATAAAAAGGATTTATTTTTTAATTTGCTCACTGATTCCATCTTCAGTGTTTAAGAGAAACGAAAAACAATCTCTTCCTCTTTTTCTGCTTTGTTTCCTGCCCTGTGGTTGTTCATATGCAAAGCATGCATCCTTACAGATGTAATCCACCAGTCCTTGCCATTAAGGGAGACACAGCAGGACCCAGAGGGGATTTGTTGAAGCTGAAAACTGACTTGATAATTTACCTCTCAGTCTCGAAGCAGCATAAGTCACACTATAAATCAGAATACTGCATCCGCAAATGTATGGCAAATAGAGTGAAACATGAATTTTCCCCTTCATACTTCTCCTCTTGTTAGTACAATTAAAACAACAACCAGCTCCTCTATTGCTTGTGATTTAGCAGTTAGCAAGCAGAATATCAATTTCAGGCTACCGCAGACCAAGCCATAGAAAAAAGAAAACAGCTGACAAGGTGAGTCATCAGCTGTCACATTATGCCAGCAGACAACACTAGGTTTCTAAATGAAAACAGCCTTCCCCCCATGGTGAACACTTCGCACTTTTGCTTAGCGTACCTTCACGGACCCTTCCTATTGGGGTACATTTGTTTATACTTCTATTATCTGTTGTTTTTAAAAAATCTATTTTTATTGATTTCAGAGAGAAAGGGAGAGGGATAGAAACATCAATGATGAGAGAGAATAATTGACTGGCTGCCTCCTGCATGCCCCCTAACTGGGGATCAAGCCTGTAACCCAGGCATGTGTCCTTGATTGGAATCAAACCTGGGACCCTTCAGTCCACAGGCTGACGCTCTATCCACTGAGCTAAACTGGTTAGGGCTCTATTATCTGTTTTTGAATCCCTCTAAACAAATTTAATTGAGGCCATAGAGATGAAGTTGGCATTTTTTTAAATGGCTTGAGAATATATATTTAACATCACCTTGCCTGTGCTAGCAGAATGCTGTTGGCTTACAAAAGCCTTTCTATTCATATTTTTACTATGTAGAGGGTAGAATTCTTACTTTGTACAAAATAGCTTACTATTGATAAGCTTCATTCCTCCACAAGAGTCATCAAGGCAGGGACTCTGTCGTTTTCCAATCGTTCTGGTAGCAGCTGGCAGAAGAAAGGGGCCTGAGGTTTAAAATGCCTATGTGTTAAAATATAGGATTTTCTGCCCCAGCTCTCTCAATCTAATAGGTAGTAACATTTATGTACCATTTGAAAAAATCAAAATGCATTTTATTTTTCATGAGCATGGAAGGTCTACCCCTTTAACAAGTACTCAGGTAGCAAACTGTCCTTCTTCTTTCATTAAGAGTCAACTGCTAATGCCATGGGTCTGCAGGGCAGTGTGCAACAACTTGTTTATGGGGAAGGATCTCGGACCATTCCAACTCTACTGCATAAACCACTTCCTTGTGGAGATGAGAGTGGTGGCTGTGTCAGTGGGACTGACTGCCCCGACTTTTGTGAAACATGAAGAGCTTCATGGTTTGGCTTTTGGACCTGCCTTGTATTTGTAAGACCTGGGAGAATAGCTGGAATCTTCTCATCATAACCAGGAGCTAGAAAGAAGGAGTAAGTTAGACGGGGAAGACAGAGCCTGTGACAGAAGATACCATGTGAAAAGAATCATGGGGATTTAGCACATTATTGAAAGAACATGTGACATAGGATTCAAACAGACTTGGGCTAAAATCCCAGCTAAGCCGCTTATGCCACTTATTCTGTGAACTTGAACAAGTTGTTTACTAACCTTTTGAACTTCAGTTTTATTATTTGGTAAAGTAGGGGTTATAATGCCTACTTTAAACATGCACATCAACTAATGAGATAAAGCGTTAAGCACCATTCACAAAACATGGTAAAGCACTTAAAAAACAGTGGTTGCCTTAAACAACAGCAACAACAGTAGAGTCATTTCAGTAGAATATTCCGTAGAGGATGTGGTATAGAGCAGAGGCCAACTTGTGCCTGAGATTTAAAAACAGCTCCAGCAGTGGTGTGACCTAGGGTAGATTGTTTAACCTCTCTGTGTCTTAATTTTGCCATTTATACAATGGTCTTAACCATAGCACGAACCCTGTAGCATTACTGTAAGGGTTAATTGAGATACTGCATATAAAGTAACTGGGGCAGTGTAAGTGTTAATGATATTAGATATTTTTATTGTTACCTTCCCTCTCCCAGGAGGTTATCTGGAAGGAATATGGAGGTAGCCCATGGGGTGCTAAAGGACAACACTAGAATCTGTTTAAACACTCTGGTATCGCCCTATACTAGTACTAGGATTTCCCTGGAGGGGAAAGAGGGAGTCAGCAACTTAATACATTGCTAATGCTGCCCAGTGATCATAGGAATTTACCTCGCTCTAAACATTTGCATCAAAAGCCTGGATGTAAGTCTGACACAAATGAGTATTAAGCAAGGCTGGATAGTTCTTTGGACTTTTGATCAACTCGCTATGTTTCAGTGGGTTCTTCATCTCACTATTTAAATAAATCTGTGAATATTTTGGAAACGTGGGAAGTCTGTAATTAATCCCCATGGGCAGTACAGAAGCGGCTTGATCAAATTAAAAAGAGCCTTCACATTCTCTGCTTTTCAACATCCTGCACCTGTGTAAGAAAATGTCCTTGCATTTGTAGGGTGCTTTGCAATTTAAAGCATTTCCACAGGTAGTTTTGTTCCACGCACCCCTTACAGCTCTGGGAGGTTGGCACAGTCGGCATTGGTATCTTTTTTATCTCATGGGAAAGAAACTGAGGATTTGGGAGGTGAAGTGACTTGCCCCAAATCACATAGCTTTTAAGCTTCAGAGTAAGTTAAAAAAAAATTACTCAGCAGTATTTGATAAGGTTGACTTTGCAGCTTAGTTTTAGGTTACATAAGACTGTACTATCACAAGTGCCATTGGAATTACTGCCACAGTATGGCTATTTTTCTTTAAATCTTGTTTTCACTAATTATAATAAAATGAGATATTTCTAATATGGAGATGTGTGTCTTCTATACTTATCTTTAATATGTATATCTGCTATTTGGGGCTATTTCAGGTTGACATTTCTCTGCTTTTTCATGGGTATTCTCTGAAAAAGACTCACAGAAACATCAGAAAAAGATTATGGATGCAAAGATGAGAAGAAAGCTTTAGTTTACAATAAAGATGTGCTATCTCACACTATAACATTTTCAAGGGCAAATAAAATTCTGTATTTTTGTAGTCTTGCTTAGGGCTTATTTGTCTATATCTGAGAAACAACAAAGAACCGCAGCTGGATTTGCTGATGCATCTAAGAGGGGGAAAATGCAGGAGTATGTGTGAAAGCATTTTTTTCCCCTCATTCTAAAGAGTGAACTGAAATATAAAAGCACTTATGGACTTGAGATTGGCACAGGAAAAGCATGTGTGGGAGATGGATAACCTTTGATGTCAAGTTGATTTTTCATGTCTATGTGGTCCAATTTCAGCTTGAATATTAGCTATGAGATCTGCAGCCCCCTGTTCGACAAGGCTAGAAAGGTGAAGGCAGAATATTTCAGAGGTTTCTCAAAACTCTAATAAAATCTCTCCCGCCAGATGACCCCTGATAAACTTCAGTCTTCCTTTCAGTAAAAAGCTCCCCAAGACGAGCTCAGAAAGAATGATGTTCACCACTATTAGGTCTCCAGTCAGCCATGTTAGGCAGCTGAGAAATTTCGCCGAATATTCTCCTGACTTGGCATTTCTAGATGTTTTAGCCAGTAATGCAAATCGAACAGAGGAGGACTCGGTAGGAATATGTAAAAACTAGGTCCATATTACACTAAATATGCTTTTGGTTGTACATAAGTAATATGTAATATTTACCAAATGGTGCTATGTATAAAAACTGAGCTTATATGAAGGTATACAGAACAAAGCTACATATCAAAATTGAGCTTTTATGAAGGTATACAGAACAAAGTTAATATATTCCACCTCTACTTATTTTTTTGCTTATGGTTTCATAGTGATATAATTTTTCAGTAGAGCATCACTACGTACAGTTCTTGATACCAGCACATATACATTCTATTGAGGTATCCTCATTATAATATTATTTTATTCTACCATTAGAGGCCCGATGCACGAAATTTGTGCATGGGTAGGGTCCCTAGGCCTAGCCAACAATTAGGGCTGGTCAGTGTGGCGACTGGCGGGGGGATCAGGGGGCCTCCATTGGCACCCCCCTTGGCCAGCCTGGCACCGCCTGCTCTGGCGGGGTGATTGGGGGACTGCACCAGCCTACTTGCTGGCCAGCCCCCCTGCTCCCTGATTGCCCTGTTACCACCGGTTAACTCCCTCTGTGGGGTGACTGGCGGAGAGATTGCCCCCCCCCCTCCCGCTGACACCCGCCTTGGCTGGCCAGGGGCCTGTTCCTGCATTGAGTGTCGGCCTCCTGGTGGTCAGTGTGCATCATAGCGACCGGTCGTTCCACCAGTCATTCCTCCATTTGGTCGATTTGCATATTAGGCTTTTATTATATAGGATTGTGTATATTAAACATCTGCTTCTGTGCATATAAAGGGCAACTGAGAAAATCATTTTCTTTATTTTTGAAATATATATATTTTTTATTTCAGAGAGGAAGGGAAATGAGAGATAGAAACATCAATGATGATGAGAGAGAATCATTGATTGGGTGCCTCCTGCATGCCAGCACTGATCACACAACCAGGGCATGTGCTGTGACCGGGAATTGAACCGTGACCTCCTGGTTCATAGTTTAATACTCAACCACTGAGCCATGTGGGCCAGGTGAGAAAATCTTTTAATGTCATGGTCATATGAAGTAAAAATCCAGAGAACACTCAGATGAGGCCAATAACATTGACATCCTCAACCTGGGACAGGCAGGTGAGATTACTGGATGTTCTTGAAGTACAGCTCTCCAGTGTCAGACAATTGTCTGGACAATTTTACAACTTTGTAGGGCAGAGGTTAACTTGTAGATTTTTGTCAGATAGAGATGAGGACAATTTCTTTTCATGGAAAAGTACCCTAAATGTTATAGTTTATAGCCCTATTGGAGATTATCAGTTACTAGAAGCCCGGTGCACGAAATTCGTGCACAGCGGGGGGTTGTCCCTCAGCCCAGCCTATACCCTCTCCAATCTCGGACCCCTCAAGGGATGTCCGACTGCCTGTTTAGGCCCGATCGGGCCTAAACGGGCAGTCAGACATCCCCCTCACAATCCAGGACTGCTGGCTCCCAACTGCTTGCCTGCCTGCCTTCCTGATTGCCCCTAACCGCTTCTGCCTGCCAGCCTGATCACCCCCTAACCACTCCACTGCCAGCCTGGTTGATGCTTAACTGCTCCCCTGCCAGCCTGTTTGCCCCCAACTTCCCTCCTCGGCCAGCCTGGTCACCCCTAACTGCCCTCTCCTGCAGGGTTGATCACCTCCAACTGCCCTCCCTTGCAAGCCTGGTCCCTCTCAACTGCCCTCCCTTACAGGCCGGGTGCCTCCCAACTGCCCTCCCTTGCAGGCCGGGTGCCTCCCAACTGCCCTCACCTGCTGGCCATCTTGTAGTGGCCATCTTGTGTCCACATGGGGGCAGGATCTTTGACCACATGGGGGCAGCTATATTGTGTATTGTGGTGATGATCAATCTGTATATTACTCTTTTATTAGATAGGATAGAGGCCTGGTGCACGGGTGGGGGCCAGCTGGTTTGCCCTGAAGGGTGTCACAGATAAGGGTGGAGTTTCCCTTGGGATGTGGGGCGGCCTGAGCGAGGGGCCTGTGGTGGTTTGCAGGCCGGCCACGCCTCCTGGCAACCCAAGGGGAGGCTCTGGTATCTGGAATATATTTTCCTTCTACAATTGAAACTTTGTAGCCTGGGGCGGCAGCCATTTCTGGGGCAGCAGCCATTTCTGTGGCAGTTAATTCACCTTCTACAATTGAAACTTTGTAGCCTTAAGCGGGGGAGCCCGGCCAGGGTGTGTGGAAAGCTTTGCTTCCCCTGTTGCCGCCAGCAACCCTGGTCTGCTCTCTCAAGCTCCATTCTGCCGCCATTTGTTTAAATTTGTTTACCTTCTATAATTGAAACTTTGTAGCTTGAGTGGAGGCTTAGGCCTGCAATGGCTATGGAAAGCTTGGCTTGCTCTGTTACCTGGGAAACCTTGCTCTCTGTGGCTGTAGCCATCTTGGATTGGGGTTAATTTGCATACTCGCCCTGATTGGCTGGTGGGCGTGGCTGGGCTGGTGGGCGTGGCTTATGTAGCTGAGTGATGGTTAATTTGCATATTACCATTTTATTAGAGAGGATGTATCTAATTGAGAAATCTTATCTTAATATTGCTTCTCAAATATTCTTTATTTTCTTTTTCCCCCCTAAATATTCTTTAAATAAGTTTTTATGTCTTACCAATTCCCTTATTAATTACTGAATTAAATAAAACCTTAACATGCATTCATATTATATTTGCATGAGAATCTTAATTTTACTGGTATAAATTATACTTTATCAGAATTGCTTGTCCACTTTGCTTTCCCTCGTCACTTTTATATAAAGAAAGTAGGTTAAAATAAAGACCAAATGAGGAAAAGGTCACAATGGAGAAGAAGAAAGGCAATGTGAACCCTCTTGCCTCAGGACTGAGGAGAGAGGTATCACCTCTCCAACATCAAGATGTGCTCCATCATCCCATAGGTCGTCTGTCTTGGGGACCATGCACAGCCAGCCTCATGGGTGTGAGGCCATTATAGTTGCACAGCAAATCATGTTCAACAGGTGCTGCACCAGAGTTTAGTGCTTTGCCGTTGTTGTCTTAAAATTATTACTATACTATCTTTGATTTTGGCTTTTATAAGAAAAGTGGGTGAGACAATGGAGCATGTGCCAGGGCCCTAAAGTCCTGCAGTGTTGCCACTTTCCTCTCTCTCCAGAAAAAGTTCTCAATCACCTGCTTCCTTGCGTCCTCCCCAGTGACCACTGTTCTCTACACCCCTGACAGGGGCCTAGCTGTGGGCACTGGGAAAGTCAGGGTTGGATACATAACACCCTTGTGCTAGACACAGGGCAGGTCCCAGGTGCCTGTGCAAGTCTGCACTTACCCTGGGAGTATCCTCATGACTGAGGAAGTTTGGCATTAAATAGCAAATAAAACTGGAGAGAGAGAGAGAAAGAGAGAGAGAGAGAGAGAGAGAGAGAGAGAGAGAGAGAGACCCTACCAAAGAAAGTAAAAAGCTTTTTTTCTCCTGCTTTTTGAACTAGGGATTCTACATTTTCATTTTGAACTGGGCTCCACAAATTATGTAGCTGGTCCAGTGAGGGTGAGAAGCAAGGTTCTCAAAGACACACGTACACTGACTGGTGTTCAATCTTCACATACCTGGAGTGACCACTGTCAATATACTAAGCCAATAAAGGTGTGAAAGATGGGTTTTTCCACTTATCATTGATCCTCTAATTTTCATTTAGCTTCAAATCTTTGTTTTATTTTTATCATAATGATATGTGCTCAGAG
The DNA here is from genome assembly GCF_951640355.1 of Cnephaeus nilssonii. Classification (NCBI taxonomy): domain Eukaryota; kingdom Metazoa; phylum Chordata; class Mammalia; order Chiroptera; family Vespertilionidae; genus Cnephaeus; species Cnephaeus nilssonii. The sequence goes on along the minus strand of NC_137080.1, from coordinate 70,358,693 downwards.
AACAAAATAAATCCCTGTAATACTACATGAGATTATTTAAGGATCCATAACAAGTACAGAGAATATACAGAATCATAGTAAATATTATTGTTAAATATTATTGTTTAAATAATGCAGAAATCTATTCGGATATTCTTTCTGCCCAGAACTTAAAAACTTATACACTAAAAATAAAATAAACAAAACCAATCCCCATCCTTTCCTTTAAACCCAAACTCATAAAAGGCAAGTTAGAAATACCTTAAATTTATTTTTCTAAGATTTTCATTGACATTTTCATCTTACGGATTTCATATGAAGAAGTTGTTTTTTGATAAGAAAACATTCATCTTCAGGTAAGGTCATACCAGTAGAGAGCACCTACTATATACCAGTTATTTTGAAGGTCTGAAAGTAATATAATAAACAAATCATAAACCCAATACTCAGCAAAATATTTCTAAATATATTCAAATCAGCATTCATGTTGATTGCCCTCAATATTTAAATTTGATGATATACTTTTACACTAAACACAGTAGCATTGGAAGAGCCTTTAGATTCTTAGATATTTAGAATTAGAAAGGTCTGGGTGATCTTCGGTCACATGAGAAAAGAAACTCAGGGAGGATATGTGCCCACATCCCATAGAGGAGTAGATCTGAGACTTGAGCCTAAGGATCTACCATTGTTCTGAGCAGCCCCACCTCACTTGGAGATCCAGTGTCCACTCATGCCTACATCCCTGTAGGAGGTATACAGTGGTTCATCCTCTGTCCAAGGGAAGTTTACGGCATCCAAGACTGCAAAACGTGACAATGGGTGGTCCACTTTCAAGCTCAGCTGGGCACTGAGTGCCCTTTAGCCTGTCTGGTCCTGAGACAAAGGTTCTTCTTTCCACTTCAAAGAATCCCTGTTCTATGCCTTATTTTCTCTCCACCATCCATTCCCCAGCCCAGACCTCTCTCTTTGGGAGCAGAAAGTGCCACTCTGCAATGGCACTTTGGATGTGAATATTTGTGGCTCAGATTTAGGACTAGCACAGTTTCGAGGCTTTAATTTCTGTTTCTGTGCAGAGGTAGTTTGGGAAAAGAAATAAAATAATCCTAAAGCATTTCTGAGAGAGCGAAGGGATAAGGAAATTAGTCTGGTGATTATAACTTTACCACATAGTTCTAATGTCCAGATAATTTCTTACTTGAACACAAAACTCCAATATTTAGGCATGATTTTCTGTCAGCTGTATCTGTACACTGTATTTGTCATAAGTCCTATTCATCTAGGACTGAAAAGAGAAAACTGGATATCTAAAGCCTGTGCAAGTTAACGCAGGTGTGAAGATAGAATTCTTGGTTTTGAAGCATACTAACCTCAAAGTATGTTCCCAATTGTTGATGGACAATCTTCTACTTTGAAAGTCTTTTAAAAGTAGAAAAAATACCACTCATTGGATCTTGTTTATATCATGTAATGCAGCATTTTCTTTCACTGCTTATGAGAGAGTGTTCTGTGTAATGTTAATTGTATTCCTAAAAACAAATTTTTTTTAGGGGTGAAATAAGTTTTAAATTTTCTATTAAATAGAGTTAAAAGGGTTATTTTCTGTAGGACTTCTTTAACATGTTGAAATACATTGTGATAAACTCCAAGAGGGGAATAGGTATTGTGACATTTTATGAATTTGTCTTAGAAAAATGTGTCCCCTCCCATCCTCCCCGCTCCACCACTCAAAGAATGCTTATTAGTATGTATTGAAAAATAGTTTTTGAAAATCCAGTCTAGCTTAATCCTCTCTTCACACAAAAAATGAAAGCAAAGTCTAGAGATGGTTAGTGGCATGCTTAAGAGTAAGGGCAAGACATAGAGCTCATGCCTATTGGACTGGTCCACAAAGATGAAAGTACAATTTTCATGGACAGCCCAGTCCTTAAGGGTAGTTCCCAAGTCAGAGAACTGCTGAAAATAGTTACCAAATCATTTAGTTCAGAAAACTAATTTTTTTTTTTTTTTTGGCGATGGAGCAAGTAGTTGACTTATATTACAGAGCTCAGAGCAGAGAACATTGACTTCACTTCCAGAAGATTGTGATTTATCTTGTCTTTATTATCAGTGTTGACTTGAACAAATCTCTTAACTCACTCATTTTCCCATTTGTGAAACAGAAATCCAAAGCTATGTTCCAACGATATTTGAAGTATTAACATCATTTTAAGATAAAATCACATCAGCACAGTGCCACTGTATCATTTTCCAAAGCGAAGCCAGCACTTGGTAATTGTCAGGTCAATGGCAATCAGCAGTGGTAATGTCTAGAGAGTGCTTGCTCGAAGTCACTGTTGCATTTTAATGTCAATCAACAAGAACCCAAGTTATTTCCCAGTGTTTTTCCATCTAGTTTTTATATTGTCAAGTCTTTAGCAAGTTTTAACTTTTGGCTCCAAATCACTTGAGGTTTAGGTAGGCAGGTAGGAACAATTTTTACTTCATTTTCTTAGAATAAAAGGTTAAGCAATTTTTCTAAAATAGACAAAATGCTAGCAAATGGTCCAGGAACAGAATGCAAGGCTTGAGAACTTTGTGTACTGCTGAACCTAAAGGATTGGTTTCTTTCCTTCCTAAATTAATTATTTAAACTCCTTGTTTTAAAAATTTTGCAAACCCAAGCCTGGGGATTCTGGATATCTCACATTTTATTCCAGCTTTAACTTTGCTCTGTTTTCATTTTGTTTGTCAAGCTTCTCACACAATTTTAACAGTGGCATGCTTAATTATGTGTAAAAATCATAGTGATTAACATAATTTACCAAATCATTTTTTTAGTTGTATGAGTTCAATCTGTAAGTGGTAAACCATGTAGATTTAAAATGAGAATAAATGCTTTTAGTTAAAAAACAAATAGGTTTAACAAATAATTCCTTACTTAAAAAAAAAAAAACATTAACAAATAGTATCTGAAGGGAAGCAAAACACTCAAGAAAAACATATTAGCAGCTTGTATTTTGCTTGCTTGTTCTTTGAAGTAGGGGGAAAAAACCCAAACCCTTAGTTTTCTATAAGAAAAGGAGAGGAAAGAAAGTTTTCAGATGGGATTTGAGCCAGAGAGGTCTCTTATGCCCAGGAAGATCAATCAGGGTAAATGAGTTCTCCATGTATTATTACCTAAGGGTAGAGAAAATTGAAGATGAGATTTTTTCCCCCCCTACATGTTTGACCTTGCTGCATAAATATGATGTAAAAAATATGTGTGGAATTTGATAGTGGTCTTTTCCATTAGTCAGACCTTGAAACATTTAACTCTTTGAGGTTTTTCAAATTTGGAGTAAATAACACAATTTCTTGCATGTTTACTCAACTTGTTCTCATTTAAATATAATTGTATTTGCAATCATGACTATAATGAAACTGATTTTTGGAGAACCTAAATGCTTTCTGGCCTGTAAAAACAAATGCCCAACCCTCATTGCTGCACTCAAGGATGGCAGTAATAAAAGTGGTTAGAGAATCAATTTAAACTGCATTTGTACTTTACTAAGAACCCCCTGACACTTACATTGGTAAGAGTTATGCTTTCCAAATATGTGATCCACTTTTATAAGCAACTAAAAACCCTGCAGCTTCAGTCACACTCTCTAAGCAAGAATAAATGACTTCACATCAATCCATTTTCACAAAACCTGGCATTTGGAGAATGGGGGAAAGAAATGAGATAAAAAAGATAAACAATAGAGGCTTCCAGTCAAGATGGTAGCATAGGTAAACATGATATTCGCATTCTCCCACAACTACATCAAAATTACAACTAAGCTACAGAACTACCATCATTCAGAACTGCCTAAAATCTAGCTGAATGGAAATCCTATAACTAGGGATTTAAAGAAGAAGCCACATGAACTGATAGGAGGGGCAGAGATTTGGAATGGGCTGGTCCCACATCCATGTGTGGCAAATAAAAATCAGGAGGACTATTGTTGCTGTGGAGGTATCCCCTGAAGAGTGAGTGGTCCCAACCTCACACGAGGCTCCCCAGTGTAGGGTTCTAGTGCCAGGAAGAGAAGTCCCATAATTTCTGGCTGTAAAAACCAGCAGGGATTGTGGCTGAGTAAGACAAAGATTGCTGGAATCCTAGGGAGTTCTTTTTAATGGGCCACAGACATACTTGGACTCACTCCCTCTGAGCTCCAGCACTGGGGCAGCATCTGTAAAGGGACCAGGAACATGCAGGGAGGGACGAATTGTTAGGCATCGGGGCGAGAGCTAGAGGGATAGCTTTCTCCCAGACAAGTGCTGACAGAGGCAACTGTTCTTTTCCTCCCCACACAGAGCCAGCACGTGGGTGCCATTTCTGAGTCTCCATCAACCTGGCTCACACTGTTTGCCCCACCCTGGAGATTCCCTGAGACCCTGCCCACCCTACTTTTGGGGTCAAGCTATTTCTAGTGGCTTTTCCATACAAATGACCTGTCTTGACTCATGCTTCAGACTTTCCTAAAATCTCTAACAAGCAGCACTTGGCCTCAGCATATCCTATATCTCTCACTAAGTGGCCCCAGGCCTGGCACTAGCAGCAGCTGGCTTTGGTTCATTGCTTGGCCTTGCCTGGGCACCTTCAAGCCCAGCACAAGTAGCAGCCATCTGCAGATCAGTTTGTAGCTCATGCTGAGTGGCCCTGGGCAGAACACAGGCAGCAGTTGACCTTGGCCTGCAACTCCTGGGAGGCTCCAAAGCCAGTGCATCCAATGGAAAGCTTCAGACCATGTTGAAGCATCAACCAACTACCTTCATAAGCTACACACTCAAGAGGCAGACTTGGTGGGGACAAGAGCCCTACTGAAGTAAGTACTGCTCTGTGGGGTGGACTTCTGAACAGCTGATCCTCCACAGAGGGTGGTGGTCACAGCCAGTCCTTGCAGCAATCAACCTGTGGTGGTCACAGCCAGTCCTTGCAGCAATCAACCTTGTCAATAGCAATCAAGGTTCAACTACAACAGGCAGGTGCAAATGGCCTATTGCTTCGGTGATGGGGGTGGCTGTGCTACTGGGCCATACAGAACACCTACTACATAAGGCCACTCTATCAAGCCTGGGAAATGAAGCAGCTCTACTTAATTCATAGAAGTAAACACAGAGAGGCTGCCAAAATGAGAGACAAAGAAACATGTACCAAGTGAAAGAACAGAACACAACTCTAGAAAAAAAAAAAAACTAAAGAAAATGGATACAATCAATCTACTAGATGCAGAGTTCAAAACACTGGTTATAAGGATGCTCAATGAACTTAGTGAGAACTTCAATAGCATAAAAAAGACATGAAAACCACAAAAAGGTCAGAAATGAAGGATATACTAACTGAAATGAAGAATGGTTTACAGGGTATCAACAGTAGAGTAGATGAAGTTGACAAAAAAGTGATTTGAAATATAAGGAAGCAAAAAACACCCATCAGAACAGCAAAAATAAAAAAATAATAAAAATTATGAGACTAGTTTAAGGAGCCACTGGGACAACTTCAAGTGTACCATCATGGGGGTGCTAGAAGGAGAAGAGAAAGAAATTGAAAACCTACTTAAAAAAATAATGACAGAAAACTTCCCTAAATGGGTGAAGGACATAGAAATACAAGTCTATTATCCCCCACCTCCCACTAATAAGGACACATATATAAAAATAAATAAATTAAAAAAAAAGAAATACAAGTCTAGGAAGCACAGAAAGTCCCCAAAAATATGAACCAGAGAGGGCTACACTAAGACACATCAAAATTATAATGCAAAAGGTTAAAGACAAAAAGAGGATCTTAAAAGCGGCAAGGGAAAAGCAGTTAGCTACCTACAAGGGAGCCCCCATAAGACTGTCAGCAGATTTCTCAACAGAAATTTTACAGGCCAGAAGGGATTGGCAGGAAATATTCAAAGTGATGAAAAGCAAGAACCTACAGCCAAGATCACTCTACCCAGCAAAGCTATCATTTAGAATTAAAGGACATATAAAGAGCTTCTCAGACAAGAAAAAGCTAAAGGAGTTGGTCACCACCAAACCAGTATTACATAAAATGTTAAAGGGTCTTCTTTAAGAAGAAGAAGAAAAAGTTCAAAAATATGAAAAATAAAATGGCCATAGTATATATCTATCAATCAACAATTGAATTTAAAACAAAATAAATGAATAATCAGAATAGAAACAGACTCATAGATACAGACAATATTTTGATGGTTGCCAGATGGGAGGGGGGTTGGGGTGATGGGTGACAAATGTGAGGGATTAAGAAGTACAAATTGGTAGTTACAGAATAGTCATGGATATGTAAAATACTGATTGGAAATATAGTCAATAATATTCTAATAACTATGTATGGTGTCAGATAGATATGAGATTTATCAGGATGATCATTTAATAAGTTACATAATGTCTAATCACTGGATGTACACCTAAAACTAATATGATATTGTATGTCAACTATAACTGAAAAATAAAAAAAATGATTTAAATACATTAAAAAAGTTAAAACAATAAAATCTACTAATTTAGTGACATTTCAAAGTCTGTTAAGCATTGACCATTGAAGTACTGGGTATGTTGTATTGTTGTATTTATAGTTTTATTGTCCATTCTCAACCTTTTGAATGTGTCATTTGAATGTATCATTATTTTTAAACGTACAAACGGTCTTTTAATAAAGAAATGTACCATTGGGAGATATAGATATGTAATATGATTATATATTTGTTTAACATGGATTTGGAATAAATAATAGTAAATAATTTTAAGTGTTTTCCCTTTAAATTTGCATATCAGTTTTTTTCAGAATAAAAATAGCGAAAAAAAGTTAAACAACTATTTGTGACTCCTAGGCTATTTTAACCTAAGACTGTATTTATATTTACATTTATAAATGAAAAAACACATTTTTTCAGCATTTCTTAATGTTTTACATACCTGAAATTATCTAAAGCAAAGGAGTTTGGAGAAAAGTACTGCATTATTTTATTCATCTTTGTAAATTCCATGCTCATCAATCACATTGCTTATCACAAAAGGGTACTCTGCAAATGCTTGTGGCATGAAAGAAGGGATGGATAGATAGTCTTAAAGACACACTAATCCCATTGAATCAAATAGACTTGGGTTCAAATAATTTCTACAATGGATATTGCAGAAAAACCCAGAAATTACCAAAATATTGTTGTAATGTATTACATTACATATTATCTAAGAAATGAGGAGCTAAAGCATGCCTGTGTGTGTTTTTTCTTCATAATAATAGCATTTGCATGTTTGCTTCTCACATTTTGGAAGACTTATTAAATGGGTCTATTTTTCAGAGCACTGTTTTGCTTTGCTCACCTCCAGTCTGCTAAACATTTCAGGAAGCAGAGGGTAGCACTGAAGCAGCCAGACTCCTGTCTCTTGGTAATGCAGAAGGTGGCTGGTGCTCAAAAAAAGTTCAAAACCAAGAAGTAAAATAAAAGGATTACTTCATGTTCTTTTAATATTGTACTAGAGTATTGTCTAGTGGGCCTGCTTAAGGATTATAAAACTCTCTAGAAGAATGCATTTTTATTTGACTCGCTATTTACTATTGATGAGCCCCAGTCTCTGTGAAGTTACATGATAAAGTGCAGATTTGTGTCTGATGAAGATGCAAATGGATACATTCTTGTAGAAAAGACAACCCCTCAAATTACATTTGATTCCTTTGTAGGATACTAACCTCTTTTGTCTCTCACCTAGCAACCTTACTTCAGCATTCATTCAGTGCCTATATATGCCCAGTCTCTTGAATTCTCTTGGAATTAGCTTTACCATTGGCTGGTTCCTTTAGTAACAAGATAAGTAAATCTTTGTCATGCATTCATTATACATTTGTATAAAAGTCAGATTTATAATTTGTTGAAAATTAACCTATGACACTTTGCTTCAGTTATCTTGCCAGTGGTTAAGTGTAGATATTGTGGGACCCAAAGCTTATATAATTTTTGGTCCCTTTATAACACAAAGGATTTAAAAGTACATATACAAAATATGTCTAAAAATGAATATCATTTTAGAATGAGAAAAGAAATCACAACGAATTACAAGGAAACGTGGAGATTCGGTGTCTTTCTCTGAAATCTCTTTAGGCTCTTTACAGGAAATGCGTACGTGGAAATGCTTGCTGATTGCTACCTGGTTTCCCTTCTGAAAGAGAATTTTAACAGCCCACTGCAGCGTCCAGCAAGTTCCAGGTCTCAGAAAAAGAAAGGTGGGGGGCTGCCTAAGCTTCATTAGCTTCAGAGTAAAGGAGCTCTGCTACTGGGTGAGGGGACACGAGCAGATAAGGAGCTGTGATGTCAACAGCTGAGAGAAGGGAACCAGAGAACATTCCTCCTCAGACAGCTGGGCCACAGAGTAGTAACCCTTGTGCAGGGCTTGGTGAAGACTCACACATTCATGTGTCAAGAGATCCAGCCTTGAGCCCATGTTGCAAGGAGAGCACACGAAACCGTAATGACACCAGTTAATAAGAAAAACTTTGAGTCTTTTTCAATCAAATATCTCCTGCCCCAAGATAGCTCCCATGGAGAAACCAGAAGCAGAAGATGAGTGAAGAGGCATCAGGAAGGACACACCACTTTCCTTCTCCATTGAAGTTCTTTTTAAAAAAATATATTTTATTGATTTTTTACAGAGAGGAAGGGAGAAGGATAGAGAGCTAGAAACATCAATGAGAGAGAAACATCGACCAGCTGCCTCCTGCACACCCCTCACTGGGGATGTGCCCGCGACTGAGGTACATGTCCTTGACCTGAATAGAACCTGGGACCCTTCAGTCCACAGGCCGATGCTCTATCCACTGAGCCAAACCGGTTAGGGCCCCATTGAAATTCTTGAACTGGACATCTGTCCAACCAAGTAAAGGATTGGTACCCATTAAACTGGATACGAGACAAGTTTTAACTGGAGTAGGTTGAACCAGATGCTTTTCCTATGTGGACACAAGTAGAAGCCTCTGGAACCTGCATGATATTCCATTAAGGGAAAGTAAACAGAGATCCTATAGAGCATGTTTGACATCAGTGATAGCAGAAAAATAAAACTATTATATTTGCACCGCATAAAGTTTAAACTGCTTTTAATGAATGAAATCCATCAATAAATGCCTTCAATGCCCAATTAATGAACATGAGAGAAATGGGGAAAACCACATATGCTTCTAAGTTTTTACTTGAATCACTGTTGGATATTTTCTCCTTTTCCCTTGTTTCTAGCAGTGGGGTTTGCCCACAGTCAAAATGTTTAGATGCTTGGTGGCAAACTTTTACAGCCGAGAATAATCTAACCAAATACAAACTAGCCTTCTAGTACAAGAGACATTTCCCGGGTACAATTTCAAGGATGTTGACTGCAGACCGAGAGTGAAGCAACTACAAAAAAGGTTAAATATTTGAAGACTAGAGGCCCGGTGCACGAAATTTGTGCACTGGGGGATGGGGGAGTCCCTTAGCCCAGCCTCCACCCTCTCACAGTCCGGGACCCCTCGCTCCTTACTGCTTGGCTTGCTGCTCCTTAGTGCTGCTGCAGAGTTGGGAGAGGCTCCTGCCACCACTGCTGTGCTCACCAGCCATGAGCTTGGCTTCCGGCTGAGTGGCACTTCCCCTGTGGGAGCACACTGACCACCAGGGGGCAGCTCCTGCGCTGAGCGTCTGCCCCCTGGTGGTCAGTGTGCATCATAGTGACAGGTCATTCTGGTTGTCCCACCTTAACGGTTGCTTAGGCTTTTATTATATAGATGTTATTAGTCTATATGTAGTGGTGAGAAATTGATCTGAAATGGGCTCTTTTTGTCCTGGGTATTTAGAAGACTAGGGTAGACTGCTGAGCTAGATTGGGGGTAATCCAGCCTAGATACAGAGAAAGAACTGAAAATCTCAGCAGGTGATGCCTAACTACATGCCACCGTGAAATGACAATTAAGGCAAGTGAATGTTTTGTAGGGGGTTGCCACTCACACAGAACAGATGGAAAAGCTAAGACACAATACCCTAATTCTTTGTACTTTGCAGTAATTGTTACTATTGCAATTTCTACTTCAACTTATGGCTCCTACCTCATTTTGAAGTGTTAAATGCTTTGAAAACAAAATACTTCAGAAATAATAAAAACCAACTTGTTTTTTATCAATGTCAAAAAGGATGTCTATAAAATTAAGTAATAGGGAAAATGCATTGAAAGAAAAGAATGAAGGAAACTAACTTTTAATTCTATTCAGACACTCAGAATAATGAAAGTTCCTTAATGTTAAGAAATTCATGCATTTTTTTTTCTGAGATTGCTAGTTACAGTTAATTTTATATGTCAACTTGACTAGGCCACAGGATGCCCCGATAGCTGCTCAAATATCATGTCTGGGTGTTTCCAGAAGAAATTAGTATTTGAATTGGTAGGTTGAGTAAAGCAGATGGCCCTTCCCAATGTGTGTGAGGTGGGTATCATCCAATCCCCTGAGGGTCTGAATAGAAGAAAAAGTGAAGCAAGGTTGAATTTGCTCTCTGCCTGACTGTTGAGCTATGATCTCCATCTTCTCTTACTGTTCATGCTCTTGATTCTCAGCCCTTCAGAGTCAGGCTGAAATCTACACTACAGTATTTCCTGGGTCTCCAGCTTGTGTGTGGCAGACTGTGGGACTCGTTAGCCTCTGTAATTGTATGAGCCAATACCTTATACTAGTAATATCTCCCTATCTATCTATCTATCTATCTATCTATCTATCTATCTATCTATCTATCTATCATCTATCATCTATCTATCTATCTATCTATCTATCTATCTATCTATCATCTATCTATCTATCTATCTATCTATCTATCTATCTATCTATCATCTATCTATCATCATCTATCATATAGCTAGCTAGCTATATTGTTTAATAGAGAAAATTTAAATTGAGTTGGATTTTCTTGGTCGATGAAGTAAAATTATTTTACCCACCTGTTGCCCCAGTGTAGTAGTCTGCAAACCATGGTCCTTAAGCCAAATCCTGCCAGTCACCTATTTTTGTAAATAAAGCAGGAAAACAGCCAGGTCCATTCATTTACATATCTTTAATGGCTGCTTGGGTATTACAATAGCAGAGTTGAATAGTTGACATACAAAGTCTAAAATATTTGCTATCTGACCCTTTACAAAAAAGTTTGCTAACCCATGCCCCAGCACACGGAGGACAGCACTGGTTAGTGATGAAGCAAACTATGAGAACAATTAGAGGCACAGAAAGCACATTCATTCACATGTGGAATTACTGACTTTCAATGCATGATAAAATACATTAATACACACTCAGCGCCTGATAAAACCAAGGCTAAGTCTGAAATTCATGTCTCAATAATTATGACTATAATGTCAGTGACATAAGTTTCTAGAGCAGTGGCTGTATAGGATATATTCCCAAACCTGGTGCTCCTTTTTGATCACTGTTTAACCTATTTTAAAACAACTGGCACAGAAAGGAGAAAGTGATTTAAATATTATCTGTTTAACTTGCTAACCTTCCGATACCCTTTTGCAAACAGCTTGTTCAAAGTCCATAGAGCTAAGCGAAATAAGCCAGTCAGAGAAAGATAAATATCACATGATCTCACTCATTTGTGGAATATAATGAACAACATAAAATGATGAACAAAAACAAATCCAGAGACAGAGAACATTGATCAGACCATCAAACCTCAGACGGAAGGTAGGGGAGGGTGGGGGTAAGGGGCAGAGATCAACCAAAGGACTTGTATACATGCATATAAGCCTAATCAATGGACACAGACACTAGGAGGGGGGGTGGAGGGCAATGGGGAGATAAGGACACATATGTAATACCTTAATCAATAAAGAAAAAAAAAGAGAGATTTGGATACTCAGAATAACCCTTCTGTATCACTTTTCTAAACTGAATTTCCTTACATGCAATTTGGATTTCTCTGAAATAAGCAACCACAGGGGTTTGAAAATTCCAGCACAGATTTATAATATAATGAAAAAAGATTGGATTCTGTCCAGAAATGTGTGATGGCATTCAAAGAAGAATGACATTTACTGAAGTAATACTTCCCCTTAACATTCTTCCACATGAAATTTGCCTTCTTGTAAGCAGATTACCTTCATAGACAATGTAGGGACAGCACTTAATAACAGTGAATTATATCAACCATGCTACTAAAATTAGTAATGATTTTGTTTATAAATAGCTATGTAATGGTACTTTATTTTGTGAACCCTGCAGTGTAGCTCTGTGTACTGAACATCTGTTAACTTACCATCTTCCTTTTGTTTAAAGCATGCTTTTTAAAGGTTATCTCTTAAACCACTATTATTGTTTATACTAGAGGCCCAATGCACAAAATTTGTGCAAGGGGCTCTGCCCTCACAGCCGTGGCAGCTTGCCTCAGCCCTCGCAGCCACGGCTTTGTCCGGAAGGTCATCCGGAAGGATGTCCAGAAGGTCGTTTGGCTGTCTTAGCATATTATGCTTTTATTATTATAGAATGTTGGGAAGAGTAGGCATGCATTTCCAGGAGATATGGATTAGAAAGTTCAAGTATATGCATGTGTGTGTGTGTAGACTGAAAAATATTTGCCTCTCTTAAGGTTCTTATTTACCTCATTAGGAGGCATTCCCCAACCTTTAGAATCTAAAATATTTGCTAAAGTTTAAATGAAAGTCTGTGGACCAGAAAAATTAAACTGTTATGAGAAATTATTATTGGCATTTTCAAGTAAAAGCAACATGCACACCTGCTATAGGATTAAGCCATTAGAGCCTCTGTATCTTGAGACAGGAAATCTGAGAGGTAGAAGAGCTTCTGATCTTTGCAATACTGACTCCTTTATTCTGAACAAAGGTAGTCTATTATTTTGAAAATAAAACTGTAGACCTAGGAAAGTTCCTCCAGGCTACTGTGTCTATTCCTTTTGGATCCAGAAAAGCTGAATATTAATGTATCTCATTTAAATTGCTCTGCTATTTTGAAAGCTGTCTTGAGTCCAATCTCCCCTTTGGGGAAAATAGGAATAGAGAAGGGAATTTAGAAGTCTGCCTGGCTTGGCTCAAAACTGATATGGCATCGAAAGATGCCAAGGTCGAGAAGGGTTGGAAGAGAGTTTGGGAGCTTTTGGAGAGGTCCATTTTATGATGTGTCAGCCTAGAGAGGAAAAGGAACCTTTGCCTTTAGCCAACAGCATAGATGGCAAGGGAGTTGCCAAATGCATCAAGTCATCTCAGATCCATTTGTCAAAGTCAGGATGGGGCTGACTAGCACAACGTTTCTCTAGCTTCCTTGGCTGGAAAACTTTACACCACTCACTGTACTCCAAGTATGGGTATGTGTCTGCTGCGGGCAGGGTGCTGTCATGGTGGTGGTTCTTTGTGACCAACTTCTTGGTCTGAGGCTGCTAATGGCCTCACTGGGAGTTCTTCATCAGTACACATCTGGTTCTCCTTTCAGGTTACTGCACAGACTGCGGGAGTGTTCTATGTATGGTCAGGTTTTGACGTTTTACACAGACCAGGGAAGAGTGACAGATAGCATGTACAGTCTGATGATCTTCCTGTGGCCCCATGGCTATCTGTGTTCTTGTATTGAACCTTTGATCCTACTCATGACGGCTCCACCCTCATCACCTAATTACCTCCCCAAACCCCTACCTCCAAAAATCATCACATTGGAGATCAGGGTTTCAACATATGAAATTCTTTTCTTTTTTTTTTTTTTGGGGGGGGGAGGCAAAAACATTCAGTCCAGAGCACCTACCTCAGATGGCTTCCTTTTCCTTCTTTTCTACTTCTTTTTAATTGCTGTACTAATCACTCTGCTCCCTTCCTAAAAAATTCAAATGTAATTTTTCTAAAAATGTTTCCCCACTCTCTTTTCTTTTTGTTTCCTTTCAGTAATTACATGGCTCAACCTTAAGCTCTACATAGTTGATCTGAAATCTGTGTGTTTGCCCGGACCATTGGTAAACACACTTGGATATCCCCATTTGGATGGTCATCTGGCTCTTGAGGACAAAAGGCCACACTGAACTCATCCTCTTCCCATTTTCTTCCTGTAATTATCCCAGCATTCTGGTTACCAGGTTCAAAACTCAATAATCATTCTTTACATCTTCCCTCGGCTCCCTGCCTTCGGTGATTTTTTCAGTCCTGTTGTTAGGATCCCTCTGAAGTGCCTATTTTTGTTGTTGTACTGGAACCAGCCAACTCCAATGCACTGTGGTTTTGGCGTGCAGAGACATGCTCTAATGGAAGTCATAGTTGCCAGGGACCAGCATGTCCTGTGTGCAATAATGCAAGGGGTAATTTATGGGAGTTAGGCACTGGCAATAAAGATAGAAATCATGTTGTTCATAGGATGTGAAGAAGCATTTTATTTGTTGGATACACAACTGACAAGGGGCCACCCTCAGCTCCTCACTGGTTGTTGGCTGGAGGCTACCTTCAGTGCCTTGTCACATGGACCTTCCCCAAATTGCTACATGCTTTATCAAAATCAGCAAGAGAGAGTATCCTTCCAAGATGCAGCTCACAATTCTATGTAATCTAATCATGGAAGTAAGTGATATCCCATCACCCTATTTTATTGGTTATTTCTGTTGGCTAAAAGTAAGACACGGGTCCCATCCACACTGAAGCTAGGGGGGATCATGCAAAGGCTTGGACACCAGAAGAGGGGGTGACAGGGACTGTGAGAGAGTCTGCTGACCACATATAGCAGGGTTGGGGAACATCCAGCCCCTGGGCTGTATCATTTTATCTGGCCCTGCCAAGGCAGGACTCAAAATTTAATAAATCTAAGAGCTTTTTTTCATAGCAAAGTCATTTTTAAGTTGATAATTTCGTATGGCCCGTGAGTGGTGTTATAAATACCCAATGGTCTTTGGCAGACAAATGATTCTCCACCCCTGACATATAGGAAGGGAGAAAACACAATTCTTGTCACTTCTATAATTCTATCACATCAGTGGTAAAGCCTCATTGACAGTATTTATTTAGGTTAAATGACAAATATTTCAGATATTAGAAAGTCAGTAGAAGCTTTCTTCCTGTTTCTTCACTTAATTAGGCAAAAATGAAAGTTTTTCTGCAGGGTTCAGAAGGTTGTCTTACTGGATAATATTGCATTATTATTATAAATAATTGCTATTAATGGATTCATTATAAAACAGAATGCTTATTAAGTAAAATCCTGATTTTGTTTCCTTCAGAAAAGTGACAATGGCCAAGGAAGTTATCCTCAATCTTATCCTCAAAATATACTCTTCTTAAAAGTCCTTTAAAACTTTATCTGTTATACTTCCCCTCTATGAAATAAGCCTATATTGCTTTTGTTATTTTACAAATGTATAAATCAAGTCATAGACTCAGAGTTAATCTGGAGTAAAGGTTGTAGACACCCTAAGAGTTGATCACTTCATTTTTCACTAACTCCATTTTGCTTTTTATTCAAATTTATTAGTTAGGCTGGGATTATCTTGAAAATGTGTCATCTTGATTTTATCATACCTGTCTGTTCTTTTGTTCCTTGTCTGCCATTTCGTTCTTTCTCTCTCTCTTTCATCATTTTCTATTCCATTGATTACTTTCAGAGCCCATCTCTTCCTACCATTTTCTATCATACATTTTTTTAAATAGAATTTTCATCTTTCCTACACTATGCATATAGGTGTTTACTTTATTGAAGTCATTAATGACTTGATAGCTTCCCTCTTAGAAACACTGAAGTGAATTAAGGTATTTCCTGTGAGATTTGGTCAATTTCTCCTTGACTTGAATTATTATAATCTGTACATGTTTCTGCTTCCATTCTGTCATTACTTATGGCCCTGAAATAATGATTTCTCAAAGGGTTGAAGAAATTTGGGATTATGTTCTACACTGTCCAAATGAGACTCCTTCAGGGTTGAGTCACTTAAGACATTTTAGTGGAGCTGAGAGTAATTTTAATTAATATCTTAAGCTTATAAACATGATGAATCTTTACTAGGAGGAAATATATACATAGGATTGAAAATAAAATGAATAAATAGATATAGGTACTTTTTCTCAACCTCTAATTTTAGAGATGTAAGTAGATTTTTTAAAGATGAAGCAAAAACAAACACAATACAAATTAATACATCAAAACCATTATCAATGAATAATAATCTCCCATTTATATTTCTAAAAACCAGAACACCTTAGTAAACTTACACTTGGGTCCATTTAAAATTGTCAAAATCAGGTCCAGTTACCTAGGTATTTTCAGAGGTCAGGATTTTCTTGCCATTGGAGCCATGATATAAAAATTTCTTTGAGCAAACAAGTGTCTACCACATGTGTGCATCACCTAGGTGACCCATGCAAAAACTTGGATGTTCCAGACCTTTATTTCTATCACCCAGATGGCAATGCTGCTGGTTTGGTTTTCTTAAGAATTTGGAGTCTTGCAATATATGTTAGAGATCAGGAGGCTAATACTAACCTGATGCAGGTGCCGTTGTTGTGGCATTGATGATGAGCACACCAAGGGACATGGCAGTTCTCAATGTTCTTTCCACGTAGTGCTTCATCAGTGATGATTAATTCTTTGTTGTTTACTTGAAGCTTTACAATGAAGCCCTTGAACCCATAAATACGGCCCGCATTCTTATGAATCTTAACATTTTCAGGAATATGGCCAAGGAATATTGATTCAAAATGTACCTATAGGAAAAATAGCAACAAACATCCTATATAATCCTATATAATAAAGAGGTAACATGCAAATTGACCCTCACACCCTCGCACAAGATGGCCACCCCCATGTGGTCAAAGATGGCCACCACAAGATGGCCTGCAGTGGAGGGCAGTTGGGGGGGACCAGGCCTGCAGGGGAGGGCAGTTAGAGGCAACCAGGCCAGCAGGGGAGGGCAGTTAGGGGCAACCAGGCTGGCAGGGGAGGGCAGTTGGGGGGGACCAGGTCTGCAGGGGAGGGCAGTTATGGGGGACCAGGCCTGTAGGGGAGAACAGTTGGGGGTTACTAGGCCAGCAGGGGAGGGCAGTTGGGGGCAATAGGGCTGGCAGGGGAGCAGTTAGATGTCAATCAGGCTGGCAGGGGAGTGGTTTGGGGGTGTTCAGGCTGGCAGGCTGACGAGCAGTTGGGAGCCAGCAGTCCTGGATTGTGAGAGTGATGTCTGACTGCGGGAGGGTCCCAGATTGGAGATGGTGCAGGCTGGGCTGAGGGACACCCCCACCCCAGTGCACGAATTTTGTGCACCGGACCTCTAGTTTTCTTACAAGGTGTTAAATTATAGGAGAAGGGCCTAGGACAGTGATGGGCAACCTTTTGAGCTTGGTGTGTCAAACTTCGCCAAAAAACTGAGCATAACTCGGGTAGTGTGTCACTTTGAGGAAAAAACTAACTCCAAGACTCTAGTCGCAAATGTTTCATCCTCAGGAGCAGCAAATATTTCATCCTCGGCATGCGGCCGTGTGTCATCAGAAATGGCTACGCGTGTCAGTGCTGACACACATGTCATAGGTTCGCCATCACTGGCCTAGGATATTTTGTTCTGTAATTGCATGTTCTTCTATGTTAAATAGGTTTCAATTGTGGGCTAGTTTTGTCAACCCACCTAGTAGGAGGTAAGGTAAATTACATTAGAAAAGGGCCCCTCTTTTATATTTCTTTATATCTCTCACAATAGCTAATAAATTTTATTATAAAAGATTGTCATTTGACAAAACTTGATTACTTTGAAATGTATTTTAGAACTCACGTGTATGCTTTTCAATGTGAACATTATCAAATAATAACTGATAAAGAAAATTAAACCTTGTTATTTAATTATTAATAGAGATTGAATTGTGCTACCCCAACTCCTCATGCATATGTTGAAGTCCTAACATCCAGTACCTCAGAATATGACCTTGTTTGAAAATAGAGCTTATACTCATTGACCAGAATGATGATAAAATCACTTGCATGATATAAATTGCTACTTAATCTCTCCTTTACAATCCTCCAGCAACATAAATAAATTGAACTTTTATCGTTCAGATGTACATAAAATGCAACGTTCCTCAATGGGGATCTATGAGCTATGGTTGAAGTCTGGATGAACTGTAATGAGAATGTGACCTTTAGAGCCGTTAGGCATATGACAGGTCAATGCAGCAGCATTGGTGCCCAGTTTATAGCTCTGATGTGCTTATTCCCCAAACTCACTCACTCAGTCCAAGCTGATTTCAGAAAGTATTTAATTTGGTATTACTAGAGCCAAATAATTAAGTTATGACTGGTGGGATGAGATGATGTGATATGCCCAGTAATATTACTTAATATTTATACTAATTTTTTTTGGTTTAATGCAAATGTGCTTTTATAGAACAGAAGCATGTGCAATTAGAGGAACATCAAAGCATCTCTATGACCCATAGTAGATCAAACTAATTATATTATTTGAGCTCTTATTCTTTTTTAGTGACTTGGGCTCTGCTCCTAAGACCATTCCTTATTTTTGCCCCCTAAGTACCTCTTATGGGACTCATATATAGTCCCCCAGAGTATGAATTCCTTTGGGTATAGTGGGGTGGAAGTTTCAAGGGGCATTAATAGAGCCCCCAGGCAGCATAGGAGTATGTCAGTTTGTTTTCCCATCCTTTTTTATATGCTAAGTCCATTTATACCAATTACTCTAACAAACTATTAGCAGAGCTCTTTTATCGCCTAAGATAAGTGACTCACTGCTAATGCAATCTGGGATCTATCATGAACCTGCAGACTCAGCGCATCCAAGGCTGTGACCTTCCTCTCATTGAGGATCTCTGACATCTTTGTGTATTGATCACACACCTGGAACAGCAAACCTCTCACTGCTTTGACAAGTGTGCTGTTTTAGCACAAAACTGATAGAGGATGAAAGAATATCCTCCTCTAATGTCAGCAGTAGGCAGATCAGAGGGGAAGTCTATAGAACTATCTATGATTTATTAGGCCATTAAAAAACACCCAAACAATAAAAATAAATGGCTCTTGTATTTCTTCTGATCTGAGGCCCAAACTTAGTTGGAGCCCTGAGATGTCTAAAAAAACAGCTGTCGTTGACTGCACATAGATAACCATTAAGATGGTTGACTTCCTCTATCCCCAGACTCTCAATTATCTAAGAGCTGCCTATTGTGTGTGTAATCATTCCTAAGAAGACAGGTCTTTAAAATAAGTCTTTTCTAATAACTCCTTGTGAATCAGACTATGGAGAATAGAGTCTGACATCAAGATATGATCTTACAAGATAAAACCACAGAGAACAGACATGGACAATCAAGGAGGAATCATCAAGATAATGAAAAATATGAATGGTGACTGAGGGGAAAGGATTCCACATCTGACAAGAATGAATGAACAGTTCCTTTCCCCTCAGAGTTTCTCTTTAAAGGAAGAATATAGCACTCTTTTATAATATGTGGGAATACAATAAGAAGATAGGCAAAAGGGAACAAACTTTTTAAAAACCGGAGAGTGAGGGTAAGAAAGGTAAGAAGCTGTTTTACCTGTTTTCTGTTTTGTCTTCATTTAAATTTAGATATTGGGGTACTACATACATTTCTGTTATAATATCTTGATTCAATGTTTACTTTTGTTTTATATCCTCAAGTCTGTCTGAAGTTGAATTACTTTTGTGTTAATGAAATATAGGAAGGTAATTGCAAATGTATTTCTTTGTTAAGATTAACTATCATTGGCAAATATGTTCTCCCATGCAGTGGGATTTCTTGTTGTTTTGCTGATGGTTTCTTTTGCTGTGCAGAAGCTTTTTATTTTGATGTAGTACCATTTGTTTATTTTCTCCTTAGTTTCCATTGCCCTAGGAGTTGTATCGGTAAAGATATTACTACGACATATGTCTGCTATTTTGTTGCCTATGGCTTCTTCTAAGATTTTTATGGTTTCTCATCTTACGTTTAAGTCCTTTATTCATTTTGAGTTTATTTTTGTGTATGGTGTAAGTTGGAAGGGTTTAATCTCCAAAATTTATAGGGAACTCATACAACTTAACAAATGGAAGATAAACAACCCAATCAAAAAATGGGCAAAGGATCTAAATAGAATCTTTTCGAAAGAGGACATACAGAAGGCCAAGAGACACATGAAAACATGCTCAAAGTCACTAATCATCTGAGAGATGCAAATCAAAACGACAATGAGATATCATCTCACACCTGTCAGAATGGCTATCATCAACAAACCAACAAATGACAAAAGCTGGCGAGGATGCGGAGAAAAAGGAACCCTCGTGCACTGCTGGTGGGAATGCAGACTGGTGCAGCAACTGTGAAAAACAGTATGGAGTTTCCTCAAAAAACTAAAAATGGAACTTCCATTTGACCCAGTAATTCCACTTCTAGAAATATATCCCAAGAAACTAGAAACACCAATCAGAAAGGATATATGCACCCCTATGTTCATAGCAGCACAATTTACAATAGCTAGGGTTTGGAAACAGCCTAAGTGACCAGCAGATGAGTGGATTAGAAAACTGTGGTACATCTACACAATAGAATACTACGCTTCTGTATAAAAGAAGGAACTCTTACCATTTGCAATAGCATGGATGGATCTGGAGAGCATTATGCTAAGCGAAATAAGCCAGTCGAAGAAAGATCAACAACATCACATGATCTCACTCATTTGTGGAATATAATGAATATCATAAACTGATGAACAAAAACAGATACAGAGACAAAGAAGCATTGAATGGACGGTCAAACTTCAATGGGAAGGCAGAGGAGGTTTGGGGGGGGGTGGTAAGAGATCAACCAAATGATTTGTATGCATGCATATAAGCATAACCAATGGGCATAGACACTAGGGAGGTGAGGGCATGTGCCGGACGGGTGGGGAGATCAGTGGGAGGTCAATAGGGGAAAAAGGAAACATATGTTCTACTATTTGTAATACTTTAAACATTAAAAAAAAAAGACTAACTATCACAGTGTACTTGTCTTTTTCCAAGAATATAATGACAAAATTGAAACAAACTGACTTTCATTTAGTGTTATTGCAGATTTTTGTATTTAATAGCATCTGAATTATATGCAGACAGATTAAAAACTAGACACATGGAATCTTGGAATAAAGATAGATAAGAGATGTTGGGTAAATTTTTGTGAAAAGGATTTATTTAAATAACTTTTCACATGTGATTTACATCTTAAATTCTTTAAGACTGTTTAGAGACATTAAATGAAAGGGAATTAAAAGGCAGAAGCAGTATTTGTCCAAACCACCCATCCCTTTGCTGTTAGTCCCTCTCCTCCCCCCAATAACATGATAATCTGTGCATTTGTGGTCTCTTTTATATTAATTTATACCCCTTTTGAAAGCTGGGCCTCCACCCCTCATTATCTTGGGGTTCTCATCATCTATAGCAGCACCTTGCAAATAGGAGGTTTGATACAAGTTTGTATATATGATCTGATTCATGAAACTCAATCCAACTTTTCTTCAGTCTCCTACTTGGCTTTTCGGTCTCTTCTCCTACTTTATTTGGCCTTAGAAACTTGCTAGTTTGTCAGATTCAGTATAAAGGGAGGTCCTCACTGAATACGATCCAAGAAGGAGTATTAATATGGCTTTAATACGAATATATCTTCATATGTTAAATAGCATAAAGTATAGGCAGTATTTATATGGAAGTTCTTGAGTTACATATGAGATTAATATCAAGGGGCTCACACAAAGGGTTATTTTTTAATTTGATAGATTTCAGTGACATCTTCACTGGTCCCATACTTCACAGTTAAACCTGGGATTCTTAAGGCTTTCCAGGCTAGAGAACATTTTCAAAATAATATCTTCTCACTCTGTTGAAGGAAGAACTGAACTTTAGTAAATAATAAATTAAATTGCTACCCTGTGAGCACATGGATACAGGGAAGGGGAGATAGAAACGAAGGATGTGAGCTTAGTCTTGTCTACAAGGAAGTTAAATGTTGTCTGGGGAAATAAATCACAAAGAAATTAAATAGTCAGAAAAGAGCAGCTTTGCAGTCAGTAAGATGGAAGAATAGGAAGTTCCAGACAGTCCTTCCTTTCCTCATGGAGACATTGGTTCAACAATACACAGACAGCGTGTCCATATGAGAAATGTGTAGGTTCAGCAGAGAGGCACTTGCATCTTGAGGGACTGTGAAACCAGCTGTATTGAGGCCAGTGGGAACATATGTGGCACTCACTTGCCATAGCCCTCCTCTAGGCTCAGTGGAGCAAGATTCAGGGAAAACTTCCAGTTTCCAGCTTCTCTTTGGGGGAAATAGAAAACTGAGACCTATGTCCTATGTGTAGAATTTTCAGGGTGCTGCCTAAGGGACTAATTGCTGACAGGTAAGGGTGCCAGACTGGGGCCACTGAGAACAAAGATGAAGGTTTAGACCAGTAAGTATTCACTCAGCATAGCTCCTCCTCCACCTCAGTGGGAGAGAGTAGGGGAAAGCCCCCAACTCCTGACTTCTTCCTGGGGAAGGAACAAGTTGGAACATGCATCCAAAATTACACTTTTCTGAGACTGGTTTCTATTTTGCCTGACCTGAAGCTCTGATGAGACCCAGCATAGTCTAGAAACTTGGGGGCTGCTGAGAACAAAAGAAACCTGGGCTGCTTACAGCAGCTCCAGAGAAATGGCAGTACTGCTGACAGAGAGCAGAGGGAATAAAAGATTACAAGCACCCTAAAAAAGACTGGCAAATTCGTATAGTAAAGAATTCACACACAAGTCTAGAGAAGACACATCCATTAAAAGGTTCAAGAGGGTCCCAGAATCTCTAGCTGTGCTATTTGGTGTAGGTCCTTTCTTATACAAAGCCATTCCATAAACACTGGGAGAGATAGTTGTTTTTCCAAATGTGTGGATCCCATCACAAAGTGACAAGGCACAAGAAGAAACAAGAAAACATAGCCCAGTCAAAGGAAAAAAA
Source organism: Cnephaeus nilssonii (assembly GCF_951640355.1). Lineage (NCBI taxonomy): Eukaryota > Metazoa > Chordata > Mammalia > Chiroptera > Vespertilionidae > Cnephaeus > Cnephaeus nilssonii. The sequence goes on along the minus strand of NC_137080.1, from coordinate 70,335,758 downwards.
CAAATCTCCAGAAACCAATCTCAAAGAAATGGAGGTATATGAATGACCTGACAAAGAATTCAAAACCTGTTACAAAGCTGCTAAATTAGTTCAAGAAATTGAATCATGAAGAAAATGAGAATATCAACAAAGAAAAACTATAATAAAAAATCAAACAGAAATTTTGGAGCTGAATATACAAAGCTCAGTTGAAAAATTCACAAGAGTGATCCGATCCTGGAAGGGCCCGCAGGGTGGGGCAATGAGGGGTAGACGGTATAGGGAGTTCCCTGCCCTGGGCTGGGTGAGCTCAGAAACAAAGAAAAAAGGGGAGATAGAGAGAGAGAGAGAGGGAGAGAGAGAGAAGAAAGGAGTAAAGAGAGATGGAGGGCTTTATGGGACATCATCAAATGGATTAATATACTGTATACATTATTGGAGTCCCAGAAGAAGAGGAGCGAGAAATGGGCAGAATGCTTATTTGATGATATAACTTTCCAAATATGGGGAATAAAATGGACATTCAGATTCAAGAAGCCCAAAGAACTAAAATAAGAATGAACACATTGAGGCTTATACTGAGATACATTATAATCCTATATAATAAAAGGTTAATATGCTAATTGTCCCCTTGAGAGTTTGACTGACTGGGAGTTCAACTGCTCGCTATGATGTGCGCTGACCAGGGGGTGGCGTGAAAAAAAGGAAGGCCCCCGCTGGCAGCAGGCAGCCAGAAGGCCCCAATCAGCCCTGATCACTGGCCAGGCCTAGGGACCCTACCCGTGCATGAATTTCATGTACCAGGCCTCTAGTCTATTTAAAAATCTCCACTATATTATAATGAGCAGAGGCACGGTTAGAACCTGTTTTTAATAGTTTGTGTTAAAGTTCATGACTTGTAAAATGAAGTGATTTCAGCTCACAAAATCCTCAGTGCTTATATATCCTTATCCTACAAATGTCCACCATTCTCTTATTATAATAAAAGAGGAAGAGGGAGTAACACAAAGGTATACTCACAGCAAACTCCAGGAGTCCATTACATAGCATAACTCCAGGACTGGGGTCTAGTCTGTGAGAGTTCAGGACAGACAGCCTCCACAAGACTAAAATGAGCTCTGGGGTGAACCCCTCTAGAAGGCAGCAGTGATTCATTCAGATTTCAGAGCACTTGAGTTGGGATGAACACAAGGAGGCAGAATATTGTAAAAAAGACCTCTTTAGAGAGCCTAAGTGAACTGTTGCTTTACCATCCTGAAACAATCCCAATTCTTTTCAATTTAATCATAAATTCTATTCCCATGTGCTGGTCTCTGTGTGTGCTTGCATATTATTACTTGGGGCACTCTGATCAGTATTTCATTCAGTCAACCTATAGGGTGAGGAGACTGATTTGTCACAAAGGCTGCAGACATAAGACAACGAAAAGATATTTATCGAGCATTTGTTGAATTCTATTTATTAAATATGTGATCCATTGTATACTATGTTAATAGTATACTGTACGCTATTTATAAGAAAATCTGAAGCTTTTATTATAAAAGTGGATGACTATAAGGAATTAAGAAATATAAAATCACACTAAATACTTTACATTAGATATTTAAAAAAACTAGTAGTGTTTCATATATTTTCCACGATTTGAATATTCTATGTCTTGAATCTAAATATTTGGCCATCTTGGGCTCTAGCATGACTTCTTAAAACCAATTTTATTCCTACTTAACAATCTGTCCAATAGTTTTGAATCAAGTGCAGCAGCAAATGAAGAACAGTAGAGTGTATTATAAAGGAACAAAAAAGGGTTGGGAATAAGAAAACCTGGGGTCAAACCTTTATCCTTCTCACTATGAAATTTTGGACACCTGATACTCAAGTTTCTTCAGGTTTATGTAAGGGATCATTATTATTACTTTGGAGGATTCTTGTGAAGATGAGATGTGATAATATATGTGGCCATAATTTGGAAAATGTAATGTGCTTATGCAAATGTTAGATGTTCTTATGTGCTTCTTTTAAATGCCTGCATATACACAATAGAGACTATGTAGAAAAAATGGAAATAAAATGAAATTTCCAATTCATTAGGGCACTACACACTGCAAGCATTAATGCGTGCCAAAATTAGCACTGTGGCGCTCTAATTATACAGATTAACTCTCCATGATGATCGAATGAACCAGGAATTCTTTATCTTAAATGTATTGCTATAAAGTCATAGTCAGAAGCGTGGAATCAACCACATCATTAAAATTAAAAGAATTCAGCAAATTGCCTGGTCTCTGGAGGGACAGACATCTTCTCTTGTTTCAATTTAGCTTCATTCAATATTTCTAAGAAAAATATCCTGGCCAACGTAAATCTGAACAACTGAGAATGGACTTTTTTTTTTTTTTTAACAGCACAGTACAAGCACTACCATGTCCTATAAAAATGTAAGTTTTTAAGCACTCTTTTGTATCTTGCTAATCTTTCCAGATTCCTGAGTTTTTTCTTAGATCAAGAATAATATATTATATGCCAAGTTTGAGAAGAAAGTCAATTTCATGCTAAATTTAATAAAAATTTTATAGTGATAGGCAACATTAAATATATTTAATTATACCTAGAGTATCAAAGATGAATATTCTGGTGTTTTGTTGAGAGCTTTCACAAGGAATAAAAAATATGATTAACACAATAATTTAAAAATAAGTACTTATTTGGAACATCGAGGGCGCATTTATTAATATTTGAAACTGGATATATGCATGCCTACCTGAGAGGCATGGGATAGTTCCATTTCTTTCTTCTGTACTGTAGGTTTTCCATCTGCAGTCATTTCAATCATACAAGCAACCCCAGGGCTACCAGCAGGCACTGTGAAGCTAGAAATGAAAACAGAAGAGGCCATTGATGTACGTGTTATTGGCGAGAACAGGATAACTTCACACATGGATGGTAAGTACTTCCTCAATGAGAGAGGTACTTTCTGGCTCACAATAATCCTGAAATATGGCTCAACCACGTGTGAACCTTTTAGGATAGATAAAAGATATATTTCTTTTCTAACACTGCATTTTATTCTCCTTCCCTCCTCCTGTCTTTAAATCAAGACTTGAAATGCTTTCAGAAAGTTAAACCCCCACCATACAAAGAGGACTTTATGTGCCTAAGTAAGTATTGATAAATTTTGTGTTAAATGTGGTTGACATATGGTCTCACTCATTGGAGATTGTTGGACAAGTAACATCAATGTTAAATGATGCTAAACTCCCTAGGTAGAAATTTCCCCCTCCCTGGCCTGCAGGGGGAATAGAAATGGAATAAGAAATGAAAGGCTGCATACCCCTGAGCAGTGAGATTACACTGTGATACAGTTATCAGAAAGCATGCTGCTAATGTACTGGCTGGCACTGCTGTTCAGAGATAAAGAAAAGCATAAGGTTAAGGGAATTTGTAGAATGAATGGCAGAAATGGCCAATACATAATTGAAAATTTTTGAGAATTATAGAGTGATGCCATCAGAAAAGGTACACATATTAAAGTACTTAGCATATTTTTAAAATAGGATTTTAAAAGACATTAAAATGATATTACCCTGTCTCTTGACATATGTAATAATAGTAACTTGCACTGTGGTGAAGCCTACTTCATAGAGATAGTAGGAAATACTTTTACTAATACTAACAGTGACACTCTCTGCATATTGAATATGTGAATGATTTTAATGCTCAATTTTGCTTTTTATTTTTTAAATTTTGGACAGTGAACATACCCAGTTTTTTAAAAAAACGTATTTTTATTGATTTCAGAGAGGAAAGGAGAGGGAGAGAGAGATAGAAACATCAATGATGAAAGAGAATCATTGATTGGCTGCCTTCTGCATGCCCCACACTGGGGATCGAGCCCGCAACCTGGGCATGTGTCCTGACTGGGAATCAAACCATGACTTCTTGGTTCAAAGGTTGATGCTCAACCATTGAGCCATGTCAGCCTGGCTATTTTGAGTTTTAAACCGCTGTCCTAATTTACCCAGGACTGAGAGGGTTCTTAGGACATGGGACTTTTTGTGCTAAAACCAGGGAAGTTCCAGGCAAACAGGATCAGTTGGTAATTCTACTTTTCAAATAAAAAGCCAGTTTTATGAAACACTCATTAGTTAAGTCACTTACCAATATTTTTCTTAAAATTAATTGTGGAGACTAAGTGGAATGAGAAAACAAACTGGAACGTTCTTTTCCCCCTCCCCACTCAAAAGAGACAACTGCCTGAGATTCCCTCTTCCCTCTTATTTAGAAATACAAATCTGATATGGTCCTGGCAATACGTCCTCCCACTACTTTTTTGGCCTCCACTCTAGTTTATCAAGCTCATTTCTAATTTTGATAAGATCACTGTTGAAAATTCTAGTGATAACTTCTGGGTGTCCCATTTGTGTGAACTGCATATGGTAAGGATCTATGAAGCACAGTTGTTATAGCTGACATGGGCAGGTAAACCTGTATAATGCTTTGTACTGGAGATGGAATAGCTCTGAGGTAATGCACATGTCCTTGTTCAGAAATAAGATTTCTTTGTTCCATTTAGAGTCCATTAATTCTAACTCTGAACTGCAGTTCTACAAAAGGAACTTTTGTATTTGCTTTCTGTTACTGCCTGCCATTCCCCCCCATCTTTTCCATCAAATGGTTGTTTCTATTGTCTGCTTAGTCCATGTACTATTTTAGAAATTGACACTCTAATTCCACCAGAAGATTTTTCCAGGTTCTTATCACACTCATTTTTATGTCTCATATTTGCTTGTAGACCAAAGTGTGTCATAAGAAACAAACAATGCTCTATAAACAAATTAGACATTATGCCACATAAATCATTCGAGGAAAAATCTAAGTGCATATCCCTCATGTCTCTCAAGTATTGCTGAGGCCAGCTGAATCTAATGATTTAAAGACTCAAGGATCATATTTTGAGATAATCCATTGACTGGCTGAGTGATCTTAGGTAAACCACTTAACCTTTCTTCCCTGAAGTGTGATTATCCACAGAGGGAGATAATCATTCTTAGCTCATAAATGGGTAGTGAGAATCACATTATTTAATGTACATAAATCATTCAGTGCTAATATTAAAATCCAGAGTTAAAGCAATTATTTGCTGACTAGACAGGGATCTCTAAAGAGATTTTTATTAAAATAAATTGCACAGTCAAGTTGAAGTGTTCATCTACTTCTGCTAACACTGCTTGTAATGGAATTCAAAATGAAATACTTGGGTTGCATTATTTAAAAAATTAAAATGTGATGAAACCAACCTATTTTTCAGTGTCCTTAACATTCTGGTTGGCGGACCCATTCAGATTTGGAAAAGACAATTTATTAAAAATTTTTAGAAGATCCTGCTCAAACTGGAAGTTTAGGTATCCAAAACCAAGGGAAGCATTATAAAAATGTAAACAATGGAGAGTGGGTTGGTGAATTAAATCAAGTACTTTTATATAATTGAATTCTCTCCAGCTTTTAAATAGAGACTATAGGATACTAATTAATGGAATGAAAATATATTTGTATAAATATGAAAAGAGGTAAATACAATCTGGATGACACAGCATTTTTATAAAAGTATGCATAAGCAACTATACCAGAACTACTTTCACTAACATGAATAGTGGCTCTCTTTACATGTAGAATGAGAATGGTTTTTTAATTTGCCTCTTTTATTTATTTGAATTTTCTAAATTTTGACATTGAACATGTTTCCATTTGACCTCCTTAAAAAAAATTTAGTTTTAATAAAAAGCAAATCAAGGATTAAATAATTCAGTAACATTTTTCTGTGTCCCTGAATTTCATGCTTTCCTTCTAGGCACATCTATTCATCCCTCTTCTTCCTGAGTATATCTTTCGCAGGTATTGTCATGAGAATTTGTGGATAGTAAACACAGTCATATCACATTTCATATCACCCTTTGCATAATAGTTTAACTGTGTATAAAATTTGGTGGTTTTTCTTTTAGAACTTTAAGCATAGTACATCATTATTTTCTGTAATTTGTTGCTGATGTGAAGTTCCATTTAAAGGCTGTTCTTTTAATTTTTCTTTTTACAGCTTTAAGATCATCTTTTTATCTGTGATAATGAGTCTAGGTGTGGATCAATCATTATTTATTCTTCTTTAATACTCTGAGTGCACTTTTGATCTCAAGAATATTCCTTTAATTTTGGAAAGTTCTCACTTGAATTACCTGAAATACTGCTTTCTGACATTCTCTGAAATTTCTTCTTTTAGATTTTTTTCTAGAACTCATATGAGTTATTTTTAGGAATCTTGTTAAGTTGTTCTCTAAATTTCTTAATCTTGCTTTCATTTTAAAAAATACTCTCTTCATTTCTCTATCCTGTATTCTTCCTAGGCACCATCCCCCCTCCCCACCCGAAGAGTCTCAGGACCATTTATTTTATCTATTGAGTCTTAAACTTCAATGAATATATTCTTTTAACCCCAATATTCTGAATACTTTCCATATTTTTTGGTATTAATTTGCTTTTGTAATTTCTCTTTTAAGATAAATGTTATTTTTCATTTATGCTTTCTAGCATCCTAAGAATACTTATTTTAGTTTCTGTCAGATTTTTTTCCATAAAAATGATTTTAGTGGAGGGTCCATTTTTCATTTGCTGATTTGCTTGTTTCCTTTCTCAGTCTTGCCATGTGTTCTGATATTCTGCTGTGCAGCCTCATTTTGAGTGGGAAGTATTTTTGTTTTTCTCTGTTCTTCCTCACTCACATGGCCCTAATCCTGTGATCTTCTGCTGCACTCAGCTCTGCCTGCATGATGAGAACTGCGCCTGCTCCTATGGCCAAACTGACCAGCTCCTGAACTAGAATCTTGGGTAATGGACGTTTGGTAGTTCTGTCCTTGATGTTATTAAAGGTACGCACAGGTCCATTCACAGAGCTAGAAAGGACTGCTCGGTGCGTTTCTGCTCACAACACTGTGTCTGTGTTCTGTTTTCTTCCTGTGCTGGCAGCTGCTAAAAGTCAGAATCCCAGATGACAGCGTGTGTATGTGTGTGTGATAGAGGGAGAAGGAGAGGGAGAGGGAGAGGGAGAGGGAGAGGGAGAGGGAGAGGGAGAGGGAGAGGGAGAGGGAGAGGGGGAAGGAGAGGGAGAGGGGGAGGGACAGGAAGAGGGAGAGAGAGAGGAGGGAGAGGAAGTGGGAGAGGGAGAGGGGGAGGGAAAGGGGGAAGGAGAGGAGGAGGGAGAGGGAGAGGGGGAAGGAGAGGGAGAGGGGGAGGGACAGGAAGAGCAAGAGAGAGAGGAGGGAGAGGGAGGAGGGAGAGGGAGAAGGAGGGAGAGGGACAGGGAGAGGAAGAGGGAGAGGGACAGGGAGAAGGAGAGGGAGAAGGAAGGAGAGGGAGAATGAGGGAAAGGGAGAGGGAGAGAGAGAGGGAGAGGAAGAGGAAGAGGGGGAGGAAGAGGAAGAGGGGGAGGGAGAGGGAGAGGGGGAGGGAGAGGGAGATATCTCATAAATATTTCTGAGTCAGTAGTTTTAGTGCCCTTTGCCCTATGCCAGTGTTCGGCAAACTGCGGCTCGTGAGCCACATGCTGCTTGCGAGCCGTGGTTTGCCACTCTGTTGACTAATGAGTTTGCCAACCACTGTCCTATAGAAGTGGAGCTTCCCACCAGACCTATGCCATGCCAGGCCTGCAGTATTACCTTTTGCTGCTCTGCATTTTTGTCTTTTTCTTGTTTGGGAAGATATTTTCTTGTATATCTTCAGTTATCCTTTTTATTTTATTTTATTTTGTCCATCGTTGTTATGCGTTTGACACTAAGAAGGAGCATTACACTGTGAAGTTACAGAGTCATCTTGCCTAGAATGCCCACATTTTTTCCTTTTATAATAAGAAAAGACAATAATAAAGATCAAACTAAGTCCTTGTCTTTGAAGGGCTGTGTAAATAGAAAGTTATCTTTAATTTGTGAGAGGCAGAATGAAGAAAAACTAAACAATCCATTTGGAGGTGCCTTTATGATTTTGCAAGCTTCAAATTGGGAAGGACTAATTTATTTGGCTTTTTATGTCTCAGGTTTGTTTTGTGCTAAAGGCATTTCAATGCATCTGTCTCACACTGTTTTTCAAAAGCCTGTAAGTAAAGTGTCTTGCTTGCCTTCTAGAGAGAAATAGGGAGTATGGATTTTTTTTTTCTTCTCTAAGGTACCTATGTTTGATTTGTTAAATCTGGGAGTTTTATGAGTCACTGGCATTAAACCATAATGAAATTAAATTCTTTAAAGGACTATTATAGTGTTGTGCTGAAGGCTCACAAAAGATAGCTCATGCATAATTGCAGTAGCTATAGAGTTTTGAAAGCATGACATAACAGTAACAAACCGAACAGCACCAACTGCTTCTAGGGAATATTGCAAAACTGATGACAATACCGAATGCTTTCACAGGTGCAGAATATAAATGTTCTTTGTCTTGCCATTAGGTTTGGCTATTGTCCAGCATTAATGTCAGCTTGTCTGTTTAAAATTTTGGACGTGAAAGAACTTTGCTAGCAAGTTTCTTTATTTACCTGAACTAGACTTTGAAAAATGAATGTAAAGCCCGAGCCGGGTAGCTCCGTTGGTTGTATCGTCATCCTGATACACCAAGGTTTGGGTTTGATTCCTGGTCAGGGCACATACAATGAATCAACTAATGAATGCGTAAATCACTGGAACAACAAATCTCTCTAAAATCAATAAGATAAAATAAAAAACAAAAAATGCCAAACAAGCTCTCTGTATGGATCACATGCAGTATAGACAGCAGTTAAATGAATCTCCAAATGAACTATTCTGACAAGTAACCAGTCTTAATGTTCACCGCATTAAGGTTTGCTCCGAAGAAAGCATACACATTAAGCTCCAGCTTGGAACGTTCATGAAAAGAATCCTCTCAGGCCAGACTTCGGACTGAGAGGGGTTAACTTCAATTATCAGCAGCGGTGCTCTTCATCCTCAGCCCCAAGTTTTAGTTGAGCCGTGAGAGCACTGCACACGGACACCTGAGGCGGGAGCTCCCAGCAGATGGCAGTAGAAGCACATGGCAGACATGAAGGGACAGAAGGCACCTGGTCCCCACAAAGAGAGAATCTAATTGGTAGTGTGATTGTTTTAGCTCCCTGCTTGCAACCGGAAAACATGGGAAAATATATGTAAAAGATTCTACATCAGGCACTAGGGATGAAGCTGTCCAGGGACATACAGCGTTCCTTATCAGTTAGCGTTCCTTATCAGTTCACGTTCCTGATGCGATTGTCATGGCTGTGTGAGCAAATTTAAGAAGATGCAGTTTCAGAGTATGATGTAATGGTTTTATACAGCCCTACCAATACAGCCATGTTTCTGGAGGTTTGTCAGTGCGACTCAGCACAATTTATATGTTAAGACAGTGTAGAAAAAGGTCAGGCACAAAAGCCAGAGTGGTAGGCCCTTTGCCAAATAAGGACAACACGGACACACTGAAACCATCGCTTTTGGTGTGGAGCACCAAGGAGCTGGTCAGGCTGGCCACACAAACAGACTGTACAAGGGCCCCTCTGTGACCTCCAATTGATTGGCCACTCTGCGACCTCAAGGTGATTGTCCTGAGGACGTCCTGTCTCTGGATGATTGTTAGGAGCTGGTCATTGGTTTCAGATTATTTTATTTAGCTTTTCCTCTCACTGACAGACAGCTCAATTGTAATGAATAATAAAATACAGAGAAAACCAAGCCTTATCCTGTGAAACACTGATATTAAAGAAAGGATCTGTGATGACGCCTGAGCCCCGCCTAAGCCGGAGCTTCATTTACACCCTTGATTGACCAGAGCAGTCGTCAGGGTAACGTCCACCCTGCTGCCACGAGAGAGCTGAGCTATTCCCGGAACTGGGATTTTACTTCTGACCACACTGTCCAATTCATGTGCAGTGGGATCGACAGCATATTCTACAGATTTCACCGCCTCCTGCTAGCTCCTCCAAAAGTGTAGATGGCTAGAGTTCCCTTTACCCGGTAAACATTCACAGAATCATCGCAATTACACAAAGTGAAATTTGCACCCAGAAATGTTGCTGTTTTTGACCCGACATCTGACTTCAACCCATCTGAGCATGGTGGATAGAAGCTTCCATGGTGAGGCGGAGCAGGCTAGCACTGGCTCACAGAACCCGTTTTGTACATCCCTTCCCAACACCACATCAGTGGATTCATGTTGGTAGCTTGAAATTGGCTATGGTGGCGTAATTATGCCCGGGAAATTGGTAAGTGGTACATATCAAATCAACCCCTCATCCCACCCTTTCCCTTGAGAGCTGGTTGTTAAACACATACCAGCACACACCCCTGAGTTTCTTAAATATTTCCTACTGGGATTTAAACATTCACTTAGACCAAGGACATTAAGAAAGTTGCAAAAGTCAACTTTGCTGTTGGCATTCCATTTGGAATTTTAGTAGAAAATCAACGTTATTTATAATTGATTAGTTCACAGCTCTAGATTGGATCAATTTATTCTGATGATGAATATGGGTTTTGGGAATATTACCCCTAAAACCTACACATATTCAGTTTCCAAATACCAGGTAGTATTTAATTTTACCCTTCCTTTCAGATACTTATTATTGGCTCAGTTTGTTTTTAGCACTTTGGGGGTATATTTGTATCCAAGTCACTGAGCAATCAATACAAACTCAGCAGTTAAAAATATTGATTCCTAATCCTTTCCTCTCCAACACCTGAGCTCTCATACAAACATATTTTGAGACACTAAAGTTTCCCAAGTTAACATAGCGTATGGAAAAACTCAATTTGATAAGAAACAGATTATTTTAGCACATTTGAATAAAAAGCAATTCTGATATGGGCAGGTAGAGATTCGCTTCCATGAGATTATGAGAGAAGCTAAAGATAAGTTTTCTTTAGGAAAAGGCCATCTGTGTCCCTGTCATTTTTTTTTTAATGTGTTACAGTGAGTGTTGGTTCATACTTTCTTTTAAAAATGCCTTATGTTAACAATAACTGTGTAGTGTCATAGTTTCTATAGTTTCTACATGGTTTATTATTTTTGTAGCATGTGATTTTCCTGGCAGGGCATTTTAACTGAGATGGATCTATGTCTCTATATCCCTACATCTATACCATCTATACTTAATGTCAAAATATTTATACTGCTTTATGTTCAACCCAATGAAGCCATTAACAATTCTAGCTTTTATTAAACCATAGGAAGAAAGAGTAGATTAACAGATGCAAAAGATTTAAATTTCAGAAGCACTCTCTGAGCCAAAATTATAAATATTCTCATCACTCTAAGTGTGAAAAGGCTGTAGTGTGATCCAGCAAGCTGTGTCTCTGATCAATACCTCTTTGGGCTTCATACTTCTTTGCCAGCTGGCATGCAACCTCGGTGTCTCCTGCCTCAGCTTATTTAACTTTCTCCGAGCAAGTACACCTATTTCTCATTCTTCCATAGAACTCTTGCTTTATGGTTTCTGGGGTTTCGTGTATGCCACTCCCCCCTCTAGCTGTCCTTCTCATACCTTTTGCCAAACGTGGCTTGTGAATCTTTAAAATTCCTGACAGGGAGAGAAGAAAAGTGAAGCCAAATTCTTACCCCAGGAAACTTGCAATTTGAAGGTAACCAGACAAGTAAAAATTTAAAAATTCCACCAGTATAAAAATAGACAGAATTGATGACTCTGTAATCTAGGCTTAATAATTAAAAGAAGAATTACTAGCCCTTCTTTAATTTTGAGTCCATTTCTTATTAATAGCTTCCATGAAAGCACTTCCAACTTAAAGACTGAGGGGAATTGAATTGAGTAAGTGATCATGATGATGGAAAAAATGCTTCCCCCCGCCCCTGATAACAGAGACAACAACACATTCTGAAGTTGTTTCTGATAAGAAATATAATCACACTAAACATTTTGAAAAATTTCCAGAAGATGATGTGTGAAATATGGTAAGTGGAACCAAAACCCACATTGTCTCACCAGGAGAGACAGATCCCTGATAGTTAGAGATGGTTTGCAAGTTTTATATTACTTGATACAAACAGAAAACCAAATTATTACAGGGCTCATAGGCTCAGGATGACAAAGAAATATAAGCTCTAAAATATATGATCTGTGTTAATTAAGACATAAAGTCTTAATCCAAAAGCGATTTAAGGTAATTTTTTAATATAGGAAAAATAGAAGTGAGAAATAGAAGAAGGAAAAGTTGTATAGAAAATAAATCATAAAAGAAATTAGTGTCCAGGCAAATGATCTTAAACACAACTAACAATGGATCTATTCCTTCAATAGACGAATGGGTGCCTATTATGTGAGAATGTACAGAACATCCTTGGTGGGAAGGGGTAGGGGTGGGTGGGGGCGGATAAAGCAGCTGTCTTCTGAAGGTTTCCAGGAGGCAGGGAGGAAAAGTGCTGCCATTCTCCCAGAGGTCAGTTTTCACTGAAACTGGGAATCAGGGCCAAGGCGCCAGCAGCGGCAGTGTAGGCCACTGTTAATGAGAGCTGACAGATTTGCGTTACATCTTCAAGGCTCATTCAAACTGAGTTAGCAAGCAATGCTGGAAAGATTAAATTATTTAGAGAACACACGGTGGGATCACTTGATTGCCAGGCCTATGATGCAAAAATGCAAGCAGGGAATTCAAAGAGTGCCTAGCTTTGCTGCTGATAGGAAACAAACAAAAAAGGGAAGTACCTTTCCTCCCATCTTTAGCTTTATTGCTCTTCTTTAGTGAAATCCAGGCCAGCAGGGGTGCTTTCATGCTGATCGGCCCTATCTCCTATCTCCTGTGACACTTAACCAATCAGGAGGGACTGGAATAGATCATACCCCATGATAGAGACCTTCATGGGGTATATGTTATTATTAGTAATGGCTTCTTATAATGGAATATAATGGAATTATTTGCTTTAATAAGCATGTATATGGCATTCATTATGAACCAAGAATTATTCCAAATACTTTAAAATACTAAAGAGCATTCCCCGCCTGAGTTAAGTAGAAACATTTTTCCCATTAAAGATGAGAAAATTGAGGACACAAGGGGTTAAATAATGTATTCAAGGTCACATGAACTGTAAGTGTCAGGGGTGGGTTTCAATGTGAAGACGGAGGCAGAGTTTGGCCAGTGTGGCTCAGTGGTTGAGCATCAACCTAGGAACTAAGAGGTCACGGTTTGATTCCCAGTCAGGGCACAAGCCTGGGCTGCGGGCTCGATCTCCTGTGTAGGGTGTGCAGGATCTCTCTCTCTCTCTCTCCTTTCCTCTCTGAAATAAATTTAAAAAATATTTCTAAAAAAGAAATCTCTCTTTAAAAAAAATAAAAATAAAATAATAAATAAGATGGAGGCAGTGATTGGAGTGAAATCAAGACACACCAAAGAATGTCGACAGTGACCCAAAGCCAGAAGAGGCAAGGGATGAGTTTCCCCCGAAGCTCCTGGAGGGAAGCGTGTTCTACTGATCACTTGATTTCCTACTCCTGGACTCGGGAACTGTGAGAGAATAAGTTTCTGTAGTATAAACCACCAAGTGTGTGGCAATTTGTTGCAGCAGCTACAATAAGCAGATTCAGAGGAAAAGGTTTTCTTTTTCAAATGGAACAATGTTAAAAGTAAGAGCCAGGGGTTTGACTACTAGCAGTGTTCAATAGTTAAACATGGTATTCAGACATGAATGAGGTTAGGATGTGTGTATATTGAATTATAACTGGATACCCTATTAAGATATACAGATAATCAAAATGATTTGAGTTTAAAAAATATCTCAGCTGAGGAGTAGCTATGAGATCAGAAAGCAAGTGTCTCTCCTTTTAACATTTTCAAAGTGCAGTCTAATTTGACAGGAAACACTGATATAATTAATATAAACCTATTGCAAACATCTAAATCTAGTATCTGCATTTACTGTAATTCAAATAGAGTAATAAAAACATTTTAACAGGCCTCTGTTTGTAAAGTGCAAAGGGGGTTAAGTTTGCTATTTTACTACACACTAAGGGCTTCTTGGGGTGAACGACTGGAAAAGAAATGGTAAAAAATTATTCAGCAATTTTCCTTCCCTTATTATTTGGTATCTTGAAGTATAAAAACATTCCCCTTTGCATTCTATTACCCTTTGGGGGAGGGATTAGATTTACTCTGTATGATATAAGGAAACATTGATATTCAAAGATTCTTATCAATGGTAGATGTTTTGTTGGTAGACAATCAACATAGCAAACATTTCTATGGTGGGTTACTTTAACCTTGAATTAGCTGACCACTTAGTATACTAATCTCGGGGAGAATAATACAAATGTTAAAATAATAAGTTCTTTATGCCAAAGAAAGGTCTTGATAGTGGTGTCTTAGACAGATAGAGAAAGCCCATTTTTGTCTTTAAAGATTTCCCAGGAATCCAAGCATTATGTGACTATAGAATCACATTTACATCGTATTATGAAAACAGAGGGAGAAGAACACAGAAATGTTCATAAGTGAGGAAACCTTAGCATCCTTGCTAAAGACTCCTTAAGCATCCTCTCTATCCAAAAGCATTTTCTGAATTGAGAAAGTGTTCTCATTTTGACTTACCAGTCAGAACCTATAGTAACCTGAGGTAATCATTTCCAAGGGAAAAAAAATTAGATATAATAGTAATATCAAAATACACAAATGATTAAATAGTTAATTCCAAATGAATACTTAAGTGGAAGGTTATAAGGATCAAGTTATTTTCCTGTCTAGTACTTAGATAAAAGAAAATTACCCTCCCCCCTTTTCTCTCTCCAAGGTCTTTTGCAAAATATAATACAATGCAGTAATGCAGTTCCATTCACTTCTTATCAGCAGAATAGAAGTATTGGACATATTTTATAAAGAAGAATTTCTCAGTCAGTTAGCATTTATATTCCTGTAAATGCCAACATGGAACAGAGTAAACCATACTCAGAACCAGGAAAGCTTAATACCTGGAATTACTTGAGATACACAGTCCATTCTCCTACTCAATAGAGGACAGTTTTTAAAGAATGACCTTCAAACTCTGAATATTCCATTGAAAGGGAGCTCATTAGGTCACAAGGTCATCATTTATTTATTGTTTAACTGCTCTGCCATTATTTGTACAAAAGCCATTTTTCCCTTTATTATTATTACTAGAGGCCCAGTGCATGAGATTCATGCAAGGGTAGGGTCTCTAGGCCCGGCCAGTGATCAGGGCTGATTGGAGCCTTCAGGCAGTCGGCTGCGGCCTTCCTTTCAGCTGCAGGCCGAGGCCTCCCTTTCCTGGCTGCCAGCTGCCAGCCCGGGGGCTTCCTTTGTTCCACGCTGCCCCCTGGTGGTCAGCACACGTCATAGCGAATGATAGAACTCCTGGTTTCCCGGTCGAACTCCTGTGGGGACACTTTGCATATTAGCCTTTTATATATATAGATTTTTTTTTTGGTGGTAGTAATCCTTTATGGAAAATTTTCTTATGCCAGGTACTGGGTTCAACACCATACATGGATTATCTCAAGGTAGTGGTTCTCAATGTGTGTTTTTTTTTTTTTTTTTTTTATCCCATCCCAGGAACATTTTGCAATGTCTGGAGATATCTTTGTTGAACACAAGGAGGAGGATGCTACTAACATTCGCTATGTAGAGGTCAGCAATGTTGCTAAACACCCTATAATACTCAGGACAGCTCCTGATAACAAAGAAGGATTCAGCCCCCAGACTATCAACAATGCTTCTATCTTGAAAAACCCTGATTTATAGTAAAAGCATAGTGGATGTTCACCAGCTAAACAAATGGTTAGTCATGTTAGCTGCACTCAGATATCCAGGATTTGCCTGGATGAAACTTTTTAAACCTGTTTTTAATTGTGGTAAGACATAGAACATAACATTTACCATTTTAACTATTTTTAAGTATAAAATTCAGGGGCATTAAGTATATGTACAATATTGTGCATCTGTCACCACTATCTATTTCCAGAATTTTTTATTACTCCAACAGAAACTCTATGCCCATTAAGCAATAATTCCCCAATCTGCCCTACCCATAACTCCTGGTAACCATTAATTGACTTCTGTCTCTATGAATTTTCCTAGTCTAGTTATTTCATGTAAGTGGAATCATATAATACTTGTCCTTTTGTGTCTAACTTACTCTACTTTAGCACAAAATTTCCAAGG
The DNA here is from genome assembly GCF_951640355.1 of Cnephaeus nilssonii. NCBI lineage: Eukaryota > Metazoa > Chordata > Mammalia > Chiroptera > Vespertilionidae > Cnephaeus > Cnephaeus nilssonii. Next base: position 70,319,580 of record NC_137080.1, on the reverse strand, counting down.
TTCATCCATAGCAGCATGCAACTTCATTCCTTCTTAAGGCTGAATAACATTCCATTGCATGTATAGACCACATTTTATTTATCCATTCATTTGATATTTTCTAAAATTAAGTAGGTAAAAACCCTGCTTCTAATATTTTAGAATATAGAAAATCTTAGTGTTTTATTGTGTCCCCCTTATACCCTACCTCCCCAAAAAAGAGGTCATACAAATAAAACAAGTGAACATGTTGCATGTGCAAACCAAACAGTAAGTCTGAAAAGGAAACAACAATTGCAAACTCAAACATATGTGAGGCAATCCCTTCTACTTGTCCTGGTCCCTATTGGAAAACATTGATTTGTACCTTAATTGTCCTATGAAAAATATAGTGCAGAAGCATAAAAAGCTGAAAAAATTAAGAAACTAGAAGTGATGTCAGAATGTGTGCAATTGGGCAAGTCATTGATCTTTTTGGAGCCCAGTTTATTCACTGGCAAACTTGTTCTGTAGAGCACCAGGTAGCAGATATTTGAAGCCTCGCAGGCTACTTCCTGTCTCTATTGCATCTAGAGATTGTACTGATCTAGAGCTTGCACTTCAAAAATAGTAGGGTTCTCAATCAGGGGTGCTTTTGTTCTTCGCCAGGGTATGTCTGTCAACATCTGAAGACATTTTTGGCTGTCACTTGGGATGGGGGTGCATGGTGTTACTGAGATCTAGGCTGTAGAGGCCAGAGATGCTGTTAAATATCCTACAATGCACAGGACAGGCTCCTCCAGCAAACACTTATCTGTTCTAAACTGTCAATAAATCCTAGTTTGAGAGACTCTTCACTACTGGCTATTTTCTTTTAGTTATGGGACAGTAAAGAGATGAAGTCTATTTAATTTTCCTTCATCTAGGATTGCAGTTAATTTATGTTTACTCAATCAGTGTGATAGAGCTCCATAACAGTGTCGGAGGAGTATGAACAGCCTCAGAGTTCCTGCAAACTATATGACATGGAGAAAACCCATAAGGATGAATCTGAAGATCTCTAGCCATGGGGGTAAGTTCAGTTACAGCCTTACAAATCTGCAATCCACAGGGAGAAGAAGGGAACTAGGCAGGGCAGTAATAGATACGGAATTGTGACATATCGAGCACGTTCAGACCACCAACTGAGAAAACCAGAGGCAAGCACTGCAGGTATTCCAACGATGGTTCTTTGATGCTTGGAATATGTTCATTTTTACCTGCCATGACGTAGTAATACATCTTCTATGGAATCATGGTAAAGACTCATGTAAGAGAGACAATTGGATCATTGAAAATGTGCAGGGGAGATCTGACATATTACTCAAAATAATACCATTAAGAGGATAATTCTAAAATCCATGCTTCTAATTTTTTTTTCTTACTGTGTACTAACTGCATTTTCATGGGACCCTAAATGCTTTTTTTATTTTAAAAAAAGTTTAACTGTATTGCTTTTATGGACATTTTAAACTTTCATCTCTTTAAATTCTATTACAGTTAACATTATACAAGAATGTGATTATTAGGAAATCTGATGATAAATTTTCAGAAATTCACTCTAGTATATCCTATTAAAATTGGATTCTAGGCTCACCTCTGAAGTTTTGGTTTGGAAAGCACTATTTCTGTTGAAGGCATTAGTTTGTATTAGCAATAAAGAGCAGTGCTGCATGTCCCAAAGATTTTGAACTAGAATTCTGATTTATAATGCTTCTTTCTGTAATAACCAAAGAAGTAATCTTTTAAGGTATCTTACATAGAAAATTCTGCTGTATAACATAATAGTGTAAAGTGACAACTTAGATCTATCTGGAGAGGTATGTTTGCTGCTTTTCTACTATTCCAGATTAGAAGGAAGCATGTGCCAAAGCATGTAAAGATTATACGTCTGTTGAGTATGATGGGGTTGGGGTGGAGGATGAGGAGTAGTGAGAGGTAATGCAGACCATGTGAGCAGGAGCTACATCTCAGATCATGGAGGGATTTAAAAATCATACAAATGAATTGTGGTGTGGGCTATTGAAAGCTTAATTTGGAAAAGTAAAATAATCAGATTAGTGTTGTGGTGATATTATCCTAGATATTTAGTGACATTCTGGAAGTCTTAAGGAAGATGGATTGGAGGGGCTTAGAGTCGAGGCAGGGAGACTACTGAGGAGGAAACAAATGATGCAGAAAAGCAATAAGGACATACACGAAAGCTATTCCTGTGGGGGTGAAGAGGAAAGGGCAGGTGGAGAAATATTTAGATATTCAAGGAGGAACAAAACTTGAATCTGCATTGGTTGTAAAGGAGGCACTTATGAACAAGACTAAGTAAGACTCTTAGATGACTGATTTAGGATGCTTTTAAGTGCTTTACCTACCTTATCTCTTTTAGTCTATGATGCAAAACTCACTATACTGGCAAAGCTGAAATTTGGACCTAATCATCTAACTTCAAAGCACAGGCTTTCAACTGTTCTCAATAACCAGGATGCATAATAGAGGAGGAAGGGAATATTTGTGATGTTAGTTAAGATGAAGCATTTTATGTCTTGGAAATGTGCAGCCTGAGATGGCTATGGAATACATAGTTAGATCATATAATAAGCAACTAAATAGGTGGAATTTTAAAATTGGATTGTATGCTACCCTCTCATATTACCTTGTAGCTTATTGGATTTTACAGTGATGCCAATGGCAAATAATTATATATTATGCCCAAATCTAAAAAGACCCATGTTACTTGCAAGCATGTTACAGAACGTATTGGGAAGTAGACTGTGGAAAAGATCCTATTAACTTGGTTATTAGTCATTTTTAACCATATTACATATGAACACTTCAGTACACTTCACAAAATAGCAATTTGGGCTTTTATTCAACCACATTTACTAGAAAAGTGGGAACTGAATTAACTACAATCTAGAAAACAAATAGTGCAAAAAATTTCATGAATATTAATAGAAAACCAGACAAATGTAATGTATTTGAGTTTGCATCACAAAATGTACAATTCATTCTTTTGTGGAATTGCTATTTCCAAACAAGATAGATTGCTTTAGTCACTTTAAAAAATGTAAAATGTGAAACATTCAGGGAAAAAAGATAGGCTCAGATCATGAGAAATGTGATAGATTTCTTAATGAAGGAATGAAATTTTGAATAAAGTACTCCCTTTTGCAGCATCTTAACGAGATCATATTCGATGAATATGAATCATTAGGAAATAATGAAACAACAAACACACACATTCAGATGAGACTGTAGGTTGCTATGGATTTGCTAAAAATCCCCATGTCATTATTTCTGATTTTTTACCTTGTCCCAAAATCACTTATAGGGTACATATAGTCACCGTAAATTGTTTGCTTGATTCAAAACACATCAGGGTTTAATTTATTGAATGACATTTCATTAGTTCACATGAGTTGAAATGTGGCATTTCATTTTCTTTGAAATGTGGGACCATCTTGTATCATAAAAGCCCAGTGATCAAAACGGCGGAACGACCAGAACAACCAGAGACCAGAATGACATGGCCCCTTGACCTGGCCGGTCCCCCCTGCAGCGGGGACCCCCACCCTGATCTTGGGCCCCCATTAGGGCAGGTCGGCCAGCCACCACCAGTGCACCAGGCCTCTATCTATATATATAAAAGCCTAACTGACCAGAGCTGGAACAGCCAGTCGCTATGATGTGCACTGACCACCAGGGGGCAGATGCTCAATGCAGAAGCTGCCCCCTGGTGGTCAGTGCACTCCCACAGCCAACCTCCCCCAGTTAGCCCACCTCCTGTGGTTTCTCCCCCTGGCCGGCAGGCCCCAATCGCCCGATCAGGCCTGGGCCCCGGGCTGAGATGGGGAACTAGGGGTGGATGGCGGCAGATGGGGCTCCTTTCCCAGGGGGGCCGAGGGCTGGCTCCCTCTTCAGGGCCGGTGGCCAACCTCCTCCACTCCGTTCCTCCCCCTGGTCGGCAGGCCCCAATTGGTCCACTGCCCCCTGGGGTGGCGGCACAGCAGAGAGGGAAGGAGGGAGGGGGGAGGCGGGGAACTACATGGTGGCGGCATCTGCATCAGGTGTCTGTTCCTTCTGTGGCCAGTCTGGTGACTGTTGCCTCCTCTCCTGACCTTGCCGTGGTGGTGGCACGGCAGCAAGGGAAAGAGGAGGTGGGGAGGGGGGAACCGCGTGGTGGCAGCATCGGTATCTGGCATCTGTTCCTTCTGTTCCTGGCCCAGTGACCGTTGCCTCCTCTCCCGATCCTGCTGGGCCTTTGCGTCCTGATCAGCCCAGCCCTGATTGCTGGCTAGGCATTAGGACCCCATCCATATACCGGGCCTCTAGTTAATCATATAGATACTTAAATAATAATTTAGACTCTGAGTAAAGTTTCAATTTATCTGAATGAAACTGAATAAACATCTGAAAGGAACTAAAATTCATTTTAGACCAAATTGACTTTTTCTGATTAGTGATGGTTTAAAATCTCCCCAGGCAAGATTAATCGGAGGCAATTTCTTTCTTTCTCCATTTTTATTAAATGATGTAAGACTATTCTTTATTCATGGAGCTATTTTAATAAAGTAGGACATTTTTTAATGGTTTGGTTTATTTACTTCATTCTACTTGATTTCCAAATACATGATGGATAAATGAATAAATCCATAAATCAGTTGGGTATTTTATATAAAGTTAATTTTTTAAATAGATCATTAATTCATCTGCAATCAATTCTTATTCTAAGTATTACTTAATTTATTTAAGTATTATTGTGATAGTTACTAAAAAAGAAAGCTGAACTCTGTATAGGAATCTAACCTGGGTCAAGTGCTTAGAAGAGAGTGCTGCTATCATTTCTGGAGCAATGGGAGACTGGGAATATAGCAAACTATTCTCTGGTAGGTGAATAGTAATCACAACATCTACTAAGGTATTTCTGGTTAGAGTCACAATTGGTTGCGAAGCAAGTTAGAATACAGTCATGTGCCACGTAACAACAATCCGTTAACAATGGACTGCATATATGACAGTGTTCCCATAAGATTAAAATGGAGCTGAAAAGTTCCTATTGCCCAGTGACCTCATAGCTCTCATAATGTCCTCAGGTGTTTGTGCTTATGCTGGTGTAAACAAACCCACTGTGCTGCCAGCCATATAATCGGATAGCACATGCAGTTATGTACTTGATAATGATAATAAACAACTATGTTACTGATTTATGTATTTGCTTTACTATACTTTTTGTTATTTTTTTTAAATTCTTTATTGTTGAAAGTTTTACATATGTCTCCTTTCCCCCACCCCATGTTATTTTAGAGTGCATTCTTCCTGCTTATAAAAAGTTTGCTATAAAACAGCATGCTGGTGACACTGGCAGTAACCTCATACTTCCTGTGTCTACTGTCTCTTTTTTTTTTTTTTACTTAAAAACATTTTTTTCTTTATTGATTAAGGTATAACATATGTGTCCTTATCGCCCCATTGCCCCCTCACCCCCCACTCATGCCTTCACCCTCCTGTTGTCTGTGTCCATTGGTTAGGCTTACATGCATGCATGCAAGTCTTTTGGTGGATCTCTCCCCCTTATCTCACCCTCCCCTACCTTCCCCCTGAGGTTTGACCATCTGACCAATGCTTCTCTGTCTCTTGATGGCATCATTTCTCTTGTGCTTGACTTAATCTCCTGTGGTTTTGTACAGTAACATGCTGTACAGGCTTATAGCAAAGGAGTAATAGGCTATACCAGATAGCCTCGGTGTGCAGTAGGCCGTACCACCTAGGTTTGTATAAATGCACTCTGTGATGTTTGTACAATGAGGAAACCACCTGCCTTCTCAGAACATATCCATGTCCTTAAGTGATGCATGACTACACATTTAAAAAGGGTAAACGCTCTTAAGATCAACTGGAGAAAGGCTGGTTGGATTTAATGAAGTATTGGTTCTCCAATACTGGTTGAATAATTTAGGATCATTTTGCAAATGGAAAAATCTATACCCTGTCTTACAGCTAAGGAAGTATATGTCCACTTTTCTTTTCTTTCCTTTGTTTTGTTTTAAGTTTTAAATGCCAATTATTCATTGCTTATAGGTTTGTTTTATTGCCATTTTCTAATATTATTAAAGATGAAAATTTCTCTCCTCTTTTCTTTATAAGACAGATACAGATTGAGTTTGGAAGAGTAACCAAAAATATTAAAATTGATCTATTGATTTACTGATATTCCAGTAGAACTCTGAGAATATAGGTAAGATGTAACATTTGTTGAAAAAGTATTTTTAAAAAAGCAATGAATTTTGTGCATATAATTAATATTACTATATTCGTACACTTAAATAAGGTTAAGATAGCCCAGCCGGCATGGCTCAGTGCTTGAGTGTCAACATATGAAACAGGAGATCAAGATGTTTACATTAGTACAAATAACTCATTTGGCAGTTTTTGATTGGCTTGATACTTTATTTATTCATAATCTTGCCCACTGCATTAGAATAAGCTGTTACTTGCTTTATTTTACCTTTTGGGACCAAACCCAAAACTCATATATAATTTTACCTAAAAGGTAGCTTCAACCCAATTGTGTAAGAAATACATGCAGCTAATGGAATCTCTCTCCTTCTCTGTTATCTCCTTTGTACCGGTGGGGTCCCTTGGCCTGGCATGCAGGGACTGGGCCTCCAACATCCCTCTAGGGGACCTAGATCGCAAGAGGATGCAGGCCAGGCCACGGGATTCATGCATTGGGCCACTAGTTGCAAGTAAGATCTTTGGTTAATCTCTTCCCGCCCTCCCCCCTTCCTCCTTCCTTCTGAGATTCATCAGTCTGTTCCATATTTCCATGCCTGTGGTTTCTGCTACTGTGTTGAGCGCCTGCCCCCTGGTGGTCAATGTGCATCATAGCTACCGGCCGGCCAGTTGGCTGGTCGCTTAGGCTTTTATATATATAGATGTCCTCTTTTGAGGAGAACATCAATAAAACCAAGTTGGGCCCTAGCTGGTTTAGCTCAGTGGATAGAGCATCAGCCTGTGGACTGATGGGTCCTGGGTTCGATTCCAGTTAAGGGCACATGCTCAGGTTGTGTGCTCGATCCCCAGTGGGGGTGTGCAGGAGGCAGCCGATCAATGATTCTCTCTCATCATTGATGTTTCTATCCCTCTCCCTTCCTCTCTAAAATCAATGAAAAATATTTAAAACAAAACAAAACAATAAACCAAGTTGGGGTTAGTGCATTTGTAAGAGGGCACTGGCTTTCAGCAATCATTTCTTCATTATTTCAATATAAAGACATAAAATAACACTAGATATTCATCCAATCACTGAGAAGTAAAAACATATTTGGTTGAACCATATGAAATTGTATTTGAAAATTTTAACATATAAAAATGCTATTTCATATGTTTCAATTCAATAGTTATAAAAAGTTTTTTATTAACTCTCTACTCTGTTCTTAGAACTAAACTAGGAACTTTGAATATGATCTCTAATATCTTTTTTGCAAAATATAAATTACTAGAGGCCTGGTGCACAAAAGTAGTGCACTCGGGGGGGGGGGGGCGGGTCCCTCAGCCCAGCCTGCACCCTCTCACACAGTCTGGGAGCCCTCGGGGGATGTCCAACTGCTGGCTTAGGCCTGCTCCCTCCAGGAAGCGGGCCTACGCCAGCAGTTGGACCTCCTTAGCGTAGCCACGGAGGTGGGAGAGGCTCCTGCCACCACTGCTGCACTCGCCAGCTGTGAGCCTGGCTTCCGGCTGAGCGGTGCTCCCCCTGTGGGAGCGCACTGACCACCAGGTGGCAGCTCCTGCATTGAGCGTTTGCCCCCTGGTGGTCAATGCACATCATAGTGACCAGCCGTTTGGTCTATTTGCATATTAGCCTTTTATTATATAGGATTATCCCCATTTTATAGATGATGAAATTGAAGTTCAGAAAGGTCAAGTGCCTTGCCTATTACCATAAAACTAGGACCATTTTTGGATCCAAATTGCATATACTCATGACTAATAATAAATTGATTTTCTTATTGCCTAGGGAGAGTGAACTCAGATGTAGATTCCCTTGTCACTGTGTTTTGGCTACTTCTGAACACACCCAGTCATGAACTACAGATGACTAACTGTGGAGGCTAGAAATGGTCACTTAGATGAAGACAACTTTCCAGTTTGCAGTTCAGAGTTTCTTCTTTTTTGGAACTCAATTCTTCTTTGGGAATATAGGGCTACCAGTTCTCAATATGGAGAGAACAAATAGGATTTACTAGTAAAGCCATCTGGGGAAGTGGCTTGACCCTTTTGCATATGGAATCTTTCTTTACCAGAAGATAAAATTTTGAAATAGAAGTAAAAGTGTTGCAAAGCAAGGGAATTACTGTTAAAACTATTGGAAATGGCGGAATAAGTAAGTTTTTGGGAAAAACTGACTTCAATAAACATCTTAGAAGTAGAAATTAGAGGGCAATCTCTTCAAGTTTTTGTTTTTGAGTTACTCTGCCTTTAAATAGATCCCCTGGCAAAAATATTTGATTTTGAGATTCTGGAAGTTGTCCAAATATACTGGGAACTAACTGGTATAAAAATATGTTTTGAGGTCTTAAATTTTGTTAAAATGGATATAAGGTTGCCATTGTTTCAACAGTAAATAATATTTTCCTGAAATTTGTTTGTGAAATGAATGTTGGGCTGTGTCCTGTGGGGCAAGAATTTGGGTTACAAGATATAAAGTTAAGAAGCTATAAATGTTATCATTTGGGGATTATCCACACTTTGAAAATTTCAGATGTGCAGAATTAGAAACTAATGCTAAAAATAGGGTCTATTTCTGAATTCCTAATTTCTACACTTCATACTTAAATTTCTTAATTTTAAATTTGTTCTTAGATAACTTCATAGCACTGGGATTTTATTTTATTTTATTTATTTATTTTCCCCCGTTTTATTTTTTTATTTTTATTTTTTATTAAGGTATTATATGTGTACATATCTTACCATTGCCCCCCCCCCTCCTCACACACCCCAGCACTGGGATTTTAAAAAGAGATGGGGAGAAGAATTCCTTGAATGCATTGTATCTACAAGTTCTTCAGGAAAAACATTTTTCTTTCTTTTTTCTCTTGTTATTTAAGATTTTTGTGTTGATACTATAATTTCTAAATGGAGAAGAATAGCTGGAAAAATCATAATTTTCATTAAAAGATATTTTTATAAAGTTTACAGTTAGGTTACAAATGTTTTTTATTTGAAGAATTTTTGGATAACAAATATTATTAGTGAGAATAAAACAAAACAAAGAGATTATGTAGACATATGGTGTAATAAAATTTGCCAAGTTAACTTTTATTAATTGGCATTTTTTATCAGCTATTCTAAGTTAGATTTGGAAAACATATTTTTGGTAAACTAATGAAATTTGGGGAAGGTATTTTTAAAAAATAACTGCTTGTCTTTGCAATCACCATAGTATGCAATTGGGAATTCAAGCCTGCTATATTTAAATCCGGTAAAAATTTTGGGTATTTGCACTAAAGCTGTTGTTTCTATTCTCTATGCTTGTTTTAATGTGGTGATATATAAAGATGCCTCAGAATTGTATTGCAAAGAGGTGGAGTGGGGTCCAGAGACAAAATTACTTAAATGTAATGTGGATTTAAAATTTTTATTAGCATGAACTTCCATTTAATGGTGAGTGTGCATTTGGTAACTCATTGCTTCTGAAAACAGTTTTGTAAACATTAATGGACTTTATTATTATTATTTTTAACATTAATGGACTTTAAAAATTGTCTTCAGCAAGCATTTAGGTAAAAATTTACATTTATAGTACTTGGCACATATGTCTATTTTTTAATGTTAGCTCGATTTATTTTCTATCATTTTACATTTCTTTCAAAAGTTTTATTTTATTTTATTTTTTTCAATTTTTTGGTGTTGGTTTCAGGCATATTGCTTAGTGGTTAGACAATCATATACTTTACAAAGTGTTCCTCTCAATATTTCCAGTGCCCAACTGGCATCATACATAGTTATCACAATATTGTTGACTATATTTACTATGCTTTGCTTACATCCCTATGACTATTTTGTAACTACCAATTTGTATTTCTTTTTTAAAAAAATATATTTTTATTGATTTCAGAGAGACAGGAAGGGAGAGAGAGATAGAAACATTAATGATGAGAGAGAATCACCTATTGGCTGCCTTCTGTATGTCCCCTACTGGGAATCAAGCCCACAAGCCAGGCATGTGCCTTGACTGGGAATCGAACCAGTGACCTCTTGGTTCCTGGGTCAATACTCAACCACTGAGCCACATCAGCCGGGCCAATTTGTAGTTCTTAATCCCTTCACCTTTTTCACCCAGTCCCCCAACCTCCCTCCCCTCTGGCAACCACCAGTCCACTCCTTTGTGAGTATGAGTCTGTTTTAATTCTGTTTATTTTGTTCTTTAGGTTCCACATATAAGTGAAATCACATGGTATTTGTCTTTCTCTGACTGACTTATTTCATTGAGCATAATACCCTTTAGGTCCATCCATGCTGTTGCAAATGGTAAGATTTCATTCTTTTTTATGGTCAAGTAATGTTCCATTGTATACACGTACCACTATATTATGTACCATGGCTTTTATATCCACTTGCCTATTGATGGGCACTTGGGTTGCTTCTATATTTTGGCTAGTGTAAAAAACACTGCAGTGAACAGAGGGGTGCATATATTCTTTTGAATTAGTGTTTTGGATTTCTTCAGATAAATCCCCAGATGTTTCACAAATTTTAATGTAGTGTATAACTGGGATAAAAGATATTGGTTTGCACTGCAGGGCAGGGATTCAAAAACTAAGGACTCAGAGCCAAATTTGTCATGCATAACATTTTATAGGAACACAACCATATCCATTTATTTCTGTATTGTCTATGGGCTCTCATGCTACAACAACGGAGTTGAGTAGCAGCAACTTAGACGGCAATGACCCCAAAAGTCTGAATTATTTACTATCTGGTCCTTTAGAGGAAATCTTTGTCAACCCCTGCCCTAGAGCTCATGAAAAGCTGGAATTGAACTTTACTATGGTCTATGACAAAAAATGGTTACAAGCACTAAAGTAGAGAGGGAAACAAATGAACAAACAAAACTGAGGTTTAAATAGAAGTATTTACATCAAAATTTGGAATCAAATTTTGGTCCATGGAAATGAATATAGGAAACATTTGGAATAGACCCAAGAGTAGGTCTTTATCTACATTTTAAGTTCAATCATTGTCATTTACTAAGTGCACAGGTACTATATCTGTAATTAAAAATTACTAATGCTTTTCAGCTTCCTGGTCCCTTCTTATTGGGTTTACTTTGACCTCCTCTGTCAGGGAACATAGGCTCTCTTGATGGTGACAGAGAGGATCCTATGAACTCGCACAATTTGAAGCCAGTTCCAGCATGGATCTCTACGTGTGTTTTTATATATTTTGTGTGGGTATGAAAAACTACCTTTCTCTTAAAAGGAAATTGTCAGCTAAAATAGCTGCAGTTTTCAGAAAAATAAGAATCCTGGTGCATACAAATTCAAAAGTCGGTTGAGAATGGGGTCTAAAAAGCAGGCTTCAAACATCAGTGAGCTAAAAGGATAAGTGCTTTGTATGTAGAAAATGGTAAGTGCTTTGCCCTTTAAAAGGGGGATACAGGAAATATTGCCCTTTTAATATGTCCCGTAGCCTGCCCTGGGTTTGAGGATGAACAGAGATGGCACTAAGAATGATAAAGCAATAAATCATAAAGCTCCAAAGCTCCTTTTGTGTCGCAGGTCTTACATGTTCAGAAGGCAATAACAATCTTCAGTACATATCCATTTCCCTCCCTGGGATGGAGATTGAAGAAACTATGAGAGAAAAAACTGACTAGAAAGAAAAAATGTTTTTGCCTCTTTTATTTTCCTTACTTTGAAATTTCTGCCGTCTATACGTCTTAATGGTTCTAGTTATAAGTTGATATCTAAAGCAGAAAGAAAAAACACACACATATATGGGTCTGTATCTCAGCTGGAATCCAAAGTAAACATAATTATTTCTTTTTTTTTTAACGTTCAAAGAATTTTAGCTTCTTTCCACTCTTTTCATGTGTTACCTGTCGTTTCTCTTCATGTGTTTGAAACTCACCAACTCTCTTCCGAATGGTTCTCTTTTAGGGTCTAAAATTCCAGCGTAAGTGAGAAAAGCGTAATGAGCTGTTAGAAAAATCTCTGTCCTTTGGAAAGTTCATCGACATATAATTTAACATATTAAGGATGAGTGAGAGCAGAAATTTCCTTGTAATTATAAAAGTAAGAATCACAAGGCAGCAGGTCATTTTCTTGATTATTGATGGGCTGGACTTGGGGTCATTTGTAAGTGTAATTTGGGGACGTGGTCAGAATCAGAGAAAAATAGTAGTTCCACGACTGTGCAAGTTTCATGTGGACCTTCACATAAATGTTCCTGCAATAATGACTTGCTTTTTCCATTAGTAACAAGAGTTAGCTCTTTGGTATACCACTTCAGGAAATTAGCTGGTGACTGAAAAATACATAATAAGGATGTCCTGCTGTATTCCAAACACATTTAACTTCAGGGCTCATTTTGGCGGTAGAGTCAGGACAATCTCTATTAGATGCTCATGTAAGCACGAGATGCATCCTTCTCCACAGTGTGCAGAAAACTGACAACCACAGGCCTTCTAGGAACAGCCAGACCATGCCTCTGGAAAGAGCTCTATGTCCATTGTGTCCATGTAGAGTGCCCTGCCATGTAGTTCCCTCTTTACCTCTCCAGATGTGTCCCGCGTGACTAAATAGAAACCACAGTCCACATACCATTTGAATTGAACGTGGAGGCTTTTCTTTATTTCTTCCTGGACTTCTTTATCAAAATTGTCCTTTATACTTTTTTTTTTTTTTTTTTTTGGTCATTGGATGCCTACCAGTTTATTTTTCCTGAGCTTTGCTTTCAAGCTTTTCTCCACCGACTTGCCTCCAGTTAATCAACACCTTCCTCGGGCTGCCCCGTGCAGCGCTATAATCAGCATCAATCATTTTTAAGTACCTCCACTCGACTTTCCCCATGTTGTATACTTTCCTTGTAAAATAGCTTCCATAATAGCATACAAGGCCAGATCTGGAGCCCGATTGCCTGGACTGGAATCCTAGTTAACTGAGCGACCTTGGACAAGTTATTTAATATTTCTGGGCTCAGTTTCCTCTTCTTTAAATGGGGATGAGCATAGCACTTTTCTCAGGTGGTTGTGATGATGAGATGAGGTGATGCCGGTAAAACATTTGGGATAGTGCTGGAGATGTACTAAATACTTAACTTTGAAAACACCTGTCGTTTCAGTTGTATCGAGGTATACTTGTCCCAGTTGTACTATGTTTCAAGGACACAGCATGACGATTTGGTAAATGTATACATTGTGAAAGGATTTCCACCACTGAATTATTTCACACATCTGCCACCTCACATATTCAAGTTTTCTCTCTCTCCTTTTTTTGTGTGTAAGGGCACTCAACCTCTACTCTCAGCAAACTTGAAATATACAAAATATGTTATCTGCTAAAGTAGCCATGTTAGTTAGACAGTAGATCCTCAGGCCTGAGTCATCTTATAACTGAAAGTTTGTACCTTTTAACCAACCTCTCATTATTTCCCCCACTTCCCAGGCCCTGGCAACCACCATTCTACTCTGTTTCTACGAGTTCAACTTTTTTTCTTTCAACAATTCTATATGTAAGTGAAATCATGCAGTATTTGTCTTTCTTTGTCTGGCTTATTTCACTTAGCGTAACGCTCTCCAAGTTCACCCATGTTGTATCAAATGGCAGGATTTCCTTCTTCTTTTTGGTAAGGCTGAGTAATATGCATATGTGTCACATTTTCTTGATTCATTCATCTGTTAGACATTTCCACTGTTTCCATACCTTGGCTATTGTGAACAATACTGCAATGAACATGGGAGTCCAGATAGCTCTTCAAGACAGTGATTTCAGTTCCTCTGGATAACTACCCAGAAGTAGAATTGCTGGATCATATGGTAGTTCTGTTTTTGATTTCCCGAGGAAGCTCTATCCTGTTTGTTCATAGTGGCTGCACCAGTTTACATTACCACAGTGCAAATTGTTCCCTTTTCTCCACATTCTTGTTAACACGATTTCTCTTAGGTAAATTATAGATGTCCTACCTCTTTTTTGAAATTCTCACTTTGTCCATGCATTGCTTCCTGACCTTGAGGAGCATCTGTACGTTCATTATTTTTATCTCTCTATTGAGTAAATCATTTATCTGAGTTTCATTAAGACTGATTTCTGGAGATTTATTTTGTCTTTTGTTCGCAACATATTCCTTTATTTCTTCATTTCTCTTGACTCTCTGCGTTGGTTTCTACATGTTAGATAAAAAAAGCCACCTTACCCCGTGTTGACAGAGAGGTCTTGCCTAGGAAATGAAGGTTGTTAATAGCCTGGATTGAGCTCCTGGTTGTCTCTCAAAACTCTGTGATTGTACAAGCGCTTTCTTTGCTCTTAGTGGTTTCCAGTGGCTGCCGATGAGCCAAGATCCATCAATGTCCCAAAGGGAAGAATCATAGTCCGTGCTTACATCAGGCTGATCAGAAGCCGGACTCTCTGGCATCAGTTACTCCCCTGCCAGGGAGAAGCTGGGAGATGGGCATTTGCCTTCTTCCTGTGCTGAGCCTGGGTGTAAAGCCATGGGGTGGTGGTGCTCTTGTACTCATTTAAAAACTACATCTTTGTTTGCTAAAGTCCCATGGGGTTCATAAATGCAAGTCCTGTTGGCTATAAGAGTGAGGTAATTTGGGGAGGGGGGTATCTCTCATCGGCAGCTGTAAAAGCTGGGGTGCCACATGTGCACCAGCTATTTCCAGAGAGATGTTGGCAATAGTGTCTTATTGTCGGAGCATGTTGGAGGGAGAAAGAGGCAGAAGTGTTCTCCAGTTCTGCTGGGCTCTTTGGAGGATCACAGACAGTCCCTAGATGCATGAAAAGTACAAGCCTCCCATCAGACAGTAGCTTATAAAATATGCAATCAAACCCCTCTCAGGGAAGACTGGCAGATGGGTATTTTCACTTGCTCCCTCTGTGATGAGCCCTAGGGGGTATCTTTGACAAGTTCTCATGCACCCATTAAGAACTGCTTCTTTGAAAAATCTCAAAATATCTAACTTTACACCTAAAGGAACTAGAAAAAGAATAAATAAAGCCAAAGTTGGTAGAAAGAAGTAAATAATAAAGATTAGAGCAGTAATAATTGCAATTCACTAAAAAGCAGCAACAAAGATTAATGAAACTAAGAGCTGGTTCTTTGAAAAGATAAATAAAATCGATAAACCTTTAGATAGATTCATCAAGAAAGAAAAAGATCCAGAGACATAGAAGCCTGGAACAGACTGTCAAATCTCAGAGAGAAGGTGGGGGTGGGTGGTTGGGTGGGAAGAGATTAACTAAAGAACTTATATGCATATATGCATAACTCATGAACACAGACAACAGTGTGGTGAAGGTCTGGCATTGGGATAGAAGGATCAATGGGAAAAAAAGGGACATATGAAATACTTTCAACAATAAATATTTAAGAAAAAAAAGAAGGTAACCTTAGAATATGGAGTATGTGCAGTACTTGATTATGAAAATTAATAAAAGGAAAGGAAAGAGCAAATAGCTTAATGATTAGATGTAATCAATTCATTTAATGAATAATTAAATATTTGCTACTTTATATTAAAAAAAAAAGAAAGAAAAAGAGAGGGTCCACATAAATAAAATTGGAAATGAAAGAGAAGTTACAACAGATACCAAAGAAATACAAAGGATCATGTAAGGCTGAACACCAATCATTTGGACAATCTAAAAGAAATGAATAAATTCCTAGAAACACACAAATTTCCTAGACTGAAATAGACATAGAAAATCTGAATAGACCAATTACTAGTAAGAATATTGAATCAGTAATAAAAAACTCCCAACAAACAAATATATACGATGAGATGTCTTTAAGGATGAGTTCTACTCAACATTCAAAGGAGATTTAATACCTCTCCTTCTCAAACTCTTCCAAAGAAACCCCCACACAGAACCACTTCCAAACTTATTTTAAGAGGCTGGCATTATCCTTATATCACAACTAAAGATAACACAGACACACACACACACACACACACACACACACACTCTGGAATGGAATATTAATTAGCCTCAAAAAATAATAAAATCTTGCTATTTGCCATAACATGTATAGATCTTGATAGTATTATGTTAAGTAAAATAAGTCAGAAAGAAAGACAAATACTGGGTGATTTTGCTTATATGTGGGATCTAAAAATCACCCCCCGACCCGCAACAAAACAAAACAAATCCAGGCTCATAGACACATACAACAGACTCCAGGCTGCCATGAAAGAGGTTGGTTGAAATGAGTGAAGGGATTGCAGCATTATTCACAATAGCCAAGAGATGGAAAGCAAATAGACATATTGCTAGACATTGTTGGTGAGCAGCCAATCCAGGCTACATAAAAACATTAAATTCTAGTACAGTCTACATTGACTAAATATATGGTGGCTGACATGCGAGGATTATACAGAACTCAATCTAAGTAAGACAACAGAAGCCTGGAATGCTAAAGAAAGATATCTCAAAGAAAGAAAAAGACAGCTGTCACATTATTATTCAGTGAGATGTTCATAGATTGCTTTCTTTCATTAGAAGCCTTAAAAAACCTCCCAAAAAACATTCCAATCTCATATTCTTTACCAATATAAGAACTCGCCATAAAGCAGATATTTTCTCTTTGACATTTCTAAAATGTTTGCTTCAACATTTGCTTGATAAGGTGAAAAATTTATTTGGACAACATTTACTATACATTTTTGCCTTTTTTCTGAACTCTCGTATAGCATTTGTCACAACTTTAAAAATAAAATAAATATTCTATAGTCTAAAATTAAAAAAAAAGAAATGAGTGAAGGGGATCAAGAGATCTAAATTGGTTAAAAGATAAACAAGTTATGGAGATGTACAGCACAGGGGATATAGAGCATAATATTATATCAGCTTTGTATGGTGACAGATGGCAACTAGACTCATTACGGTGATAATTTCATAATGTATATGCACGTTGAATCACTACGCTGTACACATGAAACTAATACAATATTGTATGTCAATTATACCTCAATTAAAAAACAACTGCATCTTTGATTTCTAACGTCCTGTGAATCTTGTGGATGCAAACCCTATTGGATTCAGAGCTAGAAGTCTTGGGGACACATCCCTTGGGTGGGAAACTTAAAAGCTGAAGTTCTGCAAAAGCTTCATTTCTCATTGAGAAGCTGGGAGTTGGGTTCCCTCCCAGTTTTATGGTAAAGGTATGCCTCAGCCTTTCCTACCCTTTTGATGTGGGAACTTACTTTCTCAGTGGCCTGATGTGGAGGAGTCATCGGATAGCCTGGAATTCTTGCAGAGGGAGCTACTCAGTGTGTCCTGGGGAGGAGGTGAACTCAGGGGTCTCTGTGTAGCCATTCGGGTCCCCTGAGTGACATAAAGATTTTTTTGTTTTGTTTTAAATTTAAGTTGGCCAAAGACAGGCCTATGACATAAGTGCTGAATAAAAATATTTATAAATAATGATAAAAAGTATTTTCCATCTAATAATTTAGCAAATTAAAAAGATTAAAAACATCTAATGTTGGTGAGGCTGTGGGGAAATGGACACTTGCTAGAAAGAGTGTAATTGGTTCAGCCTTCATGCACAATATAAATGCAGCACCGTAAGGCTTAGTATTCCACGTGCAGGTGTGCAGCGCTGAGGAATGACTCTACAATACATTCATTGAGTGCCTTCCCGACGAGCACAGAAACATGTAGAATGCTTACATGCCACACATGAGGAGCCTGTTTACCTCGTCAGTCACCCCCCACTATTATCTCTGTAACATCTCACCAACACCATGTTGGATTTGATGCTGGGCTCAAAGTTGGTTTAGTTTAAAGATAATGAGGAACTAGAGGCTAATGGGCATATTTATAACAGAAACCCTGGGTGCTTAGAGGTTCTGTTATAAATATGCCCACTAGCCTCTAGTTTCTCATTATCTTTAAACTAGAAACTGATGCACGAAGATTTGTGCCAGAATGGGCCTTCCTTTCTCTGGCTGCTGGCACTGCCTTCGCTCTGGCCGGAGCCACCTTTCCGCCTTCTTACTCTGCTCAGAGGCCCAAAGCAGCTGGAGAGGGGCTGAACGCCTGCATCCTGCCCCGCCCCCCGCCACTCAGCACCCGTGTATGCAAATTAACCTGCCATCTTTGTTGGGTTACTTTGCATACTCACTCCTGATTGGCTGTTGGGCATCGCAAAGGTACGGTCAATTAGCATGTTACTCTTTTATTAGGTAGATGCCTTATAGAACCACCTTCTTTCCTCAGGTTATGGTGTAGGAAGCAGAGGATCCTGGCGATCACTTCACTGATCTACTCCAAACCTCCTTCTGTTCACCCTACACTGGTAGGGAAACCATGGGCTTCCTTTTCCTGCCATGTCTTAAATTCTCTTTGCTTTGGGCTTACAGTAAAGATCCCTGTCTTAGGCATGTAGGAAAAATCTAAGATCTACTCTAATAGGCCTGACTCTTGATATATAAATGGAGTCTAAAGCAGTTTAGAATATTCCTTTCTCTCTCTTCCAAGACCTTTTTGCAACTGAGTCAGGAAAGTCAGTTGGAGGCCAAACCTGTTTAACAGACTCTGTTCTGGGTGGCACCTGACCTCTGTTTCACTGGGCAAGAAGCCTCAGCACTGGAGGTGGATGACTGAAAGGGAATGAAAAGGGAAATAAAGCCCGGCCAGTGTTGCTCAGTGGTTGAGTGTTGACCCATGAACCAGGAGGTCATGGTTAGATTCCCAGTCAGAGCACATGCCCAGGTTGCAAGCTTGATCCCCAGTAGGGGGCATGTAGGAGGCACCCAATCAATAATTCTCGGTTATCATTGATGTTTCTATCTCCCCCCTCTCTGAAATTTGTTAAAAAAGATTAAGAAAATAAAAGGGAAATAAAAATGCATTGCTTAATATCCCACCAGTATTATTCACCTCATAATACAAAGAGAAGGAATACAAAACAAACGTATTATTCATTGATGTTTTATACTCTAGGCTTACTTTTTCTAAAGACCTTGCCTTGCAGTCCCTGGACCCAGGGAGTAGTTAAATCAGTTGTACTAATTAAGACACAGGTTCAGTTAGTCTTGTTTATGAAACCTTCTTCCCTGAATATGTCATATTTCTACATGAAAAAAAAGATTCCAACTACTTTCAAATGTCCTTTTCAGCCAAAATATTGCTTACTTTTTACAACAGTTGGTTGTAAATCACATCTTTCCTATTTTCCTTCCAGGCCATCATTATAACTCCCATATTGAGTGGAAAGTATACTTCACAATATCCCCATTAATTAACAGATAATTCTGGTCATTGGTTAAACGATTTTGATTGGTCTGCTTTTGTTCACATTTGAATATGCCAAAGTTCTTTCATTACTGGCTTTCTGCCCATCAGTAATACCTCAAGGGGACTCAAAGCAAAAGCTTTCTGATTAGAAATGCCAAGAAAGCTACTATGAAAATGCAAAGAGACAAACTCTTCTGGTGGAATGTCAATTCACTTATATAGTAAAACACTCGTGTGAGGTGAGCAGCTGTACCCTGGCATGGTTCAGCTCAGCTTGAATTTTAGCTGAATAATTCTGTGCAGCTCCATTTGTTACTTAATGTAGCTATGAAAACATATTGGCCCTTTGGTCTTCGGCATTCGCCATACAGCGCTAAGAGTACTTAACATCCTTTTTGTTCCTTTTAGAAAAAAAGTTATTTTTTCCTTTTTTACTGTTGATATAGAATATTTTGAATGACTTTTTTACTTTGAAAAATAGAATAGAACCTCCTGGTGAGGACATAGGTTTTGCTGTGCCAGGCTGTTTTGTTGGTTTAGCTGTCAGATGAGCAAGAAAATAAAAGGGGAAAGTAAACGATTCAGACCAGATAGGAGATATGGTAAGCCAAGTGACAAATATAACTCCTGAGAAATGTAAAATAAGGTGGTTGAGACTAAATTTGGACTTTTTAAGTCCTCTAGGGATTAGCTGTATGTAGAACATTGCAGTAATCGTTGGCAGAAAAATTATGTTTCATTGTAATTAACCCAGGGGGAGAAGCGCTCCCTTCCTCAGCCACCTCCCTCTGTGAGTGCCCAGGACATTCATAGGAACAACTACTATTTTTAGTCTAGGTGCTCCTGGTAGTACAGTGAAGTCACCTTCATGATTATGGGAGCATCCTTTGTTCACAGCTACTTGAAAATATTTTTAAAAGGCGCTAAAAAGTGCCAAGAGCCTGGTTATAGTACTCCAGACTGCATTTAATAATGAAAAGTCTACCTAATCTTTACTTTCCAACAATGCAAAACGTTTTCCAGGAGAACCTTAAAAGAGTGAGTGTAAATATTTTAGTATCATTGATGGATTTTCTTTCTTTTAATTTCTATCTCCCTCGTCCCCCCCCAAAAATCTAATTTTTAAATATGTTTGGGCCAAGCAAGTTAGTAACAACAGTTAAATGGTACATATTTTAATATACAGATATGTAATATATTTGAGAGATTTTAAATATAATTGATGAACATGAGCTCCCTGTGGTTGGACTTGATTCCTTGAATCTTCTGTGCCTGCCTCCCAGTAAACAGTGACAATTGGGAGAGCTAGATTTCAGGGTTGAATATAAAAGGAACCTAAGGGAAAGATTTTTAAAATGTGGTTTGATATTCTAGAACTCTTAGGAATAATTATCATCTATCTACCTGTCATCTATCAATCATCTGAATCTACCCATCCATTTGGATTCACTAGAGGGAGAAAATGCTGTCTCCTTGAGCATCTTGCAGAAAAGTGAGAGGACACACGCCGTTGGTGCCCACTCTCCCCTGCATCTCAGTCTAATTCTGAAGTATGGATTTGAGTTGAAAGGAAGCTCAAATAGTATTCTCTCTCTCTCTCTCTCTCTCTCTCTCTCTCTCTCTCTCTCTCTTTTTGCAAACAGAAAAACAGCACAATTTATTTTCTTTCCTTTTACTGAAGGGAAAAAGCCCCTCTTAGAACAGCATTATATTAAAAACACTGCTCAGGCTTCTTTAGAAACAAGAAACAACTGAATGGCAAGCCCTGCCTTTTCTCCTTACACACTTAGCCTATAAAAGAAAGTCAACGTGTCACACATTGACACCTGCATTTGATTTGGAGTATGTTTTCTCCACTCACAAGTCTTCTTACCTGAAAAATGGTTTCTGTATTTACAACCTCCAGTTCCTTACCAGGAGTGAGGTGCCGTATGTCGGGAGGTCCCGATTTCAGTGGCGCTTTGCATTCTACTCTCTTGCAAGGGTCCAGGGCAGAGGTCAGGCTTAGCTTGCCAGTCACTGCAAATTTCCTTCTTCTCACGGTAAGCCACGCTGGGGGTTAATGATGACATGAGGCACCTGCCTCAGATGCCTTGACCCCAGCACAGAGGGCATTTCACCTAATGGCTTTTTCCCTGGCTCATTATTCTGTATTTACAATTAACCAAGCATTAAAATTAAGCACCTCTTTCCCCTGGTAAAGATGTTTTTCAATTGACGTCTTTAATTTTAAAGTAGGTTGTTACATAAAAAAAACAAGATAAAATCGTGGTGATGATATTATAAACTGTTTAGGAGGAAGGGGTAATAATTCAATCATTCCACTGGGGGATCAGAGGTTGTTAGTGAGGACAGCCTTCAGGCAAAGAGAGGGGAACACCAATATAAATAAAACAAAGCAAACACAAAAACTGATCATGTCACCATGCAGTAGGGAAAAGGGTAAATGAGAGAATCTTTACAAAAATGAGAACTGGGAAGGCAAGGCTCAGCTTTTCAAGAGGATGCTTTTCAAAAGAAACACTTGAGGAGCATTCAGAACCCCAGCAGGAAAGTGCCTATCTGAACAAGAAGCGCTTCTTGTCAATTTTGAGTTGAATATTAAAATATGAGACGTGATGTTGCATTACATACATCTCAAGGAATCATTAGGAAGGACTAGATTACTTAATATTTGTGAAATTTTTAGCACAGCGTTTGTCATATAGCAACACCTTTGCTATTTTCAGTTGGTCCTACGAGGTAGATACTAGTATTACTCCTTTTCATGTGTGTCTCCAAAGGCTATGTCACTTGCTTGGAGAAACTACATGTTCCCGGGACTGCCAGTTAGGTGACCACGCTTCTCTGGCCAAGGGTGGGGCTGAAGCACAAGCTGGTCTCCTCAGATGTGCTCTTCCTTGATTCTCAATTCTAAGTAGTGCGGAGAACGGCTGGAATTATCCACATTGTGTCCCGAAGAGAGGGATCTGGATCCTTGGGACAAACCCTGTTTTCTGTGCTTTTGGGTTCTTGGGCTTTTATTTTAATTCTTGAGCTACTCCATACCTTTTGAATACGTTCTGTTTTTCCACTGTGACTCTGGTCCTGCGCCGCTCTCTGCTTGGGCGAGGGACTGGCACAGAATGGAGGGAAATGTCCGTGCTGAGCTGGCCCCGGGAAAAGCTAGTGTTGGTAGAATCCTCTGTCTTGGGGAAGGGAGGATTTGAATGGCCCCAGGACAAACGTGCCTCGTGACTTCCCTAATACAATAAAGTCATGTTACTAAAGGTGGCCTCAAACTTTTTCCATCCATTATTCTGCATCATCTAAGTAATGATTACTTGTGAGGTCTGTAGCATTTGTTTGAGTGCCTATGTCTATCTTATAACTTTCTTCGTATATTTTTATAAGACTAACCATTCTCTTTGTAAATCTGGTCTCTATTTCCTCTTACTGAGCCCAAGTATTATTGGTTACTTAAGAGAAGGGACCATGCCTTTTTCTATCCACCTTGGCTGCCACATTCTAGCTTCTCTGTGTGCATCTGAGATGATTTCTGATTATTCCCCACCAGGTGCAGCTGCCTTGCGTTCCGAAACACCTGCCTTTCCGTTCCACCCTTCGTGTGTTGGCTCGTGCTGTTTCCCCCACTTGAAATGCTCTTTCTCTCCACTTCATCTTATAAAGCCCTACACCTCAAGTTTCAAGAGGCCCTCTTCCCTTACATCTCAATCCAAACTGATTTCACTCTGAATCCCCATTGCTCTTACATTCAGTACCTCACATTACAGTAATTATTTCATGGGTGAGTGTTTAAACTCCTACCTAAATGGTGAGATTCAGGTAAACAGTGATCAATTCTTTCCCCCCAACATTTAAATATCAAAAGTTTTGAACATATGAAAAAGGTTAAAGGAACTTCATGGTGTGAATAGTCACATGCCCACCTGTATCCTACAATTTTACTATATTCGCTTCATCATGTAAAAATCCCCCCATCTATCCCTTATTTTACTTTATTTTTGTGTGTGATACACTGAAATAATTTGAAGAAATCAGTCCCATTTTACCACCAAAACTTCAGCATGTTTATCACTAACTAGAGTCAACATTCTTATTGGCATTCTTGGGATTAAATTTCTATACTCCATAGCACCCAGCTGAGTAGGGACCATATCATAGAACATCAATGGATTGGATTTTGACACCAGTTTGAAATCCATTACAAACTAATAGTGTGGAAGCCCAAATAAATGGTTTCTGGACCTGTAGAGGTGGGTGTGTTTTATGGGTTTGCAGAAGAGGTATACCTATATGTACCAACCCAACTTGAGATCTGTCAGATATATTCTAGGGGGATGATCAGGCAAAGTTTCAGGAGGCAGACAGGTCACCATCTGATTGAAATACTAATATGGACCTGGTTATACTCTGTGCTTAAGATGCAAGAGCGGAATACTCTAGTTTATCTAAAGATATACATTGAAATAGGTGATAAAATAGCCCAAAAGACAAAAATAGGGTTCATGTGTACTAGCCTGAGCCACTGGACACAGTTGAGTGGAAGATAAACTCCTTTATAAAGCAGCACACACTCCAAATGGACCATTTGGGCTCAGGCAGATGGATCTGGAAGAAGGTGTTCTAAACCTTTGTAGTTTCTGACATCCTATTAGAAGAAAGTTATAGTGCTCCTCAGATTTGGCATCACCTTTTAAAACATGTTATTCCAGTAGTCATTATTCACCCCAAGTCCTTCCTTTAACTGATATAGTATATGTATATCTATAGTCACATCCTTATTTATAAGGATGTTTATTTATGTCACATGTCTATTTATATCCACTTACATTCCCTCATTCTTCAAATGACAGGCCCCTTCTCACTCAGGTATCTCTGGTCACCCCCTCTTTGAAGAGTCCTCTCTGTACCCTTTCATTTAAAAGGAAGGTCCACTCTCCTCATTATACTCTTACCTTGTACTCTATTTTACCTGAAATAGATCACAGTTACTAATTATAGGGTGTTACAAAAAAAGTACGTACACACACTTTGAATCATTATAAAGGCAATGTTTATTAAAATACATTTCACTTTCAAAATTGAAGTGAAATCAGCTGTTAAAGTGTGGATACATTTTTGGGGATACAGGGTATATACTTCTTTATTTATATCTTATCTTTCCACTTTACTAGGCGAATGGCAGAACTGTATTTCCCCCTTTTCCTATATGATTAGAAGTTATTAGAGTACCTGATCCATAGTAGATACCTAATTAAAATTTACTGAATTGTAGATATTGAAGATTCACAAATACCAGTAGGGAAAAAGTTTGTTCCAGTATTATCCCAAATGCTCTTGCTGTGTTTGACTCCTACCTTCTCACTTCCTTGTACTTTGTTCTATCTTGGCCTTTTGACTGGGGACTGCACCCAGACTTGACTTGTTACAAATCATCTACCACATTTCTGAAAGCTCTCATTCCTTTCCCATGCTTCTCTCAGCTAGGGGTAAGAAGGAAATTATATCTGAAGGAAGAAATTGACCACAAGCTGTGAATGATTGAGAACCTCACTTAATGTGTTAAACCTCCTGAGGATGTTTACATTTTACGAGAGGGGTAAACTGGCAGTGTGACTCAGCAACTTAAATAATTTCAGGCAGCGCATGTGAAATAGACCTAGGGATTTAGTTGACTAAAAACCCAATCTGTATGGTCTGAAAATTGAAAAACTCTCATCCTTCTTTGAGTGCATTCTATGTTATGCACTCTTACATTACACGGAATACTGACTTCCATTACCTGTGACTCATTTTATGGTAGCTGATATCTTGAAGAAGGTAAAGAATAATTATGATGGGTTTTCTAATCATGTCAGTTGAGGAATAGGTTAAGAGCTGGAAATAAGTAATTTACAACAGAAAGACTTAGGGAAGACTTGATTCACTCATTTGAAGTGAATGAAGAATATCTGTTGAACACATATTATATGTAGCACTAAATTAGGTAGTAGGGAAAATTAGTGATTAAAAACAAAAATAGTTCTGCTCACATACAGCTTAGATTCCATGGTTAAGGAAATAACTAAGGACTATTAAGTAGAAAAAAATAGATTTATGCTTTTCTTTTTCTTTTTTAAAGAGCTGATAGAGGACTAATATCCACAAAATTGCATGAAAAAATATATTTACTTAATGGAAATAAAACTAACTTCCATAGTCTGCAAACCTGGAATGAGATGCTTTCTGGTATAGCAAGTGTCCAATATTGTTAATATTTAGTTAATACTTTCAAGGTTCAAGGAGGTTGTAGATGAGAATCCAGATGCCCATGTATTCTATGATTCAATATCCTTGTTAGTCAACATCACAAAATTTCACTTATGATGACCAGAGACATAAGCACAATAGTTTCCATAAAAAGAAGTGCCTCAGGTCAGGTTTGGAAAAGTGGAGTAATTGGATTTAGATGTCTGATCCTTTCACAGAGGAAAGGGTAAATAGTTCTGTGGGCTTGGCATAATGAATCAACAACTGAAAACTCTCTTCTCTATATGTAATAGGACGTAAAACACAGGCTGCACAAAGGGGAAGGTAGCAGCATTAAACCTATACACGTAGAAATAGAGATGGGTGCAGGAGAAAGATTGCCAAGTATGGACTATGGTTGTACTTTTCCTATTTTCCTATTTTTGCTTGAGCTCCAAACAAGTCCATTTTCCTCTTTGGCATGAAGTTTCCTCAGCAAAAAATAAGGAGATGGATGACATTATCTTTAATGCAACTTTTAGGTCTTACATTTAAATATTTTAGTAAGTATTAAATATGTTTTATAAGGATGCTTAATTAAGTATTTTTCACCATTAAGATAGCATTTTAGAAATAAAATTTTATATCTTCTCAGTGGATCAGTAAGAACTATTGCATATAATTAAAATACCACTCTTCTGATTTCTGAACATAGCAATAAATCCAGCAATGAAAACTCTTTGAATAAGCACTTAGACATATTTTTGAACAACTCACATGTAATATTTTAAAGCAAGTATTCTCTTAATATTAAATTTTATTGTAGCTCATATACCTCTATCCATTTCAGTGAATTGAATGTCTCAAGTACATTTCAACAAAATTGGTGATTCCAAAGGCAATGTATATATATAAAAAACACAATATTCTTGCTTGAGAAAAATCTGAAAAATAATATTATTAGTCAGTCAATCATATGACATCTCTCCTTTTATTAGGCAGGAGAAGATTGTGTTGAAGTTGTCTGCTTTTCTGGGCTTTTAAAACTAAGTGTCCACCATAGAATATACTTGACCTATGTTATTTTCAAGGATGAACATATCTTTTCTAAGAGCTTTTTGTACAGTACCTAGCAATTATAGCCTAGTAAATTTTAAGCAACAGAATGCCATGACTTTTCCATAATAGCAAATGCATTAAATTAAAAAAAATTTTTTTAAATTTATTTCAGAGAGAAAGGGAGAGGGAGAGAGAGATAGCAACATCAATGATGAGAGACAGAATCATTGATCAGCTGCCTTCTGCACGCCCCCTACTGGGGATCGAGCCCGCAACCTGGGCATGTGCACTTGGCTGGAATCGAACCTGGGACCCTTCAGTCCATAGGCTGACACTCTATCCACTGAGCAATACTGTCTAGGGCAAAATTTTGATTTTTAATAATTACAGCAGCATATGATAGATAATTCATAAACATCTTTAGGTTTACCACAACTACATGTTTTGTGGACTAAGTAAAAATTATTCTATCTACACCTTATGTTAATTCCAGAATTGGCAGATGGTATACGGATTCTGTTTTTCTTTCAAAATGGTGTCTTAATTAGAAGATAATTTTCACTAAATTTTATTTTGTGACATTCTTTAAAAGAGAAAATGGTAATTTTGTAAGGCAAAGTTAAAAACAGAAGGTATTATATTTTTACTTTTATAATAGTTGAGTTTTTAAAACTGTTATGTTCACTAATTTTAAAAAGCATATTTTAAAATAAAAAAGGGAGAATTTTGAATATGTATTAAGAGTTTCAGGAAATGTGCGAAGTACAAAACATTTACCTACATTTATTGCCTATATCATAGTACATGATGTATTGGGTAGTAATCAGAGTTGAACTCTGGATTCAGACTTCCTGACTTGGAAGACTTCTGTGTGATCTGTCAGTGCCCTCAGGCTCTAGGCCTCCATGTCCTCCTCCTTAAAATGAATATAATAGAACCTCAGTGGGTGAATGTTAGAAATAGTTAATGAAATCCAGGTAAAGAGCTAAAAGTATGCTTGAGTAGTAAAAGCTTAATTAGTGGCAGCTATTTTGTTATAAATATCATTTAAACATTTTTGAAAGAAAAGAAGTAGAATCAATAACTTCTTCATTCAATCTTGAAGGCCCTCTACCAATGCCACCCCCCTTTTTTTTTCCTTTTCTTTTGCAACACAAATTCTGCAGTTCTCAGGCTAAAGTTCATTTGCTAATTTCTTATATGAACATTTTATTATTTGTGTATTTGCATATGCCAAATCTACTGCCTGAATATTCTCTAAGAAACTATATTTCCTGGCCTTTATCTACTTAACTGATCTTTAGTAAGGTTTCCATGATGAAGTCTAATTACTTTTCTTCTACTTGTCACATATTCACCCTTATATTCTTGCATAAACTGGGTTAATTCAGTTTCACATATGGTCTTGGAGGCCATATACCTTTATTAATACTTACTTTATTTCTAGCATTTTTTTTCTAGCATTTAAAAAATATGTTTTTATTGATGTTCAGAGAGAGAAAGGGCAAGAGAGAGAGAGAGATAAAAACATTGATGATTAGAGAGAATCATCTACTGGCTGCCTCCCACACGCCCCCACTCTGGGAATAGAACCCACAACATAGGCATGTGCCCTGACTGGGAATTGAACTGTGACCTCCTGGTTCATAGGTCAATGCTCAACCACTGAGCAACACTGGTCGGGCTATTTCTAGCATTTTTACAGTAGTTTAAATGTGACAAAAATAAGAGATCTGGGCACCATTTATTGTTTGTTTTTGGAAGTGAGATACGTGACTATCCAAAAGACCATGAGACCTGAGCATGCGGGGAGTGGAAAGTAAGGAGTATCCATCGAGGCTGGCTTCCAGAGGAGGTGGGCTTGCAGAAGGGATAGTGTTCACTTTAGGAGAAAAGAACAGTGAGGGCAATTCAGGGGAGGAACTGTAGCATTAGCTAAGATAGGACTTTGTTGGGATGGTAAGAATTGTGGCTTTGATGAAATGGGACAGTCCATGTTGGGTAATAGAGGAGGATAAAGATGTATAAGTAAGAAGCAGATAAAGGACCTTGATTATAAGCCACATATAATTTGTCCTGGAGAAAATACGTTATGAGGAAGGGACTCCTTTTAGATGCTTTGATTCGAGATGATCTCACTTTAGGAATATTTTAGGGAGGAAAATCTGAACAGCAATGAGCTGTGTAGCAGGACAGTTAAACATAAGGGACCTAGAATTAAATGGTCTAGGTCAGTGGTCGGCAAACCATGGCTCACGAGCCACATGTGGCTCTTTGGCCTTTTGAGTGTGGCTCTTCCACAAAATACCACGTGCGGGCGCGCACATACAGTGCGATTGAAACTTCGTGGCCCATGCGCAGAAGTCAGTTTTCAGCCTGGGCGAGTCTATTTTGAAGAAGTGGCATTAGAACACTCAAGGGGCCACAGAGCCGCATGTGGCTCGCGAGCCGCAGTTTGCCGACCACTGGTCTAGGTGAAAACCCTGCTTCAGTTACTAGTTTCATGACCTTACATAAATTACGTTTCTCTTTAAGTCTCAGTTTCCTCATCTCTTAAATAATACCATAAAAGTAACTACCCTTAAAGATATTGTGAACACTAAATGAGATTGTGTAAAAGTATTATCATAGTGTCTCTCAGAGAAGTGTTAAATAAATACAATCCTATATAATAAAAGCCTAACATGCAAATTGACCAAATGGCGAAATGGCCAGTGTAACAACCTGTCTCTATGATGCGCACTGACCACCAGCGGGCAGACACTCAACGCAGGAGCTGCCCCCAGCCTGCAGACCCCAGGCCAGCCAAGACAGGTGCCAGTGGGGACCACCCCCCCACCCCCCACCCCCACCCCCCGCCCGATCACCACGCTGATCGCCCCACAGATCGGCCCTGATCACCGGCCAGGCCTAGGGACCCTACCCATGCACGAATTTCGTGCATTGGGCCTCTAGTATGATACATATTATCATATAGTTATTAATGGTCATATTATTATTAGGTGACATTTCTAGTACATCCCTGTAAATAAATCTTACTTGTTGGATCCACCCCAAGCTTGCCAGATATGTCCACCTCAGAATCATCTGGACAGCCTTCTCCCCTGCTGTCATGGAAACAAATCTGCTTTTGGCAGCACAGACTTTTGTGCCCACTCCATGATCCTACTCATATGCTTTTTATACCATATTCCAGATATCTGATATCTCCCAAGACTATCACTTTCCCATCTGTGAAACTATAAAAGGAGGCAGGCTAGTAAGCAAGGAACTTCAAAACATTTCCACAAGAGTTAGTGGATTAATTCCCCTACTGCCCAATCAGTACTGCCAGGAACAATGGCTCTCAGAATAAGCCACAGGGCGCATTCACTTCACACAAAATATATATTAATTACCCCCAACTTTTCTTTAGCAGATTTTGTAAGACACATTGGAATATATGTTATGTGATTATACAGCCCTGTCAACAGCTTTTGGCATCTTTCTGAGAAATAGACAAATTGAGTATCTACATCATGAATATGAAGGAGATATGTTTGGAGAGATAAAAAATGGACTGGATAAGAGAAAACTTTTTCTTTCACCAACATATTGTATCTCCTTCAAACAAATTTCTTACACAACACTCATGATGGACATTTAATAAATGTGAATTGATATAGTTTATGATTTCTGAGACCTTCCTGTAGATTGAGAAATATATGTGATATCTTTGATCATCCTGTCCATTAAAACATGAAATCACATTAAATTCTACTGATAGAGCTGTGAAAAATTTTGGAGGAGATCCAGAAGATAGGGCCTAAAATAATTAAACGCTTAGGGAACAAAACCATGAGAGTAAGTTTATATAATTGGAAGGAGAAATATCTGTAGGAAACTTCATTAAAGTTTTTATGAAGTGTTTTTAATGAGATGTTATAAAATAAAAAGCAGTGAGCAATTTTTCTAGTCCCAGGGCAGCAATAGAAGAAAAATAGACTTATATGGATGATAAACCAGAACAATAATACTATACATTTGATGCCTTTCAAAGAACTTTCATATACATGATACTCACAGAAGCCTACATAACAGAAAATGGGTGCTATTATGTTTGTGTTTCAAAGACAGGAAAGAGAGGTAAAACTTCTTTGAATTGTACAGAGAATGCTTTGCTCCCTCATTTCCCCATTCCCAGGGTTCTACCCTTTAGGTGTCTTGTGCCTTCATTTGAATCAAAATCCTATCTAATAAAGAGAGAATATGCTAATTGACCGTCACTCCCTCACAAAGATGGTGGTGCCCACAGCCAATAAGGAGGGAATATGCTAACTGACTGCCATGCCCTCAAAGATGGCAATGTCCACAACCACAAGATGGTGGTGCCCAGTCTCCTCAGACCCCCAGCCGCCCAAGGCTGGTCCAAAGTGCAGGCAAGCCTCAGATGGCGGCTGCCCAGGGCCAGCCTGAGGCACAGGTAACCAGGGCCAGGCCAAGGCTTGCACTGCCGGCAGTGGCAGCAGCAGAGGTGGGATGGGGGCATCGCCTTCCCCTGATCGCCAGGTCGCCTCTTGCCCCTGAGGGCTCCGGGACTGTGAGAGGGGGCAGGCTGGGCTGAGGGACCTCCCCTCCAGTGCATGAATTTTCATGCACCGGGCCTCTAGTAGACAAATAAAGATTTAGCCTTCTGCTTTATGCCAAGGCTCTAGGCCAAGGCATACCCGCCTTGGTCAATACTCTATGTTCTAATGATGCATCACTGAATGGAATTATTTGTGGTTCTCTATGTCCATGCTGATGCACATCTACAAAACCAGCATTCTGGGTTTTGACATGATTAGTATTTAGCTGTTTTTTCTAAGAGTCACTATTTCTTTAGCTCACTCCTGATCAGAGAGAGTAGAACTATGTCATTAACATGGAGAATTCAGTCCTTTTGATACTATGGTGGAGGTTATCATGAGTGTAGCAATGTGTGTCTAGTTTATCTAACAAGAACATTAGCTTGCTTAGATGTAAGTCAAGTCTTTAAGTGCTGATGTAATCATGAGCCTCACCAGTTTTGGTGAATTCCGTGGTGTGCTGCCCTGAGTTCCCTTGGGGTCAGAGCGGGTACGAAGGCCAGGTCCCCTTGACTCAATTCCAGAAACTATGAAACATACCTACTCCAGTGTTCTTCTTAACCCTACCAGACCGCTGTACCAATTTTTCGGTAATTTCCGAATCTGCCGCTATACCGCTGTACCTAATTTTCGGTACTTTGCCTAGTATGTGAAAAAAATGCGTCACAAACTAAAAATAACCAACCAATCGTGGTCAAACCTCATGGTTAGCCATAGCAAATGTCTGCCCCCATGTGTTTGAATTGACTGAGTGGTTTGATGTGAGAAAATTCTGAAAATTCACAATAAAACGAGCGGCTGATGAACCAAGCACTCCAACAGGAAAGCGAAGTAGGTCTAGGCTTATCACAGTCCAACAGGTGATCGATACTTTGGTTGATTCAGACTCTGAGGTGGAATATTGGCGCTAGGTGAAAGGTAGACCTATTTTCTACAATGTCTCCAAGTTCCATCTTATTCTAACCACTTGTTTGCATGTAACTAACATTTTTCTATATCATGTTGATTTTTTTCTCTTTAATGCTCAGTAGCCCAGGTATAGGGGACAGTTAGGTTCAGGGCCTCAGGTCTGGTAGGGTTAAGGGCAGCTGAAACCTCTGTTGCAACTGCTTTCCAACTCAACGTCTATCTCTACTCAAGAGTGCTTCTCTCACTGCCTTACAGTGAGACATTTAACAAATTCCCCTAACAAACTCCCTGCATGCAAATCTCCACTGTCTATTTTCAAGGAATCTGACCTAAGTTACTAGTTATTAGGTCTCAGTGGCTGCGAACCAATCCTCATAAGTATAGGAATTACAATTATAGAATCTCCCTCTCCAAATATATTTTTAAAATATATTTTTATTGATTTCAGAGAGGAAGGGAGAGAAAAAGAGAGATAGAAACATCAATGATGAGAGGGAATCATTGATTGGCTGCCTCCTTCACACCCCCTACTGGGGACCGAGCCCACAACCAGGGCATGTGCCCTTGGTGGGAATCGAACCCAGGACCCTTGAGTCCACAGGCCGACGTTCTATACACTGAGCCAAACCAGTTAGGGCATTTTTTTTAAATCCCTCTCCAAATATTTTTAGGAATCCTCAGGGCTTCTTGCACAAGGGTGTCCCAGTATCAGACTTGCTCATAGGCAGTTTCTGGGCATCACCAGTCCAAAGCTTTACTTTTTCTTGTTCTAAGAATTCCCTACAGAGGCTATGCTAAGCTGGGACTGTGTTTCCATAACTTTTTCTGAAGTCTATGTACTAGAAGAGTTGAAATTCTCCTTCAGCACATTCTCTGCTACTGTTTTATTGGCAAAGATGAAGGTAATTGCTAATACAGTGCAAGCAGGAGGATGCTCCTTTGCTATTTTGTTCATTTGGGAGATGGAAAGACATTCCCAGGGCATGGTTGAATTCAACCCAGTCCATCACATATGATTGAAAATTTTTGTGCTCCAAATGGTGAGAGCTTTACCAAAGTGTCCAATAAGCTCCTATATAAATGCTTATGGTATTTGATGTAGGGCTTTGTTCTAAAATCTCCTCCTTTTTATCTTTGTAACATTTTGTCTGGAGTTCAGATATTACTGGTAATAGAATTAATCTAACTATTACAAAGTTAAAAAGTGGGAGAGACCAAGGACAGAATTCAGTATCTATATATATACAAGCCTAAGTGACCGAATGACCGGTCACT
Source organism: Cnephaeus nilssonii (assembly GCF_951640355.1). NCBI lineage: Eukaryota > Metazoa > Chordata > Mammalia > Chiroptera > Vespertilionidae > Cnephaeus > Cnephaeus nilssonii. Next base: position 70,286,042 of record NC_137080.1, on the reverse strand, counting down.
ATGATGCGCACTGACCACCAGGGGGCAAATGCTCAACGCAAGAGCTGCCCCCTGGTGGTCAGTGTACTCCCACAGTGGGAGCGCTGCTCAGCTGACTGACCCATAGTCCCAGTGGCCCACCAGCCTGGTGGCAGCCACTCCCTCCCTCAGTGGTCCTGCAATTCCAATCTCCAGAGAACGGGCCAGGCACCGATGGACCGGCACTGCCGGATGATCCCGACAGCGCCACGGGCCTCCTGGAAGTCAGCCTTGGGCACTGTGGCTGCTTCCCCTCCCTACACAATCTGCAAAGAAGAAATGATATAAAACAGCAGGACGACTCCTGATCCTGGGCCGGCAAGGGTGTCCCACCGCTCCCCCAATAGGCCCATTGCACCCCGCCCCGCCTCCCCCACCTCAGGACGGGCATCAGATGCAGGGCTCTCCCGATCGGGACTGACTGGGCACGAGCCCACGGCAGGTGCAGCAGAGCTGGGGGAGCAGGAGCAGCAGGCAGGAGCGGCAGGTGGCGTTGGACTGCGGGTTTCGGCCCAATCCCCGCAGGCACCCCAAGGGACCCCACCCGTGCACGAATTGTGTACAGAAGAAATGTACTGTCTCATGATGACATCAGAATATTATCTGAAGAAATATTGAAAGTCTTTGTTCTATATTTATTGAGTTCAAACACTTTGGCTCAGTACCAGTATCTATCTATGACACCAGCTTTCAATTTAAAAAAGAACTTACTAAATCTTTTAAAAGGTCTTAAACTATTCTTCAATGTGTCTGTGTTAGGTGGAAGTGAGTTCACAGATCTTAAATTGTAAAACAATTTACCTCAAGAGATACTTTCTTTTTATTCAATGTATTGATGAAGTCATGGACAGTTTGTTGAGGATGAAGCTGGCATAGTTTCTTTTAGCTTCATTTAGAAAGTTAGATGGCTGGCCATTTTTTAAAATACTAAGTGAGATTGTCTATATTTTGAGTCCACTCTGTGGAAATTGTTCGAAAGAAGTTAATTAAGATAAATATATTGTCAATGAATGAGGCCTACTACTAAGAATGGGATTTAAAAATTTTTCACAGTGCCCTGACCGGTTTGGCTCAGTGGATAGAGCGTCGGCCTGCGGACTGAAAGGTCCCGGGTTCGATTCCCATCGAGGGCATGTACCTTGGTTACAGGCACATCCCCAGTAGGGGGTGTGCAGGAGGCAGCTGATCGATGTTTCTCTCTCATCGATGTTTCTAACTCTCTATCCCTCCCCCTTCCTCTCTGTAAAAAATCAATAAAATATATTAAAATTTTTTTTTTCACAGTAAAATATCTTTCCTGGTAGTCGTTTTAAGGCAGTAATCAAATATCCTCTAACCACAATGATAGATCCTAGTTAGGGAGTGGTAGGGGGCCTATAGAAGCAGGTTGGAAACTATCTGAATATGAAACTACATCACTGAATCACCACTCCTTAACTTAATAAACAATATTCCCTTGACTTTTTCTCATAAATCTTTTTCAACATGTTTAACCCTTTTATTTTACTGTGCTGTGTGGCAAAGTGTTCTCTGACTCTATTAAACTACTGCTTTTCAACCTAAATTCCCATATATTCAGTTTGCCCCTAAGTCTTCATTTGCTTCCTGTTATTTTCTTAAAACAATCTTGTCTTGAAGATGATAGAGTACACACATTTCAGAATTACACAGAGATAAGGTTGTTAGGGACTGAAGTTCATGTTGCCATATTTCTGCCACCATGCAAGAATAGTTTAAACACAATAGCTAAGATTTGGAAACAACCTAAGTGCCCATTAGCAGATAAGTGGATTAAAAAACTGTGGTACATCTACACAATGGAATAGTACGTTGCTATAAAAAAGAAGGAATTCTTACCATTTGCAACAGCATGGATGGAACTGGAGAGCATTATGCTAAGTGAAATAAGCCAGTCAGAGAAAGATAAATATCACATGATCTCACTTATATGTGGGATATAATGATCAACATAATTTGATGAATAAGAATAGATTCAGAGACAAATGGCAGGGGAGGGGGTATTAGAGAGCAACCAAAGGGCTTGTATGCATATATATTAGCATAACCAATGGACACAGACACTGGGGTGGTGGGGGCTTGCCCGGGGTGGTAATGGCTAGGGGGTGGGGTGTCAATTGGGGAAAAAGGAGACATATGTAAAACTTTAGACAATAAAAAAATTATATAAGCCCTAACCGGTTTGGCTCAGTGGATAGAGTGTCGGCCTGTGGACTGAAAGGTCCCAGGTTTGATTCCGGTCAAGGGCATGTACCTTGGTTGCGGGCACATCCCCAGTAGGAGGTGTGCAGGAGGCAGCTGATTGATGTTTCTCTCTCATCGATGTTTCTAACTCTCTATCCCTCTCCCTTCCTCTCTGTAAAAAATCAATAAGATATATGTTTAAAAATTATATAAAAAGAATAGTTTAAACATAGTCATTTCTGACAGTTGTAGAATGCCAGCACTAATAATAAAGGATAAAGAGAATGCGAAGACTTCCTTAGCATACATGGCTAATTCTCAAAACAATTTCCTGCCTTTTATTTTTTTGTGATTCTCTGCATTAGAAATTATGTTTGCTGATGATTTGCTGAAGAGCGAACCCTTGAATTTCATGTTCTCATCAGACCCAATCTCCATCTGCTGCTCCCTGCCAAATTCCTAATCTTTTTTCAAAACCCAGTTCATTTCCCACCCCACCCTCTGCCCCTTGGGATAGCTGTGCTTGCCAACTGCTATCTCCCTGTCTCCTCACGAGAGTGGCTGCTCTCAGGATGTGAGGGCTAACCAGTTCTCTGTCTGTCTCGGCATCTCAACACATGAGAAGATGAGAAATCGTGGACCTGAGGTTTTACTTTTATATCTTTGCTAATAGTCATTCCATTTGGACAGTTTGAACTGAATTGCAAGCAAGAGGAACACACAATGTAATTACATAGTTAAACAATGACTTGAAAAAAGTTTTCAATATCAAACTGGCCAGTCGAGTCCACTGAGATATGACTCAGTGAACATACTGTGTGGTCTCAGGTTTACATTCAGATTATGATGTCTTTGCTCAGAAAGTTCCATTTATTTCTGCACCACCAGGCACCAAACTGAAATTTAACTTGTTTGTTTCTTAAGATATATGCAAATTTGAAATACAACTATGTATGTTAGCAGAAGACTCTATCCAATAATCCTAAACAACACTAAAATTATCAACTTCTAGACCCACAGAGAGCCTTTAAAATTTTTCTTAAGCTTAATATTTTGTGAAAGACATTTTAGTTTTACAGTGGATATTCATAATTGAATATAAATAAACTACACTATAACTTGCTATCCAGCTATTAATGATGTATGTTATGTATGGACATGTTATGTGTGTTAGAATAGTATATTATATATGGATTAAGGAGCAAGAGCAATGTTTAGATTTATGTATTTACATACATGTCAATTTAATAACAAAGTATTATACGGTATTTCCCATATTGAGCTCTAGTTTTCTTACATATCCTCTAAGAAATACCAGATGGAGGAGCTGATGGAAATGATACAGAAATTAATATTGAAGTAATGGTTTGACCTTTTTAAGATGAAAAGCTTGCCAATCTTTTCATATTGACATGGCAACGTTTTAGGAATAAATCTAATATCTTTTAGATTTAGCACAGTTCAAAAGTCACCATCTGTTTCAAAAAGTGAGGGTTCTCACTATTACATAGTTTCTTGGCTCTACGACTAAAAGCAGACAATCCATATAACATTGACTATCAGGAATACGTGAGAAACTTTTATATATTTTAGAAAATCAGAAACGCAAAGGACTTTCTGAATTATCCTCAAAGCTATGTTGATAATACACTATGGACATTCTTCTTACATAAACTTGGGTAAGTCTCCTGCACATTCTCTATGTGGAGTTATTAGTCAATACCAGCAGCGCAGCAAGTTGTAATACAAAGAATTAAAGTGGGAAAATGGCAAAGCACTAGAATCTGATTTTGAGGAGAGTTGTTTGAATGGTCTTTGACAAATTAAATATGGCTATTATAAGAAGTTTTATTTTGTTCCTTTCTTATTTTTTATAAATTTTCCACTAGTAAATCTCTTCATTTCATATACCCAAAATCAATCCTACTCAGAATCCTTTTTTATTTCCCATTATTTTGAGGTTCATGCTGGTTTTGCATTCTAATAAATTTTTAATGTACTTGCTTCATCAAACAACTGTGGGAAATAATAAATAAGATAAAACAGGAGGTAGAAATGAGCCCATTTACAAAACTCAGCAGCAGCCTTTTTTTTTTTTTTTTTTTTTAGTCTGTTTTGTTTTCTGGGCCAAATATCTAAGAAAGTAATGTGACAAAAATGCTTGCAATGGTTTTACCGGGTTTGTTTGAGTTTTCTCAAGTGCTAGGCTTCCTGCTGCCCAACTATTAGAAACATTTCTAGCTTTTGTTCGATTGGTCTGAAACCAAGCGTGCGTTTCTTTACACTGACCTGCTACTACAGAGTGGCTGAGAGGGACATGTTGTTCTGCAGTCATGCAATTCTTGGCCAACATCCACTTGGCCTTGGATACCCTCAGAGCTTGTTAACCAAAATGAATGATTAGCTAGTAGAGTGTACCTTGGATATATGCATGGCTAACTTTACACCTCCGGATAAATCTTGGAGAAAATGGTGTCAGGTGTTTGGGGTGGTAGAATGTAATGAAGGTAGAATAGGCTTTGTGGCTTTTAAACATGCAGATAACACAGTAAATTACCTAGAGCAGTGGTCGGCAAACTCATTAGTCAACAGAGCCAAATATCAACAGTACAACGATTGAAATTTCTTTTGAGAGCCGAAAACCGACTTCTGCGCATGGGCCAGGAAGTTTCAATCGCACTGTACGTGCGTGCCCGCATGCGGTATTTTGTGGAAGAGCCACACTCAAGGGGCCAGAGCTGCATGTGGCTCGCGAGCCGCAGTTTGCCGACCACTGACCTAGAGGAAAGAATACAGGACTTCTTTAGAGAACAAAATAATAGATAAAGAGACACTTTTTCTATAGAACAGACACAAAAGGTGCCCAAAAAATTTAAACTTGAGAAACTTTAAAAACTTTATATATATAGTGTGACAAATTTTCTGAACTTCCCCAAAGGAGAATAGCCCTTGTGAAAACCAAGACTCTATGTGATCTCTTTCAAAATTTTTTGAAATGAAAGACAAACTGTGCATGAGTATGAATTACAATGTAGCTGTAGAACTGTGATCTCTGCTCCATTTCATTTGAGAAGAACTTCTATCTTGGTACTGAATTGACCTCAATCACTTCAAGTGGCTTATTTGAGTTTGTTCTACTGCGGTTATCTATCCTACAGCTATAATGCAGATTTAGTATGAAGAAATACTGACATGTTTATTCTCTGGGGCTAATAACAAAATAAAATTCAAAGCATCTTTTACATGTTTACCTTAGAGCTCATTTTATTAATTAAAAAGATAAGTCCTTAACCAGGTGATAGTATTTTATTGTTAAGAACCCTTACATATAAGAGATATGCCATCAACATTCATACAATTAAAAATAACCTAATTCACATGCTTTTTAGGGTAAAATTTATTATGAATTTGTATAGAAAGAGTCCTGTTACTGAGAATTAGGATAGCTAGGATGAGCTGTACAAAAAGACCCTTTAGTTTTAAACGACACCCAGTTAAGGATGGAGAAGTAAGAGTGGAGTACACAAGGCAGAGAGAGAGAAGGTGACATAACAACTGGACAGATAGGGATAAAGCAAAAGGCAGTCAGACATCAAAGGATGCACACAAAGACAGAAGTCTCAATGTGTGTGTCTTTCTCCATTTCCTACCCTCTGGAAGGAATATTTTCCAATGTATATTGTATGTTGTTGCTCCAAACTTCTAAGTGACTTATGTTCTCAATTACTCTATTTTTCTATGCATCAACACCTTCTGATTGACAATTAAACATGCTTAAATCTCTGTCATCTTACATTTCCCCCTCTTAACTCATCACCTCCCTCTAGTTACCATCTTACATCTTTTTACACCTTCACGGTTAAACTTTTTGAAAGAGTGGTCCACTCTTGTTATTTCAAGTTTCTCTAATCTGGGTTCTTACTCTGTCCCCATACAATGAATTCTTCAGGCTATGGGATCTTGTGGATAGTCCAATGGACTCTCAGAGCATCTGATAAACCTTTCCATTCCTTTCCCAGACACCCCACTCCTTTTGTTTGCCTCCTACTGCTCTAGTTACTCCTCAGATCCTTTTATAGTTTCATCTTCCTCTACTCAGGCATTAAATGCTAGCTCCTCAAGACACAGTCTGGGCAATTTTTTTCTACTCACGCTATACTTTCATCCATACCCGTGGTTTCAATTACCATCTGCACACTGATTTATATCTCCTATCTAGACCTCTTCTCTGAGGTCTATATCCATATATTCAACTTGCAAACTCTACTTTATGTTTTATAGGCACCTTAATCTCATTATGCTCAAGCCTGAACTCACAATCTTCTCTATCAAATAGTCTTTCATTGCTTGTTATCTCAACAATAAAATCTTCTATATGTTGCACAACAGGAAATAAGTATTCATTTTTGACACCTCTCTTTTCACTTCTGGTATTAATCAGTCATAATTTTACTCCTAATTCTTAAAATTTATTTTTTATTGTTGAAAGAATTACAGATGTCCCCTTATACCCCCACTGATCCTCTCCACGTGCTCCCTCCCTCCCCCGGGCCTTCACCACACTATTGTCTGTGTCTATGGGTTACTCCTAATTTTATTTTAAATATGTGCCATTGTTTGTTTAAAATGATTGTATTATTTAAAAGGATGACATTATCAATAGAAATCTCTTTTAAATTGTCTTCTAAGTTATTCAACTTCTCATTTTCCTTTTTTTTTGTGGGAATCAACTGCTAACCTTTGTAAGAGAGATGATTGAAATTGGAGTAAGCCCATTGCTCTGAAAATTTGTTTTATCCATACAGAACTCAGTGTTCCAAAAGTGTATGCTTAATTTAGGAATAAAAATTTCTTTACTTTAGGATAATTTCATCGCTGTCTTGTCATAATCAACCGAAGTGCTCATCCTTGATACCTCATCTCTTTATTCAGACATTTACTGAGCAACTTTCCATCTGATGCCTTGGCTAAGTACATTAAAAATGAGTAAAATACTCTCCCTGCCTTTATAAGGAGTTTTCGTTTTCAGATTTGTGTCAATTCCCTTGATTTCATTTTTCAGATTGATGCAGACCCTGGAAGTTTATTTGATTTATACAACCTTCATAGGTTAGCCAAGATTCCTGCTGATCAAACTTATCCAACTGTTGTATCACATGCAAACTCAGACACAAAATATTATTTTTAACTGAGAGTAACTTTAGACCATAATTGCTAGATTGCTACACTAATGAAGAATTTTAAATTCTTGGTTGGTAGGTGAAAATTTTGTTCAGTAATGCCCTTGGGATATAACCATTGCTTTTAGCCATTTCTTGCTCCTGAGATTTCTTTATACTGAAGCAAGAACTAATTTTAAGATTGATTTCCAAAACTTTATTTGTTCCAGAAAGGTATTTCCATTTAATATTCAGTTATTCCCTTTTCTGTGCAGTCAATGCTCCCTCCCTCAATTCCTAACAGCTGTACTCCTTTCACTCAATAGATATTTTGTTAAACAATTGAACTATACCTTAGCTTTACCTGAACAACCAGACTCTTTATTTATTTGTTCCATTATATTCTCAAAACAATTGATTCCTTTTGTGTACAATTTGATTGTATCAAATTAAATCTTAGTTTAACTTGTAGTTTACTCCACTACCCACTGAGCCAAACCAGCTAGGGCTTAATCACAAGGAAAAACAACAGCCTGTAATTATTGGAATCAAGAGGCCATTTACTCCACTACCTTGCAGGACATTTAATCTTGTCTAAAACATCCACTGAGATGAGACATATGGTCCAGGCCAAATGGTCCTAGATTCAAATAGCCCATAATATTTATGTACACGTGTGGTTCATAGGACTAATATATTAAAAAATACTACCATGTTTTATTAGTCTAATACCTATATCGTGGCTGTACTGTCATTAATAACCCTTCTTGACTCAGTAACAGGTACCTAACTGGTAATGGCACATGGGTTAGGGAGATGGGTTGGGGTTAGGGACATGCAGAAAAGAGGGTTTATATTAATTATGTATGTTTTGGATAGGACCAACTTTCAAAAACCCTTTGGACAGGATTAGATGCCCACTAGTCCTCCACCAAACTAGAAAAAAAAAAGAATTATCAAAACAATTTCAGATGAAACTTTTTGTCTTTCTGTATTTGGGTGACTATTATACATATAAATAACACTTAGAAAATAAGGCTCAGCACTATAGTTCAAAGAACTACTGTGGAGCACTTACCGTATGGTGATAGAGATGAATGCATTTGTGTTAGTGCTATAATTAGCAGAGAGAGTCAAGCTATTTGGGGAACTTCCACATCCATATGTAACTGTGGGCCTTCCTTCCACAAGAAATAAATGAAGAAACTGTTGTCCAAAATTTTTCTCACTACCTTTAGGAACAAAATTACATTAAATTAGTGAGAAATATAGATTTATTATATTCAATAGCAACCATTCATTCATCAGACAATTCTTTTGTTTCAGGGGTTATGATTTGGTGAAATCATAGGAGTGTTATTAGGTAATTTTTCAATGTAGCAGCACTATATTAGAAATATGCATTTTCCATGGTCTGAAAATAGCATGATGTTAACAGCATTAACTTGACATGAGATTAACATCTGACTCTGTTTACCAATAGATAGATGAATTTAACTATTTTGAAACTCAGTTTCCTCATACTACTGAGTATTGAATAATTTGACTTATTATTTATAGTTTAATTTTAATGTATTTCATAAAAACAGAAATGATAAATTATAAAGAAAAAAGAAACAATCTCCCTTCCTTCAGCCCATTTTTCATCTCACTATTCTTTTCTATTATATACACATACATACAAATATTTTTATAGCCTGATTTTATTTTTAAAACTAATTAATGTAATAAATAGTTTTATTCATCTTTCTCTTTCACTTAACAATACATTTTAGACATTTTTCCATGTAAGTACATATATTTCTTTAATGAATATTCTTGATTGGAGTATAACTCATACAGAAAAATCACAAATTTTGAGCATATATAGCTCAGTGAATCATCACAAAGTGAACCTGCTCATTCAAATACCACCAATTAAAGAAAAAGACCATTATTTACATTGTCTGAAGTCCTATCAATCACTACTTTCTTTCCTCCACTAATAGTAACCACAATTCTGATGTTTAACAGAATTACTTTTGCTTGATTTTAATCTTCACATTAGTGGGTCATACTGTATATATTCTTTTGTGTCTAATTGGTTTTGCAATATTATGTTTGGGAGATAGCATTAATGCTAAAGTTTATTAATTTTTTATTGCTTTAATATTCTATTAAACAAATATTCACAATTCAGTTATTCCTTTTTCTATAGATGGCCATCCCCCTCCCAGTTTTTGGTTATTATTCATAATACTGCTATGACAACCTTGTATGTGTCTCATGGATTGAAGTACATGTGCTTCTATTGTGTATATAACTAGGAGTTGAATTATTCTGTGAGTATGAATATGATTAATTTAGTAGCTATTGCCAGTTTTCCAAAATGACGTTTTGATTTAACCTTTTGCCAGCAGTATACTAGTAATTAAGAGTTATAGCTGATCCATATTCTTACCATCACTTGGATGGTCACCTTGTAGATTTTAACTATTCTGTGTTTATTATTGTAACTTTAATTTTCTTCACATTAGGGAAGTTGAACATATTTTCATGTTTAGTGGCTATTTTTGTATCCCCTTTTGTAAAGTGTCAGTTTTTATTTCTTGCTCATATTTCTGTTTTCCCCCTTATTAATTGTAGAGTTATATCAATGTATAGATCCAATACCTATATCTATATACATACGTATGTATGTGTCTAGGATACAAGCTCTTTGTAAAATATACATATTAAAAACAACTTCTCCAATTTTGTAGCCTGTCTTGCCAATCTTAAGGGTGAGTTTTGATGAACATATGTTCTTAATTTTAGTGAAGGTCAATTTGTCAATCATTTCCTTTGTGATTATAGTTAGTACTTTTTACATCATCTATTGGATAAAGTAATAGAATTAAAGATTTAATAATAAAATACAAGTAGCAAATCTATACTAATAAAAGAGTAGTATGCTAATTAGACCAGGAGACCTTCCGGACGACCATCCGGGTGTCCTTCCTGACAAAGCCAGCCAGGTGAAGCCACCTGGCAGCGGTCCCAGGCGCCAGCACCTGCGGCTGGCTTCAGCCCGGGAGATGAAGAAGCCGCCTGCCCTGTGGTCCTGGGCCACAGCCAGCTGGAGAAGCCACTTGCCCCGTGTCCTGGGGGAGAGGGAGAAGTCACGTGCCCTGAGGTCCCAGGCCGCAGCCAGCCGGAGAAGCCACCAGCCCTGTTGGTCCGGGCGCCAGCGCCTGTGGCCTGGGAGATAAGTCCCCTCTTCTCCCACATATTGGAGTCATTACTCCAATATTCCCCTTCTGAATTTCTCTCTGCTGCCCCAACCCAACTCCGCTTTTCATCTGTAGGATAGGGAACAGAGAGAACAGTATTAAACGCTTACATTTTTAAACAGGTAAGGTTGGTACTTAAACATAAAAATGGAAAACTAGAGTCCTTAAGGTAACAAAGGCTAGAAAGGGAGGGGACAGGGACAGGGCAAGACATATTATATCTAGCAATCCATGTGGGGACTGAAAACTTTGCAATGATGACAATCAGTGAAGATAGGAATCAACTAAAATAGTTGACAGGGACAATTCTTCCATCTTTGAAAAATCTATATCAAGTCTGTTTAAATAGATTTTCATCTGCATAATATAACACATTCTGACAAGACCACGGCCACCAATGTGGTCAGTGTTGTGCTGGTAAATGTTTAACAACTGGCTCTCAATCAAAGAAAACAAAACCCTGATTTATAGTATTGGCCAATTTCTGTGGCATAAATTCTCCATCCATGGCTGATTTCGGCTGCTAATGTGGTGCCACTAAATGCAGAGCTGAGGAGAAACATGCAGAAATACACTATTATATTTTATACCAGAAAGACCCAAAAGATATAATGTCAAGAGTCAGAACAGTAAAGTGTAGTAAATAATTGAGGAGTGATAAATTCAGAGTATGTATTACCTTTGGTTTTAATGTAATTTATTCACTTTCAAGATTATATAATTTAATTTTTAACAGTGACCATGTTTAACAACTAGCTTGCAAAATTCCTGAAAATTTGTGAGCCAGTAATAGCAGGCTCCAGCACAATGCTGAGTGGAGTATAATGGTTAAAGGGCATGGCTCATGGATTTGAAACGAGACTCAGCCACTTTTAGGTTTCACTGGTCAAGTTACCTGATCTCTCTATACCTCAGTGTTCTCATCTGTGTAATTATAGGACCTACTGTATAGAGTTATTGCAAAGATAAAATGAAATCTGTGTATGACACAGTACAGTACCTGAAACAATAATTCACTCAATTTGTTATAAACTGTTACTACCTCAATACGTTGTTGACAAAATTACTCATGCTGAAAGAATGAAATTTTATTGATGACAAAAATATCTTATTTTGCAATCTACATGGAGACAGTCAATTTTGCTTCCTAGGCAGTAGATGGTAATCTACTACTAGAAACTGAAAGGGGAAAAATGACCTCAATCAGTGTGATTGAGGCAAAGTATTATTAGCTGGATCATAAAGCAGAGAGGATGCCATACATTCTGGGATACATCTGCAGTAAGAGGATTCACCTCAGGTATTAATTCTGATCAACTAAGCATCAGACTTAAGATAAATGGTGAGAAGGATTCTGAGGCTGCTTCTAGACTTAGCAGGAACACAAATTTTGTACCAGCATCCTGTGTTTTCTCTAGAGGAGCTCATCATTAAGCCATTGAAGAAAAGCCATTCTGTTGTTTCACTGAAAAGATGCTTGATGATGCATTAATGAAGTGAGAACCTACCCTTTTTTGAAATAATTCTTTATGCTTTGAGGCTGTGTGGTAATTTTTTAAAATAAATCATGTGTTGTGAGTTTTCTGAATATTTATTCAGAAAATATTCTGAAACTCTTTAGAATATATAATTCTCAAATTTCATTTATCCTAATGAAATAATTGATTGTATATCTTGATTTAATGCAACAAATTGATGAATTTCAGAGGGAAGGGGGTGGACAGGAAGAGATTAACCATAGAACTTATATGTATACGAGAGGCCTGGTGCACAAATTTGTGCATGGGTGGGGTCCCTTGACATGGCCGGCGATCAGGGCCAATCAGGGCTGACCGACCAGGGGGAGGGACCACAGGAGGTTGGCTGTCTGCAGGAGGTTCTCTGTAGGAGCACACTGATCACTGAGGGCAGCTGCTGCATTGAGTGTCTTCCCCCTGGTGGTCAGTGAGCATCATAGCAACTGGTCAACCGGTCGAGCAGTCAAGTGGTCGACTGTCGCTTAGGCTTTTATATATATAGATATACATAACCCATGGATAAACAATAGTGTGGTGAAGGCCTGGGGAGGGCGTGGGACAATAGGGGGGAAAAGGGGGTATTTGTATTACTTTTGATAATAAAGATAAAAAATAAAATAAAATATGCTTCCTAGAACAATAAATAACAATCATTACTTGTAAAACAATAGACTCTAGTTTCTAGATATTATAGTCTTTTAGAGAGTAAACCCTATAATTATAAATCTGAAATTTATATGTACCATATCTATACAGGGTGGGGGCAAAACAGGTTTACAGTTATGAGTAGATGAAACATAGTTTATTCTTGTATTATTATTTCTTAATTATTGTATGAAAAACTGTAATCCTACTTTTGCCCCATCCAATTTATAACATAAATTACTAGTCTCATAAGAAAGGAATAACGTACACTAATAAAAGAGTAACATGCAAATTGACCGTACCTCCGCTATGTCCACAAGCCACGCCCACCAGCCAATCAGGAGTATGCAAATTAATCCAACCAAAATGGCTGCGGCCACAAAGCGAGCAGGAGGCTTGGGTTTCCCTGGCAATGGAGGAAGCCAAGTTTCCCACCCACTCTGGCCGGCCCTGGCCTCCGCTCAAAGTTACAAAGTTTCAATTATAGAAGATAAATAAATCCCAATAAAAATGGTGGCAGCCACAGAGCAGGAGAGCGCAGGAGAGAGCAGGAGAGAGCAGGAGGCTTGGGTTGCCCCCAGCGATGGAGGAAGCCAAGCTTCCTGGCTGGCCCTGGCCTCCGCTCAAGGCTATAAAATTTCAATTATAGAAGATAAATAAATCCCAGATACCAGGGCCTCCGCTTGGGTCTCTGGGGGGTGTGCAAACCACCACAGGCCCCTCACCCAGATGACCCCACACCCCAAGGGAACCCCCACCCTGATCTGGGACACCCTTCAGGGCAAAACAGCCAGCCCCCACCTGTGCACCAGGCCTCTATCCTATCTAATAAACGAGTAATATGCAAATTAACTGTCACTCCAACACACAAGATGGCTGCCCCCATGTGTACAAGATGGCCACCACAAGATGTCCAGCAGGGGAGGGCAGTTGAGATGGACCAGGCCTTCAAGGGAGGGCAGTTGTGGGTGATCAGGCCAGCAGGGGAGGGCAGTTAGAGGTGACCAGGCCTTAGAGGAGGGAAGTTGGGGGCGACCAAGCCTTCAGGGAAGGGCAGTTGGAGGGGACCCAGGCCTATAGGGGAGAGCAGTAGTTGGGAGGGACCAGGACTGCAGGGGAGGGCAGTTGGGGGGGACCAGGCCTGCAGGGGAGGGCAGTTGGGGGGGACCAGGCCTGCAGGGAGGGCAGTTAGGGGTGACCAGGCCTGCAGGGGAGGGCAGTTAGGGGCAATCAGGCTGGCAGGGGAGCAGTTGGGCATCAATCAGGCTGGCAGGGGAGTGGTTAGGGGGTGATCAAGCTGGCATGCAGAAGTGGTTAGGGGCAATCAGGAAGGCAGGCAGGTGAGCAGTTGGGAGCCAGCAGTTCTGGATTGTGAGAAGGATGTCTGACTGCCTGTTTAGGCCCGATCCCACTAGGATCGGGCCTAAACGGGCAGTTGGACATCCCTCCAGGAGTCCCAGATTGGAGAAGGTGCAGGATGGGCTGAGGGACACTCCCTCCATGCATGAATTTCATGCACCGGGCCTCTAGTTTACTTATAAATAGCCAGAGTATCAAATCCTATCAGGATCAGGCCTAAATGGGCAGTTGGACATCCCTCGAGGGATCCCAGATTGGAGAGGGTGCAGGCTGGGCTGAGGGACACACCCTCTGTGCACAAATTTCGTGCACTGGGCCTCTAGTCTATATAATTAAAACCCAGTGGTTGTAACACTGTAACGACCAAAGACTGGTCACCAGGAGGCTGCGTGCATGGCAAGGTGCATGTGGGAGGGTGGGGCTGTGTGCATGGTGAGGCACGTGTGGGTGGCCGGAATGTGCATGAGTGTGCAGGGCTGCGAGCGCGGTGAGGCGGCGGGCGGGGCGTGTGCAGGTGGGCGGGTGTGCGAGCACTGTAAGGCATGAACAGGTGGGCAGGGCCGCGTGATTTTGCGTGTTAGGCTTCTAGTAATGATATAATACAGAGAAAGGGGAAGTATGATATCTTAGTCAACTTTAAAAAATGTTTGCTTTGCTTGGGTATTGCATTGGGTTGAAATTTTCTAAGCATGAATACTTCTTCACTGAAATACTGAAGATAGAGTATTTATGATTTATATGACTATATGGTTTACCATTCCATTAGAAATGGGTATTTTCTCCATTTGGACTATTATAATGACTACTCCCAAACATCAATGACAATTTGATTTGAGATCCTGTATAAATAAACATTCAGAAGAGATTCATCAGTTGGCCATCAGTTTTAGTTAAAATGAAGTTCAACATCATTCCTTATAAAATGGATAGTGATCAATACAGATATGTATATTAAATCAGGTATATAGTGGCCAAATTTCTAAATTTCCATAAAGTAACATGACTTTCTACCATTTTTCAGAAAAGATATAATACCATACATTTGTATGGCACTTTGTAGTTTTCAAAACACTTTTATATACATTTTCTCAAATCTTGTGAACTTGGTCATAGAAATTACATTGCATTATTTATAGTCAAACTAAAACACAGAAAGTTAATTGATTTACCCAAGTTTTACAGTTAGCTCACATTGACTTGGGTTTTGATTTTCCCACAGCAGCAATTGGATGATCTCTTTGTCCCTGGTACCACCTTAATGGCATGAGATAAAAACCGTTCTCTGGGCCTGCACTGAGTTCCCCATTGAACACACACGCTTTTGCTGCACCTTTAGAACTCCTCTCTCCTTAAAGGTTTTATAGTAGCAGTAACACCAGTAGCAACTTAGCAGCATTGCACATGGTAAAAAGACAGTAGCAGTGGCATCATGAGCAGCAACATGCATTCAGGATGCGGTTAGGATGAGCTAGATAGTCAGTGGAAGGATGGCAAGCAGAGATTCTCTGAGGAGCACTGAAGGATTGTGGCAGCAGTCTGGCATGCATAATTAATCATTGGCACATGTGTATTACATGCTGCAGCAGAATGGCTTCTGGGCCAGTTTCTAAAATTGATAGAGAGCATGGTTTAATTTTTCCTAGCCTGTTAATTTTGCTTAACCTGTTAAATAAAAACTGTATTACAAGACTCTTGGTGCCAATGAATCCTCTTCATTTGAATAAAATGAAAACAAAAATTGTACCAATTGTCTATCCCACTTCTTGACATTTAGGAATCCAGGGTTTTTTAGAGTCTGATTATTTTTCCCCTGAATAGATATGTCTATCAAATAGATGTAACATTAATGACAACTTTTAGACAAAAACATAGTATCCTGGGCCTGCAACTCCTAAGTGTCCCTTCCAGGCAAGTTATAAGGGGAAAGGGATTCAAGCATTATCTGAATAAGAATTTTATCACTTTCAGAAGATGGCGAAGCAGGTAAATGCATATACTTACTGCCTCCCACAACCACATCAAAATTATAAATAAAATACAGAACCACCATCATCTAGAACTGTTGGAAAGCCGGATGAATGGAAGTCCTACAACTAGAGAAGCAAAGAAGAAAGCACACTGAGACTGGTAGGAGGTTCAGAGGCATGAAACGGGATGGTCTGGCATCCACGTGTGCTGCTTTTTTAATTGGGAGGGAGATCGTCTCTGAGGAGGCTTCCCAGAGGAGCAAGGTTTCCCAGCCCCACACCAGATCCCCAGCTCAGGGTCCCAGAGCTGGGAAAAGAAGTAAGAACTATGGGCTATAAAAACCAGTGGGGATTGGGAGTCAGTAACACAGAGGCTGCTGGAGACCCAGCTGTTCCTCTTAAAAGGCCGGGACCATGAACTGAACTTACAAGGTCCCACATCCTCTGAGCTCCAGCACCAGGGCGAGGCTCTGGGGAACACAGATAGATATGAGGAGGAACTGGATTGTCTGGCATCTGGGCAGGAACTTGGGCAGCTGGGACCTCCCGGTCATAGGGCTGACCAGCAGCCATTTCTGTTTGTTCTGCCCTGGTGATTCCCTAAGACCCCGCTTCATCCAATTTACAACCCCATCCAAGCTGTGTGCAGTGGATTTTGCATATGAATAGTCTGTCCTTGCTCAGGTTAAAATCTCTCAAGCAAGCTACAACTGGGTCAGGGAGCCCCAAACCGATCAATAAGAGGCCCAAGACCTGGCACCAGCACCAGCCTGCCTTGCTTCAGAGCTGGATCTCATCTGGGCACTTCCAAACCTGATACAAAGAGGAGGAATCTGCAGATCTCTCTTTGGTTCCCACTGGGTGGCCCCAGGCAGTGGCTGACTGTGCACCTCCCTGGATACCCAAGAGCCAGTGTACCCAGTGGTCAGTGTCAGACCATACCAGATTACAACTCTACACATCCATAAGTGACACACTCAAGGGGCAGACTCATTGAGCACCAAAGTGCCACTGAAGCAAGTCCTGCTCCATAAGGGTGTCTCCTGTATAGCAGCTCTCCCACTGTAGTCACAGCTGGTCCCCATAGCCAATTGGCCTGGAGGTCAATTCATCCCAGTGACACCAACAGCAATCGTCTCAACTACAACAAGACTGTGCTCACAGCCCACAAAGGGGTGCACCTAGAGCTCTCAGCTCAGGTGACTGGGGAGGCTGAGCCACCAGGCCCTATAGAACACCTACTATACAAGGCAACTCTACCAACTCAAGGAGACACAGCACCTCTATCCAATACATAGAAACAAACACAGGGAAGCAGCCAAAATGCAGAGATAAACAAACATGTCACAAATGAAAGAAATGGAAGAAAGCAAACTACTGGATATAGAGTTCAAAACCACAGTTATAAGGTTACTAAAACATCTTCAAGAAACCTTCACAAAAATGGAAAAGGACCATTCAGAAATTAAGCATACACTGACTGAAATAAAGTATAATATACAGGGATTCAACAGTAGAGTAGAGGATTCTGAGAATCAAATCAATGATTAGGAATATGAGGAATCAAAAACCACCCAACAGAAGAGCAAAAATAAAAGATAATCCAAAAATATGAAGATAGTGTAAGAATCCTCTGGGACAACTTGAAGTGTACCAACATTCACATTATGGGAGTGCCAGAAGAAGAGAGAGAGCAAGATATTGAAAACCTATTTGAAGAAATAATGACAGAAAACTTCCCCTATCTGGTGAAAGAAATAGACTTACAAGCATAAAGAGTCCCAAACAAGAGGCAACCAAAGAGAACCACACCAAGACACATCATAATTAAAATGCCAAGGGCTAAAGACAAAGAGAGAATCTTAAAAGCAGCAAGAGAAAAGCAGTTAGTTACATACAAAGGAATGGCTATACAACTGTCAGCTGATTTCTCAACAGAAACTATGCAGGCCAGAAGGGAGTGGCAAGAAATACTCAAAGTGATGAAAAGCAAGGACCGACAACCAAGATTACTCTTTCCAGTAAAGCTATCATTTAGAATTGAAGGTCAGATAAAGAGCTTCAGAGACAAGAAAAAGCTAAAGGAGTTGATCACCACCAAATCAGTATTATATGAAATGTTGAAGGGTATTCTTTAAGAAGAGGAAGAAGAAGCAAAAGCAAAAGATAAAAAATATGAACAAAAATGGCAACAAATACATACCTATCAATAATTGAATCTAAAAATCAAAATAATTGAATAAGAAATCTAATGAACAGAATAAACTGGTGAATAAAATAGAATCAGAGGCATGGAAATGGAACAAATTGAGGATGCTCAGAGGGAAGGGGTGAAGGGGTGGGAAGAGATTAAACAAAGATCTTATATAGATACTAGAGGCCCAGTTTACGAAATTTGTGCACGGAGGGGGAGTCCCCTCAGCCAAGCCTGCACCCTGTCCAATCTAGGACCCCTTGGGGGATGTCCAACTGCCGGTTTAGGCCTGATCCTGGATTGCTGGCTCCTAACTGCTCACCTGCCTGCCTGCCTAGTTGCCCCTACCTGCCCGTCCCCCCCCTCCCCCCCGCCAGCCTGATCACCCCCTCAACCCCTCACTGCCTCTGTGTACTGGCCTGATTGCCCCTAACTGCCCCCTCTGCCAGCCTGGTCACCCCTTACTACCCCCCCTGCTGGCCTGGTTGTCCCCAACTGCCCCCCTCTGCCAGCCTGGTCGCCCCCAACTGCACCCTACCCACCGGCCTTGTCACTCCTAACTGTCCCCCTCCCTGCCAGCCTGGTCACCCCCAACGGCCCCCCTCTGCTGGCCTGGTAACCCCATGCAGCCTGCTTGTTCAGTTGTTTGGTCGCCCCTCACTAACCCCCCTGTCGGCCTGGTTGCCCCATGCAGCTTGCTTGTTCAGTAGTTTGGTTGTCCCTCACTAACCCCCTGCCCGGCCTGGTCGTAGGCAGCCATCTTGTGAGGGTATGAGGGTCAATTTGCATATTACCTCTTTATTATATAGGATATGCATTACCTATGGACACAGACATTAGGGTGATGAAGGCCTGTGGTGGGGCGGGAACCGGGTGGAGGGGGGCAATGGGAGGAAAAAAGAGGTACATCTGTAATAATCTCAACAATAAAGATTAAAAAGAAAACAAACAACCCCCCCCACACACAAAAACAAAATAAAAAAAAAGAATTTTATCACTTTCTCCATTTTTCCCTGTGCTAGACACTATTTTAAGCAAATTGAATGTGTTATCTCTCATTCTTTATCACAACTCTTTCATATCTTTGGTATCATTATTATTAATATTATCCCATTTTACAGAAACTGAGGCACAGAGACATTGAGTAACTTGTCCAAAAGGTGGAGCTAGGTAGTCCAGCTCAAGTAGTTTCCTTAATCCCTGGATTATACTGTTCTTGAGATGTTCATGGCAGCAATTTCAATCCTTGACTGAGTTTGCTTTCATGCCTACCTCTGCCCACCAGAAGCAAGCTTGTTCCTCACTAGGTCTTTCCTTGATGTAATCACATCAGAAGCAGAGCTGTATCTCTCATTGACATATTTCTTCATTAATTTCAGTCATAGAAATAGCATCTAATTATTTGTAACATGACTGTTTTATTTCAAGAGAAGTTTAATAAATAACCTAATTTTAGGTCAAGGGTTGGCAAACTATGGGCCATGAGTCCAATTCTGCCATTGTCTGGTTTTATAAGTAAAATTTGTTGGGGAACCAGTCACATTCAGGTATTTACTTTTTTCTATGGCTGCTTTCATGCTATACTTGGCAGAGTTGAACAGTTGTGACAGAGAATGTGTGGCCTGCAAAATTATTTACTCTCTGGCCATTAGAGAAAAATTTTCCAAACCCTGTTATGCTCCTGATCAAGTACCCCCAGGAAAATAATTATCTTTGATTCCATTTATATTTTGATGAAACCCTTGAAATCTATAGCCTCTTCTTCCTGCTTATCAGAGGAAGGAAGTATAACAATGTTGAATAGAAAAATTTCTTAAAATAAAGTCTCAATACCTTTCAATTTTCCATCACAATCCTCAAAGTTGAGTACCTTGCAAACAGAACATTAAGAACTATTCTAATGAAGTGTGTACTCTATTCAGGGCAAGGGTGGAGTCCTGAGGAGGTCGGTGGAATAGAGATGTGAAACACAAGATTATGAGGGGTTTCCTAGTTAGTGAAGACATGTAAGCACAGATTCCATGTAAGGGATCTCTCTACTCAGTCCTAGTTCTTGTTACTCCTATTATAAGACCTATAATGGTCAGCTTTCCCATCGAATCATGTACATAGTATCTCTCCACTAAATGGTGAGAAATGGGATGCATATCATCTCTTTTTTAAAATAATTTTTTTTCATACTAGTGATTTATTTATTTATTTATTTATTTATTTATTTATTTATTTTTAATTCTCACCCAAGGATATTTTTCCATTGATTTTTAGAGAGAGTGGGAGAGGGAAAGACAGAAATATCGACGTGAGAGAAACACATCAATTGGTTGCCTCCTGCACATGCCCCAAGCAGGGCCAGGGCCAGGGAGGAGCCTGAAACCGAGGTATGTGCCTTTGACTGGAATCGAACCTGGGACCCTTCCATCTGTAGGCCAACACTCTATCCACTGAGCCAAACCAGCGAGGGCATCTCTTACTCATCTTTGTATTCCTCCTCACAGTGCCTAGCAGAGTGTGGTGCACTTTCTAGGCGCTCAGTTAAAATTTGTTGAATTTGACTTTTACTGTTGTAAAAAAGATAAGATAAAATAAAAGACCAATCTCTACAAACTAATGAATGGCAATGTATGAATCCATTATCCATGCTTTCAACCCTATTCCCTTTCTTATTCATCTAGAGCAAGCTCCGTTGAGAGTTATTAAGATAGCACAAAGATTCCCTCAACATTTTATGGTAGGTATTGTAAAATTGATTAAAACATTTGAGCAAACTCTTTTAAAATATTATCTTTCAATTACAGTTTACATTCAATATTATTTTGTATTAGTTTCAGGTATACATTATAGGTTAGACAATGATTAGATCATCATATACTTTACAAAGTGATCCCCCTAATATTTCAAGTACCCACCTGACACCATACATAGTTATTACAATATTATTGACTATATTCCTCATGCCATACTTTACAACCCTTTGACTATTCTGTAACTACCAATTAGTACTTCTCAATCCCTTCACATTTTCCACCAAGCCCCAAAGCCCCTCCCCTCTGTCAACCATCAGTCTGTTCTTTGTATATATGAGTCTATTTCAATTTTATTTGTCTATTTCATTTTTTTAGATTCCACATATAAGTGAAAATATATGGTATTTGCCTTTCTCTCTCTGACTTATTTCACTTAGCATTATTACCCTTCCTATTTGTGACAGCAAATGTTTTTCTTGTTTCTTTAAGAAAAGATGCTTTTTAATATGATGTCAGGAAATACTGTAGGATTTCACTGGCCTTGGCCAATGAAGTATCTAATGAAGATATTCTGTATTCTGCTGAGAATCATTTTATAGAGAAAGGCAGATGCCTGATTCTTTAGATTTAATTTGTTTCCTTCAGCAATATAAAAAATCTCTTTTTTCAGCCCTTCCTAAATGCACAAAATAGGAGGGCCCAATAATCCTACTTTTCCTGTTGACTCCTACCTGGAATAAATACCTAAAACTAGTCCTTCTTTTGCTTTCTTTCTTAAATACAAACACAAAATAATATCAAGGTTGCTTCTGAATCCCGTGCTCCCACTGGAGTTGCTCATGTAATTTGCCTCCTGTAACTTGGTCAGATGTCTGCTCCTAATTCTCAAAGATCACATACTTCCAAAGGGCTTGCTTATTTCTTTTCAGAGAGGCAGCACAGAATGGATTCAACCGCATGGTAATACATCCCATGACGAAACCCCCTGATTGATACTGCTTGCTGAATAGAGCTCATTTTCTGAAAGTGCAGCTAAAGAGTTTTGTGTGGTCTCATCCCTTCTCCTGTGACCTATTAGTAGCTCCTTTGACTGGGTTCCAGAATTCTGAATTGGTTCAGCCGCAGATTCAAAAAACGTGCTTTTCATCTCGACTGCTGTTCTCAGAGCCGTCTCTCTCCCACAGAGCGTTCTTTTTTAAGCAATCTTTTCTAAGGGTTTGTACTATAACCCCACAAGGATTCAAGTTTTATCTTCCTTTTTTTTTTTTTCCTTTTCAACATCAATTAGTTGGAGAAGCAAACTGAGAAAAGGTAAACCTACGATTTTGAACTAGGAATATAATTCAGAGATGACACTGGCTTACAACCCGCTATCCTTTTCCCTTTAATATTTGATGATAACAAAATACAAATGTTCAATAAATGTTTGCAGAATGGAATTGAATTTTTACTGAAATGTTCAGAAATGGAATAAAACAGCAAAACTAAAAAAAAACAAAACACACAACACACACACACACAAAACACAATAAACCAAGCCAAAAAAACCCCCACAAAAACAAAAACCCAGACAAAAATTAACATCTCGACTCTAACGTGAAACATCTGATTTAACTTCCTTACCAGTTTTAATTGCTCCTACATAGAATATGCTGATTTCAAAGGAAAGAAAACTAGCCCTAAGTCAAGTTAAGCAACACCTTTTAAAACTATGGATGTCTAACTGAAACTAAAAGTCTTTGTGTTCATCTGTTGGGAGGCTTCTGAGTTTGACAAATTCTAAGAGGAGTAAAAGCAACAATCTCCTGAAACAGTCTACTGAGGTATTCCCAACAGTGTAGGATTGAATGACCACTTTACAAATGAACGAAAGAAATGCTTTGCAAACAAAATTATTATCTCCATTCACAGGCTATGAAACTCCCATGAGTAAACAGCCTTGATGTATTCAGTGCTGTGACAACAAGAATTACAGAAGACAAGGATAGAGTTAGGCCATCATTACAATGGCATTTTTTTTTTTCTTACTAATAATTTCTAGTTTAATTTTTTTGGTAGGTCAATATGAAAGGCAAAAATAATCCGATGGCACTAGTATTGACTTGGGTTTTTTATTGGTTTAAATTAAAGAACTGAATTGAGCAGGGTGTATACATGCTTGGCATGTATTTCTGTGGCTTTCAAAAGGAGCACATTGAGTGGTGGTATAGACCTGAGCCAGGAGCAAGGGCCCAGAGGAGAATTCCCAGAGGTTGGCTGCTGCTTTGGCTAAGAGCTGTTTTTAGTTGGTAAAATCACACTTTCCACAAGGAAACACCTTCCAATTCGATATGACTAAAAACTGCAGAGCCAGAAAATCACTTTGCTTTGTGGCTTTAAATGATTATGTTTGTGTTTTTGTTCTGTTCAGTTTTGTTTCGTTTCCCCTGAAATGCACCATTACCTCCAAATTTCATGGTCGTCTACCATCATTTAAGTTTTGAATATAAAAGCAAATTTTCCTTTTCTAAATCTTCTCTCTCTCTCTTAACATAAATAAATCAGACATCCTAAAGCCATCATTTAAACAGGGTGCTTACATTCCTGGGAAATAAATAATGCTGGCCTCGTTCTGACAAGTTAGTTTCTTTCTAAAATATAACATGCATTCCTAGTTTTAACTTAATGTTCAAAACTTCTGATGTATCCAGTTTTTCAAAATTGCTTCTTTTAGGCATTTTACTCAAACAATAAAAAGGTTTTAATTTTGTCTAGAAAGCATAGAATGATTAATTGATTTTGCAAAATACTTTAAAATAGAGGAGAAAAATGATCTGGGAAATAATGAGTTGCCCTGCAGTAGACAATCAATTCAAGAAGACATTACACCTCCAATATAGGGAATTGTTAAAACTATTGTGCATTCATTTCAAAAGAGAGAAAACAATTGTCACATTTGGAATACTGCAAGTAATTTAGTTAGTGATGTCTGGCCATAGAAGAAAGAGGGCCATAAATGCTGGTTACAGAAATCCTTCTGAGCATATTGCATACTGTAGAAAACCCTAGAGATAGAGGCATTTCCTTAAACAAATACTATTAATACTACTTTTGTTATACCAACTAATTTTAAGATAATGCTAAAAGAGCGATAGGAATTTCCCCAATTGTCAAATGAATCCCAGGTTTGGAATGGCTTTTTCCAAGTTACCAAGTACTAAATGCAATTAATATTCAGTGATTTATATTATGAAAATATGCTCTGGCCCTGGGCAGTGTGGTTCAGTTGGTTGGGCATCATCCTATGCACTGAAGGGTTGTGGGTTTGATTCCTGGTCAGGACACATGCCCAGGTTGCAGGATCAATCCCCAGTAGGGGGTGTGCAGGAGGCAGCTAATTGATGTTTCGCTTTCACATAGATGTTTCTCTCTCTCTATCTCTACCTCTCCCTTCTTCTCATAAAAATCTTTAAAAAAATGCTCTGAAACATTTGTAACATTTATGTTTTACTGCAATAGCTATGACATATATATGCTTGCTGTATCCTTCCTTCTGGTTCAGAGCCTGTTTGTAAGTCATGTTCCATTGAATGACTCATAAATTAAAGAAATGTCCAAATAAAACTAGAAAGCACAAATATTTGTTTTTTTTGGGGGGTAATGCCTTATGCACTAGGCTAGAAAAGTTTTTCCATAGTATTTAAATGAATAGTTCATTGATTCAATAGGTTAATATTTGAGAAAGAAACTTAACACATAGGAGGTCAAACATTTCATACTCACTGTAGAGAATGGTCCCATTCAAAGTGTTTGTTTTTATAGTCAAGTAGATGGTAACAATTCTGCTATGTTCTTTTTCCAGGACAGACTTCAACTCATTTAGGGTTGCAAAGAAAGGCAGTTCTAAATAGGAATTCCCATAGAAAGATTGGAAAATAAACCTGTATCTGAAAAAACACACAGTCATGTTAATGTGTTCTGATATACAGGCTGTTCCCCTCTCCCCCCAAATGTATATATACTTTAACAGCCGACAGCTCAATTTTGAAAATGAAATGTATTTTAATAGACACTGCCTTTATAATTATTCAAAGTGTGTATATATTTTTTGGAACACCTTGTATTATTATATTGCTAATCAAGCAGATGAGAACATAATATTAATAGTTAGCATTCATTTAAAAAGATAAAACTGATATTTACAAATATTATTTAGTTCCAACATTAAGCAATTTAGTTCCAACAGTAAGTACAATACGTTTGTAATGTCATTGTCTCATATAATTAAACCACCAGTTTAGAGGAAAAGACTCAAAACAGGAATATAATTTTTTTTTTTGTTTAAGGGAGAATAAACACCCTGAAATTGTATGAAATACATCTGTATCCCTGCATATCCTCTATAATAAAGATGTAATATGCAAATGGTCATTAAGCCAGGAAGTGTAACGACCGACCATGTAATGACTGGATCATGGATCAGCAGGAGGATGGGGCAGCGAGCTACAAGTGGGCAGTGGAGAGCTACAGGAGGGGGCAGGGCAGCAAGCTATGAGGGGTGGTGGGGGGAGCTACAGGAGGGTGGGGCAGAGGGCGGAGAGCTACTGGAGGGCGGCAGCGAGCTCCTGGCGAGCTACTGGCACACGGATTCATGCGCAGGGCTACTAGTGTGAAATAATAGTTTTCATTAGATTCTTAAAATATTCCGTGGTATAAATGGCTAGACATCAAATTAATACACTTAAAATTGATAAAGTTTATTTGATGTAATTATATTTCAATAAAAACAAACACCTGTGACACAAAAATATTAGAAAACTGTCACATTCTTTTTATTAATAGTCATTAATATTTAGTGCTTTTCACTGATCCTATATAAAAAAGCCTAGGTGGTGTTACACCCTCATGCAACACCCTCGTGTGATACTGCCACAAGATGGATGCTCTCACATTGTCACAAGATGGCTGCCACAAGATGGCCGGCAGGGAAGGACAGTTGGGGGCAAACAGGCCAGCAGGGGAGGACAATTGGGGGTGATCAGGCTGGCAGGGGAAGGCAGTTGGGTGGGACCAGGCCTGCAGGGGAGGGCAATTGGGGACCATCAGGCCAACAGGGGAGGGCAGTTGGGGCGATTGGGCTGGCAGGGGAGGGCAGTTGGGAGTGATCAGGCCAGCAGAGGAGCAGTTATGCGTCAATCAGGCCAGCAGGGGAGTGGTTAGGGGCAATCAGGCAGGCAGGCAGAAGCGGTTAGGAGCCAGCAGTCCCAGATTGTGAGAAGGATGTCCAGCTGCCAGTTTAGGCCCGATCCCACAGGGGGGATCGGGCCTAAACCGGCAGCCAGACACACCCCAAGGGGTCCCAGATTGGAGAGGGTGTAGGCTGTGGTGAGGGAGAACCACCACCCCCCTCTCCCCATGCATGAATTTCATGCACTGGGCCTCCAGTATATAAGATATTTTTAAGGAGTATTACTATACTATGCAAGGTTATTAGTAATTAGAATTCTTAATCTTTTAAATGCTTAATCTCATAAAATCCTGAGACATAAGTTTTAAAAAGTATTTATCTTATTGTCATATATATATTTAGACCTATGGACTTGGTACACTGAGCAAGTATATTACCTAAGATTTAGAAATGCAACATTATTTTTTGTTTCTCTCACAATGGGAAAATTTTCTTTGCCTCTGGGTGAAGACTTGAAAATCTGTATGAGTCATACCTTCTTTCTAAATTATATAATAATTTAAAAAACTAATATACAGTCTAAGAAATTTATTAACACTTAACATTTTCCTTCATAGATATGACTTCCCTTAGCCCCCTTCACCAGTCAAAGCTGTGGGGTGCCTGACACCTGCTGTCTGTCTTGAGGGGCAGAGAGAAGCTGGTTTCTGTTCCTATTTCCTTCTCCCCACCCCCTGCCCCTTCAGGCTAGCTGCTGCTTTGGACCTTTCTAGCTTTAAATGGGAGAAGACAAGGTGAGGTGGAAAGAAGCACACAGTGAAGGAGAGCGATTAGAGCTGGTGACTAATATTGCAAGCAGGCCTCAGGCTCTCTAGTAATAGTGGATGTTTAAAATGCACTGTATCCCTCCTGGCAGGAATGCCAGATAAAATACAGGATGCTCAGTTATACTTCAATTTCAAATAAACAACAAACCATTGTTTTAGTAGATCTCATCCAATGTTTGAAACATAATTATACTAAAACAGTGATTTGTTGTTTATTTGAAATTCAAATTGAACTGAGGGCCCTCTATATTCAGTAGTTAAACTGTCAACCCTGTGACTCATGAGGATTTGTGCAAGCTTTAGAAACCCTTTGTCAACAGCCATTTCTAGGGCTTGTACAGTAGCCTGCCTTTGGCTTGTCACTCTTAACTTGGTCCCACACTGGTTTTTCACATTATATGCAGACTCTTGCTGTTGGACAACCGCTTTCCTGTGTCAAAGAAAAAGTTGCACTGGGCAAAGTTCAATAGGCAAGAAAGACTTCATTCAAGCCTAATGCAATAGTGGAGTGAGGCTAGAATTAAGTCTTTGCTCTGAATGTTAGAGGTTTTAAGAGCTGAGGTGAGGGGATCATAAGCTACTGGTTTTGCTCGTAGGCCTTACCCCCTCAAAAATAAGCTTTCTCCTATTGTCATTACTGGAGGCAATTTATAACTTGGAGCAAGGCACCCATAGAAGTTAGGCTTCCCCTCTCCCAGAGCCTGGCTGATAGGACCACTATTTTCTTGATTACTTTTGAAAGAGATGGCTCCAGGTCCTGCAGAAAGACACTCCTGGGTTGTGAAACCAGCAAAAAGCTTTCAAAGAAGACTTACAACCCAAAGGAGCCAAGGAAAGAATCCATAATTGAAAGTTTTCTAAAGTAAATTCTCTAAGAAAAGTGAGGTCAGAGGCCTAGAGCCAGGATGAAGCCTGCCTGTCTAAAATTCAGTCCAGCTGAGGGGAACGTTAACGTGGTCTTGTTCACCTGACTAGAAAAACCACTTGGACAGAACGTAAGGGGGCTCTGGGCCAAAACTCTTTTCTAAGGGGTCCATTCCTAGTTCATGGTAAACACTCCTCCATTCCCTGTCTTATTGTCTGTGGGGGTATAGTTAATTTTCAAACAGTCTTCTCCTTCTGTTCCTTTATCTCCACAACCACCGCCCTACCCCCTACCCCCCCCATCGCCCCCCCCCCCCCCACACACAGAGGCTGCTTTGGTTTTCAATGTATGATTGTTGGTCCATAGTCCATAGTGTTCCCCACCAAGTGACCTAGTTTTAGTGACCCCCCCCCCCCCCCGTCACATGCAATGAGTGGGAGAGGGTAAGGGGTGAGGTCGACACACAGCATTCTACAAAACCATTGTCCTCAAAAGTGTGTCTCTAAAACCCTCTCTCCTTCAAATGCTGACCTTTTTTTATATCAAGAGTATTTGCTAGTTAAATCCTGCTTTTAGATACGGCACTTTATTTTGTTTATAGCATTACATCCTGGGTTGTAAAGTTTATTCTTACATCTCATTTACATCTATAACTTTGTATTGTCAGATAATAAATTATTTATTAGCAAACTGCTTAATTTAAGTTACATGGTAGCACATATTTGATAATTTCTTGTCCTTTTACACACAATCTTTAACTTCTAGAAATTTTCCTAAATGGTTCTATTTTACTGGATCAGTGTTTTTCCAAAGTTTTTAGGCCTAGTTAGCAAATCATTCATCAGAGCTAATATGCCTAGAAATCTCTGTAATACTTACCTTTTTTAAAAAATTCTTTATTTTTAAAGTATTACATATGTCTCCTTCCCCCCCGCCTCCCCCCATTGATCTCTCTCTGGCCACTCCTACCCCCAGAACATGCCCTCATCCCCCTAGTGTCTGTGTCCATTGGTTAGGCTTATATGCATGTATACAAGTCCTTTGGTTGATCTCTATCCCTCCCCTCCCCACTCCTGCCTTCCCTCTGAGATTTGACCGTCTGTTCGATGCTTCTCTCTTTGGATCTGTTTTTGTTCATCAGTTTAGGAGTGAGATCATGCGATATTTATCTTTCTCCTATTGACTTATTTCACTTAGCATAATGCTCTTCATGTCCATCCATGCTGTTGCAAATGATAAGAGTTCTTTCTTTTTTTTACAGCAGTGTAGTATTCCATTGTGTAGATGTACCACAGGTTTTTAATCCATTCATCTGCTGATGGGCACTTAGGCTGTTTCCAAATCTTAGCACTTACTTTTATTTAACTTTCTCCTTCCTTGTCTCTCATGACAATGTATTACAATTTGGTTGTCTTCTTACTTGCTCAATAGCACCTTTTCAGAATGTTCTTTCAACCATTCCATAACACAGTTTCCAGAGCTCTGTCCTGGGACACAATTCATCTATGTCTTTTCTAAATCAGATCCTCCTCCATTTTCTTACTCATAGCACTTCTTCTCCCAGGCTTAGAAACTCAGCATCATTATCCACCCATCTCTTTTCAAACTAGTTGCTGGTTCCTGTCACCTCTTTCTCAGATCAGATCTTGCAACTTTCCTTCTGCTACCACTGCCCTTATTTAAGTTCTCATGGCAGTTCAACTCAAGTGTTGGCAACAGCTTCTTTCTAACTGGGCTCCCTTCCTATAATGTCTGCTGGCTGTCATTGCTATCATGTCAACTTTACTTATTTGTAATCATCTAAGGTCTTCAGTACTACAGGATAATTCAGCTGCTTTTAGAATAAAACTAGACCCTCCATGGTCATATTTTTCATGTTTCCACACACACACACACACACACACACACACACATGCACGCACGCACCATTAAGGCAGAACATCATTTTCTTCTGTGGCTCTACTTGTGTTTATGCTGTTCTATTTGTTTGGAATGCCCTGCCCCATAATCCTAGGTATACAGGGCTTCTTTTAATTCAATGCTCACCTTGACTATTCCTCTAAATTTGAACTCCCTATCATACTGAGCTACAACTCTTTTAGTGTATGCATGTTTTCTTCCTTATATTGCAATTGTTAAGAAATTTGGGGCAAAACTGATAAAATAGTAAATCTGAACCTGTTACATTAGATAAGGGAGATAAATTCACCTCAATTAGTAAAAATAGAGTATTCTAAATAAATGAATTCTGAGAAGACTTGGAAAAATATGCGTTAAGGAAATGAATTTTCTCTCTTGTGACCAGAAAAGCCCATAACATTGTTAGAGTTGTACCAAATGGAGCAGAATGTTTAGTAGATACAGAACTGTACATGCACTATTTATGCTATATAATAAAAGGGTAATATGCAAATTGACCCTAAAGGCAGAACGACCACTTGACCAGTCACTATAAGGCACACTGACCACTTCTCAGTCCCTTTCCCTGGCCGGCAGGCTCCCATTGCCTGGAGGCAAATGGGGAACCAGGGGTGGGTGGCGGAGGACATGGGCAGTGCCAGGCGAAGGCCCCTGCCCCACCAGTTGCCCATCACACAGAGGGTGATCTGCAGTGGGGGTGGGGCGGCAAGCAGGAGGGAAGTCTGACCTCTTGGTCCCTCCCCTGAGCTGGCAGGCTCTGATCACCTGATGGCAAACAGGGAAACAGGGGTGGGTGGTGGTGGGGGGCAGGGACGGCTGCCGGCAGCCAGGGAAGATAGCCCTGATCACAGGCCAAGTCTAGGGACCGTACTGTGCACAAATTCTGTGTGCCAGGCCTCTAGTCTAATCTAATAATAGACAAATATGCAAATTGACTGCACCTTTGCTACGCCCAAGCCACGCCCACCAACCAATCAGGAAGAATATGCAAATTATCCCAACAAAGATGGCGGCTAATTTGCATATCAAGACAGCGTAGAAAGAAGCCAAGAGCTGCAGAAGGGAGCAAAGCTGCAGAGAAGCAAGCAAGCCGGGGGGAGGAGAAGGGAGGAGCGGAGGTGGGGCCGGGGGAGAAGGAAGTTGAGCAGGCGGGGCCGGGGGAGAAGGGGCGGGGCCGGGGAGAAGGGAGGAGCGGAGGCGGGGCCAGGGGAGAAGGGAGGAGCGGAGGCGGGGCCAGGGAAGAAGGAAGGAGAGCGGGCTGGCGGAGAAGGCGGGCTGGGGGAGAAGGGAGGAGCGGAGGCGGGGCCAGGGAAGAAGGAAGGAGAGCGGGCTGGCGGAGAAGGCGGGCTGGGGGAGAAGGGAGGAGCGGAGGCGGGGCCAGGGAAGAAGGAAGGAGAGCGGGCTGGTGGAGAAGGCGGGCTGGGGGAGAAAGGAGGAGCGGAGGCGGGGCCAGGGAAGAAGGAAGGAGAGCGGGCTGGCGGAGAAGTTAGAAAAGCAGGGGGGCTGGCGGAGATCACGGGGCGGGGGACAAGGGAGGAGAGCAGGCAGGGTGGGGTAGAGTGCAGCAGGAAACCCTATTGCAGGATTTTTCCTGCAATGGGAACGCTAGTTAATATATAAGGAGAAAAAACATATGCCAATCAAGTTAAAATGCAATGTAGCTCTACACTGGAGGATGTTTAGATGACAAATTTGGATATGGCTGTGGCAGAGAAAATGGTTAATATTATAAAGAGACTGGGCTTGGATTTTAAATTAATAGAATATCATATAACTTTAAAAGTTGCATATCTGTTGATTCTATCATAATATGGTTTTAGACACTGTTTCTTCCTATTGCTTTTACCTACACTATTTGGAATCATTGATATTTTCACTCACTGAACCAATATACATTTTTAAAATTAATTAATTTATTTTTATTTCAGAGAGAAAGAGATAGAGAAACATCAATGATGAGAGAGAATCATTGATTGGCTGCCTCCTGAACGCCCCCCACTGGGGATTGAGCCAGCAACCCAGGCATATGTCCTTGACTAGAATAGAACCCAGGACCCTTCATTCCACAGGCTGATGCTGTATCCATTGAGCAAACCAGCTAGGGCCACTGAACCAATATTTATTGAGTGGCTACTATTTGCTAGAACTGGTCAAGGAATACAGTGGTGAGCAAAATAGGTAGCGACTCATCCTCATGAAGCTTAAATTTTAGTTTCATGGAAGAAAACCCCAAGTTAGAAGTTGGTAGAATTTATTCTACTAATGTGGTAGAATTTTCCTTGGACCCTGGGAAGGTATACTACCCTATTTGCTTAACTGTTTTTCTGACATTTGCTCTCATCCAGGAGCATTAAGCCTAATGTGAGCTGTAAGATTAGATAAGAAGGAGAGTCTAACAAAACCTATTTCATATACCTTTTCATACTATTCATTCTCTGGTGGCAAGATCTGAGTCTGATTTAGCTTTGCATTCTCCCATGGCATGAGTAGTTTTGTAGATTGTAGGCAGATATATTCTTGGATAAATGTAACTATAGAAAAATGATCATTTTGGGGTAGTTTCTTTAAAGGACAGAAAAACTACATATTCTTATAATTAAAATCAGATGAATCAAGACTATAGAGATTGGGTTCTAGCATTTTTCTCGTGGCCAAGCTTTTCACATTATTGATAAATCCACAGGAAAATTTCTGTAAGAAGACACTCTTTACAAAAGGGTTCATATATGAATCAAATTTGAATCCATAATCAGGTTTTACTTATTCTGAGAAGTAGTGAACTCACCAAGAGCAGTAAAAATTCAATTTGCTTAAAAAAATGACTTCCACGTTACTTTGCAGGAGCATACCTATTGTATAATTCAGGCACACCTGCCTACTTCTT
Organism: Cnephaeus nilssonii; assembly: GCF_951640355.1. Classification (NCBI taxonomy): domain Eukaryota; kingdom Metazoa; phylum Chordata; class Mammalia; order Chiroptera; family Vespertilionidae; genus Cnephaeus; species Cnephaeus nilssonii. The sequence goes on along the minus strand of NC_137080.1, from coordinate 70,253,323 downwards.
AGCTCGCGCACTCCTTAAACCTTTTTTTCAGAGCTGACAGGTTTTATGAAAATTGTGACGGGGAACAACAATTATGAACAATAAACATTTGCTATTGAATTGCTTTTCTAGCCATATTAATTTTCATTATCATCATGTTTAGTGAATATGTTGAAAAACAGAACTGCCCTGAACGTGGAAAACAAGACTAATTGGGGTTAGGCGGAGTGTTCCCCCGCTGCTGCCAGAAGCCTCTCCAGGCAATGCTTTTGAACACACTCCAAATTCACTTCCCTTCCAATTATACATGGGAAGAAAACCAGGGTTTTCAGATAAAAAACATGTACTAAACATCTTACAAAATACGTCGTATAGTAGTTCATTAGTGGTTTCTAATTACAACTTAGAAATATGCAATGTTTAAATGTCTGAAAGGGTTATATAGGTTGACCTAACTAATTATATTAACTTTTCTATGGTTAACAAAATTTAAAATCAGTCCTAAATTATGTTATGTTAAAAAGCCTCCAAACTCTTAAATTGTCAAAGGAAGGTGTGAAAGAAACAACAGTACTGAGTTTGAAAGACCTTATGTTAAAAACATGGGTGAATTTAATGTTTTTCACTCAACATACTTCTATAGTATGAATCAGGATCTCAGTCAGTCAATAACAACAACTCATTGAAATTTAGTCCAGGAGGGCACCATGGAATAACAAAAAACAAACAAGCAAGCAAGCAAACAAAAAAAATAGACGAGATTAGGATCTTTACCCTGAACACAGTACAACTGAGCAGCATAAAGTTTATTCATTCTGAATAGAAATGGGCTCCTTTGTCTGCAGTATCTATCCATACAAAACCCTAATATGCAAATCGACCGAACAGCAGAATGACCAGCAGAACAACTGGTCGCTATGATGCGCACTGACCACCAGGGGGCAGATGCTTAATGCAGGAGCTTCCCCCAGCCTGCAGGCCCCAGGCCAGCCTCCTGCAGAGGGAAGCGACCCACAGTAGTGGTGGCGGGGGGCGGGGCTGGAGAGCAGGCAGAGCCAGGCCGGCCTAGGTGGGTGTGAGTGGGGGCCGGGATCACCCTGCTGGTTGCCCCACAGATTGGCCCTGATAGCCGGCCCTGCCTAGGGACCCTACCCATGCACAAATTTCATGCACTGGGCCTCTAGTTCATACATATAATATAAAGTATAGTACTATAGTTTAGTATTTATAAAATACACTAAACATTCTTACCACATCATATATTTTTGCTTATTTAGAATTAAAAAATATGTTAGATTTGGATGGCCCAAGTATCATGAACTATATTATTACCTTTGCTGGGATAATTTCTCCATATTAGATATTCACATTTATATTAATCCATAAACTGTGATAAATTTGTTAGGTGCCTGATAAAAAAGATCAACAAGTCTGAAGTTGCTCCCAGCACCGCTGCTGTTTTTGCAGCATGGCCTTTCCCAGCCATAGAAAATCATGGAAACATGAAGGCAGAACTAACATTTCCCCATTTCATCATAGCTGCTTCATTCCTCCATTTAAAGCATGAAGAGAGTTTCTCTGCATCTGACCAAAGCAATGCACAAGGAAACAACCCATGTTAAACAGAACAGGACAAAACAAAATCCTTTCTCATTCTTCATTGTCACAGATACTCTAGCTATACTGTTTTTCATCCCTTGGTTTCTCTGTTAAAGAATGGATGACCCTCTAAAAAAATGTGATGCTTTAGAGCTATACTCTACCTCCTTCCTTTTACAAAATAAAACCAAGTAGAACATTGCTTAGCACACCAAAAATATTTTACATTCAGTATAAACAAAACCAGGACAAGAAAGGGAAAGAACCATCAATATCTCACACTGTACTTGACATGTTATAATAGCTACCAATCTCTCTCTCTAGTCTATTTCTATACCTTCTTCTCATAGTTCAAAAAATTTCCCTGAGTGATCTCATTTGTTCCCATAACTTTAGCTACTTTCTAGTTCTGAAAACTCTCAATTTTCTATCTTTAGCACAGATAGCTTCTGACCTTTTATGTCTGGCTGTCTACTAGAGAGATACATTTGGAAAGAATATAGGTAACCTAAACTCAGCATATCCAAGCTAGGTTGTTGTTGGTTGTCTTTTAAAATTTGATCCTCCTCTTTTTTTAATTTAAATTTTATTTTTCAGTTACAGTTTACAATCCATGTTATTTTGTATTTCAGATGTACAGCAAGATGGCTAGACAATCATCTACTTTATAGTGCATACCCCAATATTTCCAATACCCAGCTGGCACCATACATAGTTATTACAATATTATTGACTATATTCCCTATGCTCTACTTTACATCCCTGTGACTATTTTGTAACTACCAATTTATATATGTTAATCCCTTCATTTAAAAAAATAATTTTATTGATTTCATAGAGGAAGGGAGAGGGAGAGAGAGATAGAAACATCAACGATGAGAGAGTATCATTGATTATCTCGTAGATCGGCTGCCTTCTGCACACCCCACACTGGGGGTTGAGCCCACAACCTGGGCATGTGTCCTGACTGGGAATCTAACCTTGACCCTCTGGTTCATAGGTCAATGTTCAACTACTGAGCCACTCCAGCCAGGCCTTCACCTTTTTTATAAATCAACAAACAACAAGTGTTGGTGAGGATGTAAAAAAAGGGGACCCTCATGCACTATTGGTGGGAATGCAGATTTGTGCAGCCATTGTGGAAAACAGGGGAGCTTCCTCAAAAAATTAAAATGGAACTAACCTATGACCCAGCAATTCCACTTCTGGGTATAAATCCAAAGAAACTCCAAACACTAATTTGAAAGAATATGTGTACCCCTATGTTCATTGCAGGATGGTTTACAATAGTCAGGCTATGAAAGCAACCCAAGTGCCCATCAATAGATGTGTGGATAAAAATGTAGAGGTACATATGTATAATGGAATATTAGCCAACCATAAAAAAGAATGCATTTCCTTCTCAATATCAAGCTGATAATATCTTCCTTGTTATTAACACAAATATACACTTCTATTTACAATGTTTATTCAATTGTACAGTGATATTTTCCTGTACAATTCACTAGGTGACAACTATGAGTTCCTTAAAAGCAGGCATCACATATGTATCCAGCTTTCCTGCTTCAGTAATTAGCTAAAAATCTTTCCTCAGGTTTTAGGTGCATTGTATCCAGGTGGGAATGTGTGATGAATTGAATTAAGTGAGGCTGAGTTGACTTTGTTGAACCTCTTTGTGATCTCTTACTACAGTAGGCAATTCAAAGCCTCTGACTTTTATAAGAACTTAATAGCCAGCCACCAATTTCCTCTCTTTAAAAAAAATGATGATATGTCTCCAAAAAAGTGCAGATGTTCTCAGTAAATCTGTTATCTCTCTTCCATCAACTTCATTTATTTTTAAAAGGAAATACAGTAGTTTTCAAACTCTTGCTGGTCCATGCATTTCCACAAGTCCCATTCAGTCTTAACGTTGTCACAGCAATTACCACCTACAGTTTAATTTTAAGTAAGTTCTATGTATTAGCTGTGCACATTGTCTATTATTTGTGTGTCTCAGGCTTAGAAAAAATATTATAAACATCTATATTCAGCTCACAATACAGATAATTTGATGTATCAGATCTGAGACAGATAGTAAGTGGAGGGGGGAGGAAAGAGATAGAGATAGAGATAGAAATAGAGATAGTGATAGAGATAGAGATAGATAGAGCTAGAGCTAGAGAAGAGGAAAGGACTGGAGAGAAGGGGAGGGGAGTGGAGAGAAGAGGGAGAGGTGAAATAGAGAGGAGGGGAGAGGAGAGGGAGAATATGAAGAATCAGAATCAACCTCTTAATACTGGCTGGCTTTTATTGAGCACTACTATGTGACAGGCAATGCTCTCAAAAGTACTGTTGTTCCTTTTTTTTTTTTTTTTAAGAGATGACAGCTGAGACCTTTAAGCTTCTTTAAAAGGAAAGCAATTTTCTGAATGTTGCACAGTTAGAAATATCTGCCTTTGAGGACTGACTCTACTGCTTATTAATTCTAAAACTGAGGCTCTTACATATACGACCTGACTCTCAAAAGGTTACGGAAGACCGATTACCTCACAGAGGTCTACCCCTGGCTGCCATGTTCACCATTTTCCACCTGATTTCTCCTCCTCACTAACTCTCCAGCCTTGAAGACCCTGCTCCTTGAACCTCATCAGCCCTGTGACATCCTTTACATACCACTCTAACAATGTATAACTAATATTTAACTAATGTATAACATGTTTTGAGCTCGCATGTGGTGTGAGAACTGTGCTAGGAACTATTTCTACATGGGTAATGCGTTTTAATCTTCAATACAACCCTATAATTATCCACTTTTACAAATGAGCAATCAGCAGTTTGGAAAGGCTAAGTAACTTGTGCAAGGTCACACAGCTAGGAAATGTTAAATTAGACCTCTTAACTTCAGAGGCCCTTTTCTTAAATTCTAAGCAATATGTATATACTGTATATATTCTAAGCAATATATATATATACACTGAGTGGCCAGATTATTATGATCTCTGAATGCATAATAATCTGGCCACTCAGTGTATGTCCTTGGTGTATATCGTATATAATAAAAGGCTAATATGCAAATTGTCCCCTCGACCAGGAGTTCGACCAGCAGGCAGGCCGGCCAACCGCCCATGTCCCCTCCCCTTGGCCAGACTGGCTGGACCCCACCCATGCATTTATGTGTATACACACACACACACACACACACACACACACACACACACACACAATGAGTGGCCAGATTATTATGCGTTCAGAGATCATAATAGTCTGGCCACTCAGTATATGTATATATGTTACTGCCATTGCATCTAGCAAAGCCTTTACTTGTTTCTTTTATGTACAGGGGTAATAAACTGTTTTGTACATTCCAACTTTAAATATGAAGTAGCTACCTATGTAAACATTGCCCATTACCCTAGCATAATTACATATTTCTTCCTCAACTTGAAGCACATGATACATTAGAAAAAATGTATCATGAGCATAAATAATTATTTTCTCCTGATCTGAATACTACTGGGAAGTAAGTGCTACTCTAAGTCTTTCACTTTTCAACCTTCTTTTAGTCTTCATTGTTTGATCTTTTTTCCTAGCCTTGGTCCATTTTATTATTCTTTCATTTCTTCAATAACTTGCATGTACATTTTCAAGAATTAGACATCTACATGATATGAAAATAATTTTTAGTCTACTCTAGTCATGTGAGATCACTAACGCAATACCAATGATATAATTAGAAATTTATCTCAAGCATTAAAAATAATCACAAACTCTGAGAAAGTTAAGGAATTACTAGAAACAGTAAGGAATTATTACTATAACCATATGAGCATGCTATTTCACTATTTGAAATGCCTCAAAGGCTGTAAGAATTGGACAAATGAAGGTCAAAATCCAAAGATAAATCTAAAAAGGCTCAGTAGTTTAGTTCAATAATCTCAAAAGTGGGGGAAAAAGCAACGTTAGAAAGTCCATGAATTGCCACCACTTATATGCCTGGTCTTTTTATCTGTGGTCCATATGACAGCACAGTCTCATTCAACTAAACTGCTTTGATTCTGGCTAAGCATGATGAGTACAAAAGTACTTGAATATATGGGAAATTGTTGGGTTCAAGTGTGGGGCAGGCAATTGGTATGAAAATAAGTGAGGTTTAAAAGTTCATATTGCAAAACAATTTTCCCTCTCCTCTTAAAAACTAGTGGGATAGAAAACTGCTTCTAAAGAAACCTCTTTGAAGTCACAGCTAGAGATTGCAAACATACTGTTTAGCTGGTAGGCTCACTTTGTCTTCTTTCTATAGTTGAATATAGACTTCTGCTGGATTAAGGATAAAAATACGTCATAAAGTGCTACACAGTATGAACCTGGTGATTAATGGTATTTTGTGCACATAGAATCTAAAGAATCTTTTTAAAAAGGTAAGCAAGGACAGAATACAAAGGCTTTCTCATTCCCTCCTCTTTCTGTACTTTAACTCACATTAATAATACAGACATGTGCAGTGGAACGAAATAGAATAATCTATCTGTCTATCTATCTATCTATCTATCTATCTATCTATCTATCTATCTGTCTATCTATCATCTATCATCATATATAGATATATCAGACATTGGGTGAATAGGTGTACCATGCATAAAAACTATTGGCAGATGACTTTCTCTCTCTCTCTCTCTCTCTCTCTCTCTCTCTCTCTCTCTGTCTCTCTCTCTCCTCTCTCTCGCTCTTTCTCTCTCTCTCTGTAAATCAGGAGTTTGGTTTTGAACATTTGACTTTGATACATAAGGAGACATACAAGTGAAGATGTCTACGTAATATTTGTTGACTATGTGGGCCTAAAGTTCAGAGGTATGGACTATTCTAAAGATATAATTTAAAATTTGGTCTCTATGTCATTTATTTCTGCTCTGATCTTTATTATTTCCTTCCTTCTGCTCACTCTGGGCTTTTCTTGTTTCTCTCTTTCTAATTCTTTAAGTTGCAGAGTTAGATGATTTATTACAATTTTTTCTCGTTTTTTGAGGTAGGCCTGTAGAGCTATAAACTTCCCTCTCAGGACTGCATTCACTGTGTCCCATAGATTTTGGATTGTTGTGTTTTCATTGTCATTCGTTTCCAGGATTTTTTAATTTCTTCTTTGACTCTTTGGTAACCAATCATTGTTTTATAGCATGCTATTCAGCTTCCAAGTGTTTACATTTTTTTAATTGTTTTTATTGTGGTTGATTTCTAATATTATGCCATTGTGGTCTGAGAGGATGCTTGATATGATTTCAATCTTTTTGAAACTGGAGAGACTTTGCCTGTGACCCAATATGTGGTCTATCTTTGAAAATGTCCCATGTATACTTGAGAAGCACGTATATTCCGTGGCTTTGGGGTGAAATGTTCTGAAGATGTCAATTAAGTTCATCTGATCTAGAGAGTCATTTAGGATTGCTATTTCTTTGCTGATGTTTTTTGTCTAGAGGATTTATTCAATGATGTCAGTGGGGTATTAAAGTCCCCTACTATGATTGTATTGTTGTCTATCTCTCCCTTTATATCTTCCAGGAGGTTTTTTTTTTTTATGTATTTGGGTGCTCCTGCATTGGATACATTGGAAACAATAACCCTATTGTTTACCAGGGTTAAACAATACAAAAGATCAATGAAACCAAAATCTGGTTCTTTGAAAGGATAAACAAGATTGTTGAACCTCTAGCTAGGCTCACCAAGAAGCAAAGAGAGAGGATCCAAATAAACAAAATCAAAAATGAAAGAGGTGAAATAACAACAGACCCCATAGAAATACAAAGGATTGTTAAATAATACTATGAACAACTCTATTCCAACTAACTAGACAACCTAGAGGAAATGGACATATTCCTAGAAAAATACAACCTTCCAAAACTCAAATCAGGAAGAATCTAAAAATTTCAATAGGCCGATAACTATGGAGGAAATTGAAGCAGTCATCAGAAAGCTTCCAGCAAACAAAAGCCTTGGGCCAGACGGCTTCACAGGGGAGTTTTACAAAACATTCAAAGAAAAACCAAAACCTATCCTCCTCAGACTATTCCAAAAAATTCACGAGGAAGGAACACTTCCATGCTCATTCCATGAAGCCAGCATTACTCTAATACCAAAACCAGATAAAGACAACACAATGAAGGAGAATTACAGGCCAATAACCCTCATGAAAATAGATGCCAAAATCCTCAACAAAATTCTACCAAATCAGATCCAGCATTACATCAGAAAGATCATACACCATGACCAAGTAGGATTTATCCCAGGAATGCAAGGATGGTACAATATCCGCAAATCAATAAACGTGATACATCACATAAACAAATTGAGAGATAAAAATCACATAGTCATATCAATTGATGCAGAAAAAGCATTTAACAAAATCCAACACCCTTTCTTGATAAAAACCCTCAGCAAAATGGGAATAGAGGGATCATACATCAACATAATAAAAGCCTTATATGACAAACCTACAGCCAACATCATGCTCAATGGGCAAAAACTAAAACCATTTCACCTAAGAACAGAAATAAGACAGGGATGCCCACTTTCACCACTCCTGTTCGACATAGTACTGGAAGTGCTAGCCACAGCAATTAGACAAGAAGAAGAAATAAAAGGCATCCAAATTGGAAAAAGAGGACGTAAAACTGTCATTATTTGCAGATGACAAGATACTGTACATAGAAAATCCTAACTACTCCATTAAAAATTATTAGACTTAATAAATGAATTTGGCAATGTAGCAGGATACAAATTTAACACCATACAAAATTAACACCAAGCAATCTATGGCATTTTTATACACCAATAGTGAATTTACAGAAAGAGAGATTTAAAAATCCCATTTATCATTGCACCAAAAAAATTAAGATAACTAGGAATAAACCTAACTAAGGAGGTATAAGACCTGTACTTGGAAAAGTATAGGACACTGAAAAAAGAGATAGAGGAAGACATAAACAGATGCAAAAACATATCGTGCTCATGAATTGGTACAATCAACGTCATTAAAATGTCCATACTACCCAAAGCAATCTATAGATTCAATGCGCTTCCCATTAAAATACCAACGGCAAATTTCACAGACCTAGAAAGAACTCTTTAAAAATTCATCTGGAATAAAAAAAGACCCCGAATAGCTGCAGTAATCCTGAGAAAGAAGAACAAAGTAGGGGGGATCTCAATACCAGATATCAAGCTGTATTACAAAGCCACTGTTCTCAAAACTGCCTGGTACTGGCACAAGAACAGACATATAGACCAGTGGAACAGAATAGAGAACCCAGTAATTGACTCAAACCACTATGCTCAATTAATATTTGACAAAGGAGGCAAGAATATAAAATGGAGTCAAGACAGTCTCTTCAATAAATGGTGTTAGGATAATTGGACAGATACATGCAAAGAAATGAAACTAGACCACCAACTTACACCATTCACAAAAATAAACTCAAAATGGATAAAGGACTTAAATGTAAGATGGGAAAACATAAAAATATTAGAGGAATCCACAGGCAGCAAAATCTCAAACATATGCCAAAGCAATATCTTCACTAATACAGTTCCCAGGGCAATGGAAACTAAAGAGAAAATTAAACAAATGGGACTACATCAAAATAAAAAGCTTCTGTACAGCAAAAGAAACCATCAACAGGGTTTTTACCAAACATTTACCAACAAGAAAGCTCACTGCATGGGAGAATATATTTGCCAATGTTATCACCGTTAAGGGTTTACTCTTTTACAGGGAACTCATACAACTTAACAAAAGGAAGATAAACAACACAATCAAAAAGTGGGCAACAGCCCTGAATAGATACTTTTCAAAAGAGGACATAAGGAAGGCCAAGAGACATATGAAAACATGCTCAAAGTCACTAATCATCTGAGAGATGCAAATCAAAATGGCAATGAGGTACCATCTCAGACCTGTCAGAATTGCTATTATCAACAAATCAACAAAGGACAAGTGCTGGTGAGGATGTGGAGAAAAAGGAATCCTTGTGTACCGCTGGTGGGAATGCAGACTGGTGCAGCCACTGTGGAGAACAGTATGGAGTTTCCTCAAAAACTAAAAATGGAACTCCCATTTGACCCAGTGGTCCCACTTTTGGGAATATATCCCAAGAAACTAGAAACACCAATCAGAAAGGATATATGCACCCCTATGTCCATAGCAGCACAATTTACCATAGCTAAGATTTGGAAACAGCCTAAGTGCCCATCAGCAGATGAGTGGGTTAGAAAACTATGGTACATCTACACAATAGAATACTATGCTGCTGTAAAAAAGAAGGAATTATTACCATTTGCAACAGCATGGATGCATCTGGAGAGCATTATGCTAAGCGAAATAAGCCAGTCAGAGAAAGCTAAATGTCATATGATCTCACTCATTTGTGGAATATAATGAACAACATAAACAGACGAACAAAAAACAGATTCAGAGACAGAGAAACATCAATCAGACTGTCAAACCTCAGAGGGAAGGTAGGAGAGGGTGGGCGTAAGGGGGAGAGATCAACCAAAGGATTTGTATGCATGCATATAAGCCTAACCAATGGACACAGACACCAGGGGGGTGAGGGCAAGAGTGTGTGTGGGGGGGCAATGGGTGGTTAAATACACATATGTAATACCTTAATCAATAAAAACATATATTTTTATTGATTTTAGAGAGGAAGTGGAGAGAGCAATAGAAACATCAATTATGAGAATCACTGACCGGCTGCCTCCTGCATGCCCCCTACTGGGGAGAGAGCCTGCATCCCTGGCATGTGCCCTGACAGGGAATTGAATCGTGACCTCCTGGTTAATAGGTTGCCACTCAGCCAGTGAGCAACACTGGCCTGGCAGATAGAAATTTTGCAATTAAAGGAATATGACTTGTTGAAGTTGAACAATGGGAGTGAAAGGTATTTCTTAGAGGGAGCTCTGGGCTGGAGCAGAAAAGGGCTGGGCCAGAGTGGAAAGGCAGTGCTGGCAGTCAGGGAAAGGAAAGCCCATTCTAGCACAAATCTTCGTGCATCGGGCTTCTAGTATATATATATATATATAAAGCCAGGGACAGGAAAGCCATAATGACCGTAATGACTGGTCGCTGTGACGCCCACTGTGCTCAGTTAACTGGCCCGATCAGGGAGTGGGGCTGGTGGCCAACCTCCCCTGGTCCCTCCCCCTAGCCTGCCCCACCCCTGATTGGCTTCTCCCACCCCTATCTAAGGTAGGGCGGTGGCCAACCCCTTCACTGCCCTTCCCCCAGGCCAGCCCCACCACAATTGGCCCACCCCACCACAATCGGCCTGCAGCCCCATCTCCTGGCTGGCTCCACCCCTGTTCGCCCCACCTACCCCAATAGGTTGTGGGGCAGGCTGGCTAACCTCCTGCAGCCCCTCCCCTGATTAGCTCTGCCCCCAATGGGCCCCCACCACCCCTATTGGCCCATGGCCCCTCCCCTCATCCAGCTCTGCCCCCAATCACGCCCCCCCCACACCAATCAGGGGTGGGGCTGGCCGGCCAACTTTCTATGGCCCCTCCCCTAGCTGCTGATCCCCGATCAGTCCCCCTCACCCCTTCTGGGGGTGGGGCCAGCTGACCCACTGCCCACAGCCTCACCCCACAGCCGACCCCACCCCCAATCGCCTCCCCAAATCAGGGGTGGGGCCTGCTGGCCAATCACCTGTGGCCCTTCCCCCCAGGTGGCCCGGCCCTGATCCAGCCTAGATCTGGGCAGGCTGGCCTGTCTGGTCAACCTCCTGCCATCTCCTCCTCCTGACAGGCCTGGCCCTGATTGGGGCCGGGCTGGCCAGACCCCACCCATGCACAAATGTGTGCACTGGGCCTCTAGTAATAATAATAAAAGAACTGTCAGGCAAAATAGAAAAAGAATTTCCTGACAGGTAGAACCTCTGTCTTGTTTGTGTCCTAGTTATAAGTCAGGGGGAAAGTTGAGTCATGTGTTACGTTACAGAGGCAAGTCTCATAACAAAAGATTTTATAAAACACAGAAAGGGTATTAAAAAGATGATGGACACCCACGTTAAGAGAAATATCTACCACAGGAGCCAACAGATGAGTGGAAGAATTGGCCTGGTCTGTAGTTTAGGAATTTCCTCTATGGTAATGGACAGAACAAATGGGTGATGATCCTTAAGTCAGTTTTGAGAGATGCCATTTGAGGGCAATAATTTTTCTTAGAAAAATAGGATATAAATTCATCCTCTGAGAATAAGGGGAATAATGAAGGTCTGGCAATTGAGAATATAGATAAGATTTAAAACAGTCACTGTGAAGACTGCAAAAAAAAAAGGTGAAAAAGAGAACAATAGTAATGAACTGTGTAGAAGGTTCAGTGTAGGGTGATGGCCATGAATTTATAGTGATGCCAATGTTTCCAAATAGATGATTTTAATTCTGAAGAATAATCAGAAGCCTGGGTGATGACATGTAAAAGACAGATACCCAGGTTTACTCCAAACTTTGAATTCCCGATGGAAGCCCTTAGAAATGGTAGAGAACAATGGGAGGTTTAAAATATTAGAAAGAAATCTATTACAGATCTATAAATGCCAAGTGAGTTCTTATAGCCACACACTGCCAATGGCTAATGCTACTGGATGAAAGCTGGGGTGTACTTGAGCCATTTGTATCTGCACATAAGGACAGACATTTATCTCTATTATATTTTCAGTGTGATTTGAATTGGCTTATTATTCCAGCCTGTCCAGGTTTTTTGGCTTTGATTTTGTCATCCCTCATATTCACTTTTCTTTCAGGCATTGTTTCACCCAGGAATTTGATGAGCAAACTACATATCCATCCAAATAACCTCTTTAGGACCCAGTGATTCCACTTCTGGGGATTTATGCAAAGTAAACAAAAAAAGACCATATGCACTCCTATGTTCACTGCAGCATTATTTACAACAGCCAAGATATGAAAGCAACCCAAGTCCTCATAAACAGACAAATGGATAAAAATGTGGTATTACATACACACAATGGAATATAACTAGGCCATAAAAAGAATGAAATCATTTGTGACAGCATAGATGGACCTAGGCGGTATTATGCTCAGTGAAGTAAGTCAGTCAGAGAAAGGCAAATATCCTATTATTTTACTTATATGTGGAATTTAAAGAACAAAATAAACAAACACAGTTGAAGCAGACTCATAGGCACAGTGAACAGACTGGTATTTGTCAGAGGGGAGCAGGGTTGGAGGACTGCATGAAAGAGGTGAAAAGATAAAGAAGTACAAATTGGTAGTTACAAAATAGCCACAGGGATGTAAACTATAGCATAGAGAATATAGTCAATAATATTGTGATAACTATGTATGGTGCCTGGAAATATCAGGGGGAACTCTTTGTAAAGTAGATGGTTGTCTGACCACTATGCTGTACACCTGAAACTAATACAAAATAACAGTTAAAGTAAACTGTAATTGAAAAATTATAATTAAAAAATTTTTGAACTGGACAGAGCTAATTATATGGCCTTATAATATGCTATAAATAGAGTAACTCAAATGCTTAGACATGTGGATTTTAGTAATCCTTTTCTCAGTAATAGAATCATAGAATCTTACAGTTATCCTCTTCCCATACCACCCAAATTTTTGCACATCTGAGCAAGCTGATATTCAAAGAGGCTGAGTGATTTTTCCAAAGTCATAAACTTGATGGTTAAAAATTCAGGATTAGAATTGAGTTTTCACCCTGGGATTGGTGGCCCTTCACACACAATTTCTCCGTTCCTTTATATGAATCTAATTCTTTTCAAATTCAAAGGTTTTCTACATAGTAACCTAATACTAATTTTCCATTGATGAACATAGGATAAAATTAGTATGTCTTCAGGCAAACCAATTCTCCACTCTTTAGCAATTTTTTTATACAATTGTTACTATGAATAAGGTCTCAGAGAGAATGTTACATTCATATAATCTGTCTGTCCTCTAAGATTATAGTCAGGAGATGAATATTGCATCGGCATCATGACAATGGAAATGCAAATTAAACAGATTTTTAAGTTCTGAAATTATGAAGCAAATTTTGATTCTGTTTTTTTCCTTAAGGCTATGTCAATTGAAAACTGAAAACTGTCTTTTAAGCTATTGGCTGATTAAAAAAAAAACATTCACTCACAGTGGATATTAAAACTGTAATATAATATCCAAAGTATATTTGAAAATATTTTCCAAATATTTTAATTTGAATTATAAATAGTGTTATAATAAAATATAAACATTTATAAAAGCAAATCTTTTTTCCCCCCAGTTGGGAACAAATTGGAACTTAAATTTAACAATGTTTCCATACTTACTGGACTTTCAAAGCCTTGCAGTACTACAACATAGGTTTTGAAAGAAATTTTGGGGTTTGAATTTCGGATCTGTCACATAATAGTTGTGATACTCAGAGAGGGTTATATAGCCTCTTTTAGCTTCAGTTTACTCACATGTAAAATGGGCAATGTACTTCTCATTAGGCTAAGAGAAGGAAATAACTATATGACATTTACATAGTGTAAACAACATTCCCTAATTTGTGGTATTCACACAGTAAGTGGGAGCTACAGTAGGTCCTCGGGTTACGTCGAAGATCTGTTCCTATGACGACGACATAACGCGATTTTCGCCTTCAGTGGGAACCCACCCACATAAGCACCTACGTCACTCACATGGAGCACAAACACAGCAGTAATGAAGTGAAACAGTAAAAAAAGTTTAAAAGAAAGATAACAATTCCTGACCTTCACTTGTGGTAAATAAATAATAAAAAACATAAAGCACATATGTACATACATCGAAATGACGGAACTTTTTTTTTTTTTTAATAAATGAATGGGAGATGGCGACGTAACTAGAGGACTGCCTGTAAATCTTTTAGTTCTGAGAATAAGAAAACCTGGAGGAAACACATGAAATCTGTTCTCTTTCTCTAGGTGAAGTTTGTTGTAATTATCAGTTTTACGAAGGTAAGCATCTACAGATGCATCAGATAGAATGCTGGTGTTTTGTAACTTGTGAAGTGTTACAATGATTATAATGACTATATTCTTTTGTATACCAACTACTAACGGTGAAGATAGTTTCTTACAGTCTTGTTTAAGAATGGCTATAAAATTGCTGGCATTAATCTACACCAGGAGTTGTCAAGCAGGTCAAATCAGCATGCTTCCTGTTTTGCTAAGTAGTTTTACTGGCACCATGTCCGTTCCTTTACACATGGTCTGTGGCTGCTTTCAAGCTACAAGGGCAGAGCTGAATAGTTGTGACAGAGTCTGTATGACCTACAAAGCCTAAACTATTTACTCTCTGGCCTTTGGCATAAAACATTTTCCAGCCTCTGGTCTACTTGATGAAAACCAGGAAGGCTGTGAAGAGAAAAGGTGTCAAAACCTTAAATATCTCTCTAGGAGAAACCATGAGCTAGATTTGGAAAAATACTGACATAATCAGTAAAACTCTAGACTTTACTAAAAGAGCTGTTACGATTACTGACACTTTCCTTGGTCTATTGTTTTAACATCTGCTATTATACCTTTTTTTCCCAAGGTAAAAATATTTCTGATGTTTATTGTTGCTTATATTACCTTCTTTCTTTATAATACTTTTCTAAACTTAAAAACATACCACCCCTATTGATTGATTGATTGATTGATTTGAGAGAGAGAGAGAGAGAGAGAGAGAGAGAAAGAGAGAGAGAGAGAGAGAGAATCATTGATGTGAGAGAGAAACATCAATCAGTTGCCTCCCATACCTATCCAAACTGGGACTCAAACCCACAACCTGGGTATGTGCCCTGACTTGGAATCAATCCTGCTACCTTTTAATGCTCCAACCAATTGAGCCACATAGGCCAGGGCACCATCATATCCTATCTATTAAAGAGGGAATATGCTAATTGACTGCCCTGCCCTCAAAGATGGCGGCGCCCACAGCCAATAAGGAGGGAATATGCGAATTGACTGCCACACCCTCAAAGATAGCAGCATCCACAGCCACAAGATGGCGGCACCCAGTCCCCTCAGCCCCACCAGGGCGGTAGGTGTGCAGCAAGGCCGGGGCGGGCCTGGCCTTGCCGCACACCTGCCTCCAGAGTCCCCCAGTCCCTTTAGCCCCCCATCCACCCAGGGCCGGCCCGAGGCACAGGCAAACCTCGGATGGCAGCTGCCCAGCCACCCAGGGCCGCCCAAGGCTCAGGTAACCAGGGGCAGTCGAGGCTTGTGCTGCCGGCAGTGGCTGCAGCAGGGGTGTGATGGGGCGTTTCCTTCCCCTGATCACCGGGTTGCCTCCCGCCCCCGAGGGCTCCCGGACTGTGAGAGGGGGCAGGCCGGGCTGAGGGAACACCCCTCCAGTGCATGAATTTTCATGCACCGGGCCTCTAAATCTATCTATCTATCTATCTATCTATCTATCTATCTATCTATCTATCTATGTACATATTTATATATATACTAGAGGCCCATTGCACGAAGAGATTCATGCAATAGGCCTTCCTTCCCTTGGCTTCCAGCACCGGTTTTCCTCCGGCACCCGGGACCCAGGCCTTCACTCCAGCCAGAGTCTGCCATCTTTGTCTTCGCTGCACCAGAGTGCCGCTCCTGTCGATCCCTTCGCCCCCTGCCCTCCCTCTCATAGTAGGCGTCCTGCCTGGCCACTCTGTACCTGGAGCAGCTGGGTGGCCGCCATCTTTGTCCTTTTAATTTGCATATTCCCCCCTGATTGGCTGGTGGGCATAGCGGAGTGATGGTCAATTTGCATGTTTCTCTTTTATTAGTGTAGATATATATAAATATATTTTTTATTGATTTCAGAGAGGAAATATAAAATATATTTTTTATTGATTTCAGAGAGGAAGGGAGAGGGAGAGAGAAATAGAAACATCAATGATGGGAGAGAATCATTGATTGACTGCCTCCTGCATGCCCCCTACTGGGGACTGAGCCTGAAACTCGGGCATGTGCCCTGATGGGGAATCAAACTGTGACCTCAACTAATTTTGACTTATCATAGATGTACTAGTTGATTGATGGAGTTTTATGCATTTTCCTGTTGGCCATTTTGATACTGCACAGGTATGATCACTAAAAATCACCCACAGAAATGTTACTAAGATGATCAACTTGCTAAGTCACATTCTTTTAAACTAATAGAAGATTACGGAGATAATACAATAAATCACCATGTGATCTAACTTAAGCTTCTTAATTTGTGACTAAAGTTTCATTAATTAAATTGTGTTTAATAAACATGTATTGGGTTCATACCCATGTCAGTAACCAGAAATGCAAAAATACCCTTTCTCTGAAGAAACTCATAATATAGCAAAACTTAGAATACAGGCATGCCTTGTTTTATTGGGCTTTGCTTTATTGCATGGCACAGATGTGTTATTTTACAAATTGAAGGTAAGACCTTCATCCCGACTTGTTTTATTGCAATAGTCACTTTATTTTGGTGGTCTGGAACTTAAGCCACAATATATCTAAGCTGTGCCTATACAGCAAAGGATATAGACACAGGGATAATTTGTTATCCATCTTTTTATTTCTAAAACAAATAAACTTGATTATAAAGGGCATTCCAGGTAGAGGACACAGCATAAGCAAAACCACAGAGGTGTGTGGAAATGCACCAGGTAACTGACTTGACAATCTTGTGTGTAAACCATCTCATAGGTGAAAGTGTATTTTATTTTCTATTGTAGCTTCACAGCTTTTCTTTTTTATTTTTAATATATTTTATTGATTTTTTTACAGAGAGGAAGGGAGAGGGATAGAGAGTTAGAAACATCGATGAGAGAGAAACGTGGATCAGCTGCCTCCTGCACACCCCCCACTGGGGATGTGCCCGCAACCAAGGTACATGCCCTTGACCAGAATCGAACCTGGGATCCTTGAGTCCGCAGGCTAACGCTCTATCTACTGAGCCAAGCCGGTCAGGGCAGTTTCACAGCTTTTCTTTTTGAAACATTACAAAAATAATTTTTCCCATGAGGAGCCTTTTATACCGAAGTTTAGCTTGAACTTGGTTTCCACGAAACATTTACAAAATACAAATCTCATTAGTGCTTTAACATCATATTTAGACCTGAGCAAATCTACTGTTATTAATATGTTCAGTCATTTTTAAAACCATATCTTCTTAGACAACAATGTACATAACAACCAAAACAGCAATCAAAATCTTACTAGTAATGGCCCATTCAAACTATTTTTTGAGATCTTCCTCTAGGTAAATTTTTATGAGATCAAATAAGAAAGTAGAGAAGAAAAGGATAACACAGATCAAAATTCTTTAGAAATGCTACACGATTGTCATTAAAACATTACTCCCTGATGGATTTCTAAGCCGTTGTGTGTAAATTGGTTTTTCTTTTTAAATCTAGAAATAGAAAGGATACCAATGTAATTAACTCCTTATTATAACAGGAAAAGAGCAAAGGGAAGACCGGATGTTACAGACATGTTCACTTCAAAACACTGGGGGAGGGACCCACATTGGGAAGATGGACACATACCCAGTACAGTTGGGGTGACATAGGGAAGATCCTTGCCTGTCAATCACACCTAGGGACAGAGATGGTTGACCAGAATGGGCACAGCCACTGAAAGTGTGCGAAAATTTGGATACGTAATACCCTGGACAAAGGAACTCACTTCCTTGTGATTTTGGGATTCTTGGGACTCTTGTTGCTTGGGGTGTGCTCTCTAGATTCTCTTGCATTTGTCCATATGTCCCACAATCATGCAGACCCCACACACAATGGACTAATGGACTGCAACTAGCCTGATGCTGTGCTGGACCTGGCTTCAACATGGAAAGGAAACTCTGGACACTGGCTCTGATTTTAGCTCTACTGAAACCCCAGCTATACTTTTTTATGGCTGGACTAAGGGAATTGGGACTTTGGAAAACCAGGGGTGTAATTCCATGGAAATAAAGCTTTCTATCATATCTCTTTCTCCCTTGGGAGCCTCCAGAAATGCTTATTCCAGCAGTACCCCAAGAAACCCACTCTCATGAGAAACAGATGGAGACAAGCCCTGCTCCCCTCTGTTAACAGAAATATTATTCAGGAGGACACATAACAATGCAACCAAGGTAGCAATTATTGCTATTACCATGCAGAAGGCATTACGACAGGCGTTTTATAATTACTACTATATTTAGCTATCTAAGTCTGTAGCATATTAGTTTTCTATTGTTACAGACCTGTGACTTCAAACAAGACACATTCATTCTCTCACAGCCTCCATTAGCTGGGTTCTCTGCTTAGGGTTTCACTGGGAAGAAATCAAAGTGTTGCAGGGGCTGTCATTTCATCTGAAGCTCAGGGTCCTCTCCCAACCTCACTGGTTAGTAACAATTCACTTCCTCTCACACGCAGTGGCGTGATCCTTTTTTTCTTGCTGGCTGTCAATGCGGGGGGTTGCTCTCCACTCCTAAAGGCCACCCACTGTTCCTTGTCAGTGGCCTTCAGAAGAACATCACAGCACGGATGTTTGATTCCCCCCAGGCCTGCAGGAGAGCTCCTCTCCCGCTTCCCCTCTAGTCAATTTACAACCCACTTTGAAAGAACGTAATCATTGGGGCACCAATACCATCCCTTTTGCCTTATAATATGACCTAATCAAGAAATGCCTACGTTATATTTACAGGTTCTACCCACATTCAAGGGGAGGGGATCATATAGGCAGGAACACTGAGGGCAGGTGTCTCTGGGACCATATTAGAATTCTACCTGCCACAGTGATGTACATATTGTTATGATTTTATGGATTAAGGCAGTGGTTGGCAAACAGCAGCTCGAGAGCCACATGCGGCTCTTTGGCCCCTTGAGTGTGGCTCTTCCACAAAATACCACAGCCTGGCCAAGTCTATTTTGAAGAAGTGACGTTAGAAGAAGTTCTCTGACATCCCCCGAGGGGTCCCGGATTGCAAGAGGGCACAAGCCAGGCCGAGGGACCCCACCAGTGCACAACTGCGGCTGGGGAGGGAAGCGGGAGGTTGGCCAGCCGGGGAGGGGTTTCGGGAGGGCTCCAGGGTGTGTCCAGCCTGTCTCACTCAGTCCCGATTGGCTGGACCCCAGCAGCAAGCTAACCTGCCGGTTGGAGCGTCTGCCCCCTAGTGGTCAGTGCACATCATAGTGAGCAGTTAAGCGGCTTTAGCATATCATTAGCATATTATTCTTTGATTGGTTGAATGGACGAACAGACACTTAGCATATTAGGCTTTTATTATATAGGATGACCCAATTCAAATTCAACACATCCAAAAACAATTTCAAGAAATTACTCCTCCTACAGTCACAAATTCTATTGCATGCATCACCATTTTTCTTGCCCATATTGCCACCTTTGTACCTCCTACTTTGCTACACTGTGGACAGGCTGATACCCTAGTACCTGTTATGGAACTGGTCCATGGACAGGCTCAGTCAATTCTTGTTTTTGTTTGACATCCAGGCCTAATTGTTTTATTTCTTAATTTGAAATATGTTTGATACCCATCTGTTTTGCTGCATTCCTATTGACATATTTAGTAATGGTAATGTATGATTTGGATTTGTTTGGGTCAGCATTCTTTTGTACTCATTTAGTAAATATATTAGCTGTTTTCCAAATGCTGTAAACATGCATAACTTCTACCCTTCCTAAGGTAGCATTTAAATGCATTTAATTAAAGAAGTAGAATCCAATAATAAATAATTAGTAAATGAAAATTAATTATAGACATATTGCCAACAATCTAAGATGAGAAAACATGTTTTAAGTATTAAATTACTATTAAATATATAGGACCCACTTTTATAGCATAAGCATTTTTTCCCCCTGGAAGAATGTTACTTTTAAAAAAATTGCTTATGGATGTGAGTGAAGTAACACCTTAGATATTCTATATAGCTCTAGATTTTTGAGTACTTAAAAGGACTTTCTGAGTTTAATGTCAGCTGATATGAATAAGTATTCCTAATATGAATTTTACTAGAGGCCCGGTGCACAAAATTTGTGCATGGGTAGGGTTCATAGGCCTGGCTGGTGATCAGGGCTGGCCGGGGTCTTTCTTCCTTGGCTGCCAGCTATGGCCTTCCTTCATTCTTCCCCGCCCTCTGGTGGGCAGCACACATCATAGAGAGTGATGAAACTCCTGGTCTCCTGGTGGAACTCCCGAGGGGACACTTTGCATATTAGCCTTTTAAACATATAGATATTGAAGGGGGAAACCAAGATGGCGGCATAGATAAACACCTACACTGCTGCCTCGCACAACAATTTCAAAATTGCAACTGGAAGACAGAGCGGACATTGTCCAGAACCACCGGAAAGCTGGCTGAGTGGAAATTCTGCAACTAGAAGGAAAGATAAAATGATATTGAGACCCAGAGGAGCTGTGGAGGACAGGTGCGGAGACCCACGTGCGCGGAAAGGGCAGGCGGCTGAATACGCAGCTGGCTTACTTGCGGTGCTCAGAGAGGGCGGGCAGCAAGCGTGAGGCTAGCTTTCTCATTCGGGAGGGAAACAAAACCTCCCGACTGCACTGAAATCCAGTTCCGGGTGAGACTTTGAATACCCAGACTCATTCGGGGAGAAACTGGACTGTCTGGCAGTGGGCAAAACTCAGGGCAGCCTTCTCTCAGAGGTGCGTGCAGCCATTGCCCCCGGACACTGAGACACAGGGGCCTTGTAGGGCAGGGCTGACAGGAAACCAAGGCTGTCTGCTCAGCCCTGAGACTCCGCCCCATCCAAGCTGAGCACAGAAGCTCTCCCAGTGGAGACACAGCTGATCCTCACAGCCAATTGGCCTGGAGGTCAACTCCCCGCAGTGATACTAACAACAATCTAGGCTTAACTACAACAAGACTGCACACACAGTCCACAAAGGGGTGCACCAAGAGTGTCCACCTCAGGTAACTGGGGAGGCTGAGCCACAGGGTCCTGCTAGGACACCTAGCACACAAAGCCACTCCATCAACTCAGGGAAGCAGCCAAAATGCAGAGACAAAGAGGCAGGCCACAAATGAAGGAAATGAAGGAAAGTAAATGACTGGATATTGAGTTCAAAACCACGGTTATAAGGCTTTTCAAGAATTTCCTAGAAAAGGCTGATAAATTTCACGAGGCCCTCGAAGATATGAAAAAGGATCAACTAGAAATTAAGCATACACTGACTGAAATAAAAAATATTATACAGAGACCTAAAAGCAGACTAGAGGATTGCAAGAACCAAGTCAAAGATTTGAAATACAAAGAAGCAAAAAACACTCAACTGGAAAAGCAAAAAGCAAAAAGAATCCAAAAATTTGAAGATAATGTAAGGAGCCTCTTGGACAACTTCAAGCGTACCAACATCTGAATTATGGGGGTCCCAGAAGAAGAGAGAGAGCAAGATACTGAAAACCTATTTGAAGAAATAGTGACTGAAAACTTCCCCCACCTGGTGAAAGACTTACAAGTCCAGGAAGCACAGAGAACCCCAAACAAAAGGAATCCAAAGAGGACCACACCAAGACACATCATAATTAAAATGCCAAGGGCAAAAGACAAAGAGAGAATATTAAAAGCAGCAAGAGAAAAACAGTTAGTTACCTACAAGGGAGCACCCATACGATTGTCAGCTGATTTCTCAGCAGAAACTATGCAGGCCAGACGGGAGTGGCAAGAAATATTCAAAGTGATGAATAGCAAGAAACTACAACCAAGATTACTCTACCCAGAAAAGCTATCATTCAGAATTGAAGGTCAGATAAAGAGCTTCACAGATAAGAAAAAGCTAAAGGAATTCAACCACAGAATCATGCCAGTTTGGCCAAGTGTTCTTTCTTAATATCTATACGCCAAACCAGTATTATATGAAATGCTGAAAGGTATTCTTTAAGAAGAGGAAGAAGAAGAAAAAGATAAAGATAAAAATTATGAACAACAAATACATATCTATCAACAAGTGAATCTAAAAACCAAGCGAATAAAAAATCTGATGAACAGTATTAACTGGTGAATATAATAGAATCAGGGGCATAGAAAGGGAGTGGACTGATAATTCTTGGGGGAAAAGGGGTATGAGGGGTGTGGGAAGAGACTGGACAAAAAGCATACACCTATGGATGAGGACAGTGGGGGGGGGGGGAGGTAAGGGTAGAGGATAGGGTAGGAACCTGGTGGAGGGGAGCTATGGGGGGAAAAAGAGGAACAATTGTAATAATCTGAACAATAAAGATTTATTAAATTAAAAAAAAATTAAAAAATAAACATATAGATATTAAGAAGGAACACTTGGCCAAGCTGGCATGGCTCAGTGGTTGAGCATTAACCTATAAACCAGGAGGTCATTGTTCAGTTCCAGGTCGAGGCATATGCCTGGATTGCAGGCTCGGTTCCCAGTAGGGGATGTGCAGGAGGCAGCTGATCAATGATTGTCTTTTGTCATTGATGTTTCTATCTCTTTCTCCCTCTCCTTCCCTCTTTCTGAAATCAATAATAACATATTTAAAAAAAGAAAAGAAAGAGGACTGGGAAGCCTAGAGCCAGAGGGCCTGAGTTTCATCTCATTGTCTTCAATTGGCAGTTGTGTGACTTTAGGTAAGAAACATAACCTTTCTATGTCCAGGCTTTCTCTTTTTCTAAAAAGGCATAATAATAATAATAATAATAGCACCTATCTCATAGATATGTTAAAAATGAAAGGAATTAATATTTAAAGAAGGTAAGACCTTGTAATCACTATATAAACAAATAAATAGATTAGTATAATATTTTAGATATTTTAAAGATTCTTTCTAGACTGCAAACAGTTCTAGTTAGGGATCTTTAAGAATATCCATTTAAAAACATTCCACTTATACTGCAAAAAATAATGTAGAAGTTTTTATTAATAACTAATTACCAAGAAGAGATTATAGAGATGCTTTCAAAGCATTTTATTTATTCATTTATTTATTTTAATCCTCACCAGAGGATATTTTTCCATTTCTTTTAGAGAGAGTGGAAAAGAGAAAGAAAGACAGAGAGAAATATCAATGTGAGAGAAACACATTGATTGGTTGCCTCCTGTGCAAGCCCTGACCAGGGCCGGGGCCAGGGAGGGGCCTACAATTGATGTACATGCCCCTGACCGAAATCAAACCCAGGGTCTGTAGGCCAATGCTCTATCCACTGAGCCAAACCGGCCAGAGCAATTTTTTAGAAAGAGGAAATGAAGTCACATACTATTATCAATAGCATGTTAAAGTTACAATGTTATTTCTTATTATTTTATATGATTAATTTTTCTCATGCCAGGTCCAACTTTCATCTTTGAAAAAATTTCTTTAAAAAAATATAATTGATTTCAGAGAGGAAGGGAGATGGAGAGAGAGATAAAAACATCAATAATGAGAGAGTCATTGATTGGCTGCCTCCTGCATGCCCTTCACTGGGGATCGAGCCTGCAACCCAGGCATGTGCCCTGACCAAGAATCCAACCTTGACCTCCTGGTTCATAGGTCAATGCTCAAGCACTGAGTAATGCTAGCCCGACTTGGAGCAAGTTTCTTAATTGCTTGCTGGTTTAGTAGAAAAATTGTTGAGGAATTTTATCATGGTATATAAATTTCTCTCAACATTAGCAGCAGAAATCAAATCTATCTGTATACAGGAAGAGAAACTGTGGCACAGGAAGTGAGATACAAACTTGATCTGAACCTTTTAGCAACCTTGGGTTAGGAGAGAGACAGCTTTATTGTTCCTAACTGCCAGCTCTGTGCTTGGTGTGAGCTGGATATTTTTCGGATTAAATCAAAAGGCAAAAATTGAGTCATAAATCCTATGGAGTTCCGTTCTGGGAAATACACCGGGAAACAAAGTGAGATGACAGCTATGAGTGTTGCCTCTAGGGCCTGGCAAAAACAAACAACAAGATAGAAATACAAAATTAAAATTGATACAATTAAGTTACACAGTGATTTCAGTCTCAAGATCCCCATTCAAAGACTGTGCCTTTGGTTTAAAAGTTACCCACAGCAAAATTTCTTTGCAGAGTTCCCATCCCCAGGTTCCACTGGAAATTCTTTCCTTGGGCTCAGCAAGGCCATAGGGATTTGTCAGAGTTTTCTAATTTTCTAGCTATTAGATAAAATGGTAAGGCAGCAGGGTCACTGGAAGGCAAAGCATCCAAACCAGGATTGTGCTGGCTTAAAGAAAATAAAAGTGATGTATAAAATAGCAAGCTCCACAGAACCATACAAAGATAAGTTAGGGGAAAGTGTACAGCTATAAAAGTTGTTTAAAGCGAGGAATCTCATAGTGTCTTATTTTCATTTTGAAAGCTGTAGCCAGGAGCAAAGATTCACTTTGTTTTGGCAGGTTAGAAATATCTCACTAGGCTTTTACTTCAATCAAGATAAGTTTAAGAAACACATTGATAATATGAGGTTCTTCTTACTCCCTCCACCCCACATTCTGGCCTTTCCCTCACACTTGAATCCTCCTACTCTCATCTACTTTATTTTGTCTCAAAGGGAAAGTTCCGAAAGCTAGCTAGACACAAATGAAAAGTAAGGTCTCCCCGACAAGTGTTAAATATATTGCTTCACGTACCCAGATACAAATATATTTGACCTCTGTAAGGTGTGAGCCAGATATTTGTTGACTGTGTGATCATTTCCCCAGGCCTTAATTTCAACACAGCATGTAATGTTGGAGTAACTGCAGTTCATTGAAAAACAAATGTTCATGGCCTTTATAATTTTAAAAATATTCTAGGCTGGGCCCAGCCAGCGTGGCTCTGTGGTTGAGCATCAACCTATGAACCAGGAGGTCACGGTTCGATTCCAGGTCAGGGCACATGCCCGGGTTGTGGAGTGTGCAGCAGGCAGCCGATCAATGATTTTCTCTCATCATTCATGTTTCTATCTCTTTCTTCCTCTCCCTTCCTCTCTGAAATCAATAAAAAATATATTTTAAAAAATATTCTAGTCTGGGCCATGTCCTTCTGATTGAGCCTTCTTCCCCCCCCCCTCCAAAAAAAAATTAGGCTTCCCTTGGACCATGATTTGTGAATTATTTAAACAGCATGGCTACCTACTTTTTTTTATGTAAGGTTTCTTTTAAAGAAGTTGTATCAATGACTATCAGTGACAGCAGGTTTTAGAAAGAACTCATTTTATCATGTAGATAAAACTTTAAATATTCAAGTCAAGTCAGAAATTCAAGTTTGCATGACATTATCACAAAAGGGAATGGGAGGAGTGAGGTCATAGGAATAAATACTGAATTATCAATTTTGAATAAATATTTGTCATTCAAAATTAAACTCCAGAATCTTAAGATAACCTCCATAAGGTTGGGAAAGAGATGTGGAAAGCGAGAGAATAGCCAAGTCGAATTTAACCTCAGACTTTAGCGGTATTTGTGTTTGTGTCCTAGTGGAAGAAAACAACTCTGTGCAGTGAAGAATGAGGTAGTCCTGTATAAAAATTACTATCTTCAAGAAAGTGGTTAATATTGTCTCATATTGAGCAAAGACAACAATTCTGGTTTAAATTCAAATATATTTTGTAATATATTTTTTGTGGCCACTCTGCATAAGCAGATGAACTCTGACCCAAAATTTGGTTCCTATGTAGAGACGGATGATCGCACACATGCCAAGTGGTAATGAAAGGTTTATTACTCACATACCAATGCTTGGGATCGTAAGTCAGTACAACGTGTCTCGAGAGAGCAGGGCAAGAAGATTGGCTTGGCTATGGTGGTTGTGTGGTGCTGAGCTGAAGGTTACTGTGTGTGGGTCTGGGCTTGTGTGGTTTGAATTCCCCACCGTTTCAGGAGCATGAAAGCTTTCTTACCAGATGGGGGAGCAGAAAGAGGAGAGAGAGGGGTGAGGCTTACAAGTTGTCAGCAAACATCAGAAAACAGAGTCAGACCCTTTTTTACAATACTTGGTGTACATTGCCCATTGGTGTGTACATATTTGTGTCTTTTCCTTCTGTCCGATTATTTCTTAAATTTCTTTAATATTTGGACACTGCCCATCACTCTAGCATATTTTCCCATGATATCTATTTATGGCTATTTCAAGGTGCTGCCACCAAAACATCATGTTTTACAGTCCAATACCTTTCAAGTCTTATTTTCTCTGCTGGCTCAACTCTCTCCTCACTGTCCCACCCTCTATCGCCTCTTTCATCTGTCCTTCTCCAAATATTCCTCTTTCAGAAATAAGTTTAAGTATCCTCTAAAGTCTCCCTGTAATCGTTTATGTCCCCTGTTGATTTCTATGCATAATTTCATTTCTAATTCCCCAAAACAAGTGATAATAAAATTGTTTAATAATTTGTTTGATTTTAAATTGTTTACTAATTTATACCAGCAATTTTCAACCAGTGTGCTGCAAGAGGCACATGAGTGCCACAATAATTTTTAAAATTTGCAAAACCTGACTATTTAGTTAGGGGCACTGTTTTCCCTTGGATTGTCAAATAAAAAAATCACAACAGCCAATACAACAATAGCCATCCAGTGTGAATGGATCAAAATTGTCTCTATATTTTTGTCAGATCAGCAAAAAATATATTTTTTCGTGTGCCACAGAATTTTAGTAATTATTTTATGTGTTCCATGAGATGAAAAAGGTTGAAAATCACTGATTTATTCAAATACTAGAGGCCCGGTGCACGAAATTCATGCACGGGGGGTAGAGGAGAAGTGTCCCTCAGCCCAGCCTGCACCCTCTCCAATCTGGGACCCCTCGAGGGATGTCCAACTGCCTGTTTAACGGGCAGTTGGACATCCCTTTCACAAGCCAGGACTGCTGGCTTCCAACTGCTCACCTGCCTGTCTGCCTAATTGCCCCTAACTGCTTCTGCCTGCCAGCCTGATCACCCCTGAACCACTCCCCTGCCAGCCTGATTGATGCCTAACTGCTCCCCTGCTGGCCCGATTGCCCCTAACTGCCCTCCCCTGCAGGCCTGGTCACCCCCAATGCCCTCCCCTGCTGGCCTGGTCACCCCCAACTACCCGCCCCTGCCAGCCTGGTCACCCCTAACTACTCTCACCGGCCGACCTGGTCGCCCCTAACTGCCCACCCTGCCGGCCTGATTGCCCACAACTGCCTCCCCTTCTAGCCATCTTGTGTCTACAGGGGGCGGCCATCTTTGACCACATGGGGGTGGCCATCCTGTGTGTTGGAGTGATGATCAATTTACATATTACCTCTTTATTATATAGGATGTGCTGTGGATCTGCTATATGCCAGATGCTATTCTAGGTTCTGAATAAGACAAAGATTCTGCATCGTAGTTAGATGTGATGACTGGGATATGTACAGACAACTTTTCATAATAGGAGCACAACCTTACGGAGGTCATCTTAAGATATTCTGGAGTTTAATTTTGAATGGCAAATATATATTCAAAATATTAAATCTATCTTTCTCTATGACATACAAATTACAATTTTGCACTTTTAAATGCCATGCAGTTCACCACTATAGAGCCTGAATAATATATTGTTTGTATCTAATCTTTTTAAAGCTTAAACAGAGATTCAACATCAGTTACATGTAAAGAAAAAATAACTCACTAATTTACCTGAACAGTATTTTATGTGTATAATTCGTAGACTAAGTGTCCTTTTAAATAGCAGTAACTGTAACACAATGATTACAATTATTTACAATCATCTAAAAATTATGAGAAGGTAAGCTGTGAAAATTACTTTTCACTGAAGACACTTTCAACCAATGGGCTCAGCTTTACTTAGGCCACATTTTCTCCCTTTTGTTCTTTTTTAATACTATAGAAATTAAATAATTTCTATTCTTTATACACTTGTTTCATCTTGTGTTCAAAACCACTTCTCTATATTTCTATTTATTTAGCAAAAGTAAAACATAAAATTTTTCACATTTACTTTTCTTTATCGTTCATGAAAAGTAATAGTTTCTATTGAAAATTTGAACTCTAACTTTTGAAAATGATGTAAGGCATATTTATGGCTCAATACATAAAAAATAGTTTGAAAAAAATCAATAGAATGAAAAACAAAGGTATCTGGGTCACCATATTCAAGTGAAATACACTGAGAGAAAAGCAATGCTAAAACGATTTAAACAAACCTTGACCATTCCTGAGAGCATGGAGACCACTGTAATTTATGTAGAGTATGGAAAGATTATTAGAACATTTAAAAAAGTGATCTTGACACTTTGATATCCTATATAATAAAAGCCTAATAAGCAAATAGACTAAACGGAACAGCCGGTTGCTATGATGTGCACTGACCACCAGGGGGCAGACGCTCAATGTGGGAAATGCCCCCTGGTGGTCAGTGTGCTCCCACAGGGGGAGCACCGCTCAGTCAGAAGCCAGGCTCACAGCTGGCAAGTGCAGCAGCGGTGGCAGGAGCCTCTCCTGCCTCCGCTGCAGGCAGGCGGTAAGGAGCGAGGGGTCCCAGACTGTGAGAACTCCGGACTGTGAGAGGGATGTCTGACTGCCAGCTTAGGCCCGATCTCTGGGGGGATCGGGTCTAAGCTGGCAGGCGGACATCTCCCAAGGGGTCCTAGACTGCGAGAGGGTGCAGGCCAGGCTGAGGGACCCCCACAGTGTATGAATTCCATGCACCGGGCCTCTAGTAATTCTATAAAGGGATATGAACTATAACATGCCAGGGATTGAACAGATGTGTGTAATTATGGAAATTGGTATCTAAACATTATTTGATAATATCATACAAAATCTTGACTCTCTTGGATATGCAATCTATCCATCTAGGTCCAAGGCTATTGAATTTAGTACATCTGAAGAGCTTCACTGAAAACAGCTTACTTCAATGTAACAGCAACTTCTGCTGTATACAGATCTTATTACATTGCTACAGGTTCTCACCTGAGCAGTGCAATCTTTTATTTTTAGCTCCTTTGGATGTTTCAATTGCATTTCTAAAAAATAATATTTTCTTTGCAAATGCAATTTTGTGCATCATTGCTCCTAATTGCATCTTTAAAATGCATGCTGTGAATATTTAGCCCTAAAGCATACCATGAACTTTTTAAAATGGAGCATGCTTTGATTGCTGTGACTTCTTAATTTTCTCCATGAAATGAATATCCCTCATGTACATACTAGGAAATGAACAATGCTGGAGGAAAACTCTATCCCCCAGATGGCCTGTTCAGTTCTAATTCTCATAAAATGCATATGCAACAAAAATGAGGTCACGCCTATCTCTAATCCCTAGGCAATCCCAAGGCAATGGAAACATAAGGACTATCAACAGTCTAGGATTCTGGGAGTTTGCAACTGCAAGAGGATATTTTCTACATCCTTCAACCAAGCTTATTTCAGAACTTCTTTATAAAGGATGCATTCCAGCAATTGGTACTCTATATTGCTCTTTCAGCAATGTTCTATTAATTTATTTATCTTGACACTTAAAGCCAGATAAGATGGTATTTATTTATCCATTCAAAAGTATTTATTGAGCACCTTTTCAACAACAGGCATGTATGCTAAATGCATGTATGCTAAATGCATATAATTGAGTGTATGTGGAGGGTCTGACAAAAAAGCAGTCAACAGGTAAGTAAATCAAATGACTATACATTGTGATATGTGCTATGAAAAAAAAATCACTTAACTGAGATACAGAATAAAAGCAGAGCCAGGAAAGCTCTCTCTAAGGGATAGCATTTAAACTAGATGGTGAAGAATTAATTATAGTGGTTAGGCAAAGTATAGCTCACTGGCCAAATACTGCCCACTGTCTGATTTTGTAAATCAAGTTTGATTGGAACATACCCACAACCATCCTTTATGTATTATTTATGGCTGTTTTTTTTAAATATATTTATTACTGAAAATATTACAGATGTTCCCCTTCCTCACCCATTGGCCCCATCCAACCTCCTCTTTCCCCCTCCCCAGGCCTTCACTGTACTATTGTCTATGTCCATGGACTATGCACATATATAACTTCTTTGGTAATCTCTTCTGCACCCCCTTCCCTATTCTGAGATTCCTCAGTTGGATGTTTGCATGTCTCTTGATCTATTTTGTTCATCGGATTCCACATATAAGTGAGATCATGCGATACTTGTCTTTCTCTGACTGGCTTATTTCACTTAGCATAATAACCTCCAGATCCCTCCATGCTGTCTCAAAGGGATTCTATTCTTCACTTTTTGGTTTGTGAGACACCTGTAGAGATTTCTAGTGAAGTTCTTTACATATGTAGATATATGTGCCCATCTTTAAAAACATTTTAGTCTCTGATGTTGGCTGGAATGGTTGTGTGAAATAGCTAAAAAGTCAGAAGTTTTTTGTCCTGGTAAAAGTGGAGTGACAGTTGAATATGGGATACAGTTGTTATTGTAAAAGAAAGAAACTGCTTCTCAGAAACTCTGTTAAATGGAAGGCTGGTCCATCATTTTTAATGTTGCAGATGACTGACTGGAAACAAAGCCAATGTGTTAGAACAAAATGGTTAATACTTGAAACGGTCTCTCATTATTATTTTTGGCAATCAACTAAATGACAACTTGGAAGATCATAAAACGCAATGACAACAAGCCCCTTCAACAGAACTTCTTCATTTAAAGCTGACAACTATTAACTGTGGAACATGCATTTAAATTCATAAGCTATAATCATATAATAACTGTACTTCTACTTCATTCCTAATTGGTTTTAATCTTGAGTGATTTACACCCCAAAGTTAATTTTTTTAAAGGGCATTTTTTTCCCTTCAATGTAATGACAAGGTTAAACATTTTGATTTCTAAAACCGGTATTGAATGTGTGGCAGTATTTCATATATAGAAGTTTAGTTAGTGTGTTTTTGTAGTATTTATACTCTCCACTACACTCTCTCCCCGACCCAGGCTGTCATTGGCATCCCCGGAGCAAGTTTTGCCTTCTTGATGCTATGCCAAAAGCAGAAATACAATGTCAATGCAGCAATGACCTAGGTTTCAATTGGACATATTGAGATTCGAGCTTGAAGAGCGTTTTTACCAGCTAAGACTGGTCTTAGGGGAATAGGGAGCAAAGTGGACTGAATAAGAGGTGAGGATTGGGAGTCCTCAAAGTGGGAAGGAGAAGAAAGGACTTCCATCAAGGAGGCAGCTGAATGGAGGGCGGCGTGCTGCACTGTGTCCTGTAAACAGTCCCTTCTCCCCAACCCCCCTCCCCCAATGAATGATCTTGGATATTTGAAGCTCCAGTCCAGACAAATAAAGATAATGTTAAAAGGCAGTATGATAAATCATCTGGGGTGCTCTGGAGGTGTCCTTAACATAAACAGGTGTATCAGGAACGTGAGTGAGCTCTGAGGTGAGTTCTAAGGAAGGGCCTGACTTAGCCAGCAATGTGCCTCAGTAACAGTCCAAGAAGCTGAAGTATCGTGTGCAGAGACACACGATGGAAAAAAAAACCAACAGAAACAGTTCAATGAATAATAAGAAAAACTATGTTTGGGGCATAGGGTATATTAGGCAAATGCAGTCAAGGGAAAGGAAGATTTCTGAGAGATTGAACTGGCTGGGTATGCTGGACCAGGTCACGGCAGGGCTTGAACTTGCTGGTTTTGAAAAGCTATTGAAGATTAACGAAAGAATGAGTCATGGTTGGACTTCTGATTTAGAATAATGATTCCCACAGCAATGAAAGTCATACATTGGCTGGTTAGAGAATTATAGAATACGAACATGAGCAGAACTGTTATGTTGCCTCACTGTTAGCAGTAAGTGACGAGGGCCTAAATTAGTGCGATGCTGGTGTGATAGGGACAGGAGGAATAGATGAGACAAAATTAAGAAACATTCATAAGACAGTTGACTGTGGAGGGAGGACCATGGAGTGGAGGGGGGAAACCTAGGCTGCCTACCATGTTTTTGAGGAGGTTTGGTATTCACTGCAGTGATAAAAAGATGGCACAGATTCTGGGAAAGATAGCAAGTTAAATGTGAGGTATCTTTAAGACATTCCGATGGAGCTATCCACTAAGTAATGGGATTTGGTGTCTGCATCACAGGACAGAGAACTGAGCCTTTATTTAACCAAATTCTGTCTTCAGTTTCTCCCAGTCCATCAGCCAGACATGTTAGCGCTCTTCAACTGCAGACATGTGAATGCAAGTCACAATTGCCTTATGCCACAAAATATTTGACCCTTGCCAGTAAGATTCTGATATAATTATATATTCAGTCAATTACTCTTAGTTATCTGCCATCCTATAGATACTATGAAAATTCAAGCTGGAGGATATTTTCCTGTGATCTTTCTCTCCCTCCTATCAGCTTTATTGAGATATAATTGACATATAACATTGTGTAAATTTAAGGTCTAAGTTGCAAAATGATTACCACCAGAGCATTAGCTAACACCTCCAACACATCACGTAAAATTACCATTTCATTTTTTTGTGGTGAAAACATTTAAGATCTGCTGTCTTAGCAACTTTCAAGTATATAACACAGTATTAATCACTATAATAATCATGTTATGCATTAGATCCCCAGAACTTATTCCTGTCATAACTGGGTATCCCGCTTCTGTGTATATATCCAAGTAGAGTATTGAAGAGAAATCTGCATTCCCATGTTCACTGCAGCATTATTAACAATAGCCCAGATATGAAAACAACCTAAGCGTCCTATTGATTAATGGATAAAGAAGATGCCATGTATGTATAATGTTATTCAGCCGTGATACTGCATTACTCACTGGGGACAAGAACTAGCTTAGTTTCACAAAGCCATAAACTAGAAGTATTTAACATGTGTTTATTCACTAGGTTAGGGAATAAAAAGGAAAACTCTTCTGAAAGGAAAAAAATTAGCATCAGTAATCTTTCTGTGTAACCTAACCATTAGGATTTACTTTCTTCACTGTACTTCACTTTGCTATGCAGCAGGGGGAGCAAGAGGGTACCTGGATGAGGCTGTCCCCATATCTGCTACATCAAAGCAGGGCTCTGGACCTCTTGTTCTCAGGTCCTTATACCCATAGGCTACTCCTGTCCCCTTGGAAGTGGACACTTGTTTCTGCCACTTGCTGATCCTTACTCTCTTTCCAAACCCCACCCCCAGAACAGCAGGGACTGGCCACCTGTTGGAGATTGGGGGAGGGACCACGCTTTCATCTGAGCTTTCTACAATATTGTCATAGGACACCAGGCCCTTTCTCAATCAACAGTTCTCTGATACATATTAAATCTAGCTAACTTTTCACTCAGAGAAAAATCTCACTGCTAAAAACGTTTGTCTCACTTTTTATTCTATTAACTAGATATATCAGTTTCGTATAATTTTACATGGAAAACCGCCTTTAAAAAATTAGTCTGTAGCCACAAAAGGAAGGTAAAGTTGAGGGGTGAACATTTCATGGATTCTGTTGAGTAAACAATGTGATTATTTTATAAACCAGAGGCCCGGTGCATAAAAATTCATGCACTGGTATGTGTGTGTGTGTGGGGGGGGGTCCCTCAGCCCGGCCTGCCCCCTCTCACAGTCCAGGAGCCCTCAGGGGCGGGAGGCGACCCAGTGATCAGGGGAAGGCAATGTCCCATCACACCTCTGCTGCTGCCACTGCTGGCAGCACAAGCCTCAGCTGGCCCTGGTTACCTGTGCCTCAGGCAGTCCTGGGCGGCTGGGCAGCCGCCATCGAAGCTTGCCTGTGCCTTGGGCCAGCCCTGGGTGGCTGGGGGGCTGAGGGCGGGTCTGGCTGCACCGTGTGCCTGCCACCCCCCCAGCGGGGCTGAAAGGACTGGAGGACTCCGGCAGGGCTGAGGGGACTGGGCACTGCCATCTTGTGGCTATGGGCACCGTCATCTTTATGATGGCGTGATGATCAATTTGCATATTCCCTCTTTAGTAGATAGGATAGGTAATGTTCTTTATTACCTATAGACTAGAAATAATAAATTTGCTTTGTTTCCTTATGCTTTAGTTTTAGCATTGTACATTGAGCAACTGTATCATCAGTCATAAATACATATAATCTCACCACAAAGTGACAAACATGCAATAAAATCTCATTAATTCAAGATGAGAGGAGGAAAGGCCAATCTGAAATGTACACACACACACACACACACACACACACACACACACGATGTTTAGAAGGAAATAATGTTTTATTTGAATGCAAACTATACTTTAATGGGACAACAGCATTACCAAAGAGTACCTGGAGCATAACAAAGACAAAATATAAATGTAATTAACACGTCAATTATATGTAAAATGTTTGAAAAAGACTTGTCATTTTAAGTTATTTTATTTCTTTCCTGAAATCTTTTATCAAATTCTTTCCTTAGTCTCACACCCATATATGAAAAATTGCAAGGGCCAAATGAATGGAGTTTTACTCTTCCTCTTGCTCATTTCCAATTCATTCCCCAGAATAAGTACATGCTTAAATTTTAAAACCTTATCTTTTTTCTTTACCCTTAAAAGAAAGTTCTTCATGCATTTTTAAATTAAGATTTTAATAATGGAGGGGAAAATATAAAAGGCTTACCATATGACTCTAGCCTGTATCTTCCACATGGAATGCAAATGGTTTCATAAGAAGATATGTTTTCACTTATTCCTCTTTCTCTCCTAGTTCTTCTCTCATCCAACAGTGATTTATTAAGAGCCATGGCCTGAGGTGGATTTATCATGAAGCTAATGAAGGTTAAGCTTCAGGGCCCCTCACTTGCACTGGTCCTTCCAATGTCCCGAGAAGAGTCCTAGCAATGTGTTTACGTATCGCATGTTTTTGTTAAGTCTTCGAAAGTAAGATAGTGTAACTCCAAGTGCAGCTACACCATTCATCTCATTCTGAAATCTTCTCTGTCATATTTCAACTTGGGTTGCACAGTT
This sequence comes from Cnephaeus nilssonii, assembly GCF_951640355.1. Taxonomy (NCBI): domain Eukaryota; kingdom Metazoa; phylum Chordata; class Mammalia; order Chiroptera; family Vespertilionidae; genus Cnephaeus; species Cnephaeus nilssonii. The sequence goes on along the minus strand of NC_137080.1, from coordinate 70,217,896 downwards.
GTGGAGTGGCCAGGGGTATTTTGGGGACTGAGTTACAGGTGACCGAGTTGGGAACACATTTAGTTTGGGTAATATTTATGACGTTCCCTTGCCCTAACTGGTTTGGCTCAGTGGATAGAGCGTCGGCCTGGGGACTGAAGGGTCCCAGGTTCGATTCCGGTCAAGGGCATGTACCTTGGTTGCGGGCACATTCCCAGTATGGGATGTGCAGGAGGCAGCTGATCGATGTGTCTCTCTCATCGATGTTTCTAACTCTCTATCCCTCTCCCTTCCTCTCTGTAAAAAAATCAATAAAATATATTAAAAACATATTTATGACGTTCCCAGTTATGTAGGAATATAATTAGCTTATTTCTAGGTGTCCTGGTGTAAGAATGGATTTCAGGAAGACTCCTGCCTTCCACTGCGCTGAGCTACTTGGCATCTTGACCATGAGTTCCAAGTCCATGGTCATATACAATATAAATGTGTCACAAGAACAGTGTAAATTTATTTATGATTAATCAACAGACAAGAAAACTTAAAATGCCCCGAATTTTATAAAATATAAAATAAATATTATAGATATTTTCCAGAATTTGCTATTGTCTAAGTTTGTGTTGTTTCAAGGCAGAAGGTGTGGCAAAGAATTGAGCACAGATAGTTTATTTGGGACGTAACCCACATCCACATGACTAAGACAGTAGGGGGAAAAAGCCCTTATATTATTGTAGATTCTGCTGTGGGTAATGCAAGCACAATTATATGAGAACTTTGAGATGTGTAGGACATGACTCTCAGAATCATCAGTCTGAAAGGCTGGGACATTTATTTTTCCAGTATATCTGCCCCCACAGGTGTTAACTCCCCTCCACTCCAACTGAGCTCCTCTGTGAGCTGAGCAGGCACCAAGGGTTAAGTCCTTAAAGCAGAAAAGCAGAGAGATGAGCCCATGGGGTGAACTCTGGTGGCTGTACCCACTTGCTCACCAAAATTGAGTCTGAAATCAGAGGTGGCCCTAACAGATGGGATATGGGAAACCAGAAGCATCTGCAACAAGTAATATCACCTCCATTTTTCTGATGAGGAAACTGAAGTTCAGTGAGGCTAGTTCAGTTTCCTAAGATTGCACAGCACATAGGTGCTAGAGAGAAGATTTCAGTGTGCACTTGCCTGATTCCAAATATCATTCATTTTTCATCATATCAGATACCTCTTTGGGAAGGGAGGACATCTAAGCCAATGAGTCATATACCCTTGGCACTGCTCAGTAAAATAAAATTGCTGGGAGCTAACATACGGGTTAAGTGCTGTGCTATTCTCATCCTAGCACCTGTTGTGGGGAGGTGAATTGTTAGTCACTCTTAGCTTATAGAAAATTATTTAGTTTTGTGAACAAATCACTGATCCACACAGTCTCATTGGACACCCTGGATTAGAAGGTGTGATACAATCTAAAAATTCTGTTGTCAAACTCAGTCAAGGAAAGAGCAATTACCCATGTCATCTCACATAGGTCAAAGGCAGGAGGAATAGAAATACTCTAGTATAGATGACTTACAGTAATGTTTTATATATTTGTCTTCAGCTAAAGGCAAAATGGAATGCAATGAACATTTACTATTTACCTCCATGCTAGACACTATAGTAGTGACTTTGCATATTTTGTAATTTAGTCAAGTGAGGCTCTTGCATGATGGAATCAATCTGAGGGCCATTGGCTGTGCTAGACACCACTAAGATTCACCAGGACTTTCTGTCTCTCCTCCACTTCCAGAACAAGAACGACTACACTTTGCAAGTCATGTGACTGCTCCTGGCAATGGCATGTGGACTGAGATGATGGATGCCACATCTACACTGATGCACTCAATTGCTGATGCTCGATTCACTAGCCCACTTTTCCCATGCCATGTGGACTATGGAAGTCTGTGTTTATGCAAAGGAGCCACAGAGCAAATTAGTCTGGAAGGCGGAGCCACCCTAACGTACAGCTTCCTTGGAGAGAGAGTGACCTTTGCATGTGTGAGAAATAAACTTTTATTTTGTTAGGCCAATGTGAGGCTCTTACATGATTAAATCGATTGGGACTGTGTGATACTATAGCATACCATAGCCTAGACCAGTGATGGGCAACCTTTTGAGCTTGGTGTGCCAAACTTCGCCAAAAAACTGAGCATAACTCGGGTAGTGTGTCACTTTGAGGAAAAAACTAACTCCAAGACTCTAGTCGCAAATGTTTCATCCTCAGGAGCAGCAAATGTTTCATCCTCGGCATGCGGCCGCGTGTCATCATAAATGGCTACGCGTGTCATAGGTTAGCCATCACTGGCCTAGACTGACTAATTGAATAGCAGGATCAAGTCTGGATGCAAGCCACTGTGACTTCAAAGGACATCTATGCTCTTTTAAGTGCAAAATATTGTCTCCTGCTTCTAGGTTATTTCAGTTTAAAATGCTTATTATATATTTATTTATAAAAAGTAATTCATAAACTGTATGAACATTTCGTGGAATATAAAATGTACACAAAAGAGATGAAAATCATCCAATAGTCCCAACACAATTAAATTTTTGTATGTATACTTCCAGCCTCACTTTCTATATATGCATACATGTATATTTTTACATTTTGAAATATGACTGCAAAATTACTGCATTTTACACTAAATATTAATGCTAAGTCTGTCCACTGTTATTAGATGTTCTTTTTAAACTTATTTACTAATGCAAGGCTGATTGAAGGGTACAAATAATTCCATACCTTTGTCTCACTAGCTAGCTCTCTTTTTCCTTATTAATATATGGTGTATACTCCTTATTAATTTTTATTGCAAAAATATAATAAATATTCCATCTGTTCCCCTGATCCAGGAACCCAGCCCCATATAACAAATTTTGTCCCTAAATTCTATCTCATATACCAGTAGTTCAGACACTCACAGTTTTATCAAGTATAAAAGAAACAGTCAATCAGATATGCAATTAAAATAATAGCTCAGTGGTTGACTGAGTTGACCGATTGCTTGTCTTACTGACAGTCCTTTAAAAAAATATTGTATTTCTTATCCTGACATTTATCTTAAATCTATGTCTTTGTTCTGGACTTTTATTTTTTCTTGCATATCTGAGATCTCTGAAAAATGGTATAGCACTAAAATTCATGTTATAATGAGGTTAGATGAGGAATGATTACAAGTCAAAATGCCTAGAACTGTGAACTTTCCAACTACAGAACTGACATTATGTCACAGAAAAAAATAGTTATTATAAATTTATATAGGAAAAATATTACATCTATATTCCATTTGATGAGAAAACTAACCCAAGAGAAAATGAATATTTTATTTTATTATTTTTTAAAAATGTTTTTTAAAATATATTTTTTATTGATTTCAGAGAGGAAGGGAGAGGGAAAGAGAGATAAAAACATCAATGATGAGAGAGAATCATTGATCTTCTGCTTCCTGCATGCCCCCTAGTGGGGATCAAGCCCACAACCCAGGCATGTGCCCGTGGTCAGAATCCAACCCAGGACCCCTCAGTCCACAGGCTGACGCTCTATCCATTGAGCCAAACCAGCTAGGGCATGAATATTTTTATTTAAGATATTTAAAAAGACTGTGCTGCTCTCACCTAGATGTTAGTATTCATATAAGGCAAAACAAACATATTTAATGATTATTGAGATAATTTCATAAGCCATACCACAGACTTATCAATAAGAAAAGCCTCTTAAAAATATTATTTTTTAATCCTCACCCAAGGATATGTTCTTATGGATTTTTGAGAGAGAGAGAGAGAGAGAGAGAGAGAGAGAGAGAGAGAGAGAGAGAGAGAGAGAGAGAGAGAGAGATCACTTGCCTCCCACACATGCCCTGACCGGGGATAGAACCCGCAACCTTTCGGTATACAGGACGATGCTCCTACTGAGCTATCCAGTCAGGGCAGTACAGCCTTTGTTTTCTTTCCCCCTCATTTATCTGTCACTGACATAGATGCCATTTTCCAGCTTTTTCTAGGAGCACTGCCCAGTTACTTTTGCAGAAAACGTAAGTGATGAAATCATCTGAAGCTTAGCCAGGTATAATGGCTCACCAGCCTCCCACCACCAACAAAAAAATCGACTTCTATTCTATACTCAAGCAGACGCGCATGAATTTGCAGGCTTTTGAAAGGAGCCTTAGTAGGAACTCTGCAGGAAGAAATTCGTTACATACATAACAACACATCAATAGGTTGCTGGACCCCAAGTGCTCCGCACACATCTAGCTAAATGGAGACATGCTGAAAAAAGGCTCGCTGCAAGCTTCTAATCCTGTCACATTTTTTCATGTAGAGCCCATGAGGGACAAGGGCTTCAGTAAACTTGGACAGTCCTTGTAGGTGGCAGTAAGATTTTGCTGGACTATGGGGTATCAGCAGAGTTCAGCCGAGTTTTAGGATAATAAGGACAACAACAACACAACAGCAGCAGTTACCATTTATTTAGTGATCCATGGATAGCCACTTACCCTTGGAACTCTAGAGGTTATTAAGCCTAACAAGTGTATGAAATAGGCCTGCCCAGACTATAAATGAGGAAACTAAAACGGTTAGGTAACTTGTACAATGTCACACATTAAGATGTGAAGGAGACAATATTCAAAGATAGACAATATGCAAGCCTGTGCTCTTAGCCATTTTGTGATATTGTCTTATTTGTTATATTGTCTTCTTATAATGTCTCAGTTAACCTCACAGATCACCTTGCCACTTATTAGCTGTGTGACATTGAGCAAGAGAGTTAACATTCCTTCCTTTTCTCCTCTGAATAATTAATGCCCTGTCTTCATCAGGGGGTTACGGTGAATATCAGGAGTTAACAAATGTCAAAGTGTTCTGTCAACTTGAAATGCCATATAAATGTGAACTATTTTATAGTCACCATCATTGGTCACAGTAATTGTTTCCATAATTGGAACCATCCTGCAGTTTCTCCCAGATAAAGAATGAGACAAAGGCCTGGGACTCAGAGTGAGGGCCACGGCGCTGCAGGTTCAGCATCTCCTGGGAGGTTTTTTCTTTTTCTTTTTTTAATGCAGAATCTTAGGCATCACCGCACACTTGCTAAGTCAGAATCTGCAATTTTCCAAGGCTTCCATGTGATTCTTAGGTACAGTGAGTTTGCCTAGTGCAGCTCTGAAAACAGAGGCTAGATTAAGAGTATTCATCTGTTTAGAAGTTTTAGAGATTTTAGGTTTTAAGGTAGGTGGCAGATTGAAATGCTTATTGATTATTGAATCAACCTCCAAGATCCTGCACATCCCTGGGGTGTCCCCACATGAGTGGATTGGAACATAAGACCCAGGTATTCCAATTCTTCCCAGGCAGTTATCTAAGTAGCCCAAATTGTATCAAGAGTCACCCAGTACCGGCTTGCTTGACAAACTCCTTTACAGCAACATCTGTAGCCCTGCCAAGTTGATAGATTTTAGCAAAAGCCATATATTTTAGTCACATGATTTCCAAGCCATGAGCCTCTTTTTCATTATTTTTTTTGCTTGCTTATTTATATGTTTTGTTTTGTTTATGGTATTCATTTTCTTTTACTAGAGGGTAAGTGGTATCCTGCACACTTCAGAAGGGTCTGGCAGATGGGGAGTTGATATGTGTTACAAACATCAAGCTTTAAACATCTAAAGGATGCTGTAAGAAGGAACAAACAACCGATCTGACATCTTTGGACAGATAGCAGAAACACCGTAGGAAGTTTTAAAAAATCTAACAAAGAAATGAAGAGAGTAATAATTTTCTTTTTAAGGCAGCAAAGGAAGCTAAATAAGAGGAATATGCATAGAATAATGAAAACAGTAAATTTTGACAATGGACTTGTTGAAGTTAGACTATGGGAAAGAAATAACAGGAAAGAAATAAGGGAAAGTGGTGGCAATAATTACTTCTAAAATTTATTTTTTATAGCAATTTTAGCTGGAAAAACTAGCTAGAAAATCCTAAAGACAAATTGAAGAAAGAGACAGGATTTTTAACCAAAATCTAATACAAAATATGACTGTAACAAAACTGGAAGCTAATGAATAAGCTCAAAATGTCATCTTGTCGGAATAGTATTGGCCATGATAATGGATTGCTCAGGAGGAGAAAAAAATAGTGTGAAACATAAAATAGCTGAAAATGTGTTCTGTCTAACCAGAATTCAAGGGGAGGCAAATCCTAGGGTGGTTAAAGAATCTCATCAAATCACACAACTGTTAGACTCCTCTAGACTAGAACTCAAATTTTCTAACATATTCAAGTATTCTTTCCAACAATGTAGTAAAATGTATTTAGTAGAAAAACATTTATCAGAGAAATAAAATCATGGAGAAGTTATGATCTTAATGAGGAAATGAAAGTGTCCCAAAGCTGTTTTCACTAGAATGACCTGAGATCTACAAAGGCTTGAAGTTAATTCCAAAACTGCAGCCTTAATCTTTAGTGAAGACACCCACCAGGCACAGTGGGGAGGCTTTAGTATTTGAATAGAAATAGAATCAGACTTATGGGTAAAGGATTTTGGAGACGTCCAAGATGTGTTTGAAAAGATGGTATGAAAGAAAAGGCTTAATATTCTATAAACTACCATATTACATACACTTGAAGTAAACAGCTAGGATTTATAGTCATTGAAAGTGTCTTATGTTAATATGAAACCAAAGACTAAGTTGCAGAAGAGCATGAGATTACTGATTCCAACTCCATTTGTCACAGCAAGCAACAACAAAATAATATATTAAGGAAAGAAAGTAAGTAACTACAAAATATTTTTAGAAGAATGGAATGTCTATGGTGAAGGTCTTACTAATAATTACACAATCCCAAAAGTTATTTGAATATTTGATTACATATAAACTGAAACTTCTATATGATAAATATATAATAAATAAAAGTCATATAAACACAAATAACATATATGGAATATATATCATAATATATAGAAAGGTATATGTATAAATATTAAAATTATTGATCTTATTTGATGTTGAGAAAACAGAAATTGAAATTTCAGTGAGACAGTTTTTAAAAAAAATCTATCAGACTGGCATTATCTTAGAAAGGCTTGATTACTTGAAAATGTTGACATTTTATGAGGGACTGGTCATTCTCATGTACTGTTGGTAGAAGTACAAATTGGTACTTACGTTTGGTAGAATCTATCCACACTTAAAATGATTATGTCTCTTAATAAGAAATTTCACATCAAGCAAATATTTTTATGTGATTATATATATACATATTTAATTTGTATACTTGCTTAAATATACAAATATTTCTGTGTACTGTTATTCATGCTTTGTGATAAGAAAAAAGTAGAGCGAATCCCAACGTCTCTATGTAAGGGGATGGGTAAATGTATTGTGGTTCAATGACATATCAGAATAATCTGCTGCATTTACAGAGCATGAGGTAGTTTATACAGAATATTTATGTGACAAATACTTAGGATATGTGGTTCAGTGAAAGTAAGTTACGGAGGATATTTATATGCACACACACATACATATTAACATACTATGTGTGTATACCATCATTTCAAAATATTTATGATGATATACTTCCTTATGTATTAAAACAAGCTTGAAAATACAAAAGAAAAACTGTTGAATTAGTGATATGTGGAGGTGGCACTGGAAAGGGATAGGAAACTGTCAGTGTTAACACCATTGCATTATTTGAATTTATTACAGCACACAAGTAGAAGATTTATAATGTAAAGATCTAGATTAAAATTCTTCTCTTTCTGTATCTTCATCATGTTCACAAAGAAGGCTGTTTTGTGACATTTCTGAATCTCTGCTTCTTTTTGGAGCATGGCCTCTCGGGTCGCGGGGCCCTGACCTCCCTCTCCAGTGATGGTAGTGCAATCACAAGATACCATGCTCAGCATTAGGAAACGGTGCACTCCGTTTCAACTCTAAAATTACTGGTTGCAACAAACTCTAGGAAAATTTTTGAATACAAAATGGCAAGAGAGTTAGCTCATTCAGATACAAATGAAAGTAAAGTATGAGAAATAAGGACCAAGGAGAGGACAGACTATTAAAAAAGAATAGTTCCCACATGTAACGGTTAGGTTATGAGGAAGAAAAAAAATGACGACAAATTTAAGTCTATTATCTCAATGACTTTGGATAGTTTTTCTTGATAGATAACAAAGAGAGACACATGGGTATGAACAAGTTATAGGGAAGAAATGTGAGAGACTCTTTTTAAAATGTGGTTGCCTCCACCTTGTTTTCAGTTTTGTGATTAGATTTTAGCGCTCTTGGGCATCAACTATGCCATGCTGCTCCTATAATTTTCTATCCTGATCCCTCAATTTTTAGTGCCTCAGTGGGCTTCACAGTCAATTACAAGGGATGCCTCCGGTTTTGGAGCTTTTATCCTAGCTTTTAGTACTGGGGTTGAGGATTTTATTTTGTTGCATTGCAATCCAGGTATAGCCATATTCTAAGATGATCTTTTCTTGCTAAGATTTAGAAAAGAATATGACTTTGCATCTAGAGGGTTACCTTTTTGAGTCATCTGAAAATCAAAAGCAATGACGTTTATTTTCAAAATATCTTTCCCTGAACAGTTTCAAAGCATTTTCATGTTCTTCATTAGGGTTTGCAGGGTCATCTATGTAAGTAAACAGAAAATTTCTCTGAGATAGAGAATAAAAATAGCTTAATAGGACAAAGATAGACAATGAAATCCTATGGAGATGAGGGAAGACATAATGGTTTAAAAAATACTTTACATGCCATGAAGAAAGAAACAAATCTCATAAGCCAAAATGTGATTACCGAAGCCTTTTAGCACATCCCTAATGTGCTTTAGACAATGTGTGATTTATAATATGCTTAAAGTGTTTAACACATAATAACAGTAAAAATAATAATAATGACTACTATGTGCCAGGAGCTAGTCTAATTTCACATCAATTGTGAGTTATGGTTATATACTTCCATCAATCATGTTAGAGTATGGGGGGGGGGTGGAGTGGGTTAACTGCTAACTCATTTTAAGATACAGAAAATGAGACACTGAGATTTTAGGTTTCTTATCCAAAGTCACATATGAAAGTAATAAATGAAGGTTTGAACATAGGGAGGTTGGTGCTTGTGTTTATATACTTAATCATAATTCACAGGCCACAATGAAAAATGGTTGACATGGTCAGAACTGGTCTTTTATTCAGTCATAGAAAGCTGCCCAAGATGTATTTAAGGGATACTGGGAGGTCTCTAGCCCAATAAGATCTCCCTTATTTTTAGTTCCACATTATCTGAAGGGTCATCGTTAGATATTTTCCTTGGAATAAAGAATGTTTGTCATTGCAAAATATAGAATGTGATAGAAAACATGTAATTAACAGAAGAGAAAACCTAAATGGATAAATAATAATAGATTTTTAAGGTCACATGCTACCAGGGAAATGCTAATTAAAACAACTATGAAGTATATTTTCACATCCTTTAAATTGGCAAAAATTAAAAAGTCTGATAACATCAACTGCTGGTGATGATGTGGAGACACAATAACTCTCATCCTTCAAGAGACAGAACACAAACTACTGTGGGGAGGAGACTGGAATTACCTAGTGCAGTCATAGGTGCTTATACACTCTGACTCAGCAATTTTACTTTCAGTTATTGACTTTAGAGAAATATTCACACACATGTACATGAAGGCATTTGCAAAATTTAAAAAATTTTTGCAGCACAGGTTGTATGGAAAAACAACAGGAAAACATATAATAAAGAAATTAAGATAAATGTTACATGAATCAAAATGGATCCATTAAAAATTAGTTGACCTAAAAAGCAGGTTGTCAATAAATATATACAAGATGATAGAATTTATATAATGTTTGAAAATTTCCAAAATAATATGTCTTATTGTTTGGGGGGCACATTTAAATGATATAATAATTTACAAAGTAATAGTAAACACTAAATTAATGATAATGGTTACATTCAAGGAAGGAATGTTCAAAGCGGCCTTACCGAAGGTTTCAATTTTGTCTTTTATGTTCTACCAGGGGCCCAGCATGGCAAAATCGTGTGAGACCCAGGACCCAGAGTCCCGCGGCTCGGCGGGACCCAGAAAGAGTCCCAGCGCCGCTGCTGCCAACGTAGGAGGTGGGACCCAGAAGCCCACCCGCACCTCCGGTCAAGTCCTCCAGAGTCAAGTCCCTGCCCACCCGCAAGCGCCTGTCACGCACGCACGCAGCCTCCTGCTGATTGGTCGTTACAGTGTGATGGTGTGATGACCACAGGCTTTTTATATAATAGATTTAACATACATTTTAAAGTAAATATAGAAAAATCTGGAGATTTGTTAAAGCTGGTATTGGCTACTTAATATATTATCCTCTATGCTTTGTCCATATAAATAAAATAGTTCACAACAAATGTAATATGTACTCATAAGAAAATAGAAAATGGAAAGAAACCAGAAGACACCTCACTCATCCCATTACTTAATCACAACTCCTTAAGCATGATTTAAAAAATTCCCTATACATTCTTACAGACATAGGATTAATTTACAGCTGACAGTATATCATATATAAAGTTTGGTGTGATTGTTTTCCAATCAGCACTATCTAATTTGAGGTCCCATGGCATTGTGATACTAGTGGGCATGTTTCCACAATGGGCAAGAGGCAAAAGTTTGGTGTGCTTCCTAGAGGACTGAGAGGGGCAGATGGGCAGGTCAGGAGGGCATTTGAGTAGCTGGTGAGCAGGATGGACATCTGTATACATTATGGAGAGAGACTCAGACTGTCCAAGGTACACTTAACCTGCTTCTCAATTTTGCCTAGGGCTCACCCTGGAGAAGACAATAGAAAAATATACCAGATTTAATGTTATGCTATATCTGACATGCAATGTGAAGCAATAGCTTGTTATCAGAAACATTGACCAAGACATTATTTATCATCAGAATCTAAAAGGTTCTGAGCATTTCCAACTTGCACAAACCTTTTTTTTTCTTCTTTTTTTTTGGTAAAATATCCCTGGTGTGACTGATTGAAGAGTGTGAGCACCTTGTGCAGCCGTGGGTGCATTTGTAAAACAAGTCTCCCGACTCTCTGCCCAGTCTCTGCAAACCCAGCTCAACTCTCAGAAAAAGTGGGGCGGCCACATTCATGGGATAATGCAAGGGGTCAACAGAAAGGCTGAACTCCAAAGTGCTGATCTGACAATATGCAATTAGAAAGATTCCTTTTGTCACTCACTCACTGAAATACCCCCAGGTAAACTGGATCACCTGTCTCCTTTTTGTGTGGAGAAAGGACTAATCAAAATGCCACATGGGTCTGTGATTATGGTGAGGCAAGTGAGGCAGGTAAGTATAGGGTTTGATCCTGTCATTTAAAATGTGACACTTTATTCATCATGGATTTGTACATGAGTTGTATTATTAAAATATTATACAGCATTAAAATATTATTTATCTTGATTACTGAGGTGTCCCCTTAAATTTTGTGTGAGGTGCCTCACCTGCCACATCCTATTCCCATCAGGATAAAGGAAAGTGACAGTGGAGATAAATGTAGGAGTCAGAAAAAAACTGTGTCTACAACTGTGGATGATGTCACAGGCTCACATACATGCACAACTTTCCAAGTTGTACTCAATGTATTTCTCTAGGTCTCAGGTGATTTATCAGCTTATTTTAAAAATTACTTTTGCTGACTTCTTACCAGTTCGTGTGACCTTTACCTAACTTTCTTGATTCTTTTCTTACCTATTAAATAAAAATAATAATTCCTACTTCACATTTTATTTAAGTGTTTAAAATTATACAAAAGAATCTAGCTAGTACCCTGTAATTTGATGGGTTATGGTAAATATTTGTTGCAGTTGTCATTAGAAGAAAAAAAGGAGTAATTAAGGCTTTCATGCTTATTCCTTCCAGATAACACATTTTAATAAACATTTAAAGCTGATAGTGAGAATGTTATCTCAGTATAGATGTCTGTTATATAATTTCTCCACATATCAAAATAGCTTTGCTTAGCCTGGCCAGTGTGGTTCTGTGGTTGAGTGCTGACCTATGAATGGTCACGGTTCGATTCATGGTGAGGGCACATGCCTGGGTTGCAGGCTCGATCCCCAGTGGGGGCCATGCAGAAGGCATCTGATGAATAATTCTCTCTTGTCATTGATGTTTCTATCTCTCTCTCCCTCTCCCTTTCTCTTTGAAATCAATAAAAATATATATTTTTAAAAAATATATTTGCCCAGATGCTGTAGTTCCATCTCTCACTTACTTTAAGCTGTTATTCAAATGTTACCTCCTAGGTGTGGTCTACCCTGACTGCCCTATTGAAATTGCTGTCGCTTCCCTTTCTCCCTGCTTGAGCAGTCCCTGTCCTTATTACTCTGCTTTATATTTCTGCACAGCACCAATCAGATTGTAACACTGTATTTAACTTACCTCGTCTGTCTTTTTTCCCACTAGGATAGTCATTCCATGATGCAAGTATATTTGTCTATTATGTTTACTAGTTTATTCCAACACTAATTAGAGTGGTAGGCACGGCACAGGTGTTCAATGAATTTCTTTCTGAATTAAGGAATAGATTAATGATGGAACTTTAAATTTCTCATTTTTTTTCATGTTAGAGATATTTTTGATTAAGCAAATATAATGCGAAGAAGAAAAATAAGTCATTCAAAACCAGTTACTCAGATAGCTAACTTCAAGGCTGAGCACCGACTTGAAGGGTTCTCAGCTGTATATGCATTGTACTAAGGGGCTGATCTCTCCCTCACCCTCTCTCTCTCTGAATTAAATGAGCACACACAAGAGCATCTCTTTCCCTGTGTACTTTTCTGTCACTAACTCAAGTCTCACCCTTCATTACCTTACACCTGAATGGTTATTACATCCCTAATTAATGATGTTTATGTACTTACTGACTTACTCCTTTATTTTTTTAAAATATATTTTATTGATTTTTTACAGAGAGGAAGAGAGAGGGATAGAGAGTTAGAAACATCGATGAGAGAGAAACATCGATCAGCTGCCTCTTGCACACCCCCTACTGGGGATGTGCCCACAACCAAGGTACATGCCCTTGACCAGAATCGAACCTGGGACCTTTCAGTCTGAAGGCCGACGCTCTATCCACTGAGCCAAACCGGTTTTGGCTACTCCTTTATTTTATACTCATTCATCTAGCATATAGAAATAATTTTAGTCTTTTTGAGGACTTTAATACCTCCTTGCTAACCACAGACAAAAACTACTCTGCTTTCTGTTTTTTGTTTTTGTTGTTTTGTTTTGCTTTGCCCTATAGTACTTGAAGAAGGAACTACATGGACAGAATAAATTCATTAATTACTTCAGTCCTTTATTCTATTTATTTAGCAAGCACTTAGTGAACATCTACTATGAGCAAACAGTGTTGGGTATTTTGGACATTACAATGAGGAAAAATTGACATTTGTGTCGATGCGCAGATGGATTTAAAATTATAGCTATCATGAAAAATGCAGTAGTACATATTTTAAATATTAATCAATTTTTTTCTTCAATTTGAGGAATTCCTTTTTTTATCTTGTGGCTCTTTAGCTTGAATTACAGAACATCCATATCTCCAGGAAAACTTGATATAGCAGGAAATAAAAGCCCCTTAAAGATGTGCCTGACCCTAGCCAGTTTGGCTCAGTGGATAGAGCGTTGGCCTGCGGACTGAAGGGTCCTAGGTTTGATTCTGGTCGAGGGCACATGCCCGATTTGTGGGCTTGATCCCCAGAAGGGGGTGTGCAGGAGACAGCCAATCAATGATTCTCTCTCATCATTGATGTTTCTATCTTTCTTTCTCTTTCCCTTCCTCTCTGAAATCAATAAAAATATATATTTAAAAAAAGAAGAAAAAATAAGATATGCCTGGTTAAAGGTTTGTAGTATTAAAAGAGAGCTTAATACTAGATTTTTGTAATAGGTTTCCTTTTGTTCAGAATAATAACATTTTTTTGTGGGGTATTAACTAATTGAATGCCAACTAAAAATACATGAAGTAGGTATTATTATTTGGTTTTAAAAATGATAAAACTGAAGTTCAAACTGAGGCAGCTCACTTGGTAAAGTCCCCAGAGCTGCTACATAGAAGAATAGGTTTCCAACCCAGTGGTCTAACACCTAGTGTGTGCTTTTGTGCCCAGGTGAAAATTAATTAAGGAAATTTGCCAATCACTGTCCATTCAACATTTGCAACTTCTGGTGAAGAAAGCTATTTAAAAAACAGATTTATATTCATGCTTTTTAATGGCCTTTGGGGAGTGGGAACAATCATTTCAAATTGAGTAGCACTTAACAAATTTAATATGCTATTACTTTCCTGAAAAAACAAAACAAAACAAAAAACAAAACACAAAACCGGACCACTGGATTCAATAGCATAAAATGTCCAAGTTAGTTATTCATCCCTATGAACCAAGTGCATCATTTTTCTAAAGAAATTATATTGACTCCTTATTGAACACCAAATTGATTTTAATATTTAACAAGCTAAAGCATTACCGGGGACATGACGGATAAATGCATTTGCTATTTATTCTCTGTGTATGAATCCAGCTTCTTCTGTAGCCTGGTGATTGTTTACTCAAGATGTAGTTAAAATCAACTTAAAAAGAACCCTACTATAGTGTCTTCCTGAATTTGGGGTCCTCTGCTGAATTCATTGAACTAATTTACATCTAAACATAGTTTACCTTTTCAATGCAGGCATTTTCTGCTTTAATATATTTTTGCCTTTTTGGGCAATTGGATGTTTCAGGATGGACAAAATATGTGCATATACTTGATAGAACACATTTTTGACAAGGAAGTGTGTACCTGCCAGATAGCTAACCTCTACACTGACTAATGAAAGGATTCTCAGGAATGTGTTCCCTCTTGGGGTCTACTCCCAGCTTTTGGTAATTGACTTCTTTGGGAACCACACTGGCATGCTCTTATGAATGATGCCAGGACTTCTGTTTCATTGCCAAGATGGGCACAAGCTAATTTACAGCCCTAAGTATCCTGGGGAATAAATAAACAAAGCACTGTAGGCCTCAGAGAATATCATTATACATGATTTCATTCATGCCATTTAAAAAATTCATATAAGAGAGACTCATCAATAAATGTACTGTTTGCTTTAATGAACTGGCATAAAATATGTGACTCAAATTTTAGATCAACACACCCCTATCCCACTTTAGAAGAACTACTGAAAATGGCATACAAGTATTTAAAAACATTCTCAGAAGAATCAACACGTTACTAGAGGGGGCATATGTACTGCTGGGTAATATGACAGACCACCTATGAAGATACATAAATAACAGTTGTCTAAGGATTTGATTGGCCACATCTAATCAAGAAGCTCTGTTGATAATTGAGAGTAAGCATTTAAGGGTATGCCAACCCCAAAGGGAAGGAAATATTTGTCTCCCATCAGTAGGCTGCTGCTGTCATGTAGATACTAAACTAATTAAGATCTTCCACAAAACAAAATACAAGTGGTATATCTTGGGGGTAATGTCTTAGCAATTGCATTAATGCAAAGTCATTTTTAACACAGGGTTATTTTTCTTGGGAAACATTTCTATGAAGAAATAAGTAAAGCATATTTTATGTTTACTTTGAAAGAGGGTAAAGGCATCTATGATTTTGCATACAAGCTAATACTGGGGATAATGTGAGCCTCTAATAGAATATTTTTTCATGATATTTTGTTAAATACAAAAGGACAATTAATCTAACAATTTTTATTATAAAATTACTTAATAGTGAAATTATATAAAGACCTATGTGGAGGTCTGTTCTTTATAACATAAGAATAGACTCAGATGACCTTTGAAGACAGGTGAAGTGTTGGTAGTTGCATAATTATTGACATTATTCAAGGATTTCTCCATTTCCTAGAATTTTAAGATCCAGTCTCAGGAAGACAATTTCAATCCATATTTATGCAAATATTATGTTTTCTCTTTCACTTTTGTTCTTTTTAACTTTTGCTTTTTTTTTTCGTTAAGAAATCAAATATATTTTGGTTTTTGGCAATTTCCAAAAAATGTTGATAGAGCAGGTTTATGGAGAGAATTTTTCTTAAATCCTATCATCTCCTGCTCTGCCTACATGCAGATTCCAGCCTTATATAGAAGGGAAAGGAAATGTGTTTTTGTCAACCTTAGTCCCCTCCCTTCATTTCAAAGGATGCATGGAAAATGAGTCAGCGAGTCAGAATGTAATGGGGAATAAATACGCTATACTTATATAAAACTGCCCATATTAATCTTAGTAAATGTTAAACCAAGTTCATTACTCTAACCTGATTTTTCTCTCAAAACTTGAGCTGGCATGTGAAAAGATTTTTTTAGTATACTTCACAGTCCAGCAGTTTCAGTTCCTGTGTGAACCTAAGAAGCAGCCTGATCTTCAAGGCCCTGGCCAATCATGATTGACTACCCAGACACAGGAATCCAGGTGGTCAACTGAAGGATGCTGACCATGAAAAAGTCCATATTGGGACCAGCAAGGACACTACCTGCATGTCCAGAGCCCTCTTCCCCTCCCCACCCCGATCTCTTTGTTCTGCTTTCTCTCTCCCTCCTAATAAAAACCTCTGCCTGCACTGAAATGTTAAGATGGGCTTTGGAATGAGAGTCCCTCATCTTCTCAGGTAGCCAGCACTTGAATAAACCTCTTTCTTTCTCACTAGCACCTGTCTCACAAATTTGGCTTTCATTGCAGCAGGCAGCCGAACCTGAGTTCAGCTACAAGGAGAGAACATTACTTTGCGATTCCTCTGAACATCCATGGGTTTCACATTGCCTTAATCTGGGCACACAATCCTCTCATTTTGTAAAAGGTATCACTATTGCTGTTGTACTTGTATTTTGATGATTATTGAATTTCTGCCATCTTCATCATGAAGGTCTATGAACACAGAGATCATGTCTTTTCTTATTCACTATGTTTCCATGTATCTTCAGCTCAGCCACAGAGGAATAAGTGGTTTTGTAACTCAGGAGAGCCCAGGGGTCAGGGTCCCTCTCTCCTTTGTCACTAAGTCACCAGGGAGTCCTAGGAACTCTTGAGTATGGTATCTCTTGTCTGTTGGAAAGTTTGATTCTAGGGAAGTTGTTGCCATTGCCCGTCTCCTAAAGTGATGGTGGGAAAACTAAGTCCTCTGTTTTGCATGCTGGTTTGGGATTAGGAACCAGAACTCAAATTCCTCTCAACACAATTCAAAGGCAGGAAAGTAACAGAGGCTTCAGAATCTACTCTTCACTCTTCTTTCTCTCTCCCAGTTCATCCAAAAAAGTTTTGGCAAGGCTATGTCAGTGATAGTAGCATGCTAATATGTCAACACTGTTCCATTTGATGTATTAGCATGTATTACAATTATTAATTATGCTATGAAATTATTAAGTATAAATTAATAGCTTGTAATATTCATCATTGCTTCAACCTTTGGCATGTTCAGTCTTCATAGTTGACAGCTCAGAAATAATGTGAACTCCTATTCATTCAGAAAATGTTTCTTGAATGCTGCTCTGTGCTAAGCACTACACTGGCCTGGAAACAAAGTGAAAATATATATTGTTCCCATCTTTTAAGGAGCTTGCCAGCTAAAGAGGACTTATTATACCAAAAGGCATATTGTTTTGTGTGTATGAGACCTGGAAGGGTAAGTAGGAGTCAGCAAGAAAAGGGTTTAGATGGGGGAGGAGAAAGCATTCTAACAGAAAAACACACAGCCTATTAGCCTATAAAAAGTTTTCTAGCAGACAGAAAACAAAAACAAACAAACAAACAAAAAAAACATAAGCCTAAAAACAAATAAAAATTAGGGAGAATATTGTATACTACTCCTTATTAGCATTATTTTTATTTCCCTATGTTCTTTTTAAGTTATAAAATTATTATCTCTTATTTTTAAATAATTTCATTCATGTTTAATTGCCCTCCAACTTTTTAAAAAAGTTCATTCATCCAATTCTTTACCCTAAAGGTTTGCAGGAAAAAAATTTAAGCCAAAATAAAAAAAAAAAGAGTGTTTTTCCAATGTTCTCCTATTTTCTCACACCCAAAAGAAGAAAGAAACTCTAATTTACACATCAAGTTATTTATTTGTCCATCTATTGCCTTGGAAATGCCTATCTCTTACCGGTAGTTTTTACACAATACATAATTTTCTAATTTCATAGACTTTAAAACTCTCTTACAATTTATTGATTTGATTTTTACTAAGAGGTTTCTAGAGGAAAAAGGATGCACAGCTGTTCAATGATTTAATGAAGGATGACAAATGTATATTGAAATGAATATTATTTGCTACAACTAATCTTTTTTTATTAATAACTTACTTAAGATCAAATTCTCTTTAAGGTAAGATATATATATTTCCTATTCAAACTGGCACTTCAAAAAAGAAACATAAAGACAGATTTCAGAAATCTTAATTAATGTAAGTCATAGCTTGGAATCCATTTTAACTTTAGGGAAAAACAAAAACACCTGTCAGGCTGGGAAGCTAGGGGAGAAAAGCAGACATGAAAGACCTATTCCAAGAAGAAATCTTGAACTAGTTCATAGGATGCTGGGCCCATCAGAAAAACAAAGTGCTCTTCTCAAAATATAGGAGGAGGCTTTTAGAAAAATATGTTCTTCCTGGGTGTTGATTCTCTGACCATCTCCCTAAGCATCATAAAATGTGTGAAGTAAGCTCTTCACTGGTGATGTTTCTTTATCTGCAGGCGAACCCTCAGGTGTGATATTTAGAATGAATTTTTCCTGATCATCCTAGAAAATATCGACTGCCTCCTCCTCCTTACCTGCTAATTGCTAATGGGAAACATTTAACGCTAATTTACCCAGCACATAGTGGGTTCTTTGAATAAGTTTAAAGATGAGAACATAAGAATAAAATATATACCTTACTAGTTTAGCTACAGCTCTTGGCATCCTTCTGGACACAAAAATAGTACTCATTGAAAATAATCTTACTGCGTAATTGAAAAATGTTAATGTATGGCTGACTTTAATATGCTAGAGCAGTGGTCGGCAAACTCATTAGTCAACAGAGCCAAATATCAACAGTACAACAATTGAAATTTCTTTTGAGAGCCAAATTTTTTAAACTTAAACTTCTTCTAATGCCACTTCTTCAACATAGACTCGCCCAGGCCGAGTGGAAGAGCCACACTCAAGGGGCCAAAGAGCCGCAGTTTGCCGACCACGGTGCTAGAGTATACTTGTAATTTTATATCTGATTGTGTTATGTTATTGGTATCTTTCCTCCACACTGAACTAAAAGCTTGTGAGAGGAGGCCCATGTCTGATATGTTCATTAATGTAGCCTTGGCACCTTGGTTTCTAAGTAGGTGACAGGGTTGTTAAGTCTTGAACTCTGCCAAATCTACAGGGTGTTCAACACCTTAAGGATGATTCCCCATTAGTACACCTCCATCAGACCAATAAATGTGCACTTCCTTTTAAGGCTTTTGCAGAACCTCAATTTAGTTAGATATGTAGGCACCTACCTATTCCATCATATTTGATCACTTGAGATACACAGATTTTAGAAGATTGTGAAAAAACAGTTTAAAAAGTAAAAATGCTCTCATGGCAGTAAGTTGTGGAAATAGTGATGTCCATGACATTTCTCTTTATTAAGGACTAGTTCATATTTTTCAAATTGTTGTTCTCATGTTTTCTTAACTATGCCTAAATTCTGACAGTATGAAATGTTAGTAGCTCACAAATAGTAAACCACCATAGTTCACAGACCTTCCATCAAACAGGATGCTGTTCCCTCCTCCGTATCTGCATGTTCAGTCTATAGCTCTATTAGGCACTGCTTATACCAACATTGTTTGAGTGCATTGTTGTTGCTATCATTGTTTTTGCATATGATAACTCTTTCACAGCATCTTAGTGTTGGGAGGCAACTGTAGAGATGACCTATTTTTTTAGTCGCTTTGTTTTCGGTTTTATTTGGAGTGGCTTAAACAACAGACATTTATTTTGTCACAGTTCTATAGGTTGCAAGTCTGAAGTCAGGATGGCAGCCAGGTCAGGTTCCTGCTAGGACTCTTCCTGGCTTACAGGTGACTGCCCTCTCTCTGTGGCCTCACAATGGCTTTTCCTCAACGGATCTCTCTCTCTTCCTCTTCTTAGAAGGCCACCAGTCCTATCTGATTAGGACCTCACCCTTAAGACTTCATGTAACCTTAATTACTTCCTAAAAGCCCTGTCTCCAAATATAGTCATACTAGAAGCCCGATGCATGAAGATTCGTGCAAGAATAGGCCTTCCTTCCCCTGGCTGCCTGTGTGCGGGCACGCGGCGGGCTCACTCTGGCAGCCTGTGCAGTGACGGCTGTGGTGGCAAGCCCTGCGCACTCTGGCGCTGCTTCCTCCTCACCCTCCTTCTCCAGAGAGTTCCTCTGTGCAGCACCAGCACTCCTGGGGAGGCGAGGAGGGGAAGAGGTGGGGGGAGCAAGGCAGGCGGGGAGGACTGGAGAGGTTGGGTGCACTAGTGCGTTTCACTTTTCCATTGTGAAAGTGGGATGCAACTGGCCCCCTTCCTCCTCCTCTTCCTCCTCTACCCTCCACCTCCTGCCCGTCCACCCACCCTCCCTCCATGCCCATCGCCCCTCCCCTCTGGATTTGGCAAGATAGAAAGGAGGGAGATCTGATAATTTGGGTTACTGTTTAGGTGGCCTCTTTCATCTATTCAAAACAAAGCTGAGCCACCTCCCGCTGCCCCCACGGCTGCCACCATCGCCCCTTGGCTGGCCCGGGGCTCATGGGGCGCGCTAACTGTGCACCGAGTGAGCTCCTGCATGTGTCCGCACCCGCGGGGCTGCTCCAACGCTAGGGTTGTTTACCAGAGCAGCGGGACAGGGGTGGGGTAGAGGGAGATGCCAGACACTGGTAGCTACGATCTCAGGCACCAGAGGGTTGCCTCTGAGGCCAGGGGCTAGGCTACAGGGAGGCTGCAAGGACGGTTGACAGGTGTTGAGCGTGGCAGGGAGGCCCTGAGGAGACATGCTGCTCAGTGGCCACCGCCATATTTGTAGGATAATTTGCATACTCACTCCTGATTGGCTGTGGGCATTGCAAAGTGATGGTCAACTTACATATTTCTCTTTTATTAGTATAGATTGGGAGTTAAAGCTTCAACACATGAACTTAGGGGAATGCATTGCAGTCCATAGCATTTTGGGTGATTTTTTTCCCATTTTTGTTTCAGTTTTATTGAGGTATAATTGACAAATAAAATGTTAAGATATTTAACGTGTACCTGGTGGTGATCTGATATATGTATATATTCTAAAAGACTAATCACTTCTTTTATCAGAAAAACTTCGCCCTTGGAATATTCAAGTAGTTAAAATGAAAAGTGGCACAGATTTGATCAGGTGATAAATATAGATCAATAGTTAATGTGCAAATGTGCAATAATAATGACAAAACAGTAATTATCTACCCGAAAAACACCTTTTATGATATGACTGTGGCTCATGCTGACTCAACTAGTCATATAGTATTTCTATAAGCTTGCAGTTTCGACTTAACTTTTTAAAAGAGGTGCTTCCAGCCTGCAGGGTTAGGTCTAAGTGATTTGCACAGGGTTTCCACTAACAGGAAGAAATGTCCATGTCCCCTGCAGCAGTCACACATTTAATCAAATACAGGTCATCAATCACATTTACAACCTTTAGACTTCAATCAATACAGTGTTTTATAGTCTGTAGCAAAATTATCTGGAGAGAAGTAGGAGAAATACAAGAAGGATGTAGCTGGGGCCTGCCCAGGTGTAGAGTCTGAACTATGTCCTGAAAGGATTAAACTGCTGATTTTAAGAAAGAGGGATGTCTCCTGAGCAGCTGTGTGCAGGCCCAGGACAGAGGCGGTGCTAATAAAGTATTCTGGGAAGACATGATCAATAGCACCAAAGCAAAGAAAATGTTTCTGCCTTTTCATCCAAGTTTGGGGTGAATTGCAAAAATTCATCAAGGAACAGAGGATACTGGTTATAGTAACTGGCTCTTATTTATCTGTTTCTTTGTATAGATAGCCTGTTAATAGTAATTTATCTTAAAATCTCACCATAGCATAATGTTATGCTTTAATTTAGTGACATGTCATGGATATAATAATGTCCTATTTCTTTTTAACTCACAATGTCATAAAATTTTGCTAAAGTTGTAGAATCAGTTTATCAAAGTAACAGAGAGCTTTATTTAGATTCCCCACCATATGCACAAAAAAGGTTATTTCACAATTTTCTAAAGTTATGTGAGCAGTAGAAGAAGTCCTGCTGGCTGATCCGAAATACTATGATAGAAAGAGCGAAAAAGATTTCATTTAGGTAGTCTAAATCTTCCTGTACTTTCAGTTAA